>NC_057863.1:39012856-39725356 GCF_019393635.1 Dromiciops gliroides
ATCAGTGAAAGCTTACCTTATCACAAACTCCTTATCAGGAGTTTCCTGGTACCTATAAGGCCATATAGAAACTCCTCTTGCCTTCAAAGCCCTTTAGAACCTTGACAGCAACCTACCTATGACCCAGCCTAACTGGCCACCTTATTCCTCACACTCAGCCCCCTATCTCCTCCATCTGTGTTATTGTGTCTAGAGGCAGTTCCTTGGTACAGTGGAGAGAATTTGACTCCTGCTTCAGTCACTCATTAATTCTTTGACCCTGGGCAAATCATTTAATTTCTGAACCTCAGTTTACCCATCTGTAAAATCTGGAGTCGTCCATCTTGGAATTAAAGTTTCCTTTGAGCTCTGAATCTGTTGCTGTTGGGATATATGTGACTTTATATGTAGAAGTAGTTGTTATCTCTTTCAATAGAATCTAAGTTTCCTAAGTACAGGAATGGTTTCATTTGTGTCTTTGTTCCCCTAGAACCTAACACCATGCCCAGCACATGCTAGGACTGATCCCTCTACTTCTCAGACTTTCTTCCTCTTCAAGCACCCCAAGAGTTCTTTGGTTCCCTTCTCCTCTCTGCCTCTCTCATTTGTATCATACCTAAGGACTTGCCACAATTCCTCTCCCAATTCCTCAGCAGCTCCCAGAGGGCAGGAATTGCTTCACCTCTGCCCCTGGCACATGGCAAGTGTTATTAAATTGCTTTTTTGAATGGAATTTCCTTTTAGATAAAAGGATTTATGCACATGAAGCCAGGGACCAGAGCTGTGTCTTTGCCAGCTACTAGGGTCTATTCAGTCTGAGAGGATGGGCTTCTGCTGCTGGTGGTTACTTGGGATTGCCAACCCTGTGCTTGGGCTGGATCCTCCATTTTTCAGCCAGGTGTTTTGGCAGAAATTGGCCTCCTATTGCTGATGATACTTTCCACTGTGATTATCCACCTACTTGAAGTCGTGACTGGGGGAGATCATAGAATTCATTTTCCATATAAATTGAACTTTTGCATATTAACAATAAAAGAAAAATGGTTTAGTCATTTCCATAATAGTTATTTTATCACCTGTGTGGCATATTCTGAGAGTTTAAGTCTCAGAGTCAGGAGAGCTGGGTTCAGGTCCTAAATGTATTGCCGGGGCCTGTGTGACCTTGAAGGAAAAAAACACTCAACATTTCTTTTTTTTTTTTTTTTTTTAAGTGAGGCAATTGGGGTTAAGTGACTTGCCCAGGGTCACACAGCTAGTAAGTGTTAAGTGTCTGAGGCCGGATTTGAACTCAGGTACTCCTGACTCCAGGGCCGGTGCGCCATCTAGCTGCCCCTAACACTCAACATTTCTAAACCTTAGTCTTCTCAACCATAAAGCATGGAAAATGACACGTGCACCCCTTATGTATAAGGAAAATGCTTTGAAAGTATTATATCAATATGATGATTGTTAGTGTGTGTTTGTAAAGCATAAAAGTGTTATATGAATGTGAACTATTATTTTTAACTGGTGATTTCATTGGAAAGAAGGAAACAAGCATTTATTCAACACCTACTTTGTGCCAGGCATCGTGCTTAGCACTTTACGGATATTATTTTATTGGTGTAAGGAACTTTCACTGAGGTACTCCCTCTGCCAAAGCAGATTGGGATTTCTGTGGTTCTTTCACCGTATACCTTCTGGAACTTTCCCCAGTTCCTCCTAGGCTCTCTTGTCCAGCCTTTTCAGCTCCTTTTGTGTGTTGTCTTCCCCCATTACATTATCTATTCCTTGAAAGAAGTGACTGTCTTTATTCCTCTTTGTATATCCCTATTGAGACTTCAGGACATATGAGGTGCTTAATAAATGTTTATTGACTGAGATTACCATTTGATCTACAACTCCATAGTCTTAGAGAGTAGCTTGGAACACCTAGATGTTAAATGATTTGCCCATTATTATTGTTATTATCTTTTTTCTTTTGTTTCAACATTAAACATCTCCTTGGTTTAGGTTGAATAATAATAGTAATGATAAACATAGCTCATATTTACATAGCACCCTAAGGTTGGTAAAAACACTTTGCATATGTTATCTTAACTGAGCCAGAGCAACCCTAGAAGGTAACTTTTTTTTTTTTTACAGACAAGGAAAATCAAGCCCAGAGAGGCCTAGCATCACGCCTCTGGAGCCAGAATTTGAACTCAGATCTTCTGACTTCATAGTTTGTGTTCTAGGACGGCAGTACACTGTTAATGCAATAACTACTGTGTGAAGCACTGAACTGTTTCTGTTTCTTTGTTAACAAGCAATAGTTGTTGAATATGTTTTCGAAGAGGACCATGACAACATGGTAATAGCTTGAGTGTGAATTGGATTTAAGTGAGGCAGAGTTGCCCCAAGTCATTCAGGCTCCCCCTCTTCCAAAGCCATTGAAGTCTAGTGGCAAGACAAAAGTCAGGACAACTGGCTATGGCATGGGATGCTGTGATTGACTGTGGTGTCTTCTATGTAAGACCAGACTCTAAGCGCTCACATCTATGTCAGCCACCTTCAGGATCATTGGAATAAATTGTTCTCATCTGCCCATTTCCCTGGGGGAAGTCTTCAGGTGCTTGGAGTAGACATCCCTCTAATTCACCGAGGCCTGTTGATTACTCACAACCTGGTTAGCCTGTCTCCCAAGATGCATGTGGCCTCTGCCCATACTACAGCTTCTTAGAGCCATAATGGTTTGTATAGAGATTCACTTGGACATCTGAGGAAGCGTCTGAGGTGGGACATTACCATGCCGAGAATTTTGTGGGCTTGCTGGGGTGCAGGGGGTGGAGGGAGTTTAGTCATTTTGAGGATAGCCAACAGACAAAGTAAGATTTTGATTTTGAAACTTGAGACAACAAAGATTTGGGGTACTTAATCATTCAAATATTCTGCAGACATTCAGTGAAGTTTTTCCTTGTGAGATTCTAGGCAGTGTTTTGAGCTTGGCCTTTTTGACCACTGCTTGTAACACATTCTCAGATAAGCCAGACTCCCAGAATGTCTCATTCCTCTCCAAATCATATCCATCTTTCAAGACCCACTTCAAAGTCCATTTCTCCTTCTCCTTCTCCTTCTCCTTCTCCTTCTCCTTCTCCTTCTCCTTCTCCTTCTCCTTCTCCTTCTCCTTCTTCTTCTTCTTCTTCTTCTTCTTCTTCTTCTTCTTCTTCTTCTTCTTCTTCTTCTTCTTCTTCTTCTTCTTCTTCTTCGTGAAGCAATTGAGGTTAAGTGACTTGCCCAGGGTCACACAGCTAGTATGTGTCAAGTGTCTGAGGCTGGATTTGAACTCAGGTCCTCCTGAATCCAGGGCCAGTGCTCTATCCACTGAGTCACCGAGCTGCCCCTCATTTCTTCTATGAGGTCTTACATAATCACCCAATTCATTGTGACCACATTATCTTCTAATTTTCCACAACACTCATTTGCCAATTTGAGACTTCTGGTAAACAAATATCATTCTGCTCATTTAGCTGCATTTTGTACTTCTCCTCCCCCGGTCGTCCTTCTTTCTGGATCTGCTACGTTTCAGCCACTTTGGATTATTAGTAGTTCCCCAAACATGCCATGCCATCTCCTAACTGTGTCTGCATTTAAACAATAGCATCTGCAGCCTTCCAGAACACTCATCTTCCTTTAAGCCTTAGCTTCCTCCAGGAAGCTGAGTTTGCTCTCTCCCCAGACTGTCCTTGAGTCTTTTGTCCAGATGCCCTAATTATACGTTCCTTATATTTTGCTTAAGTTTGTGCATATCATTTTATAAAGAATGTAAGCCCCTTGAGGGTAAGGACAAAGCCATTTCTACCTCTCCATAGTCCTAGGTAGGGCCTTTGTTATCACTTAAATATTTGTTAAACCAATTAGTGACTTCTCTTAAGTCTCTAATTGGCTTTTTACTAGTATTGTCTGCTCACCTAGATTAAGACATCTTCAAGGTAAGCAACCTTATTCTTTGTTCTTCTTCTTTTTTTCTTTTTGGCAAGGAAATGAGGGTTAAGTGACTTGCCCAGGGTCACACAGCTAGTAAGTGTTGGAGGCTGGATTTGAACTCAGGTCCTCCTGAATCCAGGGCTGGTGCTTTATCCACTGTGCCACCTAGCTGCCCCCTTCTGTGTTCTTCTTAAAGAGCTCACTACAGGGTTGGGAAGAGTACATGTTTGTGGCACAAGTGACCATTTGGATGCTTGAATAAAATCCAGAATAGATGATATGAGAGCAAAGCTTCCCAGAATTCCAATGATCAACTCCACAACCATCTTCTGGTTTCACTTGTGGCACCATTTCTACCCCCTTCCTAAAGGATTATAGATCTGGAGCTGAAAGGGACCTTAGAGGCTGGCTATTTAGGCCAAGGCATCTGAGTGGGTAGAGCACTGAACCCGGAGTCAGGAAGACCTGAGTTCAAATGTGACTTAAGAATTTACTGCCTGTGTAACTGTGGGCAAGTTATTTTACCTGTTTGCCTCAGTTTTCTCAATCGTAAAGTAGGGATAATAATGGTAATAATATATATTAATATAGATAATAATATCTCCCAAGATTTTGTGAGGAAAAAATGAGTTGATATTCATACAGCACTCAGCACATATTAGGAAGTACATACTACAGCTGCAGCTCCTGCTGCTGCTACTAATACTACTACTAGTGCAAGACCAATTTCCCCTCAGTCAATCTGAAAATTCTTCATATTCATCATTGTTCTAGTTCATCTAATGGCTCATCAGTGATACCTCAATGGATCAAGGTCATTTACATTTAGTTGGATTTGATTAAACCAAGATTTGTTCCTACCTGGTAAAGGTTCCAGGGCAAGAATTTTATCACTAACTTTAGGTGAAGAGGGAGTAATTTTGTGTATTTTCTAAATCTACCCCCTTACAAGAGAACAGGGCCATGTTGTGAAGAACTTTAAAGGACTTTATATTTGAACCTGGATGTAAAGGGACCTACTGGAATTGATTGGGTATTGGGCTGGCATATTGGTGTGTGTGTGTGTTTATCTATCTATCTATCTATCTATCTATCTATCTATCTATCTATCTATCTATCTATCTATCTATCTATCTATCTATCTATCTATCTATCTATCTGCCTTAGGAGAATTAGTTTGACAGCTGAATAGGGGATTAACTAGAGTAGGGAAAAACTTGAAGCTTAGAGACCAATTAAAAGGTTTGTGCAATAGTCCAGGCAAGGGGTGATAAAGGCCTGAGCTAGGTAGGGTAGAGGCAATGTCAGTAGAGACAAGGGAGCATATATGAGAGATTCTGGTAGAAATGATAAGACAACAGATGCATTTTTTTTTCTTTTTCTCTTTTCTTTTTTTTTGTGAATGGAAAATTGAAGATAACACCAAAGTTGTGAATCTGAGAGATTGGGAGGATGGTGGTACCCTCAACAGTAATAGGGAAATTAAGAAGGGAAGATTTGGGAGGAAAAGATGAATTCTGTGTTGGACATGTATTTGAGATGTCTATGGCACATCTAGTTTGAGATATCCAAATGCTACCTGGTGATGGTGGGACTTTAGGAAAGAGATCAGGGTTAGATATATAGATTTAGGAACACTCTACATAGAGAAGAGAATTGGACTTTTGGTCATTAATGAGATTACCAACTGAGATAGTTTAGAGGGAAGAGAAAAGGGGTCAAAGGGCATAGTCTTGGCAGATACCCATATTTAGTAGCCTTGAAATGGATGGTAATCTGGTAAAGGAGACTAAAGAATGGTCAGACAGGTCAGAGAACCAGGAAAGATCAGTATTAAGAAAAACTAGAGAAGAAAGACTATCCAGGAAGAAAGGGAGATCAACAGTATTAAATTCTATAGAAAGGTCAAGAAGGATGAGGACTAGGAGAAAGTAATACAAAGAACACTTCCTTTACAGGTACAATTTTGCCCAAAGGGGGACAATGTGCCTCAGAAGACACTATAGGGTTGGTTGGGCTTTGTATCTCTGGAGGATTTTGACATGAGATATAGGGTCTGTACACCAGGAGGGTCACATCCCCCCCTCAAGTTCCAGGATACCCTGAAGGGCTTGGGATGCATTTTTCTCTACTGACATTGGCTTGAGCCCCCACTAGATGCTACCCACATTATTAGGAAGATAATGATTAGCACCAGAGTTCCACTTAACCACTTAATAATAATTAGCTTTTAAGAAAGGGTATTTACTTCAAAGACATAGCCAGAACAAACATGCAAACAAGTCTCTCAACTCCTCCAGGGCATTCTTTCCCTTATACCACCTTAGTCTTTGTGGGGTTTGGGGGTGGAGTAGGCTTAATTTAGTTTTGTTTCTACATAGCAAAGGTCTCACCAAGTTCACATTCTAAGGCAGAATCTCTGTTAGATGAATGAATCCTTGTTTCAGCTTTCTCTGGGTGCCAAACCCAAAGATGTCCCCAAAGGTATATATTCTGAGTTGATTGTAATAGTCTGAGCTCTGAAGGCCAGATTCCTATGACTTACTTTCTCAGTCTTATTCTTAATTTTTAAATTAATTTCTCTGCATCACAATGACTCTGAAAAATATTTTATTTATTTTTATCATTTAAAAATTTTTTGAGCTACAAATTCTCTCCCTCCCTCTCACTTCCCTGCCCACTAAGAATGCAAGCAATATGATATCAGTTATATGTGTGAAATCATGCAAAACATTTCCATTTTGCTCACATTTCAAAAAAGCAAGAAAAATTAAGAAAGTGAGGAAATTATTTAATTTGCATTTAGAGTCCATCAGTTCTCTCTCTGGAGGTGGATGCATTTTTCATTATGAGTCCTTTGGAATCCTTTTGGATCATTGTATTAATAAGAGTTGATAGGTCTTTTACAGTTGATCATCACTATAATATTGCTTTTAATATGTATGTTCATCTGGTTCTGCTCACTTCAGTTTGCATTAGTTTACATAGGTCTTCTCATGTTTTTCTGAAAAGATCCCCTTTATCATTTTTTAAAGCACAATAGTATTCCATCACAATCATATACTACAACTTGTTCAACCATTCCTTGATTGATGGGTATCTCCTCAATTTCCAATTCTTTGTCACCACAAAAAGAGCTGTTCCTTTTCTTTTTTCTTCACTCTCTTTGTCTTCCAACCTTTTAAAACTCCTAAAGTCAGAGACTCCCCTTGCTTCACTGGATGCCAATGAGTGAAGGAGTCACCAAGATATCCCAGAAACAAATGAGGCCAAGAGAACATTGCTGAAATTGATAGGTCTTTTCAAATGCTTCTAGACCTAATCAAAGAGCCTTCTCTTCAACTCATGGTTAGACTACTGAAACCAGTGACAGAATGTCTATGTATACTCTACATTCTACACTTTGAAGCACTTCTCTTTTAGGTCACGATTCTCCTGGAAGCAGCTCTCTAGTGTACTAAATGGAGATGCCATTTGAGGCATTCCATTCAGCAGACCCCATTACAATAACCTGCAGAAGCAGGAAGAAGAACCCTACCCATATTAGTGCCCTGGGGCAAACTTCCATCTGCCCTAGGCTAGTTATATCTCAGATTTCATTTATGGAGAAGCATCATTTCTCATAAGCAACTGGCACCAAAATTTAACACTCCCTCTTGAAGTGCATATGCCACATTCCAGTGCCTGGAAACTTTTTAAGGATTCCCTCCTAGTTTTGGCAAAGGATTTCAAAGGCCTGTTTACTGCTTGATTTTTTTTTCTTTCTTTTTTTTTCCCCTTGCATGAGAGATAGTTGCACAAATGTTGCACACTATGGTAGCAAGACCTGTATCAGAAAGTACTCCTCTTTCTGGCCCCTCCCAGGCCTTGAACATGATCACATTCATATTACTCACACAGGCTCTCCACATGACTAGGTTTGAATATGGAATTGGGAAGCCCATGTCTTCATGACTCCGGGGCACCTTTCAGACCAGAGCTGGCCAGACTTACTTGATTGGGCAACTCTACTGTGGTTGCTGGTGGCACCATCTTAGTTCCTTTGCAGCTGTTGGTGCCACTGGCTCCTGCTTGAGAAGAGGAAGGCTGCCTGAGCCAGTTGTTTTCTGACAAGACAGACCCATTAGGTAGTAATTGGAGCATTTAACCAGAAGCCTGGCTTGGGAGTTCTGCCATCCAGCATGATTCTGGTCTTTCCAAACTCGTTCAGTCAGGACAGGCCTGTTTGAAAAGCAGAAAACCCATACGTAAATGTGTGAAATGACCATACTTTCAGCTTTCACATGGGGAGGACATCTGGAAGCATCCAAATGGGCACCTAATTACTTTAAGCTAAATCTAGCCTTGCAGACAGAAACGTACCCGGCAAGCAAACTTGAGTGACTCACTAGCTGATTTATGCTCAGGAGCCGTGAGACTGGACTGATAGCCCTGAAAAAAGGTTTTGCTTTCCCCTAATTAACTAACTGGCTTCATAGGAAATAGATGTTTGGCTGGGAAGAGACAAAGAATTGGGCTCCAGACCTGCATAAGGACTGGATGCAAGCCACTTTTGCCTTGTGAGTAGGGCATGGAAACCACATTCAGTTAAGCGGTGGAGTTGTCGATGCTCACCCACAGGCTTTGGCAAACGCAGTCAGAAGGGTAGGAATGCACCGTCTAAAGCGTGTGTTTAACAATAACGGCTGACATGAATCACAGGGTGCTTTAAACCTTGACAAAGAGATTTTATGTAGATCATCCTCAGAACAATCTTCCATGTATTATTATTATCCCATTTTGCAGTTGAGGAAACTAAGGTAGAGAACCATGAAGTGACATGCCCAAGGGCATATGGTCAGTAGGTATCAGAGGCACATCTTCTTGTCTCCAGCTAGAGCATGCTACCCTACTTTGCTGTGTTGCTTTTCTTGTCTAGACATAAGCATGTCCTTTAGGAAAGCATTCTCTACCCAGACATATGATAGAAATAGCTGTTAGCCAGTGTAAGGTACCCACACAACTCCCTCCATCTTCCTTTCATCACTCAATGACAATACCTATTTAATCTTACTGTGTATTGGGGAAGGTCTAAGAGTATTACTGATAAAAATTGTGTATCAGGAAAAATCACGCCAGCTCACATCTCTGTTTTACCTTATGGTTTACAAAATGCTTTGCACATATGATCTCATATGAGCCTTGTGAAGTAGACAGTGCAAAAATTATTCTGCCCCTTTGGTGAATGAGGAAATTGAGGATCACTTGAGTTGCATGGTTAGTAAGTGTCAAAGGAGGGATTTGAATCTAGCTCTTTTGACTCCAAATTCATTATCCTACCAGCCAATATTTATGGATAGTACTTAGGGCTTCTCTTAGCCCTTTGGATTCAAGGCTTTTATTAAGCTTTTACAATACATCAGACATTGACACTAATGTTAGGGATATGAGAAGCAGCATAGTACAATGTATAGAGTACTAGTTTTTTGAGTCAAGAAGAAAGGGTTCCAATCCTTGCTGAGCCACTTACTAGGTGGGTGACTCCCTTAACCTTTCTTTTTTTGTTATTATTCAGTCATTTTCAGTTGTGTTCCACTCTTTGTGATGCTATTTGGGGTTTTCTTGGCAAAGATACCAGAGTAGTTTGCCATTTCCTTCTCTAGTTCATTTTGCAGATGAGGAAATTGAGATCAACAGGGTGAAGTGTGCCTAGGGTCACACAACGAGTAAGTGTCTGAGGGTAGATTTGAATTTAGGGAGATGAGACTTCCTGACTGCAATTCTGGTGTTCTATCCACTGTGCCATCTAACTGTCCTGCAACAAGGCTTCCCTTTCTTAGACTCAGTTTAAAACAAGGGTAAAAATAATACCTATTGTGATGATGATAACTTTAAATTGTTAAATAAAGATTGAGATGTTAATATTTACAAAGATTAAATGAAACAATTCCTGGTCTCCGGGAACTTACTTTCAATCAATCTATCAGCCGGGAAGTATTTCTTAGGTACTTACTATGTGCTGAACACTGTGCTCTGGGCTAGGGATACAGAAAAAAAAAGAAAGAAAAAAACCCCCAAAACAGTGCCTGCCCTCAAGAAGCCTATAGTCTAAAATATTTTATCTTATATTCTATTCATCCTTTCTACTGGAGGGATACAATGTATACATTGATAGAGATATAAAAAGTAATTCAAAAGAATGGATGGTCTTGATTTGACTCCCGAGATATTGGCTCCCTCCTAGCCAGCTCCTCTTCCACTATAATCCTTTAATAATATCACCTTCTGTAGTTGGCTGGTGCCTCTTGGGGTCTTCAAATGTTTACCCTGTTTTTTTTCCTTCAGTTTTCATCTTTGCCCTAAATACAACAGAAGATTTCATTTGTTCACTGATTCTCTCAGAATCTATATTTTTCATGCTTACTATACAATTTCCCCACTGACTTGGGAAAATCGTGTCAGTTCTTTTCTCAGTCTGAGTTTAATCACGTTTAGGCCAAAGATACATCCCCATTAAAATGTTGAAGGATGACTTTATCTATTTGCCAGATAAGGCAAAGGATCTAAAAGAGGAGAAAAGGGTAGGAGCTCTCTGAAGTAATTACCACATGAAATTGACATTTTAAATATTTGAAAGCTCTTCGTAAGAGAGAACAATGCAGACACAGCGCATGCCTTGACAGTACAGAGCTTAAGAAAGGATTGGCATTCTTGGCATTCAGTGTCCCTCTTTACACACAAAACAGTATGATGTAATGGACAGACAACAAGGCCGACTGAGGAAGACATGGGTTCAAATCTCACTTCGGACACTTCCTACTCATGTCACCCTATGCTTTTCCTCTCGGTGCCTCGACTTCCTGATCTGTAGAATGGGTATCTCATATTACCAGAGGGAACTTGCAAGCCAAGGCTGGATGGTTACTCCATAGAGAGTGTCATCATGGGTGGGGATTCTCATTTAGGTACAGGTTAGAGCAGATGACTGTAGATTCCCTTCCAACTCGTATTCTGGGATTCTGTACTATTTGCTTCCCAGGGCTATTGTGAGACCCAAATGAGATAATATATGCAAGCACTCTGTAAAGTATAAACTGCAATGGCAGTTTCCTCCCCTGCATTCCAAATAGTTCACTCCCACCCTCCTAGCCTGGATGGGGGAAGGTATTTTAAAATGCTCCCAATTGCACAACTGGAGGCTCAGAATGAGTCTTTACATGTATTTTTAAAATCTCTCCCAGTCTGACACTCGACCTGCCTCTGCCTCTGGCTAGGGTCACACCCTTGGTTCAGGCTTCCAGCCAGCCTTGGTAGACTCACTCCAACTGGTATAAGGATTTAAAGTCTGCAGATCACTTTTCTCACCACAACCCTGTAAAGCCCAGTGGATAATTTGAGTATCTTCATTTCCATTTTACAATCCAGTCAGACTGACCCACTTACTGTTTCCCAGAGTGCTCCACCTCTTGCCTGTATGCCTTAGTACAAGCTAATGCCAAGAATCACCTCCCTGGTCACCTTTGTTTAAGAATCCCTAATTTCCTTCAAAGCTCTAATCACATGGTGTCACTGAGGTGAGGCCTTTCCTGATTTCCCCATTGTTAGTGCTTCCCATGTCCCCATGTGACCTTGGATACATTCTGCCTTCATGTATTTGTGTTCATTTTGTCTTCCCCTCAGCCTAGAATATGAGCTCCTTGAGGACCAGGACCGAAATCCTTTTTGTCTTTGTAGTCTCAGTAAAAAACACAGTGCCCGACACTTTAAGAAATGCTTATTGAATTGGATTTTTTAAAGGACAAAACTAAGGCTCGGCAATTTTTAGTAGCTTGCCCATTATCAGAGGACCATAGAACTCAAGGCCAATGAGAAACATGGAGCCCACCAAGGGGGCAAAGTAGTCACACAGTAAGGGCCAGAGGCAGGATTTGAACCCAGATCTTCTAAGTTTAGCACTCTTGCCACTATACTGCGATGCCCTTTATCAGTTCCATTAGGATGTGGGGCTCTAAACTTGGCAAAAAGGGCAGGGTCATTGGTGGTCTCTTGTGACTCTACTCTCATTTAATCATTTAAGCTCTGAGGGGCTTCTGTTTCTTTATCCATGAAATGAAGACTCCTTCCTCACAATTTTAGCATTCTGAGATTGTAGAAGTGATTCTGGCCATTTCCTCACACACTACAAGAACATTGGGTCATAGATTTAGAGCTTAAGACATGAGCAGTCTCTGGCTTTCTAGATCTATGTAGGCCTCTAGGTGGTCTAGATGCATGATATCTCATCCTATAGGGCATTTTAAACTTAAAGGATGATTGTGAGCCACATTTTCCAAGTGGAAATGTATCTGCAATCAGACTGACCTCCTCAATGAACCCAAATTTGTCTTCATTTTCTCATTTAAAAAAAGAAAAAGCCGGGCCTTTTAAATCTTAAAGCACAATAATTCAGAAGAATGCATGTAAAATGTCATGTAAATGCCAAATGATACACTTTCTTCCTCCTAGAATTGTGCAGTGGCAGAACGGGAGCAATTTAAAACCAATCACAAGCCACTCCTATACTCAGAAACATTTACAGGTGTGGAAATGGGGAAACAGTTGAATGATGGGTATTATGAGATGCAGTGGGATCGATAATGACTTAAATGGCTGCTTGCCATGCATCAGGATGAAGCAAACATGTGAAAAACATTCCCCAAGATGTTGGGAGATTGGCTAGTGTGCGACTGGGTTAGGAGTAAAGGAGTGCCTGTGTGAGAATAGAGAATATCATTGGAAATAATCTTTCCATCTCGTGTATTCTGAAATAGACAGAGAACAAGACAATGAAATGACAAAGGCCTATTATTATTGGGTCTTGGAAATTATGAAAATAAACCCTCTTGGCCAAGGGTCTCAACTAAGGATCCAAGTTGTTCCCTTCAGTCAGGAAGTATGTTGAGAATGCAAAATGTTGGAGAGTCTTGTGCTGGTGAAGTATTCAGCCCCTCACTCTTATAAGGGAAGAGAAATGCTCTGTGTAAGACAGTCCTTGTTCATCTTTGTCTTGGCACTGTGGGTTCTCCTCAGCCTTAACAAATTGGGTTGATTTGTTCTCTTACATTGTTTTAAATAAAGCCAATTCACTCTGGGTTCAGAATTTATATGTGATGAAAACCAAGGGGAGGGGAATAGAAATGTCTTCTCAGAGGCATATGTGAAAGTAGGGAGGGTGAGATGGAAGAAGAGGGAGTGACTTGAGCTCTGAAAGAGGTATTGAAAATCAGCCAAATCTTTGGACAAGATCTGTTGCTTCTCTGTGTCTCAGTTTCCTAATTTGTAAAATGAAGGGGTTGGCCTAAAAGCTCTCTGATGTCATCCCAGCTCCAAATCTCTGATCCTAAGATCCTTGGGTCCAATGAAAATATCATCTCATACTGGGAGCAAACCTCATCCCGAAATGTGGAAATCCTCTGTCCACTCCCACAGCATAATAAGCACTGATATTTCTGTAGCATGTCCCTCCCCCCAACCCCAAATAGCTCATCATACATTATCTGGTGTGATCATTACAACTTAGAGTGATAGGGGCAATTTGGACCCATGATATTTTACAGGTGAAGAAATTGAGGATCACAAAGATTAAAGGATATTCCCATCATCCTATAGTGAAGGTATATCAGAGTTGGAATTCAACTCCGGTTCTTCCCAACCATTAGATCAATGCTCTCCCACTGCACATGGGGTCTCCACATAGAATCTATTAAGCCTCATCATTCCTATTATTTTTCTCATTCTTTGGGGAAAAGATGCCAGTATTTTAGTGGGAAATATATGTATTGAAAACAGAAGAGACAAGCAAGTCTTGTATAACCCATACCCTAAAGCTTTTCTCTTACATCATTATTGCAAATCAGTGCCCTGAACCTACATGTGGGGTGGGATGAAGTTGGCAAGAACAGAAGAGAGATCTACTCTCTTCAGTTTCTTTGTTCTTTTCAGTCTCTTCGGGTGCTTTTTGGCTTCCAACTTCAGAAAAGACTCATATGATGCCACCCTCTCTTCAGGGCACTGAAAGGAGAAAAGAAATTCTGGGAAGAATTAGGCATGAGAGGAGCCAGCAGTCTCTATCATGTTTCTACACACAGCTTGCTACACTAAAGATTTCAGGGAATTCCCCCTTTGGGTGAGAGTCTGAGGACTCTCTCTCTTGGTTGAGATGAGTTACCTTATTCCCAATGGGAGTGATCTTTCATTCTGTATTGTCTGGTATATATTCTCTTAAATGTACTTTCTCTGATTTCTTGGATTTTGGTTGACTCTGACTTGGATTTGATTGACTCTATTTGAATTGGATAAATGGATTTCTTTGGGACATGTCATATATGTTCATTGCAGTACTGGTATTTGGTGTCAAGCCTGGGGTGTAAAGATTGGGGACCGCCCTTTTTCCCTTATGGAAGAGTGAGCTTGAACCTTAAAATCATATCCTCTAGACTAACAATACTTAAAGGAGCAGATAGCTATGATTTTATTCCAGAGTCCTTCTTTTTTAGGAGATCAGAATGGCTGGTCAATGGCTATTACAACCTCCTGCTTCCCCTCCTGGCAGGAATCAAAGTTTCCCTTTGTGAAAGGGTGGGGGAAGAGACAGTAGAAATCTGTATTCTCCCTCCCTGTGAACCACCAATAGAGGCTTACTGCAAGGATAAGGATAAAAAGTAATGAAATGCAAAGTGCTATGGAAATGTCAGTTTCATCCCCCAAAAGAGAAAAAGACCTATTTGTATAAAAATAGTTATAGCAGCTCTTTTTGTAGTGGCTAAGAATTGGAAATCAAAGGAATGCCCATCAATTTGGGAATGGCTAAACCAACTGTGGTATATGATGGTAATGGAGCATTATTGGACTATAAGAAATGACAAGCAGTATGATTTCAAAAAGACCTGGAAAGACTTGTATGAACTGATATATAGTGAAGTGAGCAGAATAAAAAAAAAAATTTGTGCACAAAGATAGAAATGTTGTTTGATGAAGAACTGTGAATGACAACTATTTTCAGCAATACAATGATCTGAGACAATCCCAAAGGACTCATGATGAAAAGTATTGTCCACCTCCAAAGAAATAACTGATATTGATTGAACACAGACTGAAGCATGCAATCTTTCACTTTCTTTCATTTTTTTCTTTTATTCATTTTCTTGTACAAAATGACTAATATAGTAATGTTTTACATAATTGAACATGTATAAGCCATATCTGATTGCTCACTGCCTCAGAGAGGGGGTTGGGGAAACAGGGATAAAATTTGGAACTCAAAACTAAAAATAAAAATGTTTAAAAAAAGAAATGTCAGTTATTATTATACTACATTCTGTCTCCTCATTTTAATGCTCTGGAGTAGGTAACCCACCATAAGCTGAATACACATTGACTTGCTTTTATATGAAGTAATTATTTCAATGAACTAACCTGTTTGTTTTCCATTTCTGAAAATTTGGGAAAAGTTTTTATCAGCCATTATCTTTAGGGAAAATTATTAAATTATAAAAATTATTTATTGATGTTTTATTATTGATTTATTACCTATTTATTTTTATTATTGTTTAATATTATTTATTATTGATTTTTAATTGATTTTTTTTCCAAAATATCTGCCACCACTACCCAGCTTCATGGAATATCCCCTTAAGACAAAGAAATACAGTTAAAACAAGCTAACACATTAGCTTGCCTGACAACAGGCACCTTATTTAGCTTCTGCCTTCCCTCTTTGGAGGTAAGAACATTTATTGAATTGATCTGAATTCTGTCTTTCAGGGTTGCCTTCTTTTGTCTTATTGTGGCTATTATATAAATTGTTCCTTTCATTCTGTTTACTTTTTTCTTCATCTATTCATACAAATCTTCCCTAGCTTCTCTGAATTCCTCATATTTATTGTTACTTTAGGAACAATAAAAGTTCTATTATATTCATATCCCATAACTTGTTCCACAATAGATGGGTACCCACTCTGTGTTTTATTACTATTTTTTAAAAAGTACTGCTTTATTTCTCTTCTCTTCTCTTCTCTTCTCTTCTCTTCTCTTCTCTTCTCTTCTCTTCTCTTCTCTTCTCTTCTCTTCTCTTCTCTTCTCTTCTCTTCTCTTCTCTTCTCTTCTCTTCTTTTTTTGGTGAAACCTTTTCCTCTGTCTTTGACCTCTTCAGGCTATATGGTCAGTAGTGATATTTCCGGGTTAATGGGTACAGTTTAGTGACTTATAATAAACCTCCAAATGATTTACCAGAACAGTTGGATCTATACACAGCTCTGCCAACAGTGAATTAGTGGACCTGTCTTACCACATCCTCTCCAACATTTATCATTTTGGTCTTTTGTCATCTTTGCCAATCAGATAGAAGAGTGTGAGAAAACCTTGGAGCTGTTTTAACTTGCATTTCTCTTGTTATTAGTGATTTGGCACATTCCTTTCTTTGGCTGTCAATTCTTTGCACTTTTCCTTTTCTTTTCTATTTTTCCTTTCATCTGTTTTCCCTTCCCTTCCCTTCCCTTCCCTTCCCTTCCCTTCCCTTCCCTTCCCTTCCCTTCCCTTCCCTTCCCTTCCCTTCCCTTCCCTTCCCTTCCCTTCCCTTCCCTTCCCTTCCCTTCCCTTCCCTTCCCTTCCCTTCCCTTCCCTTCCCTTCCCTTCCCTTCCCTTCCCTTCCCTTCCCTTCCCTTCCCTTCCCTTCCCTTCCCTTCCCTTCCCTTCCCTTCCCTTCCCTTCCCTTCCCTTCCCTTCCCTTCCCTTCCCTTCCCTTCCCTTCCCTTCCCTTCCCTTCCCTTCCCTTCCCTTCCCTTCCCTTCCCTTCCCTTCCCTTCCCTTCCCTTCCCTTCCCTTCCCTTCCCTTCCCTTCCCTTCCCTTCCCTTCCCTTCCCTTCCCTTCCCTTCCCTTCCCTTCCCTTCCCTTCCAATTCATTTAACTGTTTGATAATGAGCTGTGAAGATTCCCCCCCTCCAATTGATAGCATCTCTCCAATTTTTTAAACTTTATTGATTTTGTTAATGAAATATTTGTGTATTTCATTTAAATGTATAGTTGATTTTACCTTTTATTATCCCCTCTGTTCTTCATTTAAGAATTCTCCTCTTAGACACAGTTGTGCAAGCTACCTCTTTTCATTGTCCTCTATTTTTTTTTTGAGGGGCAATTGGGGTTAAGTGACTTGCCCAGGGTCACACAGCTAGTAAGTGTTAAGTGTCTGAGGCCGGATTTGAACTCAGGTACTTCTGAATCCAGGGCCGGTGCTCTATCCACTGCGCCATCTAGCTGCCCCAAATTTTTTTAAATTTTTTTTTGCGGGGCAGTGGGGATTAAGTGACTTGCCAAGGATCACACAGCTAGTAAGTATCAAGTGTCTGAGGCCGGATTTGAACTCAGGTACTCCTGAATCCAGGGCCGGTGCTTTATCCACTGCGCCACTTAGCCGCCCCCATTGTCCTCTATTTTTAAAAATGATTTTTATTTTTACAATAATTTTTATTTTTTGCATTTAGGTTATGTAACCATTTGCAGATGACTGTGGCATATAATATAATGGTGGAAGAAGCCTCGCTTCTGCCAATTGCTTTCTAGTTTTTCCAGTCATGCTTAGTGATCAGGAAATCCTGTTCCCAGTAATTTTTGTTGTCAAGTTTATGGAATTCTGAGCTGCTGTGTTTGATTGGTTTGGTGTCATCTTTATCTACTACCCTCCATTGATTACCATTTCTACATTTTAATCAGTACCAAACAGCTTTGATGATTGCTATTTTATAACATAGTTTGTCATCTGGTAATGCAAAGACCCTTTCATTCCAAATTTATTCCCCTCCATTTCCTTCAAAATTCTTAACTCTTTGTTCCTCCAGTTGAATTTGATTGTTTTGTCTAGTTCTACAAAGTAACCCATTGGTTGTTTAATTGTTCTATGGTGGGATGTCCAAAACTGATTCCATCCATATCCATGCTAACCCAGGCAATCCAATTTCATTTTTCTCTAGGAAGTAGTACCGTCTTGATTTTAGAGCAGATTCACAAAGGATTGGGAACAAAATAGAAAAGGCATCTGAGAATGGATTCTCTGAGTTTTATAAATGGTAGAAAACCCTTGCCAAGGAGCAAGTAGTTCAGCAGGTTTGCCTCCCCAATCAACTTGTGATTTCTTGTTCAAGACTTGCTCCTGAGTTAACAGGGATTATTACTTTATCACAGCTAGCACATGCCCTCTGTCAGCAAGCTTCAGCTGAGAAAAGACCTGCCCTGGATGGCAGGAATGTAAAAGTAAACATTTCCACAAAGCTCCAAAACATAGCCACTCCCAGACCAAGAGAAATTCAGTAATTAAACCAGAGAATGCATCCTGTTCTAGTAATCCTTTCTTGTGAGAATGGTGAGATTTCTGTTCAAGTAACCCCTTCTTGTGAGGAGGGAGGGATTTCTTTGAAGTCGCACAACCTGGGGAAACAAAGACAGCCCTGGGCTAGATCCCTTGGAACATTTTCTGTACTTTTCTGGTGAGTCGAGGCATGCCAGAAAAAAATCTTCACCATTTATATGTTTGCCCAGCATCACCCTGGGTCAGCCTAAATGAGGCATCTTGCACACTTGTCCTAGGAGGTAGTTTACAGTTATTATCCACACTTTTATAATGTTGAGACTGAGACTTAAAGAAAGGTTCAGTGGCTTGCCCCAGGTTACACGTCTCTAGCAGATACATTGTGAAGTGCCCATCCATCATGTTTCATCCATCTGGAAATCATAGAAGACTTGCCCCTCCCCCCACTTAGAAGACATCATATTTACTCTTCCTCCTCTTTCTGTTTACTTCATCCTCATGCTTAATTCATTTTCTTGCTTTTCCATAATTTCTCTTCCACTCTTAGTTCTCTCTTTTCACATGGTTTCTTGCATTCTTTTTCATTCCCCATACTTTTCTTGTTCTCTCCCATTTGATGGGATTGTCCAGGCAAACTAGCTTTCTTACTCTTCCTCAGACCAAGCTACATCTCCCACCTTTGAGTCTTTGAATTGGCTCATCCCCCATGCCTGCTATGGACAGCCTCTTCTTGTTCGTTCTTCTTGTTAGTTCACAGTCATTTATATGCTGTCTCCATTAGACTGTATGCTCTTGAGAGCACCAACTAACTATCTATTGGCTTTCTCCTACCACTTAGCACAGTGACTGGTACACAGGAAACAGTTATTCCATGATTATTGATTTTTTTCTGGGACAATGAAAGTTAAGTGACTTGCCCAAGGTCACACACCTAGTAAGTGTCAAGTGTCTGAGGTTGGATTTGAACTCAGGTCCTACTGAATCCAGGGCTGGTGCTTTATACATGATTATTGATTGAATGTTTGGCATCTCAGTTTACAAAACCAAGAGAAATATCACCCCCAAACTCTTAAATTTCATCTCTATGTTGCTCAGCTTTTCTGTGGCTGGGTCACATCCCCTCCCTATATTCAAAGGCCAGAGGATTGACCAGCACATGTAGGTGAAAAATAGTGTAGAATGAAAACAGACCTGAATTGTCTGACAAAGTTCCCTTAAATCCATTCTTGGTCATAGAACAAGGGAAAATTAGAAGAGCAGTGACTTAATTGTTCATTAGTAAAAGGGCTATGAGTCACAGACAAGAGAGAAAGGAAGGCTCTTGAGAGTCAGTGAAATAATTAGGCCCAGAGAGCCAGAAAAGCTTATCCAGATGGTGGGAGCTATACGAGAGGGTAAACCTTGCACAGGGGAGGGATGAGAAATAGTGTGTGGGGGGATGTGGGGTGTGGAGGGAATGGGGAAGGATGAAATAGGTCAGCATCGAAGAACCATGAGTAGCTGCTTGAATGAGAGAAAGAACAAAGTTGAAGGAGACAGGAATGGGGAAATCCTGGGAGGACCTCATGGGAGATAATTATAGACTGTTTTGGGTTTATCCTTCTTGCTTCATATGCATTGGTCTGCTTTCCTCAATTAGGTGACAAACTGTTTGAGGTCAGGGAGAAGGTCACAGCCTAGTGGTTCTCAAGCTGCAGGAGTGAGAGACAATGCATTACAGGAGGTGATGTATTTAAAGCATTTGCAAAACTTGAAAGTGCTATATAAACACTTTTATTACATCAATGGGTACTTTAATAAAACAGTGATCTCCTTGATGTAGGGAGACCCTCCAGGGATACAGATCTCAGCCCATTTGTTCCTTCCAAACTTCTTGTCAAAATCCTCCCACAAATGCCTAAAGGGAGACCACCTATATGTTGTGGATCATTGTCTAGATAACTAGTGGAACATGGGGTTTATCTTTGAGTAGGCCAAGCTCTGAGCCTAGACTTAGAGAGATCTGAGTTCAAATCCTGCCTTAGATATTTACTGATAATGTGACCGTTGGTGAGCCACTTGATTTCTTTAATATCCTGTAAAGATTAAATGAGATAATATACCCAAAGTGCTTTGCAGACATTATATGCTAGTGCTGCTGATGAAGATGATGATACATTGCCTATCTCTTGTTTTCACTACTTGACTGGTTCATGTTTTTAGCTGTAAACTTTTTCTGATTTTCCTCTCTTCGATTCCTCATTTGTCATGTTTGTCAGCTCTCTTATACCCACTGTGTGTACTTTCCTTGCTCCTGGTGTGACCCCCAACTTCAATTCTTTAGAGACTGATATTCCATGATGTTAAAAGTGTCCTCATAATAATTTTTTATTCACTTTATTCTTATCTTATGGAGACCACTTTTTAATGTCAAAAAGGCTCACAGAGGGGCAGCTAGGTGGTGCAGTGGATAGAGCACCGGCCCTGAATTCAGAAAGATCTGAGTGCAAATCCAGCCTCAGACACTTGACACTTACTAGCTGTGTGACCCTGGGCAAGTCACTTAACCCTCTTTGCCCCACCAAAAAAGAAAGAAAGAAAGGCTTACAGAACCTTTCTTTTCCCCTCACTCCATGGTTGATGGGGATTATTTGCTGATGTCAAAAACAGATAATTACAAAAGCTACACTTTTCCTTTTAAATTAGGAGAATTAATGTAATGCAGTGAAAAGAAATCCAGCCTTGGAGTCAACAAAATTTGACTTAAAATCTCATCCCTGACATATACTAGCTTTGTGACTCTGGACAAGTCACTTAACATCTCAGTGTTCTAGGCAACTCTCTTAGATTAAAAGTAGCAACATCAGGACCCCTATATCTAAAGCTTCAAAGAAAAATATGAATTGGTCTCAAGCCATAGAGGTGCTCAAAAAGGACTTTGAAGATAAAGTTAGAGAGGTAGAGGAAAAAATGGAAAGAGAAATGAGGGAGATGCAGGAAAGACATGAGAAAAATGTCAGCAGCTTGAAAAGTCAAATTGGCCAAATGGAAAAGGAGGTACAAAAGCTCTCTGATGAAAATAATTGCCTAAGAATGAGGATTGAACAAATGGAAGCCAGTGACTTTATGAGAAACCAAGACACAATAAAGCAAATCCAAATGAATAAAAAAATAGAGGGCAATATGAAATATCTTCTGGGAAAAACTGCTGACCTAGAAAATAGGTCCAGGAGAGATAATTTGAAAATTATTGGTCTACCTGAAAACCATGATCAAGGAAAGCACTTAGACATCATCTTCCAAGATATTCTCAGGGAAAATTTCCTTGAAATTCTAGAAGAAGAAGCTAAAATAGAAATTGAAAGAATCTACTGATCACCTCCAGAAAGAGATCCCAAAAGGAAAACTCCTAGGAATATTATAGCCAAATTCCAGAGCTCTCAGGTCAAGGAGAAAATATTGCAAGCTGCCAAAAAGAAAGAATTCAAGTACTATGGAGCTCCAGTGAGGATAGCACAAGATCTAGCAGCTTCTACATTAAAGGATCAGAGGGCATGGAATATGATATTCCAAAGAACAAAGGAAATGGGATTACAACCAAGAATTGCTTACCCAGCAAAAGTCAGCATAATCTTTCAGTGGGAAAAATGGGACTTTAATGAAAAAGAAGACTTTCAGATATTTGTGATGAAAAGACCTGAACTGAATGGCAAATTTGACTTTTAAATACCAGACCCTAGAGAACCATAAAAAATTGGAGCTGGGGGACATACATGGGGTTGTACAGTGGGCGACTGTCTTGTGTCTGAGGCTGGGTTTTGACTGGGTTCCCCCTGGGTCCAGGGGTGATGCTTTGTCCACTGTGTCACTTACCTAGGTGATAACATCTTTAGGGTTAAATTGAGGGGTGAAGGGAATTTACTGGGGGAGGGGGAAGGGAAGAGGTGAAATCCTACATGAAAGAAACAAGAAAAGGCTTATGGAGTGGGGGAAGAGATGGGAGAGGAGCAGGGCAGTAAATGAATTTTACACTCATCAGAAAAGGCTCAAAGACCTTAAACTCTTCAGAGCTGCCTCAAGGAGGGACTACCAGACACACCCAACTGGGTGGAGTAATCTATTTAATCTGGGCAGTAAATGAGCCTAACACTCATCATAATTGGCTCAAAGACCTCAATCTCATTAGAATTGGCTCAAGGAGAGAATAATATACACACTCAATTGGGTGGAGTAATTTCTCTAATCCTGCAGGAAAATAGGAGGGGAAGGGGATAAAGAGAGAGGAGCAAAAAAGTAGCAGAGAAGGAGTTGACCCGGATTAATAGAGGGGATTTACATACTTAGGAACTACATAGACCAATTACATCACAGGTCCTAGTCCCTGTCCCTTTTAAATGAATTTGTATTTTATTAACTATAAGAACATCTGCATATATTTAAAAACAATAATTATGATGAGTAAGACTCTCATACATTCAGTTTAAAGGAGACAGGTCTGGGGATCAAACCTATGGTTTCATCAGTATGGGGAAATCCTAGATGATGAAGTTCCTCTATAACCCCCTCTCTGTAATTTAGGATCAATAAATTATAGATGGAGATTGGAAGTCACCATAGAAATCAAGTCTTTCCTCTAATTTTTCAGATAGGGAAACTGAAGTCCAAAGATTAAATGATTCATCCAGGGACACATAGCTAGATATATACGACATGTGTGAGGTATGATATGAACCCCAATCTTCCTGCACCTGCATATAGCATGCTATCTCTTACGCTATGCTGTTAAATCTGAAACTGTGCATGTAGATTTGAGAACTTCCTAGTAGGAACTCTATCCCAGATCCTCAAGGGTTGTCAATGAACAGGATGAGAGCCATTGTCTCATACTTGGATTTCTCTCACAATAACAAGAAAGTTGTTATTCAAAGCAAAGGATGCTTTGAATTTCTAATACTCTGAATAATGGTGTAGAAAGGACTCCATGTTCTTAAAGGCTAGAGCAATGAGGCTCCACCTCTGGGGTGGGACATTCTAGTTGATCATAGCCTTGAGGGACCATCCAGTCTAAATCTTGCTCACCTCAGGAAAGCTGGACACCTGGTGACAGATTTCTTAGTCATAGGAAGCTCATGAGCAAACAGTCATTCAGCCAATATTTGTGGTCAGACTGGTTGAGGGGAAGGAAGAAATGGAGAGTTTACACAGTAAAAGAGAATTTTGTTTACATTTGAACCCTGAGGAGAAAATCTGAGATTTAGGCAACAGAGATGTCAGTTTACACAGATCTCCAGTGTTGTTAGGTCTCATTTCCCACAGGCATGGGGACAGTGAAGATGGCAGAGCTGTCACTAACAATTTTGGTCTCTATGACAGGCAGTATAAAATGCTGAAAACCAGACTTGTTGATTCATGACATGAAGATAATATAAGATAATATAAGTAATTAAGTGTTAGTTACTATAGTGCTAAGGCCCAGCACATAGTGGACAATAAATGTTTTTTTTTGATAATTGATTATCCTGGGTTCTAGCTGGGTATTATTAAAAATGTCATCTGAGTTGAAAGGTTAATTTTTTTTTTTTGCAGGGAAATAAGGGTTAAGTGACTTGCCCAGGGTCACACAGCTAGCAAGTGTCAAGTGTCTGAGGCCAGATTTGAACTCAGGTACTCCTGAATCTAGGGCCGATGCTTTACCACTGTGCCATCTAGCTGCCCTGAAAGGTTAATATTTTAACCAATTTTTCTGCTAATGAGCTACTAAATTGAGACTTAATGGATGCCTGCTTTCTTTATTTTTAATTTTCCTTAACCCCATAGATCAGGTGTTGGCAAACTACAGACAACATATCAAATCTGGCCCTTGACTTGTCTTTGTATGTCCTACAAGCTAATAATGGTTATTGCATTATGAAAATAAAGTTTTATTGTATTTTAAAACATAAACCACATCCTTCATTCGGTTTTGCCAACCCTGCTTTTGACTGTAGCTTCCTGGGTCAAAGTCCCATTTGCTCCTCATGAGTTACTGCTTTCAGAAAAGGAAAGTTAAACAGCTTGTCAGGATGGTGTGAGCTCTAAAGCTCACTTAGATAGCTAAGCTGACTTGCTATCTGACAATGAGCAACATAAATAAACAAATGTCTTTTGAACAGACCAAAATTCAGCCTGTCAGTTATTAGAGAATGACATTTTCTATGCTAGGATGTTCAAGGTGGGGGCTCTTAACTTTTCTCTGTGTGTGTGTGTGTGTGTGTGTGCTCGCGCGCGCGTGTGACTGACCCATTGATAGTTTGGCAAAACCTTCGGACTCTTTCTCAGAACAATGGTTTTAAATACATAGAATATACAGCATTACAAAGGAAACAGGTTAATACAAATAAAGATATATTTTCCCTCCCCCCAACCCACCCATCCATGGTGGAATCCTGGAACCCTGGTCTAAAGTAACTCAAAATAGTCTACCAAAATTCTTAATTATAACGCTTTCCTCTTTTCTAGGTTATTTTAAATGCTGAGCCATATGGTTTGGAGCACACAGATGTTTTCTCACCAAATTGCCCAGAACAGTTAGATCTCCCTAGCCCTCTTTGGGTGTTAAAATTATTTACATTTCAAGATGTGTCAGTAGAAACAACTGAACATTCTGAGTTTTCTCTGATGTCAGCAATACTCCTCTCCTGTAACATTAATTTAATTTCTGTTTTTATGTAGTTCCAGGTTGGTGTCATTTATCAGTAGAATATGAGTTCTTTGAGGGAAGGGACTGGCTTGTTGGCATCTTGGTATCTCAACACCTATCATAGGATGTTCTTAATAAATGCTTATTGATCAGTGCTATGGTACAAGTGCTTAACTCTGAAGCTGTTCTCATTTCCATGAAGGTAGAAATACTAAAAAGGTTCTCTATGAAGGTCATGATAAACCTAATAAGAGACTATCTCTCAGGTTCAATTTGTGGTAAAATAATGGAATTTGACAGATGCCCAGGGGTCTGACTTGATTGACATAGTAGTGTTTGAATTGGGTGTGAATGAGAAACTACTAAGTACCCACTTAAAGATGATTAGATTTTAGCCACACCTGGCCCGCCCTGTTAGACTTAGTTTAACTTGGCCAACCCTGAGAAGGAGTGTCCTCAGGCTTTGGACTGCATCATCAACAGGGAACCAGTCTCAGCCACACAACTGGAGGGACCTCCCCTTTGGGGGAGGGAGAAAAAAGTAGAAAAAGGGACCCCAACAGGGAGTAGCTCTCTCTTGCCTGGGAGAAGCTTTTGGAGCTGACTGGAGACAGGCTGAACACCTGCCTCCTATAGATATTATGGACCCCTGGTGGTGAGTTAATAAAATCCAACTCTTTGAATTAGCTGAGCTGAAAGCGAGTTTGGGTTTGAGACAGCCTTTACTAGAGCCAGGGAGATTATCCATTTTCCTCTTTCCCTATTCCCTTGTCCTTGACCTTATTAATTTCACCTTTGCTGTGTATTTTATTCCCATTAATAAAACCTGATTTGTTTGTGGAAAAGAGGCTGTTAGTCTCCTTTCATATTGGCCTGGGAGAAATAACTAAAAAAGGCAGTTTGGAGGGGAAGAAACATTGGACCTAGAGGTCCCTCATTATTTTCTGAACCCCGATATTTGATGAGCCACCCAATTAACTCTCCCCATATTAAATTTGGTCCCTATAGCTTAATACTCAATGGTGAATCCAGACCATATTTGAAAGCATGTAGAGACTTCACATGTACACATAGATTTGTCACAGATCCCTTTTAAGCTCCAACTATTTTTTTTTTTAATAATAAACATTGTTATTTAAAGTTTTGAGTTCCAAATTCTATCCCTCTTCCTCTCCGTCCCCTCCCCAATCCCGGAGGCAGTAAGCAATTAGATACAGGGTATACATGCGCAATTATGTAGAAGATTACTGCATTAATCCTTTGTATAAGAAAACTTGAATAAAAGAAAAAAAGAAAGTAAAAAACAGCATGCTTCAGTCTGTGTCCAATCAATATCAGTTCTTTCTATGGAGGTAGATAGGATGCTGAATAGCCCTTTTGGGATTGTCTTGGATCATTGTATTGCTGAAAGTAGTTAAATAATTTACAGTTCTTCATCAAATAATATTGCTGTCATTGTGCAAAGCATTCTCCTGGTTTGCTCACATCAACTATACATCAGTTCATACAAGTCTTTCCAGGCCTTTTCAAAATTTAAGCTCCAACTTTTTAATGAACATTTAAATTTTTTTTTAAATTAAAAAAAAATTGGGGGTGGGGCAATGAGGGTTAAGTGACTTGCTCAGGGTCACACAGCTGGTAAGTATCAAGTTTCTGAGGCTGGATTTGAACTCAGGTCCTCCTGAATCCAGGGCCAGTACTCTATCCACTGAGCCACCTAGCTGCCCCTGCACAGTTCTATATATAGCTCTTTGGGATTAGTTCCAAATTGTTCTCCAGAACAGTTGGATCTTTTCACAACTCTACCAAAAGTAGATTAAGCTCCAACTTTTTTTTTTTTTAGATGTGCTTTGTAAATGACTGAGAAAAGTGCCAGTATGTGTTTTAAAAAATGATCATATTGGCCCACTGAATCTCAGTGCTCTGGGTAACATCCTTCAAATGAGATACAAGCTTTCAAAACCAAACTGATCGAAGGGCAAGTGAATGTACAGAGTTCCCTTAGAGATAAAGGATTCTTTTAAAAGTCCTCAAGCAACATTGCTCCAGGATATTGGGACATTGCTGGGATAAGGTGGACAGAGGTAGAAGAGGTATGCATGTGTTGCTGTCCAAAGCCCATCAGGAAGCTGATGGGGCAGTGGCTAGAATGTTGAGACTGGAGTCAGGAAGAACCCAGTTCAAATCTGGCTTCAGATAATGTCTAACCGTGGGCAAATCACTTAACCGCTCCTTGCCTCTGTTTCCCCAACTATACAATGGAGATAATAATAGTGCCTACCTCCCAGGGTTGTTGTGAGGATCAAATGAAATATTTGTAAAGTACTTAGTATGCTGACCGGTGCAGAGTAGGTGCTCAATAGATGTTTGTTTTTTTCTTCCAAAACACCACAAGAGGATATGGGGAAGGGGGAGCAATTAACTGATTCCCTGGGCATTTCTAAAGGCATCCAGAAGGAGGCTGGTTACCAATGTTTGGTGAAGTGGATGTTGGAAACTCGCCCTGGTGTGGAGAGTGGTTTGGTGAGGTGGGGTGGCTAATGGTTGTGCAGAGTTGTGTTTTGCTGGTGTGCAAAGGGGGAGAGCTGACAATGCCGCCACCCGAGAAGCTGATAATGTTGAGATCTCTCCAACCCATGCCTGCTTATCTGAGTCATGGCAACTGTATTTGGTGATGGTCCTGCCCTTGAAGGACACAGTTAGCTGAGGAAGTGAAAAGTTGAGTAGGTGGATGGAGGGAACGATGAGGTCCCAAGCAACCCCTCGGAATCCTAGGTGATTTTTTTTTTACTATCCCATCAATGTTTAGAAGGGTGCCCTGGATTCTGCAGATGATTTTCAATCATCTACAGTCACAGCAAAATGCCCTTTGAATAGAAGCATTTTGCCTCAACCTAATCGACTTCAAGCTATTGCCCATCAACTGGATTAGTTTGGATTGCTAGAGGTCATGGACAGAAACAAATTGAAATTGACTTCAATACAGGCCTATTTTGCCAAGGGCCATGATGCTGTTGACCTCCCGTGTTCTAATCAAACCAGTCTATTTATCATCCCCAAACATGCTTTGCTTTCTGACCACTAAATCTTTGCTTACACTGTGTCCCAACTGGGAATGCCCCTCTTCATTTTCTCACAAGTCCCATCTGTTCTGGAAAACCTAGCTCAAATATCAGTGAGTTAAATTTGGAACCAGAGGACTTGGGTTCCAGACCCAGAGGCTCTGATTCTATCGTGTGACTTTGTGAAAATTGCTTAATTTCTGTGGGCCTCAGTTTCCCAATCTGTAAAATGAGGGGATGGGACTGGATGATCTCTGGTATTGATTTTGTCCATTTGTAGGCTTAGAACTCTTTGAGCTTCCATTTAAGTTGTCCTTGACACACAGCCAGAGGACATTCCTTTCTTCCTCCTCTTATCTCCTGTTGAACTTGGTAGCTCATATCATCTACTATGTTGTGTGTGTGTGTGTGTGTGTGTGTGTGTGTGTGTGTGTGTGTGTGATGGCTCTAATAGGATGATAAACAGCTGGAGGTCAAGGACAATTCAGTTCAATTCCCCTCCTATGGGCTGAGCATTGTGCTAGCTGCAGGGAATAAATAAAGAATATAGTTTTGTGCTGATTGGAGTTCTGGGATCTGAGTTTGAATCCTGAATGTGTTACTTATTACCTGTATGACCTTAGAAACATTGTTTGCCTCAGTTTCCCCTTCCATATAACAAGCCAGTGTTGGGCTCGATGACCTCTGAGGTCCCTTTCAGCTATGATTTTGATCTATGACTATGATCAAAAGAGAATACAATTTACCAGGGGGTTGAGACAGACATGAATAACTAGAATAAAGGTTAGAAAATAAAGAAGTAGATAGGAAAAGTCAGCCTGGCCTGAGAGATATAAGGAGAGAGTTTTCATTGCTGGGATGAAGGCAGGAGGGGCAAGGTGGTAGAGGAGAAATTAATGGGACTTGTAGTCAGAGACTTAGGTTTGCATCTTGGCTCGCCTAGGTAACCAGCTCTGTGGCCTTGGGAAAAGGCCTTAACCACTTTGAGCCTGTTTACACATCAGTAAAACAGAGATGATGATGCTGTTAACAGTGTAATGAGGATATGGGAGCATGTTGTAGTCAAAAGGGGGGTGGATTAGGAGTCAAAGGGACTTGTATTCAAATTCTGATTTTGATGCTTACTACTTGTGTGACACTGGGTAAAGAGATTCCTACCTTTGGTCCTTGGTTTCCTCTTCTCAGAGCTTAGATGATTCTTCACTGGCTTCTGAGATCCCTGAAATCAATGGCCTTGAAGTCACAGTATTATAAAGCTAGGGCTAAAAGGGGCCCCAAGGGTCACCTGGTCTAACCTCTTCACATTTTGCAGATGAAGAAACTTGGAACAATTCTATGTCCACCACAGAATCATTGTAAGTCAAGTATTTTCTTTTTTCTTCTTTTATGTTTTTCTTTTTGGTTTTGGTTTTTGTTTTGTGGGCCAATGAGGGTTAAGTGACTTGCCCAGGGTCACACAGCTAGTAAGTGTCAGGTGTCTGAGGCTAGATTTGAACTCAGGTCCTTCTGAATCCAGGGCCAGTATTTTATCCACTGAGCCAGCTAGCTGCTCCCCAAGTATTTTCTTTTAAAGTTTGCTTTAAGCCCTTGGCTTAGTGGTCTTAGATACAGGAAGACCTGCATTTAAATCCAGCCTTTGGTTCATACTAACTGTGACCTTCGCACTTAACCTCTCAATGTTTTAGGCAACTCTTTAAGAAGGAAAGTAGCAGAGAAGAAGCCAGTCTACATCGGTAAAAAGAAGATCCTCAGCCAGGAGTTCCTTATCTCAATCTCCATCCCTATTTGAAGTGCTATTGAAATGTGTTATTATTAATGTGCTATTATTAATTAATATATGCTATCACTTCTAAAGCAGGTTGTTCAGAGATGGGGGTGTCTCAGCTGTGCCTTAGCACAGAATGGACACTCAAAAAACCATTTGTTGGAATATCCTGAAAAGTCAGACACTTGGAGTATATGTGTTCCTGGCCAGTCCAGTTTGCTTTGTTTCAAAGACTGAGCTGGCAAAAACAATGGGTCAGTTTCAATAAAAGAAGTGTGACCTAGAACTCAAGAGACAAAATGTTGCTTTAGATGTAGAGTTCTTGGGGATTTCTTGTGATTTCTCTGGTTTACTATCCTCTTCCAGGTTATCTTCTATCCAAATACCTCCCTTCATCCCCTGACCTAATGCTGCTCTGTAAGATCAAGCCAGATGATGCGTAAAATCAAAACAAAAAACAGTAGAAGGAAGAGAGCAAGGATTTGGGGCTTCCATTTCCCACAGATTCCCATGCCCACAATGGACAAGGGAATTACATTAGAGATTTGAAGTTCAAAGGGATTGCAGAAACCATCTAATCCAACCCCTTATTTTACAGAGGAGGAAACCGAGACTTAGGGGAAATGAAGTGACTTGTCTAAGCTCCTGTAAAGAATAAGCATCAGAAGTATTTCAACCCTGGTACTTTGAATTCAGAGTTGGTTTCCTTTCCACCTTACCATGATATCCCTCATCCCAAGACACTTCACAAACCTAGGGTTGCACTATTGCTGTTGTTATTTAAGTCATTTTTCAGTTGTGTTAGACTCTTCGTGGCCCCTTTTGGAGTTTTCTTGGCAGAGAGACTGGAGGGGTTTGCCATTTCCTTCTCTAGCTCATTTTACAGGTGAACAAACTAAGGCAAATAGGGTTAAGTGACTTGCCCAGGGTCACACAGCTAGTAATTGTACCACCTAACTGGGTTGCATTATAGCTTCTACTAATTGGCTATTCTGCTTCCTTGATCAGAAAAGCAAAGGGCATCAACTTAGTCCTTGTGGGCATATAGCCTATTTCTCTGCTTTTATACACGAAGAAACCGAGGCCCAGTAATTTGCTGAAGGTCATACATATGGTAAGTGGCAAAACAGGGACTGGAACCTGTCCATCTGACTGAACACGATTCTCTATGAGGAGCCTAGAGCCTTGTAGCATCCACACAAAACCACTGCATTTTTCTGCTGCTGAGCTGCCTAGCCCAGCTGAGCTGCTGACATCTTTGGAGACCTCTTTGTGTGGGTGCTGCTGCCTCTTCTTCCTCAGGAGTCCTATGGGCTCCTTGGGTTAAGCTCTGTCTTTCTGACAACTTCATGGTTACTTGGTGAGAATCCTCATGGGTTCTTGCTCCTCATCCTCCTAGAAGCTATTTCTAGGGCCATGCAAATTAACCTCAAGGGAATTGCTAAACAGTGGAGCTGGTCACCTGGCCCGGAATTGCTACAGCATGATTTTCCTTCTTATAGATAGAGGAGAATGAGGAGGAAATGGGACCACTCTGTCCCCCAAATCCTACCAGCCCAAGTGCATATTCAGTGCTTTGGAAAGCCTGAATACCATACAGAGGTTGTAAGACTTCTCTCTCTCCTGCAATGACACATATGCAATCCATATACAGTTTTATATGCCACATGCTCAGTCTAGATGGTGCTGGACCTGTGGTCAGGAAGACCTGAGTTCAAATCTGGCCTCAGACACTTATTAAGTGTTTGACCTTGGGCAAAACTCTGTTTGCCTCCATTTGGTCATCTGTAAAATGGCATAATAATAACAACTCTGCCTCCCAGGGTTGTTGTGAGAAGAAAATGAAATATTTGTAAAGCACTTTGCAAACCTTAAAGTGTGCTATAAACACTTGTTGTTGCTACTACTGCTGTTGTTCTCCTCCTGCTCTTCCTCCTCTTCCTCCTCTTCCACCTCCTCCTCTTTTTTCTTCTTCTTCCAGTAGAAAATATCAGTTCATTCAACATACTTGCTGGGATAGAGGAAAAGTCCACCCCAACTCACCACAACCCACAAAATGGGAATCCTCAGCAGTTAATAAGAAAGACGTAGCATGTGGAGAGCCGAGGGCCTCTTCAGGACCAAGACCATTTATTAAGCTTCAAGTACTTTAGTAGGAAAACAACATCTAAAAAGGAAGATGATCCCTACCCTCCAAGAATTTACATTCATTCTAAAAGGGGAAGACAATGCTTAAAGGGAAATGGTATATCCAGGGAGGTATATTTTGGTTTGGAAACTTTTAGGGATGGTCAGTGGAGCCATCAGGGAAAACACTCTGACAATATTGATTTGATTATGGTTCCAGACCTGGAAAGCAGCATGAGACAGAGGCAAGACAGTGGCTAGAAGGAAAGTCAAGGGGGTTTGGAGCTTGCTCTAATATAGTAGACATTGGGAGGAACTCACCAGTTGAGGATTCAAGGATAGAATTTTGCACTGAAAGGGCTAAGACATCTAGGGAATGGTACTTATTCAGGTAGCTGGCAAGAAGGAGATGGCTGGCAAATAAAAGAAGAATATTTTCTCTATATCATTTACTGGTGAATATTCTGTTACAAAGAAAACCTACCTCCAACAACAAAGCAACTGGTATAGTGAAAAGTGAGCTCTGTTTTAGAGTTAAAAGTCTCGAGTTCAAATACTGCCTCTTTAGTCATTTGTCCTGTCTAAGTCTCAGTTTCTTCCTTTGTAAGATGGACATTATAATATCTGTAGTATCTTTCTTTTCTTTTCTTTTTTCTTTTTCGTGAGGCAATTGGGATTAAGTGACTTGCCCAGGGTCACACAGCTAGTGTTAAGTGTCTGAGGTCAGATTTGAACTCAGGTCCTCCTGACTCCAGGGCTGGTGCTCTATCCACTGAGACACTTAGCTGCCCCTTGTAGCACATTTCTAACAGAAACAATGACCAATGGACAATAGGAGCTGGCTCTTGTACAGCCAATAAAAAATGTATGATGCTTTGGAAACTATCAAGTGCTTTAAAAAGGCCACCTTTATTTATCTGGATCCAGATGTCATCTCCTATTTAGCGCTCCTGTAGTGGGTTTTGTCTCTAGCATTATCCTTGACTTCTTGTATTGCCTTGGAGGTAATTCATTTATTTCTCAGTACCTCATCAGCATGAAGAAATATAATATTGACTATTTTATCTTCTCAATGTAATAGCAAAAAACAATTAATAGTAAAAATTTTATGAAAATTTTGCTCATCCAAATGTGCACTAGAGCCCAGCTGGGCAAGATAGGTAATAAGTAGGATAATAAAGTCAATATCTAAAAAATACCCTGAAATGTATAAATAAGATGAATAAGATGAAATATATAGAGATAAAGGTAAAGTCTTACCACTTCGGTTCAACAAATCAGTTTTGAAGGTGTGAAATGGCAGCTAAGTACTTGGGGTAAAAACTGAACTAATTTTTATAACAGTACAGAACTAATTAAATCTCAAGACATAAAGAGGGAGGGGCAGATAAGGCAGTCATCCGAGATACAATCACCATCTTAACATCCTTTCACCTCCTACATCAAAGAGGCATTTAAGAAACCTCTTTTCTAGAAAATATACTGAAGTAAGAAAGACACTGGAAGGAATCAGTTCTGACCCTGTCTAGAAAGGAGTAAGCAAGACAATGATTGATCCATACCCAGTGGATATACTTTTGGGCCTGGAGTCAGAAAGACTTCAGATTGAGTTCAAATCAAGTTTCTGCCTCAGAAACTTAATAGTTGTGTGATCTCGATCCTAGGCAAGTCAAGGAAAGTCTCTCTGCCCCCTTCCCCACTCTGTAAAAGGAGAGGGGTAGATCTGATGATGTCACAAGGTCCCTTTCAGCTCTAAATCTATGATTCTACATGAAAGAAGATGCCTGTGGAATTTTAGTAGACTTTGAGCTCCATTGGGTTCCCCAGTAGGCTAAGGTATCCAAGAAAACTATTGCAATCTTAGGCTGTGCTGACAGAAGCATCATTTTTAAGACTAGTGAGGTGGTAGTCCCACTGTACTACATCTTGGTTAGATCAGTTCTGGAGTATTGTGTTCATCGATGTTGAACTACAAATTTTGACTGTTTTTTGGGGGAGGGGGTAAGCTCCAGACCACAAAAAGAATTCCTAACAGGCCTGATCATGTCTGGGAAAATTCTCAAACCTTCTGATTTTAGGAAAGGGCAACAGCCCCATCAGGAATCTGGAGTCCTCCCTAGTGCTCCAAAAGAGCACATATTTGCCCAAGGAAAGTTTATTACTTCCTGATCATGTGTAGGAGAAGCAAACATGACAAATTTTAAATCCTAGGCTGACCTTCCCTTGCTCTCCAACATACTTTGTGGGTTGCCTCTCCCTGAGGGTGTCAGGTGACTTGTACTCAGGGAATGCAGTCTCATTTTAATAACAACCCAAGGAAAATAAAACTAGGAAGGCAAATATCCTGGGGGAAATGCCTGCCATGCATTCCAATCTCAAACCAAATAAAAATGAGGAGGGGATTCTCAGTGCCATGGCTCTTCTCCATCAGCTACATAATCTAGAGTTGGCTAAGGCACTCTAGTGGTCAAAGAGTATCAACATGATCTCTGACAACAGCAGACCACTCCACTTTCTCTAGATGGTACTTTCAATTAAAAAAAATCTGGCCTTATTCCCATAGACACAGGCATTTCTTAAAGAGTGGTAGGAATAGTGGCATGCAGTTGGGACCTGACACATCATCATTTACTTTAGAAATGAGGTTCTTTCTTTCTTTCCTTCCTTCTTTCTTTCTCTTTCTTTCTTTCTTTCTTTATCTCTCTCTTTCTTTCTCTTTCTTTCTTTCTCTCTCTCTCTCTCTTCCTTCCTTCCTTCCTTCCTTCCTTCCTTCCTTCCTTCCTTCCTTCCTTCCTTCTTTCCTTCCTTCCCTCCTTCCTTCCCTCCTTCCTCCCTCCCTCTCCTTTCCTTCTTTCTTCTTTTCTTTCTTGCTCTTGACAGATATTAAGTTCTGTTTTCAACATGTTGAGTTTGAGATATCTATGGGACATCCAGTTTCAAATGTCTAATAGGCAACTGTGTTTCTTGGAATTCAGGAGAGAGATTAGTATATAAATCTGGGAGTCATTTGCATAGAGATAATAAAACTCATGAACCTCAGGCGATAAGATCACCAAATGAAAAAATATAGAGGGAAGGGGCAGCTAGGTGGCACAATGGATAGAGCACCTGCCCTGGAGTCAGGAGGACCTGAGTTCAAATCCAGCCTCAGACACTTACTAGTTGTATGACCCTAACAAGTCACTTAACCCCAATTGCCTAACAAAAAAAAAATAGAGGGAGAAAAGAGCCCAAGAACAGAGCCTTGGGAGATACCTATAGTTAGGAGGCATGAAACGGATAATGATTTGAAAGGAGACTGATAAAGAATGGTCGGGTAGACAGGAGGAAGACCACAGGGCAGCAATGACAGGAAAACCCAGAGAGAAGAGGAGATCCAGGAGGAGAAGATGATCAACAGCATTCAGCACTCCAGAGAGGTCAAGAAGAATGAGGACTAAGAAAAGACAGTCTGTCAGTTCAGAAGCCAATCTTGCTGGCAGCCTGAGGAGAAGAAGCGAGGTCTGGAAAAGCTGTTGTGTTGAGTAGGTTAGAGAATCGATTAAAGAGCAGCGGTAGGATTGGCTTGCTGCATTGAGGGCATGGATGCGATAAGCTAGCATAAATATGTAATAGACACAATTAGCACAGGGCCATGACTTCTTCCAGCTAGATTCTATAGCATGTGAGTAGGAGGACAGGTGGTAGAGGGTGGGAATAATCCATGGTTGGAATTGGGCCGGATGTAAATGGCGGACCTCTGGTGTAGCATGCACAGGGACCACACCCCAGTAAACCATCTCAGCAGACAGGCTAAACAAGGGTGAGGGTAACTGACAGGCCTCAAACCCATAAGTGAATTGGGGGGCATCTACCCCAAGTATGGGAAGATATCTCCTGGTGGACTGGGTGTCTGATACAGCCATGAAGCAGGTTGAAGCAGGCACTATGAAGCCCGTAGAGCTTGGTCAGACATCGAAGGCTCCAAGGTCATCCGCTTCATCCCAGACCATCACCAGTCCCCCTCAGTTTTGTCCTGCCACTGGATTCTAATGACTCAAATTATCTAGTGATGTCACTGGTCCTCTTCAAAAATGAAGGACAGACAACAACAGCGAATGCCGGTAAGAGAAGGTTAGGGATTTGCTTCATAGATATTAAAATGTAGAGTTGACCTTACTCACTAAAGGGTTGAAATTAGGAGAAGAGGAGAGTGTGGCCACAGCAAGAGTGATATCCTGAGAAAGTCCTGAGGGGTGGAGGGACTGGAGTCACAGTGAGGCTAGAGAAATAGACTTAGGAGGGGTAAAGCATAGGGATGGATGGGAAGATCAGAAATTCTGATAAGATAAAAGAATTGAAAACTTCCCAAGAATGGATGTGGAACGCTTGTAGATGATGGCAAGACTAAAGTCATGGCACGACCACGCCTGTGACTAACTGAGGTGGAGTGGAGGAGCAAGTCATGGGAATGAAAGATGTTGAGGAATTGGGTGATTTAAAGGGACAGTAGCCTGATTTTTGCTGTCTAAGGACAGTGGTTGGTTTGGAGAAAGAGATTGTGAACAACCAGGCATTGAACACATTGAGAAAGGAGGAAGTTGTGAAAATAAAATGAGATAATATTTGGAAAGCATTTTTCCAACCTTAGAGCAATATAAAGTACCATGTAATAGTCTTAAAGGCTGGTAGATAATAGCAGAGTCTAAAAAAATAACATTTCATATCTAAGTAAATATATAATTTTGAATGTATATGCATACATATTTACTTCTCTGTATGTATATTATAGTCATACATACGCATATGTCTGTATATGTGTGCATGTATATGCACATATACATTAAGTATATATACAAACACACATACACATATTCCCTCTGGCATAATGAGCTAAAGTCCCAGATATATAGACAAACAGAGAGCATTTTAAAAGTGTTTACTATATTCTAGACATTATGCTATTTTTTTGACATACAAATACAGGGTGGGCCAAAAGTCAAGAAGGGATTTCAATATTTAATAACACCTTTTTTGTTTTAAAGTTATGATATCATAGCACCATAAACAGTAGATATAGGAAATGAATTTATATTGTGTGAAAAATAAAGATAATTTTTTTCATAAATTTATTAAAATAATGTGACTTTTGGTCCATTGTACAAGCAAGTAAGATAGTTCTTATCTTTGATATTCTAACATTTAAAGTGTGTGTGTGTGTGTGTGTGTGTGTGTGTGTGTGTGTGTGTGTGTGTGTGGTGGGGGGGGATGGTAGCCCGGTGAGCAGACAGCTAGGAAATAGCATTGAAGCCTGGGCCTGCTAAGAGCAACCTTCTTGGCATCATTGCAAGAAAAGCAGGCAGGAGGCAGGAAGGTCAGTATCCTTTGTCTGTTACCTTGAATTAGGTGAGCAGGGAGAGAGAATTACTGGCCTGTTTGGCTTAAGCTTCTAGTTTCTGTCCCTGTTTTTCTTGGGAAATGGATTGCTCAAATACATTGATCAGTCTGGCCTGGATTTCAGAGCTGGTATTTGAAAGAATAGGCAAAGAACCAAACAACTCCCAATGGAAAAAGGGCCCCCACAATCCTCCCACGAGCTTCAGAGAGCTGCTTTTCATTAGAAGGGGGCCTACAGTCTTATTATCTGGCCAGAGAAGCACCAGCTCTTGAAAGAGTCGTAAAAACCTTTAGAATGACAACAAGCAGAATTCCCTGAGGAGTTATTTAATAGATTGGTAAGAAGCACTAGGAATTAGTTTAGGCAATTCTAGTAAGTGGAGGAATTTTGGCTGGGGAGAGGTTAGTTCAGGTAACATCTGATATTGGAAAAAAAAGACTTTTCCTTCTGGTACCAATGATGAATAGAAGAGGGAAGCTATATTTTAACCGTAATAGTACAGTGATTCTATATTTATGCTTGAGCCCTGTGATTTGTTTTAAAAAGAAAGACCTGGGTGATTTTCTCTGCTTTCCTAGCTAAAAGGATGGATGGGGAGGAGGGAAAAAGGTGGGTGGGGAAGAGGGAGAAGATGGGGAGGGGGCATGTGTGTGTGTGTATGTGTGTGTGTGTGTGTGTGTGTGTGTGTGTGTGTGTGTGTGTGTGTGTGTGTGTACACCATGCAGACCAAGCACAAAGTTTCCCACCAGCAATCTACCCCATTCATCCCCCCCTTTGGCATCAATTCAACCCTAGAGCAGAGAAATGAATTTCCAAGAGGCTGAATTTATAAAATAAATGAATGAAAAAAAGGTCTTTCCAAGTTAAGGGAATGCTGGGTCTCAGGGTGATTTTTTTTATAATGATGATAATCCTTTTTTGTTCAAGTTTATGTTTTAAGCATTCTGGAGATTTTTAACTGTGTATGTCTAGGGGTAAGTCTTTGAAAGGCAAAACTGCCTGCAGGGAAATGGGCGAGGGCTTGTCACTGTTATATTTGGGGGGGGGAGGTTGCCTTCTCACAGATCTCACCTCCCCACCCCACCCAGATCAGGGGTCATTTCCTCATTTCTTGGGGGCTTAGGCTATTGCTTCCCCACAGATTTTGAGTGAAAATAGGAAGTGAGTCTTTGGACTGAAATGCAAGCAGTTCCACCTTCAAATAGCTGAGTTCACCTTAAGCTTGAAGCTTGCATTTGGCTGCCTGCCTGAGAACTCTTCCCAGCTGAGCTTTAATCAAAAAGATGTGGGCACTTTATGCAGGCTGGGGGAGGGGCAGCTGGAGACAGATTCTTACTGAATTTTTCATTTTAAAGTTTTATTTCCTCATTTTTTTGTCCCTTTCTAGAAACAATACATTTTAACCGGACAGTGCCACAGTTGCCCCTCCAGCTTGGTACAATGTAATCTTGACTGAAAGGTTATCTTCCCAAGTGCAGTCTCTTGGGATGACCCATGGAGGGGTCCAAAGTGGCCTCTTGATGCTGCTGCTGCTGCCCCTGACCTTGGCTGAAATCAGGTCTAGGTAATTTTTCTCCTTCCTAATAATGGCACAAGACTGGGGTTGGGGGGGGGGGGAAGGGCACTGGGCTCATTCTTCCCTAAAGGGTCCCACTGTTCTACACTCAGGCATTCTGTCCATAATAAATTTAGTCCTTGGGGAAGCTGACCTTTTAATGAGGGTTTGGGGGAAAATGAAATTCCGTGTTCTCACATTCAGCCCATTTGACCATGACTTTCACTTAACCTTTGCTGGCATCAATTTCCTCAACTGTAAGATGGTGATAATGCAAAATGCTCTGGTTGGCATTCACAGCCCTTTATAACCTCACCCCCTCCTACCTTGCCAGTCTTTTTATACTTTATTCCCCAACATGTACTCTTTGATCCAATGACACTGGCCTCCTGGCAGTTCCGTGAACAAGACAATCCATCTCTCACTCCAGGCATTTTCTCTGGTTGTCTTCCATGCCTGGCATGCTCTCCTTCTTCTGTTCCAACTACTAACCTTTTTGGCTTTTTAAGTCTCAATTAAAATCCCACCTTCCAAAGGAAGCCTATCCCAACTCCTTTGTTAATTATTTCCCATTTATCCTGAATACAGATTGTTTTGTGTATATCAGCTTGCATGTTGTCTCCCCAACTAGATTGTAAGCTCCTTGAGGGTAGGGACTGTCTTTTCCCTCTTTTTGTATCCCCAATGCTTAGTATAGTGTCTTGCGTAAAGGAAGCACTATATAATTGTTTATTCCATTCCCCCTCTTCTACTTAGAACTTAGATGAAACAACAACAACAACAATAACAAAAGGTAGCATTTATGTAGGACCTCATTTGGTTTAGGCTCATATCCAAGATTTCACCATAATGGAGTAGAAAGATACTCAGTATACAATATGAATCAGGCACATGGTAGGGTTTTCATTTTCTACACACAAAAGAAGGGCAGAAACATTAAGGATTTTCACAAACATACATTGATAATAATAATAATGGAACTCAATCATTGGCAGGATAGAACATTCATCCTCCTTCCCCCTGCCCTCCCCCCTCCCCCACCCCCAGCAGTATTGTGGAAATTTAGAGGGAGAGAGAGAGCGAGAGAGAGAGAGAGAGAGAGAGCGAGAGACAGAGACAGAGAGAGAGACAGAGAGAGAGAGGAATTAGAGTGCATTTTTAGCATAGGGTAACAGGAAAAAGTAGAAAAAATAGGGTTGAGCTGTGATGGAGAAGGTAGAGATCAAAGAGGGTCTACAGGCATCTTAGAGAAGTTGACTTGGACTGAAGTAGCCACCTGTCCCCACCTCTTCAAGGACTGATGGAAGTTTCAAGAAAAGGTTTATTTTCTTCCCTCTTCTCTTTCCAGTGCTAGTCTATTAAGAGATGCTGTTACAAACTCTGCTCTCTTCTTTAAATAAACATTTCTGGTAACTTGAATTCTGTCTCAACTATAAAGAGCCCAGGGATTGGGTTGAGATAAATATAAATTTAAATTAAGCAAAGCCCAACCTTTGCCTAAATGTTAGGTATTTTCCCAATTGGAGACTGAGTGATGCTGATGATGGCATTCCTAACTTTTTACTTGATATAAAGTCCATAAAGCATCAGAGGAGGGACCCACAGAGATCCTCTAATTATTATTACCAAATTATTATAACCAGATGTGGATGATTAAATGTCCAGAGACAAAGGAGTAGGGATATGAGTGGGATAATAACTATCTGTAGTTATCTATAACCTTCACAGTGATGTCCACATCTACTGGGTGTAATACTTGGGCAAAACCAAAACAAAATGAAATAAAAAATAGGGATTTATGTTGTACATCATTATTCTACAACTCTAATCCAAAGGACTATATTTACTAATATCCCACATAGACCTTTCTAATTCTCTCCCTCCCCCAAGGCTTAAGTTTCAGGATGCACTCCTCCTCCTTCTTTGCCCCTTAGAAGCCTTAGCTTCATTCAAGCCTTAGGTAAGATATCATCTCCTTTGGGAAGTCATTCACACTGTTATTTCCTCAAATACTCTTGGCTCCCAGTTTTTCAGTTTCCTAAACTCTCATGGTGGCACCTATCTAGTGCATTGGATATAGTGCCAAGCCTAGAGTCAGGAATACTCTTCTTCCTGAGTTCAAATCTGTCCTCAGACACTTACTAGCTGTGGGACCCTGCGCAAGTCACTTAACCCTGTTTACCTCAGTTAACTCATCTGAGTTGGAGAAGGAAATGGTAAATTATTCCAATATCTCTGCCAAGAAAACCCCAAATGTGGTCACAAAGAGTTGAATGTAACTGAAAAAAAAGAATAACAACAACAAACTTTCATGACCTATCTTTCCACTTTACCTGAACCTATATATATATATATATATATATATATAGGGTGAATGCAACCACCTCTCTCTCTCTGCATGTATGTATATATACACACATACATATATACACACACATACATACATATGTGTGTGTGTGTGTGTGTGTATAGGGGTGGTTACGTTCACCCTACAAGTGCTCCATTTCCGAGAGACTCATAATTCTTCACATTGTCAGATATATACTTATCTGTTATAGGTGGTTTTTCTCCAGTAGACCATAAGTTCCGTGAAGGCAGGGACTATTTTTCATGGTCTCTATATTTCCAGTGCCTACCGCCATGGATTGACCAAAGTAGGCATCTATAAATCTTTCTCTAACTGAAAAGAAGTTGAAATGAAAAGAACTTTGATCATTCTCAGTCTTAGATGCGCTGATGAATAGTTAGAAATAACTGGTAGCACCATATTTGGCTGTGAAAAATAACAATACAGCAGAGATGTATTTCACTGCCTTATTAGGGACCCATAACATATCATGGGAGACCACAGATTGAGAAGAAAATTGAAAGTTTGCATGTGATCATTTACAGATGAGGAAACTGAGGCACACAGAAGCTGACTTGCTCCCATCCCACAGGTCATATGAGGCAGAGAGAGCTAAGACTTGTAGTAAGGGTTTTTGACCATAGATTTTTCTGCTCCATTCCAATGACTTTATGACAAGTGTTAAAAATAACAATGCTCTGGAACACTAATGCATTGTTGGTGGAGCTGTGAGCTGATCCAACCATTCTGGAGAGCAATTTGGAATTATGCCCAAAGGGCGATAAAGCTGTGCATACCCTTTGACCCAGCAATCCCACTTTTAGGTCTTTTGTCCAAAGAAATCATGGAAGGGGGAAAGGGACCCACATGTACAAAAATATTTATAGCTGCTCTTTACATGGTAGCAAGGAATTGGAAGTTGAGGGGGTGCCCATCAATTGGGGAATGGCTGGACAAGCTGTGGTATATGAATACAATGGAATACTATTGTGCTGTAAGAAATGATGAGCAGGAAGAGTTCAGAGAAACCTGGAGGGTCTTACGTGAGCTGATGATGAGTGAGATGAGCAGAACCAGGAGAACATTGTACACAGTATCATCAACATTGAGTGTTGACCTACTGTGATGGACTATATTCTTCTCACCAATGCAATGGTACAGAAGAGTTCCAGGGAACTCATGATAGAAGAGGATCTCCAAATCCAAGAAAAAAAAAGAAAGAAAGAACTGTGGAGTATAGATGCTGATTGAACCATATTATTTCTTTTGTTTTGGGTGCTGTTGTTTTTTTTTCTATTTTGAGGTTTTGCATCACTGCTCTGATTCTTTCTCTTGTAACAGGATTAATGCAGAAATAGGATTAATGTTATTATGTATATATATATGTGTGTGTGTATATATATATATATATGTATATATATAGAGATATAGAGATATAACCTATATCAGATTACCTGCTGTCTAGGGGAGGGGGGAGGGAGGGGAGGGAGGGAGGGAGAAAAATCTGAAATTGTAAAGCATGTATAAACAAAAGTTGAGAACTATCTTTACATGTAACGGAAAAAATAAAATATCTCATAAAAAAAATAACAATGCTCTTGGGAACAAAATAGTACATAGAGACCCAGTTTGTTATGTTGCTGGGCTCAACAAATACCTTTCTTTAAATGTACTAACAGTTCAATAAATCATGCAATTACCAGGGCTACTATCTTTTCAGTTACTGTGATAGGCACTGGTGTAGAAAGAGAAGAACCAATCAATAAATGAACAAATGCTTGAAAAAGCATTAATTAAGTGCTTACTATGTGTAGAGTGGCAAATCATGGTCCTTGCCCTCTAGGAGTTTACAGTATAACTGGTGAGATGAGACTATGATATTCACAAAATAATAGTAAACAAGATAACTGAGGCCTCAGCTATGTGTTATGGTGTCCAAGTGCTCTAAAAGGATAGAGGATACCAATAAAGGCTGATCTAAACAGGGAAGGCTTCCTGGAGGTGGTAGAACTTATATTAAGACTTCTTTATAAAGCTCTTTATGTAGAGAAACTCTATGAAGAAAGTAGGTTTTTGAATTAACTAGTGCTGGGCATATCAGTCCCTTACTCTGGGTCCTCTCCCACTTGAAAGAAGATACCATTCTCTGAAACCAAAATACAAGGATGATTTACACATTTGTTGAGAGTTGAGTTGCTTTAGCTACAACATACAGTGTTCTTTCATCATGTGACACAAACTAATTTCCTTCCTTTTCTTGATGATGATGATGATGATTATTACAATAATAATAATTCTATCGAGCGGTTTTATGATGGAGTAGATTGAGACTTGGCTTCTTGACTTCCAGGCCCACCTCTGACACATAATAGCTGTGTGACCCTAGGCAAGTCATTTAACTTCTGGGTGCAATTGTTTAAATCAATAAGTTTCAGAGAAGGTGCCAGCCTTCTTCAGTAGATGGAATTTCCTTAATTGGAAGTTCTTATGTCAGTGAAATCACCGGCCTTGTACAAAATGCTGCTGCTGCTGCTACTGCTACTATTACCACCACTACACTACTACTACTCGACATATATATAATGCTTTTTTGCAAAAACATTTAACAGACATTATTTCTCATTACATTGTAAATTCCATTAAAATAAAATCTCTGTAAACAAAAAAACCCCATTCAATTATCAGTTGGTATTTCACTTATTTTAATTAATGCTTAATACAGTCTTGGTGTAAGGGGGAAAAACTTTGAAACAGAGTTGTCTCAAAGTGGAATGGAAGGTGGAAGGTTCTTTCTCCATTGGAGTTCTTCAAGCAAAGTCTGAATGTTCTCAGGTAGGGAATATGGTAGGAGAAATTCCTTTTCAGGTATGGGTTTTTCCATAGGGCCACTGAAGTTCCTTCTAATTCTGAAATTCTGTTATACTATAATCAATTTTCAATGGAGAAGAAATAAGAGCAACTGAAGGATCTATAGGAATTTGGAGCTTTGTTTCTTTTTTCTTTTAATCCTCAGTTTCTCTCGTGAATAAATAAAAGAATAAAGAAGACATTTATTAAGTTCTCACTATGTGTCAAACACTCTGCTAAGCACTGGGGATACAAATATAGAAATAACATATATATGAAGGCCCTCACCTCTTTAAGTAAAAGAGGAAGATATTAACTCTTCTCTGGGGCCAATCCTGATCATTATTGGGACCCACTCTTAGTTCAATATTGCTGTTCTTTCTTTTTATATGGCTATGACCCTTCTGTAGATTTCAGTCCTGGTTTTACTTTTTTATTTTTATTTTGTACCAATTCATAGAAATCTTCCTATGCTTCTTCAAATGCTGTGTATGCATTCTTTCTTGTGTTAAAAGGGTATACCATTACCTTCCTGTAATTTGTTTTGCCATCTTCATGTTGATTAGGCATCTACTTTGTTTCCAATCTGGTATATATAGGCTCAAATGGTCTATTTCTCATGTATAACTCGTGAAGATAAAGCAATGGACATGATTAAAAAAATAAACATAGCAGAGTATACATTCAACTCAATAAGCATTTATTAAATGCCTACTATGTTTAAACTAGTATGTTAGATACCAGAGGTACAAAGACAAATATGACAAAGTCTCTTCTGTCAAGGAGCATACATTTTACTTGGGATGATATTGCATCCAATTAAATTCAACTAACATTTCTTTTTTCTTTTTTTTTTTTTGCAGGCAATGGGGGTTAAGTGACTTGCCCAGGGTCACACAGCTAGTAAGTGTCAAGTGTCTGAGGCCGAATTTGAACTCAGGTCCTCCTGAATCCAGGGCCAGTGCTCTATCCACTGCGCCGCCTAGCTGCCCCTCAACTAACATTTCTAAGCACCTATTATGTGTCAGGCTCTTTGCTAGATGCTGGGAATACAAAGAGAGAAATGAAACTATTCTAGTCCTAGGGAGTAAATGCTCAATTGTATATGAAGACAACAGCACATTCCAATCATTTAAGAAGGGAGATAGGAAAACTTCCTCTATGAAGCATCACCCAAGGTGATCCTTGGAAGAAGATAAGGATTCTAAGAGGTGGAGATGAGGAAGGAGAACATTTCAGGAATGTGAAATATCCCATGTAAAGATGTGAAGGAAGGAGATGACATTCTGTAGACTGAGGATAGCAAGTAGACTAGTTTGGTTGGGAAGTGAAATGCACCAGGCAGAGTAAGGTGGAATTGACCTGGAGAGATAGGCTGCAGTCAGGTCATTGAGTGTTTTAAATGCAAATAGAGGAATTTATATTTTGTCATTGGAGCAATAGGAAAGTGTGGGAGCCTCTAACTGGGGAGTGATATGCTTAGATCTAACATTCCATCGACCAGAGTCTGGTTGTACATGGGCTCTGATGTTTGATCATCTGCCAAGGAGTTGTCCTATGAAGTTTTTGCTCAATCAAAGATTCCTTGGGGTAAATAGGTAGGTTTGTTGCAATTCTTCCAGACTCTCCTTTGTCCCTGGTCTATGAGGTCACAGACTCATCCTCACTGCAAGGATATGGCGTCCTATTGGTTACCTATATCAAAATGGGTCATTTCATTTTGTGCTACAGATTTTGCAATTATTCTAAAGCCTGTTTCTCAAAATCATTTGGGAAAATCTGAAGTCTCCACTCTCATTTGGCCTCTGATTAGGTTGATTAGTTTCTCTCAAACTGTTTGACTTTTTAAAAAAATATAGTTCTTAGGGTATATTACCCCACCTTGATGAATAGACAGTGCTCTAACTAAATCTTTTGCAAGCTATCTCAAGTGCTGATCATGTGATCACCTTAGATGAGTTGGTTTACTTTACTGTCCATGTGTAATTCTGCTATAATAACTCTTGTTCCTAGAGTATGGGTGACTCATCCAAGGTCTCTCAGATAATGAGAGGCAATGTTGGTATTTGAGCCAGATGTCCTAAATTATTCAAATCAACCCAACAAACACTTATCAAGGCCTTCCTAGTTTCAAGGAGTTATGCTGGATGTTAGGAGTTAAAAAATAGATACAAAACTGACCTTTGTCTCAAAGAGATTAAAATATTGAGGAAGAGGGAGCGTGTAGTCCACATATAACCATGGGACAAGGGAAGGAAGAACAAGTTCAGTGAAGAAGAGCCCGCACTTATATGAGGGCTTTACAACAAACAAACCTACGAAATCCATGCAATTATTATCTCTATTTTGCAGAAGAAGAAAATGAGGTTGAGAATGGTTAAGTGACTTAACTAGGCTCATACATCTAGAAAAAAAAATGTCAGGTTTAGAACTCAGGTCTTTTTGGTTGTAAATGCAACACTTGATCTACCCTAATGTGCTGCTAGAAAACTGATGGGACTGCAGACATCTAGCTTGGGAAGCTCTACAAGAAAATAATTTCAAGTATCGTAAGCTTCAGTATCTGAAGGGCCCTCACCACAGAAGATGGATTTGAGTTGGGTTGCTTGGTCCCCAAAGATAGAACTAGTAGTGATGGTTAAAAATTGCAAAGAGGCAAATTTACATTTCATGTAAGCTTCTGATGAAAGCTATCCCAAAGCAGAATGGGTTGCCTGGGGAGGGAGTGGCATTCTCTTCACTAGAGGTCTTCAAGCCAAAGATTGGATGACCATTTACATCTTGGGTTGAACATCGTATTCTGCCTCTGAAAAGAGTCAGCTGGTGGTTAGGAACTGTCAACAGGAAGACCTGAATTCAAATACAGCCTCAGACACTGACTTCAAGACCCTGAGCAAATCACTTACTCTGCCTCATTTCTTCATCTGCAAAATGGCATCTACCTCCTAGGGTTGTTGTGAGGATCAAATGAAACAGTATTTCCACAGTGCTTAGCACAGCACCAGGCTCGTTTCCTTTCTTATTCAGGTACGAGTTGTGCTAGAGAGGCCCTGAAGTCCCTTTCAGCTGTGAAATTCTGCATTCACTCATATGCATAAAACCTGCCCTTTTATGAAAGCAGGGCTTTCCACTTCAGGTTTCCCCCCATGTTCATCTCATATTGACATGATCCTAGTCATCGATGACTACCTAGGGGATTTGGAAGCTACCCAGGTTGACTTGCAACACACTGTACAGACGTCCAAAGTTGTGTACAAGTGGGAGGCTGAATGAAATGGCATTTGTGGAGAGCCCTGAAGCATCAATCTAATTTGGCGGGCTTCCTAAAACCTGTGCTCCAACAGACTCTCCAGGCGGCTGGAAGACTGGGAGACAGATCTCTTCCTAATCATTTGAGTACCAAGACCTATGACCAGAAGATTAGACCGAATAATAGTTAAGAATGATATAGAACTTTAATTTTTGAAAAACACCTTACAGAGATGATCCCATTTTATCCTCACAGCAACCATGGGAGCTAGGAACTATTATTACGTCTATTTTACAGAAGAGGAAACTGAGGCATACAAAGGTTAAGATACTTGGACTGGATCACACAGTTATTAAGTGTCAGAGATAGGTTTTGAATTTGTCTTCCTGACCTACCGCTCTGTCCAATACACTGTTTGCAACTTCCCCCCCTCCTTTTACACACACACACACACACACACACACACACACACACACACACACACACACACACACACACACACTCATCACCTTTGCCCAGTGTGTGATACATAAAGCTTAATGTTTTTTGATGAATTGATTTCCACTAGGTCTTATGACAGTGAGATCACCTTGAACCCAACCTACATGCAACATATACTCACCCAACCCCCAGTAGTAAATAGAAGAGGTGAATATGAGATCTGAGGCATTAAGAACTGGTGGAGGTGAAGGGAAGAACCTGGCTGTCTAGAAAGGCAACAAGTTCAAAGGTCCCAAGGAGTTATGGTGTCTGAACCTATTGATTCATGGCTTTCAGCTGAGTGAAGGAGGAGGTGTGACTGGCAGATCAGTGTCTTTAAAAGGCATTCACTGTCTTAGGCTTATAATACCTACCATGATTCAAACCACAAGTCACTCTACCCAAACTTCCCCTTTATGGTGTTTTTCCTGAACTTTCACTGCATGGTCCACTCTGAACTTGAGTCTCTTTTATTCAGGAACTCTTTTGTCCTGTTTGCTTGGTCATCGACTAGACTCTTTTGCTCAGCTCCCCACTCTCTCTTCTGCCCATTCCCCCAACATTTGTAGTATTAGTAGATGTTATGCTTTGACACCAGATTGGTTTATATTTTTTTCTTGCCTCCTGTATTTGTACACATCCCTTTCCCTGGGTTTAATGAGGACTACATGGCTACCTAGAGAAGAAGATAGGAATGGAAAATAGGTCTTCTCTCCCCTCCCTTCCACTTTTTCCTGTGGTCTACTTCTTCCCCCTGTCTATGCACAGTCATCTACACCTTCCACACTCGACTCTGGAGAAAGTCGTTCTCAGTTCAAGCTTTGACTTAGAAACAAACAAGGGAATTGGGGACGGGCTTCCTTTCGCGATTGCCAAGACTAAAGACGTTTGGCGGAGGTTTGGGCTTCTGGGGTTTGGGATTGCATCCAGGTCATCTACATCAGAATTTTGAAATCTAAATAAATGAGTTCAAGTTCACACTCCTTTGAACTGGAGCCTCGGGGCTTCTTTCTCTCCACCCATCATGCAACCCGTGTGACATCTGAGCATGCAGCTCCAGAAATACCAACAGAGCAGAGTCAGCAAACATTTTCTGAGGTTGTCTCAATGACCAAAATAAAATCATGGTGGGAGACTTCCTCTTCCTTAAAGGGAACTGCTTTGTCCTCTTGGGATCTGTCATCTTAGACTTTCTTTTCAGTCGTTCTTTGGGGGAAGGAAAAAACAGTGACCCTTGAATGGCTTGTGGCTTTCTTTGATTCTGTAGCTAAGTAAGATTCTGAGGGGTCCTTTGTGAAACGCCACACACTTAGCCTTTGTTCTACTCATCTTGTTCTGGAGCCAAGTATTTTGCAAGTCCAGCAACATTCTCCTGACGCACACTCACTCAGTCTGCTGTTGGCTCTGTATCTGAAGCCTGGTCTAATCTGTTCATGAAAGGGAGGAGTGGTGAGAAGCTTTGGAGTTGCTCTTTATGCTACACCTAATGGACGGCAAGGAGTCTTCAGATAAATTGTAGAACTGCTGGCCTCTTTATCAGACTGCTGACCAGGCTCCTCTGGGTTCCAAGACAAAAGCAGCTTTGGTTAGAAAATGAGTATAAAGAAAAGTATGGGCATCTAGGTGGTGCCGTGGATAGAATGTGAGGCCTGGAGTCAGGAAGACTCATTTTCCTGAGTTCAAATCTGGCCCCAGACACTTACTAGCAATGTGACCCTGAGCAAATCAAGGTTTGTCTCAGTTTCCTCATCTGTAAAATGAGCTAGAGAAGTAAATGGCAAACCACTCCAGTATCTTTGCCAAGAAAGCCCCAGATGGGGTTACAAAGAGTCACACACGACTGAAAAACAACTGAGCCACAAGAATAAAGAGAAGTATGCCTACACACAGAAAGATACAGTAATAGAGCTCTCTGGGATTGCTCTGGGCAGCTACTTTATTTAGGGAAGACCTAAGTAACTCTTAATCTGGGCTGCACAAACCCCAAGGAATCTGTGCATACATTTCAAGGAATCTGTGAACTTGGAACTTTAAATCTTTTTATAACTATTTCAATATAATTGGTTTGTAAGTTGGTAAAGGGGGCCAAGTCTGTCTTCTAGAATCCTTCACCCTCTTTTCTGTGCCCCTTTCTTTTCCCATCCTCACTAGTTCATAAGTAGGCTCATCTAAGCAGTTTTAGAACTAAAAAGTGGGGGGGGGGCAGCTAGGTGGCACAGTAGATAAATCACCAGCCCTGGATTCAGGAGGACCTGAGTTCAAATTCAGCCTCAGACACTTGACACTGACTAGATGTGTGACTCTGGGCAAGTCACTTAACCCTTATTGCCCTGCAAAAACAACAACAACAAAAAAAAAAAACACAAAAGAAAAAAAAAAGAACTAAAGGGGACTTTAAGAGCCATCCCAGAGCCAGTAGGTGACCAGGGTCCTCATGCTACCCCCATGGCTTCCTATGGTTCTCCATTGTGATACTCTTCTCTTTAATACCTTAGAGTTTCCATGACTCTTCTCTTTCATCAAAACATAGCTGTTGTATGCTTCATTCCCTCTGAGCCTTGCTAAGTGACTGAAACTGATTCCCACTAAGGCAGATATCTAAATGGGTTACTATCCTTTGGCCCCATAGTACTTCTAAGTGCCATGTGTATTTCATCAGATGCTTCCAAAGCTTTACTTAACAGGCTGAGAAATTGTGGGAATTTGAAGCCTTCTGGCAAGACCACTAGAGTTATTCTTGGGCATGGGGACTCTTTGTTTTTTCCCTTAAGGCAATGGAAACATCACAGTTTAGACCATTAGCCTATTCTTCCAATATAAAAACCAGACTTTACTTCATAGAATGCAAATGAGAGAAGGGACCTCAGATTCCCTTCCCCAGCCCTGCCACTGGAATAGAATCTCTTCTTCAGTGTTTCTACAAAATGGTCAACAAAGGCCTTCTTGAAGATGTCTTAGAATGGGAAACTCCTCACACAACTGATTCCACCTTTCGACAACTCTAATAATTAACCAGAGGTGGCTAGGTGGTGTAGTGGGTAGCGTGCTAGACTTTGAGTCAGGAAAACTTGTTTCTCTGGCTCAGACATTTACTGTATAACACTGAAGAAGTCATTTAATCTCTTTGCCTCAGTTTTCTCATCTGCAAAATGACAGGTTTGGACTTGGTCAATTTTAAGATACCTTCTAGTCTCATATCTATTATCCTATGAAGTTCAATTTTAAGATCCCTTCTAGTCTCATATCTTTCATCCTATGAAGTTTTTTTTTTTCTACATCAAGCTCTAATCCTTCCACCCATTGGTCATTATTCTGGCTTTAAGGACCAAGTGGGGAAAAAAAAAAAAACTAATCCTTCTGCTTGAGTGGGAACTAAACAGCGAGAAAAGAGTAGAGGACAGTTACAGATGGATAATTTGTTCTCCAGGGTCAGAAGAAAGGAAGAAGGAACATCGGGGTTGTTAGAATTTAGTAGTCCACCTCCACCCAAGCTCCCCTCTCCTGGGTATTTGATACATTCCACTCATACTGATAGCCTCTTTCATCATGATGTATTAGTTGCTATTGCCAGAGCCCTGCACAGTGTAAAAATAAAAATATTCCTCTGATGGTCTTTTGAGGTGTGTTGGCATTATTACCTGCATTTGTTGACTGACAGTCAAAAGCTCTAAGGAATTTAACCAAACTCACTACAGGGAGGACAGCTTAGAATTCTGACTTAGGGTTGTTATAGACGTTAAAGAGTCATCTTGGGCAAAAGAATGATGGAGGGTAGGTCTGCCTTTGTATCTTCTGCTTCCATCTGGGCTTTTTGTCCCCCTCCCCACAACTAACCTCCCACTCAGTAGTATCTCCTTTATGCTTAGAGGCATTTTTTAATCTTCCCCAGCTACTAGTGCCTCCCTTCCCCTCCCCTCCTCAGCCAAAACCCATGTATTTATTTTGTCTCTACTTATGTAACAGCCCTTGGGTAAGGGTTAGACTAGTTACTTTGCAAAGGGTGTGAATCTTTAAAGATCCTAGAGATTGTATGTCTTTGCATCCTAGGAAAAGCTAGGGAGAGATTTGGATTAGAGGGCTAGATTTTCCCCCTTACAGGGAGAGTTTTGAAGATCTTTCTAAAGGAAGAGGAAAGAGGGCAGGAAAGAAGAGGAAGATAATGGGGCTCCCCCCTTCCCCCCTCCCCCCAGCATGAGGAGCAGCAGCCAGAGGTGGTGACACTTGCAGGTCCCTATTTCAAGCCCAACTCTCAAAGGGAAAAAACCAGAGTTGAAAGACAAGAGGACAAAGTATCGCAACTAGAATAGGTTGTTGGAGTGTCAGACCCCGAGGAACTGGAAGTTTTTTAACTACTACCTTTTGGTCAAGTTGGTTCGCCTCTATGGACCAATCTGAGTCGTGTGAGATGGTCCCTAAGGTCCATTCTGAGGTGGGCATTTTGTTATTCTTTCTTTTTGTTTGACTTTAGAGAGTTCGCTTTTAATACATTTTTGGGGGGGGTTTGTTTTGTTTTGTTTTTGACCACTGGAACTTATGTATAGTATGCCGTAGGTGCTCAGTCTATGCTTGTTGATCAAATGAAAGATAGATGACATGGAGTATGATAGAAAGAGTACATTGAGTCCAAGGACTGGAGTTCAAATCCTGGCCTCCTACTCTCTGTGTGACCTTGAGCAAGTGTCTCAAACCCTCTCAGCCTGTCTCCTCATCTATAAAATGAGGGAGTTGGACTCATATCTATGATTCCTTCTAAATCTTCATCTATCCTTCTCTCTTCCTCTCTCTCTCTCTCTCTCTCTCTCTCTCTCTCTCTCTCTCTCTCTGCTTGTCTTTAAGAGCAACTGGGCAAGTGAAAGAAACATATGTCTTAGAAAGGGCCTCCAGAGGCCTTAGTGTTATTGATGTAAGGAACCTTTTAGAGGTCATCTATCACAGGCCCTTTCATTAGCAGGTGAGGAAACTGAGGCCCAGACAGTGACATAGTTTGCTCATGGGTTCACAAGTCCTCTGAATCTTAATCCACTGTTCTTTCCATTGTATCATTTGGACTTAGCTACATTTGCTCTTCACTTAGATGAGATATGAATTGATCCCCATTTTCTAGATGAGGTAACTGAGGTCTGTGTGGCTCAATACTGGATCTGGAGTCAGGAAAGCCAAAATTCTAATTGTGTCTCAGATACTTAGTAGCTGTATGACCTGGACAAGTTAGTTTATCGTGGTCTACCTCAGTTTCCTCACATGTAAACTGGGGATAATAATAACACTTACCTGCCAGGGGTGTTGTGCAAAAAAAATGAGAAACTTTAAAATCTTATATAAACCCTAGATATTAGGCAGCTAGGTGGCATATGGATAAAGCCCTCATCCAGGACTCAGGAAGACCTGGGTTCATATTTAACTATATACACTTACCAGCTGTGTGACCCTGGGCAAGTCATTTAACCTCTGCCTGCTTTGGTTTCCTCAAATGTAAAATGGATAGCACACTAACATCTATGTCCCAGGGTGGTTGTGAGGATCACATAAGATGATATTTGGAAAGCACTTGGAAAAATGCCTGGCACATAGTAGGTGCTTAATAAACCCTTGTTCCCTTCATATGATGATAATGATCAAATGATTTGAACAAAATCACCCAGTTAGCCAAAGGTAGGGTGTATAGCTGGGAACTCATAGGGTCCTAGGTTTAGAGTCAGACAAGAACTCATTGGCTCTATAGTCTGATCTTCCCGTTCTATAGATGAAGACACCGAGGACCAGGCAAGTGAAGTGACTTACCCAAAGTCTCCCAAGTAGTAAGCATCAGAGATAGGATCTGAAACTAGGTCAACGGATCCCAGAGATGGTTCTCTTTTTACTGTTCTAGGTCACTAACTCCAGAAGGTGACTCAGTTCTCTGAGCCTCAGGTTCCTCATCTATTAAATGAAGGAAAGAGACAAGAGGAGATCTGTGGCTCCTTGCAAATTAATCACTTAAGAATTCTATGGTCCCATACGAGGTTTCTGGTTGTTTGGATTCTGGATAAGTGAGGCATGTACTATGTTAATTTAGAGGAACCAACAATTGCTGTAGATACTGCTCAGTGATTTCTCATGGTCGGCATGGATGGGGGTATCTAGTGACTCCAATACTTTTGCTTTTGGCAAAAATGGGGGATGGGAATTAGAGTTTTGAAGAAGCAAGAGATTCTACTAGATGAGGAATGCTGGGAGCATTTAACAGTCATTGTGAAGAAAACAAGAAGGCTGTTGTTAATCCATCTTGGCAATTTTTGACCCAAATGAGGTGTCATTGTTTCTATTGTTTCTCTAAGGAATTGGTGTGGGTGTAATACATATCTGTGGTAATGACAAACAAAGAGTAAAGGCCCCCCCCCCCCCCCCCCCCGTTTTTGAAAAAACCCTTTCCACTCTCACCAAAACAGAAAATTCAGAAAAGAACACTGAACTTCAACTGTGAAGATAGGTTCTAAATTCTATCCCTAACATTTACTAACTAACTCGATTATTTGGGCCAGTCTCTTCATCTATTTGAGATTAAGCCTGTTCATATATAAAATAATTATTTGTGTGTGTGTGTGTGTGTGTGTGTGTGTGTGTTCTAGATCTCACAGAATTGTGGGGGAAGGCTCTTTGTCAAACTTCAAGCACTATGTAATCATAAGCTATTATTAATATCACCAATAGACAATATAGAATATTCAAACTTGAAAATAAGTTCTATCTCTCCCCCCTTCAGAAAGTGGGGGAGTGGCACATAGGGACAATAGGTGAATTCATGTTATTTTTTAATCTTTTCTGAAAATTATCATTCATTTTAAACAATTTAAAAAATCTTTGAGTTTTGAATTATCTCCCTCTTGCCCTCCCCCACTCATTGTGAAAGCAAGAAATGTGATATTAATTATACATGTGAAATCATTTAAAACACATTTCCCTATTAGCCATGCTACAAAAAAAGCAAGAAAAATATTGGGAAAAATATGCTTCAATCTGTGTACAAGCTCCATCAGTTCTTTCTCTAGAAATAGATAGCATTTTTCATCATAAGTACTTCAGAATTGTCTTGGATTATTGTATTGATCAGAATAGCTAATTCATTCACAGTTGATCATAATACAATATTGCCATTGCTGTGTACAGTGATCTCTTAGTTCTGCTCACTTCACTTTGCATCAGTTCATATAAGTATTTATTTGTATGAAAAGCATTTTGCAATTATGTTCTTATAGTTCCTGGGTTTCTTTTGGCTGATAGTATTCTCTTTCTCTCACTGCTATACTTTGTTGGTAATATGGAGAAATGCTGATGATTTATATGAGTTTATTTTATATCTTGCAATTTTACTTAAGTTGTTCATTTTTTCAACTAGTTATTTTTAGTTGATTCTTTAGGATTCTCTAAATATTTACTATATATCATTTACAAAGAAGGATAGTTTTGTTTCCTCATTGCCTATTTTAATTCCTGCAATTTCTTTTTCTTCTCTTATTCCTACAGGTAGCATTTCTAGTACAATATTGAATAATTGTGTTAATAATAGGCATCCTTCCTTCAACCTTGATCTCATTGGGAAGGCATTTAGCTTATTCCCATTATATATAGTGCTTGCTTATGGTTTTAGAGGGATACCACTTATGATTTAAAAGAAAGCTCCATTTATTCTTATGCATTATAGTGTTTTTAATAGGAATGAGTTGTATTTTGTCAAAAGCTTTTTCTACATCTCTTGAGTTAATCATGCGGGTTTTATTGTTTTTGTTATTGATATGGTCAATTATGCTGATAGTTTTCCTAGTATTGAATCAGCTCTGCATTCTTGGTTTAAATCTCACTTGGTCATAATAGATGACCTTTGTGATATATTCCTGTAATCTCCCTGCTAATATTTTAATTTTTTTCCATCAATAATCATTAAAGAAATTGGTCTATAATTTTCTTTCTCTATTTTTGCTTTACCTGGTTAGTTGTTCTTTAAATGTTTGGTAGAATTCACTTGTGAATCCAATAGATACTAGGGACCTTTTTTTTTTTTAATAAGGAGCTCATTGATAACTTAATCAATTTCTTTCTCTAAGATAAGAATTATTTAAATATTCTATTTCCTCTTCTGTTAATCTGGAAAATTTTTAGTTTTCTAAATATTCATTCATTTCACTTAGATTGTCAGGCTTATTGGCATTTTTGTTGTATAGTCATTCAGTTGTGTCCAATTCTTTGTCAGTCTGTGGACCATAACACACCAATGCTGTCCATGAGGTTTTCTTGGCAAAGATACTGGAGTGATTTGCCATTTCCTTATCCAGTAGATTAAGGTAAACAGAAGTTAAGTAACTTGTTTAGGATTGCACAGTTTTTAAGTGTCTGAGGCCAGATTTGAAATGAGGTGTGAGGGAAAAATCCATCCTCTTCTCAATAATTCTCAGGAACTCAGCAGCGAAGTGACAAAGGCTTTATTTTCTTCTCATGAGAAGGAGGCACCCTAGTGTGCAGCTAGTGGGTGCCCAGAAAGGGGGCTTGCAGGCACTGTTTTATACCTTAGTCCCTAACGTGAATGGACCTTCCCCTTTTTCATCACTGGTGGGGTTACAATCTACGTGTAAAAACTAGCTAATCGGAATGCAGTATTCCCACCCTTCTTCCTTATATGGGCATGAGTCAGGAATGGACCTTATACTTCCTTATATGGACACAACTCTGGAGGGGACCTTATTGAGACCAGGGCTCCTTGAACCATGTGACCTTGCTAACCTGAGGGGGAGGAGTGGATCTGAGACCTTTGTCCTACAAACAGGTCAGGGGGAGTATGACTGACTCATATTCACATTGAGAGGAGACAACTACCCATTTCTCACATGAGGTTTTCTTTATTCTAGGAAGTTCTGTATTTTATTAAATATCTATTTCATCCTAAAATATTACACTTGGTTTTGCTGCATAACTTATTCTTTGTTGTAATCCTAGCTCCTTTGCATTCTAGAATATAAAATTCCAAACTATTGGCTCCTTTAATGTGGAAGCTTTTAAATTTCATGTGATTATGACTTTGGCACCACAATATTTGAATTGTTTCTTTCTGGCTGCTTGCTGTATATTCTCCTTGACTTGTGAGTATTGGACATTTACTATAATATTCCTAAGAGTTTTCATTTTAGGGTCTTTTGTAGGAGATGATTAGTGAATGCTTTTAATTTCTATTTTACCCTCCGGTTAAAAGATATCAGGTCAGTTTTTCCTGATCATTTCTTGAAAGATGATGTCTAGGCTCTTAAAAAATTCTGTTTTGATCATGCCTTTCAGATAGTCCAATAATTATTAAGTTATCTCTTGACCTATTTTCTAGGCCAGTTGTGTTTACAATGAGAGATTTCATATTTTCTTCTTTTTTCCATTCTTTTGAATTTTTTGATTGTTTCTTGATATTTTCATGAAGTTATTAGCTTCTACTTGTCCAATTCTAATTTTTAAGGAATTATTTTCTTCAGTGAATTTTTTCATGTTTTTCTCCCATTTGGCTGATTCTGATTTTTAAGGAATTCTCATCAGTAGATTTTTGTGCCTTTTTTTAACCATTTGGCCAGTTATGTTTTTTAAGGCGTTATTTTATTTAGTACTTTGCAAAGTCTCTTTTTATCAACCAATCTGTTGAATCTATTTTCATATTTTTCTTGCATGATTTTCATTTCCCCACATCCTCCCCCAGTTTTTCCTCTACCTCTCTTATTTGAGTTTTAAAATCTTTTTTGAACTCTTTCAGGAATTCTTGTTGGGTTTGTGTTCAATTCATATGTTTTTACCTTTGGAACTTTGCTTGTAGCTGTTTTGACATCATTAGCTTCTTCTGAGTTTGCATCTTGATCTTCCCCATCACCATAGTAGCTTTTAAAAATAAAATTCTTTTGTTGTTGTTTGCTCATTTTCCAGCCTGTTTCTTGACTTTTCAGTTTTTGTTAAAATTGGGCTCTGTTCTAAAGGTTGAGGGGGTACTGTCCCAATTGAGGTTTTTCATGCTGCTGTTTTCAAAGCTAGTTCTGAGGGTCTGTACATTTTTGGTGCTTCTAAGGTTTATATGGTCCAAATTAAGGTATGGTCACTGCTCCCCTGGCCTGTGCTCTGGTCTTTACCCAGGAAGGGACCTTGTTCCTCCTGAAGCTGCAAATAATAGTGCTCCTTTTTGCCTTAGAACTGAGACCAGAGCCTCTACTCCCTTGTGAGTGACCACAAGCACTCTTCTTCAACCTGTTACCATGCACCCTGTAAGTCCCTGCTTCCTTGCAATCACAAGCACTAGTGAGCTAATGCTCCTCTTTGCCCTGGGATTGTGACTCATAATTGCATGTAGTCAATTTTTTTTTTCGGGGCAATGAGGGTTAAGTGACTTGCCCAGGGTCACACAGCTAGTAAGTGTCAAGTGTCTGAGGCCGGATTTGAACTCAGGTCCTCCTGACTCCAGGGCCAGTGCTCTTATTCACTGAGCCGCCTAGCCGCCCCTACATGTAGTCAATCTTAACAGGATCTTGAATCCAGTGATAGCAAAGGGTCCCTGGACCAGTTGTCCAGTTCCCTTATTATCTATGGCAGAGAGCTCCCAAAGCTACTGATGCTGCTGTTACAGATGCCTCTAAGGCCTGCTGCTGCAGCATGGGTTCTAGGCTGACCACCACCACAGTGGCACCTTTTCAGAGTAGCCTGGGGCATCAAGGGGTCACAAAACCAGTAGGTGTTAGAGTTGGGACTTGAACCATCTTCTTCCTAACCCCAAGGCAGGCTCTCTATCCACTATACCAGTTTCTTTTATATTAGAATGGATAACCTTGGAGAGGACAGGCTGGGTGTAACTAGAGGAGGTGTGCTATATTGCTGACGCTATGTAGGTGACGTTGTTTAATCCTCTCACTATTGATTGGCTATGACATCTACTGAAGTGTGCATGTTTCTTGGAGATGACTATGGTTTTTTTTTTTTTCTATAGAACCCCTATTTTAGCTAGATCAATATCTTCTTGTGTGCTTAAATGCTACTTCTATCCTGCATCCCTCAGGCTTCACTTTTCTGGAGAATTCTATGATGCTTGTCTCTCTAATTTGATTGTAATCTCCTGATGCCTTTGACTTTTTTTTTTAATAGGTTGGCTCTTAAGAGATAATGTTATATAATAGAAATTGTCCTGGCCCTAGAGTCAGGAGAGACCTGTACTTGAATTCTGCCTCCCACACATAATACTAATGTGATTGTAAAGAAGCCACATATCCTCCCTACAGAGGTAACTGCTAGCAATGGTTTTCCCCCGCTAGTTAAAATATCAGAAACTGCACCCCAAGCAGATATCATGGAACTTGTCCCAGTTAAGAAGGTATAAGGGGGGCATCTAGGTGGCACAGTGGATAAAGTACTGGCCCTGGATTCATGAGGACCTGAGTTCAAATCCGACCTCAGACACTTACTTAACCCTCATTGCCCAGACCAAGAAAAAAGAGGGTATAAGAAAATATCCCTATAGAATGTAGAAGAAGGACACTCTGGGACATTGTCTGAAGTTACTCTAGGACTGGTCAGATGGTGAGGGATGGGGAACTAGAAGAAGGAACTTAATAGGATGGAATAGGGAGTCACCATGGCATGCTGCCTAATGGCTTTCTAATTTAACTAATTATTCTCCTTAACTAGATGATGAGTTCTGTGGTTTCTTTGCTGCCAAAGGACTGCAAATGATATTGATGCCTCTAAAATTTGGCACCCTGAGACAAAGGTCCAGTCACCTCTACCTTAGGTAAACTCTATAAGTCTTAGTTTTCTTACTGTAAGGCATCTAGGTGGCACAGTTGATAGAGTACTGGCCCTGGAGTCAAGAGGACCCGAGTTCAAATCCCGCTTCAGACACTTGACAATATTGAGTGACCCTGGGCAAGTCACTTAACCCCAAATTGCCTCAAATATCCAGGGCCATCTCCAGTCATCCTGATGTATGTCTTGCCACTGGATCCAGATGGCTCTGGAGGAGAGAGTGAGACTGGTGACTTTTCACAGTCCTGCCTCATTTAAATCCAAGTCATTGCAAGTCATGACATCTGTCACAGTCTTCTTTGAGAACGAAGGCCAAAACAACACATTTTCTTATCTGTCATGTTAGAATTCTGGGCTAGTGTTTGAGAAGACTTGGCATCAAATACCACCTCTGACACATAGTAGCTATGAGACCATGGGTAAATCTGTACAAATGGAGATGATAATATCCATAATACCTAGGACACAGGGTTGCTGTGAGTCTCAAATGACATAATGTATGGAAAACACTTTGTTGCCTTAAAAGCACTATATAAATGCCAGTTATCATCACCAATAGAATTGGAATTTTAATGCCTAAAGTACCTCTCTCACAGGGATCAAATGAAATAATGTATATGAAGAGCTATATAAATACCAGCCAGTATTAGTTAGACACTTTTATTATCCACAAGGGGTTCTGCCACATGATTTAATTAACAGAGCTACAAACTGGACTTCAAACCATAATGAAGATTTGACCAATGGAGAAGGAGATGGGAATTGTATCTTTTAGCCAGATTCTGCCCCTGTAGACCCTGCTAGGTTAGATCTGAGAGCTCCCAGATAATGAATGGGAATGATAACCCAAAGCCCAACACAAGGCTTGCTACAGTAACAGGTACCTTGAATAAATTCTTGTTGATTGCCTGAATAACAATGAATAATTACAGGGCACCTTGGGTTTTGCCACCATTGATTTTCACGGCCTAAAGTTTCTTCTGGTTATGCAGAGTGATGTCACTCTCTTCCCCAGATACATAGAGGTTGTAAAGGAGAGTGAAAATCGATTAATAAATGCTCATTTATTAAGTGATGTGCCAAGTGTTGTGGGGATACACAGAAGGCAAAATTCCAGTCCCTGCCCTCAAGGAACACACGTTCTAATATGGGTGACAATATGTATACGTGGAAGTATATGTATAATATATACGAAATGAATACCAGGTAGCTGTGGAAGGGAGATAACTAGCATCTGGGGACAGGTCGGGTGGGTTCAGAAAAAGCTTCATGAAGAAGGGGCATTTGAGATGAACCTTGTAATAAACCTAGGATTATAAAAGTTGGAGGGGAAGAGCGGTACTATTTACAGCTTTTGGTTGATGATTTTATTTTTTGGTGGGGCAATGAGGGTTAAGTGACTTGCCCAGGGTCACACAGCTAGTAAGTGTCAAGTGTCTGAGGCCAAATTTGAACTCAGGTCCTCCTGAATCCAGGACCAGTGCTTTGTCTTCAAATTTGGCTTCAGACGCTGTTTGCCTGGGTGACTCAGGACAGGCCGCTTGATGATAGGCTGCCTCAGTTTCCTCATCTGTAAAATGGGGAGAGGAACAGCACTTACTTCCCGGGGTTGTTATGAAGGTAAAACGATAATGTTCGTAAAGCCCTCCGCAAACTTCAAAGGACTATAAAAATGATAGTGCCGACGATGATGATGAAGACACCCCAAGTTTAAACCTGGCTTCTGTCACTGACTGTGTGACCCTGAATAAGTTATTTAACCCCTTACGGTCTCAGTTTCCTTATCTGTAAAGTGAAGGGGTTAGAATAGATGACTTCGAACATCCCTTTTGTGTCTCAATTTCCTTATCTGTAAAATGAAGAGATTAGATTTAGATGTTCACCAAAGTCTCTTAAAATTCAAAAACTCTGATTTTATGACTTCTCTGATGGTTTCTTCACCTATAAAATGAGGGGGTAGATAACCTTTAAGGTCCCTTCCAGCACTAAGTCTATCATCTTATGACCTCTCTGAGAGTAATTTCTTCAACTGCAAAGGGAGAATGCTGTACTAAATCACTTCGGAGGTCTTTTGCTTCTCTCGGTCTGTGATTCTGTGACATCTCTGAGTCCTGGTTCACTCACCTGCAAAGGGAGAGGGTTGAACAACATGGCCTGTAAGACGCATTCCAGCCCTAAATCTCCCTGACTCTTGCTATCTAGGTTTCTCTCCTCAGCAGCCACATACAGCCTGGTCTCCATGGCCAAAGCCATCCATAGTTTTCCTGTACTTATCCACAAGTGACTTGTAGGATTGAGCCTCACTCCCAAATTTGCTTTCTGGCTCTGCTCTAGGCCAGGTTCCTTAGTGGCTTAGCACAGACTGAGGATCTGAATTCTTTCCCCAAAGCAATTGGCTAAAAGAATCTCTCCCGTAGAGGATTCCTCCACATGGTTTCATGTTGACTTCCAGTGCAGCACAATGTGGGATGGATTCTATTTGGCAAAAAGAGAGAGAGAGGATCCTGGGTCCCAGCAAATAAGAACCTGTTCTAGCCACCAGAAAGATGATGCAGGTGGGTAATGAGAAGCTCAAAGTGCTCCATGATCAAGGTCTCATGACAGATTTGAGATTTCAGCCCTCTAGATCCACATGTTAGGGAATCTAAGAATTTCTGGATGCCTGAGTTCAATGGAATGGGGAAGAGAAAAGGCATCCAAATATCACTTCTATGTTCAGTTTTAGCCTCCTCAATTCAATCATCAAGAATTTATTAAGGGGGCAGCTAGGTGGTACAGTGGATAAAGCACCGGCTCTGGATTCAGGAGGACCTGAGTTCAAATCTGACCTCAGACACTTGACACTTGCCAGCTGTGTGACCCTGGGTAAATCACTTAACCCTTCTTACCCTGAAAACAATATTTTATTAAGTTCTTGCTATATTCAGACCCTGCCTAGGCAATGGGGACACACAGGGATAATGGAAACAAATAAGGCAATAATACAAAGCATATACAGGTAATTTTGGTTAGGGTGGAGGAATACAAGGATCTGGGGGAATCAGTAAATCCTTCATGTAATAGGTAGTGTTTGAGTTGTGGTTTGAAGGAAACTTGGAATCCCAAGAGGCAGATGTGAGGAGGGAGTGCATTCTAGGCAGGTGGGATGGTCTGCACAAGCATGGAATCTGGAGATGGAATGTAGTGGACAAACTGGGCAGTTTTGCTGGAACACAGAGTGTACAAAAGAAAACAGTAAGCCTGGAAAGGTCATCTGAACTCAGATTGTGGAGGGCCCTAAATGCTAAGCAGAGGGATTTGTATGTCATCTTAGACACGAGACATATTTTGAGCAAGTCAATGACATATTTAGACCAGTGTGCTTGAGAAACATAAGCTTGGCAGCTGGATGGAGAATGGTCTGAAGAGGAGAGAGAAGCCAGAAAGGGAGACTGATTATGAGCCTATTGAAATAGACCATTTTATTTTATTTTATTTTGTTATTATTATTATTATTATTGCAGGGCAATGAGGGTTAAGTGACTTGCCCAAGGTCACACAGCTAGTAAGTGTCAAATGTCTGAGGCTGGATTTGTACTCAGGTCCTCCTGAATCCAGGGCTGGTGCTTTATCCACAGTGCACCTAGCTGCCCCCGAAATAGTCCATTTTAGAGGAGCTGAGGGTCTGAACCATGTGAGAGAGGAGAAATGGGGACAGATATGGAGAATCTGACCCAGTATAGAATGGGTTGGAAAGAAAGAAAATTGGTTAGGGGGATTGGAAAATGGGTTCTATGAAGAAAGGTTATGACAATAGGGATGATTTTTCCTGGGATAGATAAAGCAGAGAAGCAATTTACTGACAGCTTAATTTGTCTACAGAAAAGGTTAATGAGGGATTACCAATTTTTATGTTTTAGATAAAATAAGTTAGGCAGAGTGAATCCGGCTTGACTTATAGCTCATCAAATATCTCTGGCTCAGGCCAGTGTTATTCAATAAGGAAACCCAAGCACACAATGGGAAATCCCTTGCATTATTTCTCCCATGACATTTGCAGCTCCCTGTACTTTTTAAAGGGATATGTAATCTCTATATATTAAATTCATTTGCATTTTAATCATTACAGCTGTTGCTTAGTAAAAATCTACTCTGTGTCCAAGAAACTTCTGGATTCTTTTCTGAAAATCAGTAGACCTGCTTTGCCAAGAAATCAGTGAATTTTGAAAATAGGAAAAGTTTTCCTTAGGGAAGCCAAGGATCCTGAACTTGGCAAGGGAAATGTGCCTCTGTATTTCTCATGGCCGGGTGCAGCTTTGGCAGCAGGTTGGGGCTGGACTTAAGGCTTTTAAAACTGATATTTCATATAATCACCACTCACTAGCCTAAACTCTCATACTTCTGAAATTCACAACCATTTTTTATTTCTTGAGGAAAGAGTCCTTGGTTTGGAGGTTTCTCCATTCTACATAGTCATGGTTTTGTGTGAGTGATTGTCAAGTTAATCGAGCTAGTAAAATGCCCTCGATGGGGGACCCCTTAATGTATCATAATATCAGCTGTAGGAATAAACCCTACAGCAGAGCTATGACTAGTGATTCTGGCACCTGGACAAGCACCACAAAATACATTCTGAGACAAAGAGCATGAAAAGTACCTCTGAAACCAGTTTTTAAAAAGAGAGAGTCTTTTAGGAGATAGCAAAAGGTCCCAGGGAGGGACCTTGAGACACAAGCCTCCATAGAAGGAAGATCCTGGAATACTGTAAAGCTAATAATGCTGGGTAGACCACCACCAGGTGAAAGGAACATGGTCTGGCTGAGCAACAGCGAAGCAGTGCCAGGCACTGTGCTAAGGGCTCTACAAACATCTCATTTGATCCTCACAATGGCCGTGTGAGGCAGGGGCTGTTATGATGCCCACTTTATGTCTGAGATAGAAGCTAAGCCACTTGCCTGGTGTCACACTGCTATTAAGTGGAACCATGTTTGGACTCACGTCTTTCTATCTCTAGTTCTAGCACTGTATCCTAGGCACTGCCTAGATGCTATTAGTGATGGCTCATTAAGATGGAACTTGTGATCTCACATAGTGAGTAGGTACTTGATGAAGGTTTTAGACGGGAATAGTAGATTTAGCCAAGTGCCATTTTATAGTAAGCCGCATCTTTACAATGGTGGAACTGACTGAAAAGTGCGAAGAGAGAATCAGGGATGCCACTCTGCTTGTGATGGATTATAAAAAAGCATCTGCCCCAGTGGGACATATCACTGTTTTATAGACTCCTCTCCATCCAGCCTCCTCCTGAGCATGTGACAAAATCAGACAAGATTTCTTGAAGACTGTGACAACAGAGATGACTTTGTTCAATGATCTGATTATTAATATCTGGAGGAACAAAGAACTGGAAAAAAGTGTCTGTCAGAGGTAGTTTGACACTGTTGTGTTGAATATCCAATATAGCATCCCAATTGAAGAGGGCACTTCTAGAATCTAGAATCTAGAATTGATGAACTAGAATATGAGAATCAGAAGGCAATTCAGTATCCGTCTAGTTCCAGCTATACACCAAAGAAATCTCTGCTCTGACATACTTGGCAAATGGTGCTCTAGTCGCTGCTTGAAGACCTCCAGGGGAACCCACCACCTCTTGATTCAGATGCTCTGTTGGTTGGCCACACTATGTTGACTGTATCATACCCTGAGATAGCCTTATATCATACGTGTGATTGCTCCACAAGTTTGCTTTAACTAACCATGCATTCTGGATGAAGAATGCTTATTATGCTCCTGACATATCACATAGATACCCTATGAAGGATTTATGGGAGAACGTGGATAAATGTGGCACAAGTTGGATTCAGATGGACAGGTTGAAGTCTGAATTGATGGAGGGACAACCCTCATTACTGTGATGACATGGAAACATCTGTCCATGGAAATACCAAAGTATCCATGCTCTATAGCCTGAAACTTACCTCATCTCAAATTGGTTTGATTTTTGGCCCTTTGGAACCTAATAGTTTCCATTTTCCCTCTCGTGCATGAAAGGTGGTTGATTAACAGAACATCCCCTTGAATATGTGGAAGAGGGGAGAATCAGAGTCTCCATCTACCACTCTTCATGCCTACCCCCTAATATTGTTGCTTAATGCAGATTATCATGCTCTGACTGGTGTGGGCAATGACATTCATGGATAGAAGGTTACCTACAGAAAAACTGGCCCCTTTCTTACAGTACAGAGAGCCAAACAAGCTCTGTGCCTCCCTGGTTCCATTTTATACCAGCTTCAACCCCAGGCTGACTCTAGGTAGATTGTCCGTGGGATACAGTTTGGTGAGTTCTGCCAGGAGACTTTCCCAGCCCACACTGCTGTTTGAATCCCCCATGATCGATCTCTCTTGCCTAAGGTGTGATGTATGCCTCACCTACTCCATGAGGGCACATTTGACTTTTGCCAACCTTGAACAGAGATATTTTAGTACTATTGCTTACCAGACACCTGGGCAATGGAGGTTCCTGAGGAAAGGGGACACAGGATAGGGCAGGTCTGCTGCCTTTGAAGAGGAGTGAAAGACAGGCCTGGCAGGGAAGAAGAGGCGGGGCAGACATGAATGAAGCCTTGGTGGGAAGGGACCAAGCCAGATAAAAGAGAATATGAATATGCGTCTGGGTCAGTGGTAGGAAAGGGGTGAGCAAACCAAAGGTGTGTTCTGCTAACATCATCATTTTGCCTGGGGTGACCCTGTCTTCTGCACCCCTTCTTTCCCCTCACCCTTTGTCATTTAAACACCCAGGGCCTTGCAGATCTGAAGCAAATGGTTGTAGAAATGGGGCAGAGGAGAAATAAAGAGAGTAATTCTCTACCTCCTTTACTCTTCTATCATACCCCTATCATCTAGTAAAGCTACTGAGAGGATATCCCTAAGCCTATGGCTGTCTGCCCTCCATAGTAATTCAAACCCATTTCCCCTAACCTTTCATTACTTGTATGGGGCTGACTCAGGACTTAATATTTTTGGATGAATATATGTCTTTAATTTATAATAAAGAAAGGGGTCATGGAATTATTTGGCAATCTGGTGAAATCCCACCATGATATTTTATGAACAACATAAAATACCTAGGCTTACAAAGAAAACCACCTATATAAATACATTATATCATATTTGTACACACTCATATATACATGCACACTTCCATACCTATATGTACACATGCAAATAATCAAAGTGACTTGGGTTAAGAAACCTGGTCTAAATTAATGGGTGACATTTGCCCACTATAACCTGTGACATCTGACCCCAAATCTGTTTCCACTGGCCCACCCTACAGGAAATGATCCTCCTTCTCATCCCATGTCTTAAAATGAGTGTCTACAAAATACACCCATTTTATCATTTGCCTACACCATTGAGTCTTTTGTTCTCATCCTATTTCATTCCCCAGAAGAATCAGAAGTGTGGGACATCTGTATTAAAAAACAAACATCCAACCATAGAGACCATCCAGCCTGTCCCAGAAAGCTTGGATGGCTGGAGATCAGCAGGGAGTCACTAGGGGGAAGGGAGGTAGATCCCTGCTGCCATCTGTTCTCACCCAATATTTAAGAGCAGAAAGGATTATTGCTAAGGCTTCCCCAATGCAAATACAGCTTCCTGCTAGATACATTAGAAAGGCATGATTGGACTGATGGCAAGGGGGCAAAGGGTACATGGTTTTCCACTTTACCTAGTTCTGGTCTGGAAAATAGTGTCTGTACTTGTGTTTTCAGATGCATATCTATGTATCTATATATGAATGCATATATTTTGTGCAAATGTATGCATATACTTATGGACATAATGCACGCGCTTCATGCATGTGCTTATGCATAGGTTTGTGCTAAGCATGCCCATATGTTCTGTGCATGTGTCCATGGTCATGAATCTACAATGTGTTTGTGAACAGACATGTACCAATGCGCACACATGCACACATGACTGTACATGTATATTGAAGTTGGCAGTGTATCCATAGTTTTGCACTATAGGTGAATTTACATAGCACATGTCTCTATCGTAGATATGTATGTGCATGTACTTGCATGAACATTCATCTGTGTATGCATCTCAGTCATTTGGAGACAAGAAAGCAGATCAGAAACAGTGAGAAGCACATCATTTCCTGTGTGAGTGCTCTCACAAACTGTGCTCAAAGGCCTCCACAGGAGGAGGAGTTAGGCAAGATTCCTTCCTCCTCCTGATAGCAGAACTTTCCCAGATGCCCCCAGCACAGAACCATATCCCCCTCTTTCCTTTGTCTTCTCATGCATTCCTCCCACCCTTTCTCAGTGACTTGGGCTGTTTGCTGGAACATGAAAATTCTGGGGTAAGCAGGAAGAAATTCAGACTCAGGGCTTAGCAAGCCCAGCATCCAGCCCTCAATCCCCAACCCCAAGCTCCTACCCTACATCCCCCATTCTCCTGTCCCCGGCCCCCACCAGCCAATTCTTTCCTCCAGCAGTTCTCGGCTCTTCCATCTCCTAGCCCCCATACTCAATACTGTATCCTCCATCCCCTAGCCCTTAGCCTCCATCCCCCATTTCCATTCTGCAGAACCCATCCTCTATCCTCTATCCCCCCATTCACCATCTTCTATCCTCTATCTGCCAGCATCTACCCCATCCCTATCCTTCATTTCCAGTCACTCACCCCCATCCTCCATCATCTAGTCCTAATCCTTTATCTATTTTCCACCATCCTCTATCCTCTGTCCCCCAGCCTCTATCCCATCTCTATCCTCTATTCCTAGCCACTAGCCCCCATCTTCCATCCTCCAGGCCCCCAACCTCTGGGATCCGGCCTCCAGACTCCTGATATCACTGCCTTTGCTGCCTGCCTGTCTCCCATCCCCCTGCTGTCTCTGTTCCATCGCCCCAGCCTGCTGCCTGGCAACCAAGCCGTGGGCGATGTCACCGGGCTGCAGACTGGCTGTTAAAGGGGAATAAACAACAGCTCCTGGATTTGTCTCCAGCCGCAGCTGGGGGCGGCTCCTGGGCCTGGCAGCATCTGTCAGAGATATTTTCAGAACCCAGCTTCATACCAAAGGCCTAGGCTGTGATATTAATGTCATCCCCCCTCCCCCCCATGCCTTGCCTCCAGTGATTTCCAATGGTCCATGGTGCCAGGATATTTCTTCCTGGCACCCACCCACTGAAAAACCAACCCAAGCTGGATGCAGGCTTGCATCCTGAGCCCTTCAAAGGAGACAGTGGTAGCAGGAAGCAAAGAGCTGAGAATTGATGATAAGTTCCCCCATCATCTATGTCGGTTGTCACTACTAATATTTGTTGGATTTTTTTTCAAAACAAAAACCCAGATAAGAGGCTTGAAGGCCATCCATTGATGGTTAGTGGCCCTGAGGTGCACAGGAAAAACCATTCAGCAGTGAACAAGCCTGCTAAGAATGAGTCAGCCATCATTTGCCCTTTTGCCTCTCTCTACCCTTTCTGGAGGGCAGCCGTGGCTGTTTGTGAGTGGACAAAAGGATCTTTGCTGCATAGCTTGGAAACATTGGGTGCAGACGAGGGATGGGGCACTCAGCATTTTGATCTGAAAGCATCAGAAGAAAGAAAATATGTAAAATCTCGGTGTTGGAGGAAGGCACCCACTGATTATAAATCACCATGGGACTTGAAGGCAGCCAGAGGCAGTGGAAGGGAGATTGGGGTTCACATTCTTCTTGCTTGTGCTCTGTGACCTTGGGCAAGACTTTGACTCTTGCAGAGTGTCCCAGAAAGAGGGTGAATTAATTGGAAACTAAAATCTAATCTTTTTTTTTTGTGTGTGACACAATTGGGGTTAAGTGACTTGCCCAGGGTCACACAGCTAGTAAGTGTCAAGTGTCTGAGGCCGGATTTGAACTCAGGTCCTCCTGACTGCAGGGCCGGTGCTCTATCCACTGCACCACGTAGCTGCCCCAAGAGGGTGAATTAAAGCAACCAAGTTTAAATATGACCTCTGCCACTAATTTACCTTGTGACCTCAGGCAAGCCAGTTGACCCATTTTGGGGGCCTCAGTTGTCTCATCTGGACAATGTATGAGCTGCTCATCTGAACTGGTATCATAGTTCTGAACCCTCTCCCTCCCTACTCAACATGGACAACTGACCTGGAGTTCATCCTCTGTTTTCTTTGACTTTCCATAGGTCTTTTACCACATTAATCAGAAGACATACCCAGAACCTAATAGCCCTTCCTCATCTCAATCCAATCCTTTCCCCACCCAAGGAATTGAGCCTTATGGGTCTTAATTTCTAGCTCACGGGACTCTTTGAGTTTGGGGTTGTGGCTACAGTTTTCTATAAAGCAGGGATAATAATACTTACCTCCCAGGCTTTTGTGAGGATCAAATGAGATAGCATGTGTAAGGTGCTTGCAAACCTTGAAGCATAATGCAATGCAATAGCGTTGTTGTTCTCGCTGCTCTTGTTATTGTTATTACTGTTGTGTGGACCATCCATCTGACACCGACCATATTGTACCTTATCTTGTCATTACTATTATATTCACATATATCCTGTTGCCCAGTTGGACCCTAAGTTACATGAGTGCAGTGACCAGCACACCAATAAAGTGAATTCCCCTTTGCTTTCTGATTTTTACACAGTCTTACCAATGGGACTGAACTGATAATAACAGCAATGGCAATAATGTTCATTTGTATGGAGCTTGAAGGTTTACAAAATGCCTTCGTCATCACAATATGGCAGAGGCTACTAGTGGCACAGTAGTTTGTGTGAAAGACCTGGAGTCAAGAGAGACCTGAGTTCAAATCCTGCCTCAGATAGACAGTTAAGAGCTATGTGGCTCTGGGCAAATCATTCAAATTGAGCCTCAGTTTCCTCTTCTATAAAATGGCAATCATTTAACACCTAGCTTCCAGGGTTGTGAGGATCAAATGAAAGTGTTTTCCAAACCTTAAGCTGATATAGAAATGTTATAATATGTAATGTTATAAACTGATATAGAAATATTATAATATTTAATAATACTGTATATAATATAATACTGAGGTTAATAGTCAAAATAGTATTTAGACCCATTTTTCAGATAGAGAAACTACAGCTCCCAGAGAGGCTCAGGGACTTGATATGCCAGGCTCATTTTCTATAGCTTCCGTATTGCAGTTAGCTGATGCCTTCCCTTCCCTTGAGAGGCCAGGACTTATGGATAGAGCACCTGTAATGTCTTGCCTCTCCTTTCTTTCTACACATGGGCAAGCAATGCTGTTTTGAATCATACTGGACAGAAGTATCCTTTGAACTCTATGACTGTCTTTGTGGGTTCCTTTCCTAAAGACCTTTTTTCTCTTGGCTTCTTTTTTAGTTAAGAATGGGAAGAATGAACAGTTCACATCTGCTAGCAACTCTCTTAATGAAAAATGACTTTTCTAGGCAGCCTTCATTCACCCCGAATAACAAATTCAAATATACCAGCTAGCTGAAACATCATCTTTATTTTGATTACATTAGCAAAACCATTTTGTAATCTGCCCTTCCCCCCAGTATCTGCCAAAAGCAATGATGAAACTCATCTTTTTTTCTTTCAGTTTATGTTTCGGTTGTGTGGGGAAACACATTGCTTCTCAAGAGTACCAGACCTTGAAATATTCACCTGAAACTTAACATGCTAAAGACCTGGGAGCCCTGTAGTATTCAGGGAGATTCATCATGACTTTTATATAATCAAAAACATCAGGAAAATGTCATCAAAACCCATTTACCCATAATGAAGTTGAGATCCAATCAAGCATCCACTCACCCATCCATCCATCCATCCACCCACCCACCCACCCGTTCGTCCATTCATTCATCCACCCATCCATCCATTTATTCAAAAAGAATGTATGAAATTTGAAAACAATGTGCCAAGCGCTGGGCTAGGTGCAGGGACATGAGGAGAACATTAAGCAGAACAATGTCCACCAGTGGAATGGGCTGTTTTGAGGAGGGGTGAGATCCTCCTCCTTGGAAGTCTTTAAGCAGAGGTAGACCGACACTTCCCAAGAATGTTATAGTGGGGATTCTTTTAATATATGGGTTGGACTAGAATGGCCACTGAGGACCTTCCCACCAAGTTCTGTTATATCTGCTCCCAAGGAGCTTACCTTCCCTAAATATAGGAGTAGATACAGCATGTATACAGATAAGCAATTTTTAGGGGTGGGGCAGGGCAATGAGGGTTAAGTGACTTACCTAAGGTCACACAGCTAATAAGTGTCAAGTGTCTGAGGTCATATTTGAACTCAGGTCCTCCTGAATCCAGGACCGGTGCTTTAACCACTGTGCCACCTAGCCACCCCCAGATAAACAATTTTTTAAAAAAGATATTTAATATGAATGGGGAATTCCCACCTTGTTGAAGCTAGATTTCTTTCTGCCAAATTGAATGCCTTTTAAAAATAATCAAACCAAACAGTTGGATTTCAGATTCTCTGAGCCTTTCAGTCAAATGTATGTCTATGAAGATGTGGTTTAATGGAGTAAAACAATTACATTTAGGTAGATAAATAAAGCATTTATTACATGCCTATTATGTGTTATCCTAAGGGCTGATGAAACAAATCCAAGCAAGTGAGATGGTGCTTGATCTCAAGAAATCCATGTTCTAATAGTCAAAGACATGACACAAAGTGACACTGGACAAATGGAAAGAAGTGGGTCATGCCAGGTGGAGAAGAGTATCTGAACAGGGGAGATACAGGAGGCCACGTGGAGTCAGAGACAGTAAAGGAGAAAATCAAGAAAGCATGGTTACGGGGAGGTCTGTAAAAAGTATTTCCTTCCCAACCACCCTGCAAGGAATTCTCTTCTAGGAGAAAATGGAGAATCAGGATTTAAGTGACTTGTTCATGATTAGATAGCTGCTGAGATATAGAAGCAGAATTTAAACTCGGGTCTTACCTAACAACACACTCGGTGCTTATTATTCTACAAAAGACCTGGAAAAACCAGCCTATCCTTTTGTCATTTTTAAAAAGCAAGCATGTCGAGGCAGCTAGGGGGCGCAGTGGATGGAGCACTGGCCCTGGAGTCAGGAGGACCTGAGTTCAAATTCCGCCTCAGACACTTGACACTTACTAGCTGTGTGACCCTGGGCAAGTCACTTAACCCTCATTGCCCTGAAAAACAAACAAACAAACAAACAAAAAAAGCAAGCATGTCTTCTTTATATGTTCAGATCCTTTTCATAAACATTTTACAGAGCTAAAAAAGTAGGAAATGACTGTCTTCTCTATCACCTTTTATGAACTAATAATACAAATGAATTTTCCCAGCCATTTGGCATTTTTTTCCTCATGGTTATATCATTAAAAAATTATGTCTAGAATATTTTATTGATTTGCTGGTCTAGTAACCCTGTCAAAAGGAAATCAAGTTGATCTGACATGACCTGTCCTCACAAAACAAAACAAAACAAAACATCTCTGAATGTTCTCCAAATTGTGTTGAATCAACACATCATTTATTAATTCACCCTATCTATGATACCCAGCAGATGTATGAATCTAGGTAGGTCACTTGCTTTCTCATTGCCCCAGATACCTCTCTAAGGCTATCATTTGCAGAGCAATCCCTGAAATTCATTAGGAGAGGTGTTTCCTCACCAGAAATTCCCAACATCTGTACCCCAAAGAACTCCAATCCAAGTAGTATGCTAGGCACTGATACTGTGGAAAGTCTAATAGAGATGTCTTATGGATATAAGTAGACCTCAGTTTACGTGCCATTTTCACTACTTTACATAACTCCAAATATTAAGGACTTAGAAACCCAAATATCAAGGTGCCATTGTCACCAATGATGAAAATGTAGAAACTATAGAAACACAAGATCTGCTCTGTTTTGTCTATTTTTTATCTCTGTGCTTCATCTTTGAATGTTATTGGGTTGACAGGGATTAGTTGGGTCTCATGCTAAGCTTTCTGTAGACTGTATTAAGAAAAGCCTCCTCTTTATGAGGTCCCACTGCTCTTCTGAGTTCTCATGTCATGAACAAAGGTTTCCAGGCAACTTAAAGAGAGGATCAATCACAGGAATTTCTACAATTAGTATTAAAAAGCAGTCAAATGTTGTCTTCTAACATTTTCAACAAACATACATCTAAGTAGATGTCAGGTAGGGGCAGGATAGAGACCTTCTTTTGTCCTATCAGCTTTTCATTTCACAGACTTGCTCCTTAAACGAACACCCAACATTCCCCTTTTATCACACACTTCTCTATTTGTTCATGGAGAGGTTACCTCTCAGGGCTCTATAAAAAGGGAAATGGAGGTGTCACACTAATCAGTTTCCATAGTGGTACTGCTCTCATCATTCATTATTCTTTCCTCCTCTCATCTCACATTGTTACCATATATCAAAACTCCACCTCCCATCCAACCCCCTTCAAAGGCTAATCTCCTATTAGTTTCATCTTCCCCAGATATGAACTGCAAATCCCAGAGGGCTTTGCAGCCAGCCTACCCCTTGCCCAAAATAGGAAGATTGGAATAGATGGCTTCTAATGTCACTTCTAACTCCAAACTTAAAAACCTATGACCTAGGTTCAAGACAAACCACTGCCACTTGTTATCTATAAAATAAGAAGGTTGAATTAGATGATTTGTTGTTGTTGTTGTTTTTTTTTTTTTTGGTTGGGAAATGAGGGTTTAGTGACTTGCCTGAGGTCACACAGCTAGTAAGTGTTAAGTGTCTTGGGCTGGATTTGAACTCAGGTCCTCCTGAATCCAGAGCCAGTGCTCTATCCACTGCACCACCTAGCTGCCCCTGAATTAGATATTTCTAACATATTTTTTAGCTCTAAAACCATGATCTGATGAAAATAACTTGATGAGGACAAATTAGTGTAGAAATGATATGGAATGAGGCAATAGTAGCATTAGATGGTCTTCATGGTTCCTCTTTGGTCTAAATCTCTGAATCTATGACCCTATGACTTTTCAGGAAGACTAGTTACATTCGATAACCTGCTCCCTTCAAATTCGAGACCAGACTCAAAGCCCCACAAAAGAGAAACCTCACTCTTTCCCACTGCCCTCTCTTCTCTCTCATTCCCCCAATTCTTAGAGATATCTTCACATAGGCAAAACATAGTAGGGAGAGAAGCTTATAAAAGCCAGATGGGGATCCATATGTCTAGGATAAATGAGGTCTTACCTCAAGGTAGATCAATGAAAAAGAAACATCTCTGGCCTGTCACTGAATTAATTTAGGAATTACAAGGCAATGCCTTCCTTCACATCTGTGCCTCATTTTCCCCACGATGAGGCTGAACTAAGGTTTCATCCAGGTGTAAATCTAGGATTGTATGTAACCATTGGATGATACTATTGGGAAAGAAGGTTGAAATGCTAACAGTGTGGAAATGACCTGCAAGGAAGGAAGTTGCAACTGACTTTGTTGCATAATCTGATCCAGGTGGAGACAAGTGAATTGTATCTGCATTATAGATTTTGTAAATCAGAGCAGAGCAGATTTGTGAAATTCAGAATTTTGAAAAGCAAATGCTACCTGAATCATTATGAAAATAAAATGTCTATAATTCAACTATATTAACAATCCAAAATACTTCACATTTCTTTAAAGAAAAATATAAGGAAAAGAAACTCCTAGGTACAATGTAGGCATCTTTGCTATTATCTTGATTTGCCAACAAGCTTTGATTCCTGAAACCTTTGCTCTTTCTACATTACCTCATTTCACCTGGGGATTCTCTTTGGGCTTATTCATAGATTGTACCTATTTGTCCCTGCTATAATTGACTCTTGGCTGCCTGTTGATCAAGAAGGTAACTTACCCTTTCTAACCATTACTCCTGTCATCCTGCTCACATGTGATCCTCTCTACATAGAGAAACTGCTTTAAACTTTCTTTAGCTTGAGATTCTCTTGGGATTCACAGTTCAGAACTTTTGACCATTCATTGAGATCTCATGACTGTTAGTAAGCTTCACCAATGAGAACAGGAGTTCTTAACTTTTGGGGGGTTATGGACCCCCTTTTTCAGTCTGGTGAAGCCTATGGACCCCTCTCATAACCATGCTTTTAGATGCATAAAAGAAAATATATTAAGATTACCAAGGAAAGTAATGAATTTGGAATATAGTTATTAGTATTTTTTAAAGTTTATGGATCACTGTTAAGGACTCATGAACCAAAGGGACTTTTGATTCCCTTCATTAACTCCCACAGATAATTTCTACCAGTATCAAATGCTGCTTTCTTTCTATTTTAATGTAAAATATTACCATATTAGTCATTTTGTACAAGAAAACTTGAAGAAAAAATATATGAAAGAAAGTGAAAAATAGCATGCTTCAGTCTGTGTTCAATCAATATTAGTTCTTTCTTTGGAGGGAGATCGTATGTTTCATCATTAGTACTTTGGGATTGTCTTGGATCATTGTATTGCTAAGAATAGTTATGTCATTCACAGTTCTTCAACAAACAATAGTGCTGTTTCTGTGTACAATGTTTTCTTGGATCTTTTCACTTCATTATGCATCAGTTCATACAAGTCTTTCCAGGCCTTTCTGAAATCATCCTGTTTGTCATTTCTTATAGCACAATAATATTCCATCATTATCATATACCACAAAATGTTTTCTTTTTCTTTTTTTTTATTGAATAGAATTTTATTTTCCAAAATATAGGTAAAAACAAATTTTAACATCAATTTTTAAAAAAAAACTGTGTTCCAACTTCTCTTCCTCCTCCATTCCCACCCCCCACCCACTAGAACTCGAGCATTTCAAGATAAGTTATACATGAGTAGTCATGGAAAACATTCCCACATTAGCTAGGTTGTGAGAGAAAACAGTAAAAAATCTCCCAAAACTTCAGACTGAGGAATTGTCAAAGAGAAAAAAAAAATTTTTTTAAAAATGTGTTTCCAGGGGCAGCTAGGTGGAGCAGTGGACAGAGCATCGGCCCTGGAACCAGGAGCACCTGAGCCCAAATCCGGCCTCAGACACCCAACACCCACCAGCCGTGTGACCCTGGGCAAGCCACCCAACCCCAATTGCCTCACCAAAAAAAAAAAAAGAAAGAAAGAAAAAAAGAAAAGAAAAGAAAAAAAATGTGTTTCCATCTATTTTCAGATACTATCTCTTCTTTCTCTGTAGATGGGTTGCCATTTTCATAAGTCCTTCAGGGTTATATTGCATCATAGTCTTGCTGAAAATAACCACATGCTTCCCAGCAGATCATCTTACACTATGGCTGTTATTTTGTATACAGTACATTTCACTCTGCTTCAGTTCATGTAGGTCTTTCCAGGTTTTTCTGATAGTATCCTGTTCATCATAACCTAAATAAAGTACCTTAAACTTGACAAAGAATTTTCTTCATATTAGCCCAGCAAAGTAGGTACCATATGTTTTGCCATTATATTCAATCATCATAACTATTTCCCTCCATCCTATTCCCTTCCCATGATATTTACTCTATTTTCTATCTTCTTTTAAACTATTCCTCCTCAAAAGTGTTTTACTTCTGACTGTCCCCTCCCCTACTCTGCACTCCCCTTTTTTTTCACCCTTCCTTCCTTATCCTCTTCCCCTCTTACTTTCCTGTAGGTTTAAATAGATTACAGCTCCCAACTGGGTGTGAATGTTATTCCCTCCATGAGCCAACTCTGATGAGTTTAAGGTCTTTGAGCTAATTCTATGTTCCCAATTTTCTTCCTCCCTCTCTCTCTCTCCTCAACCCTCCCTATGAAATCAAGCAATTCAGTATGTCCTACTTGTGCCATTATGCAGAACATCTTTACCTTCCTCGAAAGTATTTTGCTTTTTACTGCTTTCTCCTCCAATCTGCCCTTCCCTCCTTCCCTCCTTCCCCTCTCCCCACACCTTATCTCCCTCCCCTCCCTCAGGGCAAAAATATATTACTATACCCACTTGAGTATGTATGTTAATCCTTCTTTGAGTCAATTCTGATGATATTAAGGTTCACTAACTCCCCAATTCCTTCCCACTCTTCCCCTCCCCTCCATAAGCTTTTTTCTTGTTTCCTCCATGTGAACAACCTCTCCCCAGACCATCTCTCCCCTTCCCCTCCCCCAGTCTATTTCTCCTACACCTCAACACTATTTGAAGGATGTCATTATGGGTTAGTTAGGTGGCACAGTGGACAGCGCACCAGCCCTGGACTCAGGAGGCCCCAAGCCCAAATCTGGCCCCAGACATAAGACACCCCACAAAGAACTAAACATAAAATACCTTCCTTTCAGTTCAGACCTGTGTCCTCTGTTAAATCCTTACTGAGATAGTTCTTATGAGTTTGAAGTATTATCTTCCCATGTAGGAATATAAATAGTTTGATCTTTTAATATCCCTCATGAAGTCTTTTTCCTGTTTATTTTTTATGCTTCTCCATGGTCTTGTATTTGAAAGTCAAATTTTCTATTCAGTTCAGGTCTTTTCATAACAAATGCCTGAAAGTCTTCTTTCTCCTTGAAATTCCATGTTTGCCTCTGAAAGATGATGCTTAGTTTTGCTGGGTACATTTTTGGCCGTAGTCCCAGTTCCTTTGCCCTCTGGAATGTCATATTCCATGCCCCCTGGTCCTTTAATGTAGAAGCTGCTAGATCTTGCTTTATCCTTATTGGAGCTCCACAGTATTTAAATTCCTTTTTTTTAGCTGCTTGCAATATTTTCTCCTTGACCTGGGAGTTCTGGAATTTGGCTATAATATTCCTGGAGGTTTTCCTTTTGGGATCTCTTTCAGGAGGTGATCGGTGGATTCTTTCAATTTCTATTTTAGCTTCTGCTTCTAGAATATCAGGGCAATTTTCCCTCACAATCTCTTAGAGAATGGTGTCTAAGCTCTTGTTTTGGTCATGGTTTTCAAGTAGTCCAATAATTTTCAAATGATCTCTCCTAGATTTATTTTCTAGGTCAGCTGTTTTTCCAAGGAGATATTTCACATTGCCCTCTATTTTTTCATTCAATTGTATTTGCTTTACTGTGTCTTGGTTTCTCATAAGGCCACTAGCTTCCATTTGTTCAATCCTAATTCTTAGGCAATTATTTTCAACAGACAGTTTTTTAATCTCCTTTTCCATTTGGCTTTTCAAACTGTTGACTTTTTTCTCATGACTCTCCTGCATCGCTCTCATTTCTCTTTCCCTTCCTTCCTCTCTTTCTCTACATCTTTGTTCTATCTCTCCTACTTTCTCTTCAAAGTCCCTTTTGAGAGCTTTCATGGCCTGAGACCAGTTCATGTTTTTCTTGGAACCTTTGGATGTTGGAGCTTTGACCCTATTATTATCTTCTTCTTCTGAGGATGTATTGTGTTCTACCTTTCCCCCAAAGAAGTTTTCGATGGTCTTCTGCTTTCTCTGCCTAGTCATCCTGGCTTACTATTTCTTGGCTTTTTACTCCTTCTTAAAGTGTAGCGCTGCTTCCAGGACACACTGTTCGTGCTACAGCGTGGCCCAGGGGATGATTGGGCTTCTTCTCAGCCTGCCTGGCTTGTGAGTAATCACAGCCACTTTCTCTTTGACCCGGAAACAGAAGTCTGATTGAACTCTGATTCTCTACGGTCAGAAGCTTGGCATGCTTTTACCCCTCCCCTACTGGGCCACCACCACTCGATTCAGCCCACTGGTTTAGACCCAGGGCGCTTTACCCCAACTCCAGCAGATACTGCCTCCACTTCACCCCAGCCTACCGCCGAACCCCCTCACCAGTCCGTGATTGGAGCCTCAGAAGCTGCTGGTGCTGAAGACGCTGAAGTGCGCTGGAAGCAGTGTCCCTGGCTGGGTCCGGACCACATGCTGAGCTGTTCTGCCTGATCAGTAGGTGATCAGAATTGCCCTCTTTTGCGGAGAAACAGTCTCACTCTGTTCTTATGTGCATTAGGCTGTTCTGGGTTTTGATTTTTACCGCATTATTTGGGCGTGAATGGACGGGTTTATCTGGAGCTTGTGGGAGTCACAGCCTCTCCTCCGCCATCTTGACTCCACCCAAAATGTTATTTTCTTAAAGGGGGGAAGGCTGGTCTGTTAAACATCTTTTGTTCCCACCTCAGTATTGTAAACATTTAAAACCAAAACAAGATATGGTTTAAGGAAACATTTATAGAGATGTCTCCATGACCTCTCACGGCACCTTCCTGCTCTGTTCTGTGATGGTAGGTAGTGCACTAACAACACTGACAGTGTCAGAAGATCTGGGTTCAAATATTGCCTCTGATACTTATGACTTTTGTGACACTGAACAAGTTTATTAATCTTCCTGAGCCTTAGTATCCCCACCTGCTGAATGACAGGATTAGACTATATGGCCTCTGAGGTCTTTCCAACTCTAAATGTATGGTCTTATGATGCTTATACAATTAGTTTAACAAATATCTTGCTGTCAAGGCTAAAGAGAGCTTTCTTTTACTTGAGAGATTCAAAAATCTGCCAGTTGCTCCTCCACCCAGATCATTGCATAAATGAGCCCTCTCCTTCTATTCAGAAGCTTAGTCAGAGACTGTCTGTCATGTGCTCTGAGCAGCCTCTAGAGCACCCCTATACTCAATAAATATTAGATGATGATGAATATGATGATAAAAAGCCTTGTGTATTCCCAGTGGAGAGAAGACTGAATAGAGAGATACACAAAGGAGGCCCCATCAAGATAGAATGAAATTATCCATCGCCACACAGCTGGTTACTCCAATTTGAACTTTCTAGTTAAGATACTGAAGACAGAACATTATGTTGTCCAAAAATATAATGAAAATCTCTTTCCAGTGAGGCTGTGAGGGCAAATGCATATCAGCACTTCAAAATCATAAATCTGGGGCTAGTTGTGGGCTTTTTACATTGTACAGGGTAGACCAAAAGTCACGATGTTTTAATAACTTTTTGAAAGTTATTTTTTCTTTATTTTCGCCATTTATGAGATTTGATTTCTCACACATAATGTAAATTCATTTCCTACATATACTATGTATGATGTTGTGGTATTGTAAATTAAAAACAAAAAATAAAAGAGTTATTAAATATTGAAATCTCTTTTCGACTTTTGGTCCACCCTGTAGTTTTCAAGTTTACCCTGACACAGGAAGGTTTATGTGTCGGTCACAGGAGTGAGACTTGTAATCTCCAAATTACTGTCATGACTAGCATTACCTGAGTTGGTCAAGTGAATCAAAGTCAAGTCAACAAGCAATTATTAAGCACCTACTATGTGCCAGGCATAAAGAAAAGGGAAAGAAGTCCTTGTTCTCAAGCACTCATTGTCTAGTGGGGGAGACAAGATGCAAACAATGAGGTACAATCAAGATATAGATAGGATTAATTGGAAGAAGAGAGTAGGCTAGATCTCCTGTGAGAAATTATGTAGCATTTCCAAAAATCCCAAGCTGTTGTTTAGCATAGAACCCCATCTTTTTATGTGAAGGACCTGGGGAACTTGTCACTTCTTTGGCTTATTATCCTCACCCAGATGATCTGGGAATTTAAATATATGACATCCCCTTCCTCCTCCCACCAGCTTTCACCAAGAATAGTTGCAAGCTCCCTTCTATGTGCACCATCTCACAAGGCTTAACATGGGAACAATCTTACTTACTTGAAAATTGAAACAGATAATGAACATCCAAATCCCACAGAAAATGGTCGTTGCTCCAAGAGGTCAAGCTGTCCCCAGACACCTGTCTGGTTTTGGCGACTTACAGTACTGACCTCAGTAAGGCTCCGGCAAGGGATGGTTAATATTTTTCCTTCCACATCAGTACTCTCCTCCATATAACCTGTTCCAACCAGGGGTGTGCTAGAGCCGGATGGAACCAGCTGGAGAGCCAGTTGTTGATTGTTCAATTCTCAGGGGGAAGTATTCACACCTCAGAAATCTGCAAATGCTATAATTAAGGCTTGATTGTGTATATATAAGAAGTGATGGAGAAAATTTGATAGTTCGGGCAAAACTTAAAATTGTTTCCTGCGTGCATTTTCTTTTCTTTTTTTTTTAAGTGAGGCAATTGGGGTTAAGTGACTTGCCCAGGGTCACACAGCTAGTAAGTGTTAAGTGTCTGATGCCGGATTTGAACTCAGGTACTCCTGACTCCAGGGCCGGTGCTCTATCCACTATGCCACCTAGCTGCCCACTGCGTGCATTTTTAAAAGAGCCAGTTGTTAAATATTTACCAGCCGACCACTGGACTTTGAACAAAGCACTTAGTGCTTGGTCAGGCATACAGTAAGAGCCTAATACTGGCTGCCTGGCTGATTTTGTCCAACAGCCAGTTAGTGGCAGCAGCTGGAACAAGGAACCCTCCTTCCCAGCAGCCAGATGTGGAGGGATCGGAACCAGATGTGGAGCCAGAGCCACTTACCTGAGTGGCTTTTGGCAAGTCGGGTCACCTCTGTGGACCTCAGTTTCCTGGATGGCTCCAAAACCCTCTAGGCCATGCTGCTGTTTAAGTCTTAGCCATAAGATAAGCCAGGTCTAGTTCTCTTGCATGCCTTGCTCCTGCTAACGGAACTTGATAAAGGAGTTGGGGAGTGGGAAACTTTGGGAGTCTTCTTGAATATTGTAGTGAAACCATTGCTTCCTCCCATGTGCTGAGTATGTCAGCTTGTGAATTAGTCCATGCTTTGCTCCCCTGCATCAGAGGAGGCAGCCTCCCGGAGGGAAGAGCTCTCTGGGAAAGGTTGTCTTACAAAACCAGGCCATGGAGACGAAATCTATTTATTCACTTTTTAAAATTGCACCATTTGTGAGAGCTGCCCGAGGGTTTGGGTGACAAGGCAGTCTATTTTTGTCAGATTGTCCTGGTTTCTTTTTTTTTTTTCCTCTTTTTTTAAAAACTGTTTTTTCCCCAGTGTCCTGAGATATCCTTCTGAGTGCCCAAGTATCCCCTTTTGTAAACCATCCTGTCTATGTTAGATCACTTAGGAATAAACATGGGAGAATGTCGAAATTAGCAAGCTGCAAAGTTAGTAAAACTAAACAATCTTGCCCCTTTGGAGCCAGTACCCTGGGAAGTTGGCCTCGTGAACTCAGAGAGATGGAGTAGAGACCCCCTGGGTAAGGTTTACGGAAAGGTGATAAATGGGTTTGGAAAATCAAGGAGACAAGTGGCAGCTTCTCTACTCGAGGCACATAGAGGAAGGCACGGCCAAATGATTCCAATCTAGCATCCTTTTGACTACACCCTCTCTCTGTCCCCTACTTTGTAGCTGCTACCAGAAACCTAGAAAGGGACAGATTGGCTGTGAATGTCTGGGTTTTACCAGGCTTAATTTGGGCTCAGTAGGAATTGTGTAGGGCAGCTGGGTGGCATTGTGGATAGTATGGCTGACCCTGGAGTCAGGCAGACCTGTGTTCAATTCTGGCCTCAGATAACAGCTATGTGAATTTGGGCACATCACTTAACCCTGTCTGCCTCAGTTTCCCCATATGTAAAATGAACTGGAGAAGGGAATGGCAAACCACTCCAATGTCTTTGCCAAGAAAACCTCAAAAGGGGCCACAAAAAGTTGGACACTACTGAAAAATGTCTAAACAAGATACTGTTTGAGAGAGAAACAAAGACTTTAGAATCCATTCTCAGATATAGCAAGTCTTAAATTTGGAAATAAGGGTGGGGGGCAGGGGAAAATGCTTGTTTCATTCATTCATTGTGGCCTCCCTGCTGCCTAGGTGGAATTTGGGCTCAACGAGACTTCCTACAATTCAGTTAAACAAGCCAGACTGTCTGGGAAACAAACAAAAATTAAATAGTCCCTTCCCTCAAGGTACTTATCTTCCAAAATTACTGTGTCTTTGTTTCCCCATTGTTGCTTATTTGTTAGAATTTATTTGAGGAATAACCTTAAAAGTTCACATCATCTCAGAGCTGGAAGAGTCCACATGATTTAAACACATGCCTGATCTGGAACTGTTGCTATTGTATACGTCATGTGGGGCTGGCCTGCCTTGGCTTATAGACCACCGGTGAGAGGAACCTATTAGCTCTCGGGGTTGCCTATTCCTGGGTTTCTTAAACTTTTTACACTTGCCACCCCTTTTTTGCCAAGAAATTTTTACATGACCCCAGTTATATAGGTATATAAAATAGGAATACATAACTTTTTACCATTGCCAAACCTTTTTTGTGATCCCTGCCCCCTCCCCCCATTCAGTTATGTGACTTACAGTTTAAGAAGCCAGGGTCTATTCCACTTGGGGACAGTTTGAATTGTTAGGAAACTTTTCCTTGCATCAAACTGAAATCTTTTTGCGATTCTCACCCGCTAACCCTAGTTCTGCTTTTGGAGTTAAGCAGAAAACGTTGAATCCACCTTCTGTACGACAATCTTTCAACACTTTCCTTCAGCTTTTATGTCCCCTTTCATTTTTCTTGCCTCTGGCTTAAGTGGCATTCATTCCCATGGTCTAGATGGCTTCCTTCATTCCTTATCCTAGACTTCTAGACCCATCCCAAGAGATGACTGGCTTGGGAGGGGAATCAGCTTGAAGGGTGACCATCTCCACTGCTGATCCATCTTCAGCTCCCACAGGGTCCAGCCAGGATGGTGTGATGGTGTTGGAACCTGCTTCTGTCAGGTTTGCATTAAAGGGAGGGACCTGATCTTATCCTAGGCAGAAGGCAGACCAAAGTCACTGGGCCAATCGCAACAAAACTCCACCCTTTCTTCCCATTGAAAGAGGGGTTTTTAACCCATTTTGGTCAGGAACCCCTTTGGCAGGCTGGTGTAGCCTATGGATCCTTTCTCAGAATAATGAATTTTTGCCTACATTCATAATGGAAGGAAATGATGAATTTCAGTTCAAAGTTACTGAAAATAGGGACCCCCCACCCCATCCAGGTTCATGGGACCCTGGGAATTGATCCATGGATGGCAGGTTAAGAATCTCTACGTTAACCAGTTTTCATATGCCATAAACTTCATCGCCATCCTACGCGCTCTCTTCTGCACACTCTCCAGTTTTCTGATGGGCTTCCCAGATCTGAATACCATATACAAGATGTTGTTGTTTGGCCTTCAGTATCTAAGAGGACCATGACATCGGGAGGTGATGGCATGACTTGCTGTGACTAAATTAGATTTAAGTGAGGGAGGGCTGTGCAAGGTCACCAGCCTTACTCTCTCCTCCAGAGACATCTGGGTCCAATGGGGATGGCTAGCTAGCTAGAAACATACATACATACATACATACATACATACATACATACATACATACATACATACATAGATGATAGAAAGACACATACATACATATATACATAGATGATAGATACATACATACATAGATGATAGATAGATCTCTCTCTCTCTCTCTCTCTCTCTCTCTCTCATCTACCTATATATCAGGTCAACTGGAGATGCCCCTGGATATTTAAGATAATTGGGGGTAAGTGACTTGCCTGGTGTCACACAGTAGCGGGTATCTGAGATGAGATTTAAACTCAGGTCCTCCCAACTTCAGTGCCAAAGCTCTATCCACTGTGCCACCTAGCTGCCCCATACAAGATATAATCTTAAGTGGGCCAGAAGGTATTGGACTGTTCTTTCTCTAGTTCATTCACATCTCTGAATGAAGCTTAATATTGCATCAATATTCCTGACTGTCACATCTTTCAACTGTCACAACCAACAGATAGATGACTTTCAATTAATTTTGAGCTTAAGTCCATTAGGACCCTCAGATCTATTTCTTTAAAAAAATCTAATTGATATCTTTTGTTCTTACTTGATCAAAATTTCTCCTAGTATCTATCCCTCATATATATATATATATATAACAAAAAGGCAAACTGAACAAAAAGAAAAAACGTATGTCAATGAATGCCAAGGCCCACACCTGTGGACCTTCTACCTCTGCAAAGGAGTAGGGAGAGGCATCTTCCTCTATCTCTTCTTTGGAATTATGGTTGTTCTATGTAATTCTGCAACATTCAGGCAGTCAATAGATATTTATTAAGCATCTATTATGTGACAGGCACTGTGCTAAGCTCTGGGGATGCAAAAAGAGGCAAAAGACAGTGCCTGCCTTCAAGGAACTCATATTTTAACAAGAGAGATAAGAAGCAGTCAAATATATACTAACAAGATATTTGCAGGAAAAACAGGAAATAATTATAATAGGGAAGGTGCTAGAATTAAGAGGAGTTAAGAAAGACTTGCTAGAGAGGATGAGATTTTAGTTAGGACTTAAAGAAAGCCAGAGAAGCTAATATTATGAATATGGAGAAATATGGAAAGAATTATAGGAACTGATGCAGAGTGAATTAAGTAGAAACAAGAAAACACCACGTACAATGACTACAATAATGACAAAGGAAGAACAACTCCTGGATTTTTTTCAAAGAAAATTTTTGCCTTTTTTATTCTTAAATCTAGAGACCCAGCCTAGTATAGTGGATAGAGAGCCAACCCTAGAGTCAGGAAGATCTAGGGTCAAGTCCCTACTCTCACACATACTGACTGAGTGACCTTGGGCCAGTCACATAACTCTTTAGTGCCTCTGATAACTTGATAAGACAAAAAGTTGCCAGTGTAGGTCTTCACTGATAGAGGGAGCCAGGTGGCATAGTGGATAGAATGTGGAAGACCTGAGTTCAAATTGTCTCCGACTTTTATTAGGATAATGCCCTGGCCCATCCTTAAGTGTGTGTGTGTGTGTGTTTACTAGCCCTGTGATGTCATTGGTGTGGGAAGCCCCTGGGGGAAGAACTTCTCTATAAGGATAATAATGGTTACCACTTTTGATAGTATTATGAGTTTTGTCAAGTGCTTTGTGTATGTTGTCTCACTTGATCTTCACAACTACCCTGGGAGATCTTGTTACTAGGCCTATTTTACACATAGGGAAAATAAGGCTTAGGATGGGGCCCAGGGTCATTCTCCTAATAAAAGTCGGAGACAATTGAACTCAGGTTCAAAACAACTATTGAGGTGTGCCATTGGAGGTGCTCAAATAGTTGTAAAAACTTTGTTGTTGATATAAGCACAATAGCTGGCCAGCCAGGGATTTTTTTTTCCCACGGGTCCATTTCTCCTTTTTTCAAATGTAAAGGGTTTTCTCAGGTCATCAGCTAAAAAGACTTCTGACATTCCTCCCACCAGCAGCAGGAATTTTGAAAGTTGGTGAACAATCAGCCTTGATTGGGTTTCCACAGCTGGCTTGATGTGGCCTGACACAAGCGCAAGTAGCCTATAAACAGGGAAGTTCTGTTCTTAATTGACACGGGCTTAAGGTCATGGGTTAAAAAATAAAAGTAATCCTGAGAAGAGGGTGGCATTTTGAAGACTGGCTAGACTTTGTTTTCTTTTGAAATATCTCCCCTCTCACACCCTGAGTAAGTCAGGCCAGCAGACATGAATTCAGGGTTGGTTGACGGTAGCTTCATTTTAATTTTTGTGATAATGGCTTTATTTGGGTGAAAGAGAAACAAGCATTTCTCTTGGGCCAGTCTTGAGAGTTTTATGTGGACTATGGGGAAAACCAAGAGAGGGTAAAGACAGTCTATGTTAGCATTCATTGACATCTACTTTGTGGATGGAACTTCATATCTGGTCGAAATTTGGGAAGGTATCGAGATATTTCTCTCTTTCTTCAAAACAGCTCAGGGGCTGCCTCTACCACTGAGCCATTCCTGAAGACACAGCCAGGAGTGGTTTCTGGGAATCACTCTGTACTTAAGAGGATGCTGGTTTTTCAGGAGCACTGACTCTGGAATCTGGAATCTTGGGTCCATTCTCCCTCTGGGTGATGTTGGGCAAATCAATCATCTCTCTGGCTTTCTGTTTCCTTATCTATAAAAGGAGGAGATTCTAGGCTTACAGTCAGAAAGAGATGAATTAAAATCTTCCCCCAGATGCTTCCTGCTGTGTAACTTCTGATGAGTTACCTTTCTTTGTCTGTTTCCTCATAGTAAGGTGAACACTTTCATCACCAGACTTTGAGATGATCAAATAAGATAATAAATGAAGTCGTTTTCAAACTGTAAATATTGTAGCTCTCATCAGCATCATTACTGCTACTACTACTAATAAAATATATGTATACATGTATATATCTCTTCATATTATTTAGCCCTATGTAGAATATAAGGTCCTTGAGAGCCAGGACCATTGTTTTAAAAGCTAAAGTGAGAGATAATTGATGGTATAATGAATACAGTCTTGGACCCGGAGTCAAGAAGACCTGACTTCAAATCTTGCCTCAGATACTTACTATCTATGTGATCCTGGGCAAGTCACTTAACCTGTGTCTGCCTCATTTTCTTATTTTAAACTGAGGATAATAATAACTCCTACCTCCCAGAATTGTCGTGATGATCAAATGATATAAATTTTTTTTGTTTTGTTTTTGTTTTTGGTTTTGCGGACAATGAGGTTAAGTGACTTGCCTAGGGGTAAACAGCTAATAAGTGTCAAGTGTCTGAGGCTGCATTTGAACTCAGGTCCTCCTGAATCCAAGGCCAGTGCTTTATCCACTGCTCCACCTAGCTGCCCCCAGATGATATAATCTTAGTAAAGTGTTTTATAAATCTCAAAGTGCTACATAAGTATCAGTTAATATTATTAATATGCATATGCATTTATATACATTCATATATACACATACACATATATGCTATACATATATTTATGTATATACACTTTGTAAGCACACACATATACACATATGCATATGCAATATTGGTATATATCTCACAATATATACCAATGTATTATACGTAGATGCAAAATGTATATGTATATACATGAATATATGTATATAAATAAACATACATATAAGTACACAATGCAGGCGTATATACCTATATGTATATATTGCTATAGGTGTGTACATATGTGTCTTTGTAATTTTTTCTTATATATATGTAGATTTTCCATATACGTATGTCCCAAAAATTTTATTATAGTTTTAAGCTATAATCTCTTAAAAATATAATAAAGCTTTTGGGACACCCTGCATGTCTCTAAGCATATATATATAGTGTTTACATGCAGGGCAAATCCCAGGGAATGCAGGGCTCTGGGCAAATTAGAGGTAGAGATATATACACATACACAACATAACATATGCACAACACATATGTATATGTGCATATATATGCATACACATGCACATACACACATGTACACACATGCACACATACATACAGGGTCGGCCAAAAGTCATGATGTTTTGATAACTTTTTTGGAAATTAATTTTTCTTTATTTTTTGACATTTATGAGATTTGATTTTTCACACATAATGTAAATTCATTTCATATATATTGTATACGACACTACAGCACTATAAATTAAAAGCAAAAAATAAAGGAGTTATTAAACATTGAAACCCTTCCTTTATGACTTTTGGCCCATCATGTATTATGTATATATGTACAATATGTTGTACATGTGTATATATCTCTCTCTAGTTTGGGGAAGAGGGAGTGAGAGAGAGGGAACATGGCCCCCATATATATATATATATATATATATAAACAGTTTGATTAAAAATATATTAAAAATTCATGTGAGGTATGTTGATTTATTGATGAAGATTTAGAATAATTAGCCTACGACATTCACGTTTTCCTAAGAAGTACTGTGACTTAAAACACTGAAAGGTACAGAGCAGAAATAACTGCCTAATTGGGGTTATTATTATGGTCCTCACACCCACATGAATGCTTTCACATATCAATTCTGTGCCTAACCACAGATAGTTAAAGAGTGAATACCCTGCCCCCATCCTTCTAGCTCTTCATCAGAAGGAAAATGCTACCTGAAGTATTCAGTACACCACAGATAGCCATAGCTTTCTTTGCAGAAAGTGTTTTCTTCACTGTTTGATAGATGATACTCAAGAATTAGAATCCATCAAACAGCCCTCTGTCATTCCCCAATAATGCATATTCCAAGAAATAACTGAAATGTTGCCCCTTTTGCATGAATGTATATCAAAGAATAAAATGCAATGAATATAATTTTTATCATAGAAAATAAATCTTTCAGCTTATTTCATGTGAAAAGACCTTTTATAAAGGCCTTGATGATGACATGAAATTTTATAAAATAGATAATTTTGTTTCATTGTAGACTAATTTTTAAAATATTATTTGTTGTGTTGGCAATATAAATAAAACAGGGAGTAGTATGTTGCCACTATCTTTTCATTTCATTAGTGCCCTGTTTCTTTGAAACCACAGATATAATAACTATATTTCTCAAAATTAAAATAAAAATCACTTTGCATCAAATAAAATATATTGAAATTGTAACTGAAGTAGAACTTACATTTTACTTATTTATTTACTTTATAACAATATTTTCACATTAAAATTTTACTATGCTTTGGTTTTCTTTTTGCACTATTGTTTGACAGTTTAAAAATACATGAAAAATACAAAATTAAAATGTTCTGTTCTTTACACAAAGTATCCATCCTTGATTGTAATGTATTTCATAAGAGAAGACACTGTCGTCCACAATATGATGAGCTAGCACGTTTGTGCACAATAGATAAAGCACCCAGAATTTTTACATGGCCAGTGTCTGACAAAGTAGAAAGTCCAAGAAACACATGTAAGACATCAAAAGCAGCTAACTACATAGATCAGAGATTATGCTCCTAATATCATCACTTCATAGTAATACTGAATTATTAATATTAATCAATCATATGATAATTATTACTTGCAATAATATAACATATGACATCCTATCTCCTTTCTCTTGGCCTTCTCTGGGTCTCCTCTTACTGCCACTTCTTGAACACCCGTTATCCATGTGAAGTCATGCAAAACATATTTCCATATTAACCACGTTGCAAAAAAACCAACAACAAGAAGAAAAAGTGAGAAAATTATACTTTAATTTGTTCTCAGTTCATCAGTTTTCTTTCTGGAGGTGGATACCAATTTATATCATGAGGCCTTTCAAATTGTCTTGGATCATTGTATTCCTGACAGTAGCTAAGTCTTTCTTTCACAGTTGATCATTGTTGCAACATTGCTGTTATTATTACATTGGTCTCCTGGTTCTGTTCACTTTACTCTTCATCAGTTCATGTATGTCTTCTCAGGTTTTTCTGAAACCATCCTGTTGGTCACTTCTTTTAGCACAATAGTACTCCATCACAATCATATGCAAAAACTTGTTCAGCTATTCCCCAATTGATGGCCTCACCTCAATTTCCAATTCTTTACCATCACAAAAGAGCTGATATGTATGTGTGACACATACATTCATACATATGAGTGTATATGTAAGTATGTATGTGAGCACTCTCTCTCTCTCTCTCTCTATATATATGTATGTATATATATATATATATATATATATATATATATTTACATGAAGATTCTTTTCCTTTTCTTTTGATCTCTTTACGTAGAAATCTAGTAGCGGTATTATTTGGGTCAAAGGGCATGAAAGGTTGGAGAAGAACTAGATTGGGTGGACAAACAATACAAATAGACAGAGGTAGGAGATAGCAGACAGAGTTTAAAGAATTTCCCCAGTCCTCTCTGGAAAAAGAATTGTTTAAAACTAGATATGTAAACAAAATGTGATTAATAGCAATGCACAATTTCCAATAAAAAATGGAATGATATCATTCCACTGAAGAAACCATAGAAAAAGCAATGAAATTTATGAGAGGCAGTGTGGTATAATAATAATAAAAAAAAGCAGAGTCAATAGAGAACTGGCCCTGGAGCCAGGAAGACATGGATCTCCAGTGACATAAACAGGCCTCGTGACCCTAGCAAGTGAAAACCTTTCAGTGCACCAGGTAACCCTCTACATCTCTAAATTGCAAAGAACAATCAGGTCTGCTTTGATACAGGGAATTTCCAATGAACTCACAAGTCTAATCTCTATCCCAAAAGCAATTACTCTAATATAAAAATATTCACTGACTTATGACCTGTTTATTGATTGTTGTCTTGTGTATCTTTCAATAAAGTAGCTAAAAAAAAGCCAAATCCACATGCTTGGCTAACTACATAAATCAAATTAACTGAATAATTAATTACTAACAATTGTTATTTATAAATCTGCTCTATCTGCCAGAACACACAGAGACTTAAAAATAATAAACCATATTTAATCACACTATGCATACTAAAAATTTAATATTTTAGTGAGAGCAGAAATGATTTTGAGCCATTAATAAATAAAACATTTTATATTTATTTCACCTTCATCTCCTTTTAAAATTTCTATTTTTGTATAAGCTTTATCATATAACATTAGTGTAGTAGTAGATGAACATAATTTATAAATAAAATAGTTTTAAAATTGTTTCAATTTTTTGTTATTGTCAAAATAGTTTAAAGTACAGTCCCTGAGAGTTAAGTGGCTTGGTCGAGGTGACCCAGCCAGCATATGTTAGGGGATGGTCCAATCTAAGCCCAGCTGCTTCTCAACAGAGTTTTGCATTGAGTGGAATGCTATGAAGAAAATAAAACCCAACATTCTGGCTTCAAGGAGTTTACATTCTTCTACCCAAGCAATTTCAGGAAGTACAGGGCACCAGCAATAAGGGGAATGGGGAAAACCTGCCCTCAGGAGTGTCCTCTGAGCTGAACATTACAGGATTCTGAGAGCTGGAGCTGAGGAAAGGAATCCATTACAGCCAAGTAGTCTTCCTAGGTAGAGGGCCAGAGGTGGGCAATATGATGTTGAATTCAGGGTCAGCAAAGAAGTCAGTTTGACTGAATAACCTATGAAGTGGGCAATGTAAAAACCAGAGTGGGCTGAACTGAGAATGGGAAGGACTTTAAAAGTGAGCAGAAGTGATCCAGGACAACTCTGAAGGACTTATGAAAAGGACAATCCATCTACAGAGAAAGAACTGATGGTCTCTGAATACAGAATGAAGCATAATTTTTTTGTTAGGTTCCTTTTTCTGAAGTTTTTTTTTTTGTCTGTTTTCTTTCACAAACTTGACTGAGGTAGAAATGTTTTGAATGACTGCACATGTATAACATGTTGAATTGCTTGAGTTCTTAAGCGGGGGTGGGGAGGGAGGGAGGAAGAGAATTTGAAACACAAAGTTTTTAAAAAATTGATGTTAAAATTTGTTTTTACATGTAATTTGGGAAAATAAAGATTCTAAATGAAAAAAAATTAAAAAGTGAAGCAGAAAAGCTCAGTTTTGTTTGTCTGTTTTTTTTTTTTTTTGGAAGCAATCGGGAACCACTAAAGATTCTATTTCAGAATAGAAATAAAATGATCCTGAAAAGTATTTCCAACATTTCATTCAGGAAACTTCCAAGAAAGGAAAGAAAAAAAAATGTGCATGTAACTCCATTATTTGTTGTTATTTTTCTAATAACAATAGCCAGCATTTATATGTCACTTTAAGGATTGTGAAACACTTTACACATATTATCTCCATTTTATAAATTAAGAAATTGGGGCTGAGAGTCATTAAGTGACTCTCCCAGGTTCACACAACTAGTAAATGTCCTAGGAAGGATTTGAACTCAGTTCTTTCTGACTCTCTATCTACTGTGCCACCTCATTGTCTAGCTTCTACAGAATCTCACAAACACTTTTTCTTCAAAAGCTTGCTTCTCAATCCTTTATCCTTTGCTGGCTAGGACCAAACCGGGTCCAAGCTTCTGAAGGGACTTGTCTTTGGGTTCGAGGGTATTTTCTTTATGTTCTGAGAATATAAAGGAAGGAAATGGGAGAATAGAAACCATATGGTCCAACGCCCTCATTTGTAAATGAGGAAACTGAAGCTCAGTTATTAAGGGACTTGCCCGACTTCATAATGGGTAGTTAGTGGCACAGTTGAGATTCAGATCCAGTTTTCCTGTCTCCATATTTTTTTTTTTTTTTGCAGGGTAATGAGGGTTAAGTGACTTGCCCAGGGTCACACAGCTAGTAAGTGTCAAGTGTCTGAGGCTGGATTTAAACTCAGGTCCTCCTGAATCTGAGGCCAGTGCTCCATCCACTGCACCACCTAGCTGCCTCCTCGTCTCCAGATTCTATGCACCTTCTATTGTACCACTGCATTCCAATTTTGGACCAACACTTACTACCTCTGCAATCACTTTCTGAGCCTCAGCTTTCTCTTCTGTTAAATGGGAACAATAATCTTTGCACTAGTGTGGAATTTACCTCCTTAGGGTTGTTGGAAAGAACTTTCAAACTGCAACGTGATCTATAAATGAGAGCATTTCTTCATCTCTCAGTAGTATAATATTGTGGAAGTGTAAGATACCATTCTAAGATCTTTAGTGGTGTCAAGCTGGGAGCCCTTCAAACAGAGTCTTCAATTATCGAGCCATAAGACAAATAGATTCTCGGCAAATTCCCAGCTCAGCAGGAGAAAACCATAGAGAGTGTCTGGGAAAAAGAGAACTTATTATTGCCCTAGAGACCACAACCAACAATTCAGCTGCACAATCAATCGTCAGACGGCTGATCTGTTTCTCAAGTGCACTCTGAAGTCAGGTTCAAGTCCACGGGTTAGTGAGTGGCTCGACCTCACACCAAACCTTGGCAGAACCTTCAGAAAATGTGGGACAAGTTTCAGGATCTTTATGAAACTTAGACTCCAAATCTCCCTATGGTTTTGGCCACTAACATTTTGCAGGATTTTAATTCACACAACCTCCAGATGGAATTCAATGCCAATGGAGGACTGCTGGCAAAGGAGGAGAAGGAGTCTGAAGCACATGTGTATGTGGGGGGAGGAGAGGAAGATGGCTGAGATTTAATCCTCTTGTAAGGAAAATGAAGACAAAGATTTATGGCAAGAAAAAGTTATTCCTATATTGTAAAAAAAGTTTAACATGCTAGGTTTCTAAATGTGTTCTATACTTCTGGGCTCTTCAAATTATTTGCTTGGCTGGGTTGTTTTTAATCAGAGGATGAGCAGATATGAAACCCTCCATAAGACCCCTAGGCTCTCTATATAATAAATGCCAAAATGGATACTTCATGATTGCAATATACAAATGTGCCAAGAATCTATGATTTCATTAACATAGTCAGTTTTTTCCACCAATCCTGGGAACTCATTCCACCAACACAATTTCAGCCAACCTTTGACCTGGTGGATAAGTTCTATGGAGGGGCCTTGAGGCATTGAGAAGTTAAGGAACTTTCTTAGGGTTACACAACGAGTAAGTATCAGAGGTGGTATTCAAACCCACAGCTTTCAAACTCTAAGGGCACACATGCCATCCCCGATTAGTTCAAGGATAAGCGAGTTCATCAACATGGGCACTCTCTTTACCAACTCATATTAATATTGTTATGGTCCTGGGTACCCCAGAAGATTTGTGAGGTAAATCAAAAGAACCTTCTCCTTGAGAAACTAAACCAAAGGACAGACACACCTAACCAGTCTCCCCTGCCCCTCGGGGAGATAAGATTGGGTGTGGCTGCTGCCTTTGTGGCATGAGGATCAGAGAGATGGCTTGAGAGATCCAGAGCTGCCCCTCACCAAACTTCCCTCAGCCACCACCAGTGGGGGATGGTCCTCCCCCAATAGGGGAACTTTCCACAGTCAGATGATCACCTCATTGGACCACCATCAGTCTTCTATAAAATTATATGCCTGTCTCCTTCTCGAGGAGATAGGTATCTCAGAGCCACACCTCTGTGCCATGCCTTTTCCCCATGAGAAGAAATCCAAGAATGTCTCTCTTGGTTTCCTTTCCCTAGCCCCTAAATAAACTATTATTTTATTCTAATTGGATTTGTGTCCAAGAGGGTGTAATTCTTTAAAGAGGAATTCCTAAGGACCCCTATCCCAACCCCCCACTCTATTTCCCCATAACAATATGAATCATTTAAAAATTTTTTATTTTTTTATTTTTTGTGGGGCAATGAGGGTTAAGTGACTTGCCTGGGGTCACACAGCTAGTAAGTGTCAAGTGTCTGAGTCCAGATTTGAACTCAGGTCCTCCTGAATCCAGGGATGATACTTTATACCCTGCGCCACCTAGCTGCCCCCCAATATGAATCATTTTGAATTTATTAAGGACCTACTATGTGCCAGGTATTGGGGATACAAAGACAAATGTGAAATAGTCTCTACCCTCATGGAGTTTATGCTCTATAGGGGGAGACAGCATTCACATATATCAATATGTATATAATATATGCAAAATAAACACAATGCTGTTTTTTAAGGGAGTTCCTACTAGCCCTACTATGTCTTCATAAACCTTCAAGAGCTTCTGTGGCCAAAGATATCCATCCCCAATGGCCAACATAGTGATTTTCCTTTCTCCAATTAATTAGGTTGGTTCTCAGACATCACACACTGGGCCTGTAGTTCAAGTCTTTCCAGCATGGTAGGAGCAGCTAAGCTCCCCACAGTCTCAAAGAAATCAGTGTCAGCCCCACGGCATGAGGCATCAGAGAAAAACTTGAAAGAAGGGAGCTTTTCTTATTTGCATATGCAAGAAGAAAATAAAAAGGACTGAGTAACAGCAAAGGGCATCTAGTCTGCTTTTGAGTAATCAGACAAACTCTAGATGAACTCTGATGCTATTGCCTCTAGCCTAAAAGCCACCCAATGCTATCTTGGAGACCTAGGAAGGCAGATTTCTTCCCCGGAGCATCCCCCACTTGGAATCTCCAAACTCCGGGAGAATATGAATAGGAAAGACAATGTTGGAATTGAAGCAAAATTCTAATCTCTTGTTTCCTGAATAAATGTGTAGCATAGATGAAGGTTAAAAAAAATGTATTCAGTTAACATGAGAGCACAAAAGAGAGCACACAAATTATAGCAGAAGGATTTAAGTTCCATATTAATGAGTGCTCTCTGACTGTAGTGGGTTAATTAGCGACCATTTACCCAGGCACTGCTAAGTCAAGAGCATTGCATCAAGTGCTGGGGAGGAAGACATAAGAAATAAGAGACAACTTCTCTTTAAGAGCTTCTAGCTCTGTTTGAAAATTTAACTCTTCCTCTGTTGAGATGAAAACATGAGTACCATGAAATCAATCAATCAATTAACAAGCATCCAGTCAGCAAGCCTATTTTGTGTCAGTTATTGCAGGTCAACATGTACATCCATGAATTCAGAATGTGAAACCAGAAGGCACCATGGTGTAACAGAAAGGACGTTTGATTCAGAATCAGAGGACCCAAGTACAGTTCCTGATTCTGCTACTTCTTCTATTTTTGGTCTTAGGCAAATCACTTTACCTCTCTGGGCTCAGTTTCCTCATCTGTAAAATGGAGGGTGGGGTTCAGACACATGGTCTCTGAAATTCCTTCCAGCTCTTCTTAGTCTGTGATCCTAAAGAGTTGAGATTTGTTTCACTGAACTCAAAAAACTTGGGTTCTAGTCACTTCTAGCTCTAAATATATGATTCTAAAGAGTCTGAGGTTTTTTAAAAAAATTTTTATTGACTCAAAAGGATGGTGGGTTCTAGTCCTACCCCTTCTATTTAAGTTTCTCTAATTGCTACCTTAGATAATTCCCTTAATAGCTATGGTTTTAGTTTCCTTATTTATGAAAGAGGATCATGACACCTGCCCCATCTGTTACCTTACTAGACAGAGCTTTTTTGAGGAAAGAGGTCAATAATGGATATGAAAGCTATTTGAAAAATAAAATATAACCATAAACACATGGTGCCATTCATTATCAAGGAAGGTTAAGGAATCTTCCCTGAAGATTTTTTTTTGGGGGGCAGGGCAATGAGGGTTAAGTGACTTGCCCAGGGTCACACAGCTAATAAGTGTCAAGTGTCTGAGGTCAGATTTGAATTCAGGTCCTCCTGAATCCAGGGTCAGTGCTCTATCCACTGCACCACCTAGCTGCCCCCTGACAATTTTTAAAGAAGCAGGTGGCTAGTCATCTTTCCAGAGCTCATAGGTTTCAGAACTGGAAGGAGCCTTCTTGGGGGTTCAACTAGTTCAAATTCCTCATCTCACAGTTGAAGAAACTGGGGCTGAGAAAGGTGAAGTGACTAGTTAGCAGAAGGACTGTGATTTCACCAGGGGCCTTACACTCCTAAATCAAATTCCTTATCCATTCAACAGGGAGGTGGCTCTAAATTGAGAACAATGGCATATTTGTTGTTGCTGCTGTTGTTAAGTCCTTTCAGTCTGGTCTGACTCTTCATGGCCCCCTTGGCAAAAATACTGGACTGGTTTGCCATTCATTTCCTTCTCCAGCACATTTTACAGATGAGTAAACTGAGGCAAACAGAGTTAAGTGACATGCCTCCTCCTTCAGAGGCAAGACATCCTGCCTGTCATTGAGCTCATGGTTGCAATTCTGGTTGAGTAAGACAGGCCAAGCTCACACTCTAGTGACATGTCCTTCAAGGATCTGACCATTTCCTCTTTCAAATATCTCGGTGAAAATCTACTACTTAAAATTTTGATGTGGTGACCCCTTCAACAAAATGAAGAAGCACCCAGGGATTTTTCTCTTTGGTAAATTTGAATTTTTGTCACATCCTTTCCCCCTCCCCTCCTTATTAGGGGCACATAAACTTTCAAACCCTATATTAGGGGTAGGGAAAGACCTCAGTATTTGGAATCGGAGGACCTACCTGGGCTGGCATCTAGCCTTGACATTTTATGTGTCCTGGAACATTGCATAAAACCTCTCTGAGCCTCAGTTTCCTTATATGAAAAATGAGGAGGCACAGTAGAAAGGGCACTGATGTTCTGTCCTGGTGAACCCAAGTTCAAATCTCACCCCGGGTATTTAATGCCTTTGGGTACTCCTAGAGCCGATGTATTTGTCAGGTAACGTACATCAGTTTCCTCATCTCTAAAGTGGAGGAGGTCATTCTAGATGCTCCCTGAAGTTCCTTCCAGCTCTCCTCTAACCATCTTATAACCTGTAAGTCTCCTCCCCACTCTAAAACTCCAACCTGATCTTTGCTAAAAATTCTAATTTCTAATGGCTGCTGCTATGTCCCCATTATCTCCTGTTGGTCTCCCTGGTTTCATAGTGAAAGATCCAAATCATATCATGTAGTCTAGCTTTGAGTGAGCTTCATCAGCATATACATTGGGAGATAAACTGCCAGACAGGGACACTTCTTCTCTCACTAATGAGATCGAAAATGGCAGAAACAGCAGCTTTTGTACTCCCTGAACAAACCTTCTTGCTTCTGTTCCCGTCTAAAGGAAAAAGAATGAAGCAGAGTGCCCGCTGTTACAAATAGGCCGATGCCATATGTACTTCCAGGCTTTCTCCCCGAACCCACCCCCACTTCTTGCTTTTCTATGCCTGCATCAGGTTATTAGCAGGAGAGAGAAGGAGAGGAAAAAAAAAACTTTCTGGAAAATTTAGAGGGTGAGAAAATGTTAGGAAGACTCTGAATCCCTCTGAGCTATTAATGGGGAATTACATAACAACGGGCCATGGGGTTGCTAGGGTTTTACTGCCTATGTGTCTGGGCAAAGCTGTGTTAAATATTAACAGGACTTGGGCTTGCCAAGGTATTGCTGAAGTGCTTGGATACCGCTCAGCCAATCACCGAGAAACATGTTTCCATGGAAGCAATATCCCTGATTCATTTCATTCACAATGAAATCCTTGCAAGAAAATTGATCTATAAAAAGAGCCATGTAAAATGGGAGCAAAAACATTTCTAGCTGTTTGTTCTATGCGTCTGTGAGTGTGTATGTGTGTGCTCGTGCACGTGTACACTCTGTTTCATGCTTTAAACATAATCTAAACATATTTGGGCTTCTAGAGCAGCTTGCAAAATCAAATGGTATAGTTAACCCTGAATTCACCAGTTCTCTGACACAGGAACTCCAAAGATTGAATTGCTACATCTTGCAAAATGGCATTATCAGCTGCTCCTTTGTAAACATTACCATAAATCCTTTTGACAGTTCTCTGATGGAAAAAAGGAATAATCTTGATAGCTGGTGAATTATTATTATTTTAATGGATAACAATAATCTATTTTTTTGTGGGGCAATGGGGGTTAAGTGAGCTACCCAGGGTCACACAGCTAGTAAGTGTTAAGTATCTAAGGTCAGATTTGAACTCAGGTCCTCCTGAATCTAGGGCCAGTGCTTTATCCACTGCGCCACCTAGCTGCCCCTGATAACAACAATCAATAATCTAATATTATTTTCCTAATGTCAGAAAAAGTGAGAAAGGTCCCTAAGTACCTTGAGTGGACTGTCTGTGATGAACTTATGGGAAGGTATGGACAAGAGTAGGACAGGGTAGACAGGCATAGATGGGGTGTAACCTGCAACCTTGGAGGGGATATCCACATAAAGGAGATTAAAAATTTATTAGAGTATTTGAATAATTGATTAATCAATAAGAATTTTCTATTTACCTACTCTGTGCTGGTTTTTGTACTAGGGTCTGAGGATATGTATAAAATAAGGAAGACAGTCCCTGCCCTCACAGAGCTTACATTCCAGAAGATACAACATGTATGTATAAAAGTATATATAAGATAAATTCTAAATAGATACAAGATAATTTGCAGGGCCCTTGAAATTCAAGGAAGGTTTCATGAAGGAGAAGGGGTTTGACTGATCTTTGATTAACTAGGGGCTTCTAAGAGGTAGAGCTGAGCGCTGGGCTTAGAGTCCAGGAAGACCTGAGTTTGAATCCAGACTCACAAAATTTCCTAGCTGTGTGACTTTGGGCAAATCACCACTCCAGTATCTTTGCCAAGAAAATCCCCTGAACAGAGGGCCACAGGGTCATAAAGAGTAGGACATGACTGAAACAACTAAACAAATTAAGATATAGAGGTGAGAAGGACTCAGGAAAGATTACACAAAGAAATTTCTGAGTGAGAATGTCAATTTCAGCTCTTCTGACTCAAAATCTAGTCCTTGTCCACTACAACGATACTGTTTCTTTGTATTTAGCCTCTTTTGAATTATCTCCCTAGTTAACATGCATGTGCACTCCATCATAGTTGGCTCATCTCCCAAAATAGTTACAGAAATGAACACACTTAAAAAAAAAGTTAGTCTACACTCGTTTTAAATTTGAGTCTTTCTGATTGTAAGTCGGGGCTTCTTAAGCAAATCTATTCCTGAGATTGAAGATAGAAGAAGAAAAGATTTTTTATGGAGAAAAAAACGATAGATATGTTAAGGTAACTCCTCATTGATTATCAGTTGACCATCCTGAGTTAATTATATTTTATAAAGCAGAGAGCTTCACTGAAATCATACAGTAAGAACAGTTAGAGTAGAAACATCTCCCCACAACCCACAAATGCATTTAGGGTCCAGGAAAAAGTGAATTTAAGCTTTGGGAACACCTGAAGCAAAGGGGTCACTCCTGGTTTGATGAAAGTTCTTTTTGCTTTTTGTGGGGTCTTCATGTAGTTCATTTTAGTGTCACTCTCTGCTTGGTTCAGTGCCCTTCTAGCCATGATTTATCCAGTGGCTCAGAGTTATTAATTCCTCCCAAATTGATTAAGGATTTGTTCCCCTTAGTTTATATCTTGATCGATCATCTAGGAATGATAGCCAATCAGACTGTCAATAAGCATTTTTTAAACAAGTCCTATGTTCTGGGCAATATGTATTATCGATGCTAAGAATGCAATCTCAAGGAGATCTCATTCTAATGGAGGAGACACCATGCAAATAAAAATGTACATACAAGATATAAACAGTGGTAATGGGAGGGGATCTAAGAAGACTAGAGGCAGGGACCTAGAAAGGGTAAGTTTACACGTTTGATTGGGTAACTGAGTTTTTGATTCCTAATTCAAACAAGAGGCATTCTCACCTATGAAGGCATCCATCAGGACAGATATCATCTTGTTTATAACTTTAATTGGAGTTGAGTGTTATGTGATGCTCCTTTCACACTAATTATCAGTCATGCTTATTGAGTCATAAAAGTAGTTCCTCTAAGGTTTTCTGTTGGCAAAACATGGTCATGTCCTGGAAATGACTATAAGTGCTTGAATGCAATAGGTCTTCATTTCTTTCACAATGCGAAGCTTTGGAATAAGCCCTTCGCAGAAGATCTTATGTAGGAATGTTTCCTTCATCTGGCACAGGCAGAGAATGGCTCATCTTGGATGAATTCATTTTTCAGATAACTGAAGCTTACCCCTTTGAGCCATATGCTCCCCCCACCCCCTTTACTTTACATTTCATCACATCAGATGGAAAAATTTCTACTATATACTTCCTGGCTTCACAATAAATATGTACATACATATTTAACACTACATATATATGCCCATAGATCACAGTGGGAGTTCTGGTAAATGTTGAACAATAAGTTCGCTGAAAAAATGTATATGACATACTTTTAAGTTTAATCTGCATCACTAGCATCTTATTCATCTCTTTCTTAAGTCTAGACAGTCAATGAAACAAAAAAGCAGACCCTAATGTTTAATTTGCTGATTTCTGAGGTGTAAGTGCTCATGCTACTAAATTTAACAATTGGCTCATCAGTTTGAGCAGGCTCCAGAATATCCCTCTCATAAATAACAGAATCAGACATATACACATATATGTACATAAGGTAAATCCCATATAGGGGATATATTTTGTCTGGATCTGTGATATATATATATAAAATTTAAATGGCCATTTAAATTATATATATCACACACATCTACACAACCCATAGCATACATATATATTTAGATATATGATTTTATATATACAACACCCATAATATATGTAGTGTACATTTGCATATATATTCATTATATATATAACATATGCTGTCTAGACCTTTGATTTCCTCTATGTGGACAAGTCTTGCTGTGGGAACTCTTCAAGTAATATTTGGAAAATATTTTTTAAGAGTTTATGCTGCATATTGGCAATCCAGCCCAGACAACAGCTATTTTCAAAAGGATGTATAATCAGTCCATCCTATAATTTTTGTAGGATATATGTTTGCCTGTTAGATGGATTTTAGAGGAACAAAATTCCACATGACTCAGATAAATATTTCCCCTACTGGCCTGAGACAGTATATAAAATTTCCTATTATTAGAGACATTCTTTGGATTAAAACACTGTTTCCAAAAGACCCTCTGAAAACATAAGTAAGTAACCCAGGAAAGAAGATACGGGAACTCACGAATAGCCTTTAAATATAGCAACAGGCCTTATAGTTTGTCAAGTTAGCTAGTCATCAATAAAAAGAAAGATTGGGGTCTCAAAGGAATATGATATAAGCCATTTAAATTTCACTGCCAAAGAGGAAGCTTGGGACATTCCAAGAATCTCTGAGCTTCCCTGAGCGGGTTTCATACCTCCTCTTGGTCAGCTGGAACATACAATGTGGACAATAGCCACCTGGACAGTGGCTGGGAGTATACTGTAAGAAAAAAGAGCATGATGACTCAGTTCCACCTTTTCCTTGTGCAATTAGTCAACCTTCAATGATGGGTCATTGCCAATGAGGATCACCCAGAAAAGCAGGGGCAGGATGGTGGAGAAACTCAACTTCAAGATCATGCCATCTAAAGGTAGGGTGAAGGGAGTGGGGATGTTAAGCTTTGAGAAGAGAAGATAATGAATAGCACGACAACTGACTTCAGGTGTTTAGGTAGGTACGGAGACAGATAGACAGACAGAGACAGACAGGGACAGACAGACAGACAAATAAAGAGACAGAGAGACAGAAAGAGAGAGACACAGAGACAAAGAGAGAGAGAGAGAGAGAGAGAGAGAGAGAGAGAGAGAGAGAGAGAGAGAGAGAGAGAATGTATTCAGTGTTTAATTGCTGGGCACTGTGTTAAATGCTAGGGATATATGTGTGCGTGTGTGTGTGTGTGTGTGTTGTGTGTGTGTATATATATAAAATATACATACACACGTAAGCAATCAAGACATCCTTTGGCTTCGAGGAGCTTTTCTTCTAATAGGAGAAGACTGAAATTGAAAAGAGGATTGCAAAGGAAAGGAGAAAAGCCAAGGAGGAAAATAAGTCTGGAGAGTGAGGTAAAGAGAGGACAGATTTATGGTCCTTGTCCCCAGAAGGACAGAACTCTAGGTGGAATGTGAGAGACCTATTTCAGTTTGCTGTAAGGAAAAAACCTTGTAATAATGAGTTCTGCTCCTAAATGGAAAGGGCTGTTTCAAGAGTCAGTGGGCTTGGGGCAGCTAGGTGGCACAGTGGATAAAGCACCAAAGTGCTTTTTCAGGACTTAATGACTTGCGTGATCCATAACAGACACTTAAATGCTTGGTGACTTGTAAACTTTAAAGTGCTCTCTAAGTGTTATGATTATTAATTATTATTAATTCCTGTTTAGTGATGGGTTGGGGTAGATGGCTCCTTAGGGTCATTTCAGATCAGAGATGCTGCGATGGTAGCATAAGAGAAGGGAAAATGGGGTTGAGGTATATCCCAAATACTTTGTTATCTTTTCCTCCTCTGAAGATTTTGCCTTGGGTTTTAGTGTAACATCGGCCAGTTCAGAGATAAGGTAGCTGGAGATGGCCCCGTATTATTGAACAATTTTTATTCTTCTCCATCTGGCAGGGCCTTATGGTAGTATCATGCAGAAACAATGTTACTGCGATGGAGAATTTCTGCTCCTTCAATCATTTCACATAGAATAGACCAAATCCTTCTGCTGCCCATTGTCAGAATTTAGGATTAGGACTACTACTCTGAAATATGGGAACTAGTGAAAAAAGAGACTCTAAAATACAGTGTGTTTGCTCTAAGGATGTATGCCTGGTCTGTCCCCCAAATTTCCAAAGGGAAGGAGCCAAAAAGTGATTTCAGGGCATTTAAAAGGATTCCCCTTTTGTGAATGATCACGGTGGAAAGTTGTTTGGGAACGTTGTTATTAGATTCCGACTCTGTCTTAGTCAACATTTTCTCCCATTATCATTCCTATCAATAGACATTTCTTCTTTCTCCCTAAGATCTAATAACAATTCATGGCATCCCTCCTTGTGCTCGAACTTGCACAGTATTTTTTCTGCTTTCTATTGTTATTTATCTTTTAACATATTCATTTCAACAAAAGGGATTGTGAGCTGCTTGAAGGTAGGGCTCATGTTTGGACTTCTTAGTATCCCTTAAAAAGCACAGCACACACAAGGCACTCAGGGAATATTTATTGATTGAAGGAGCAGATGTATTCATAACAATATGGTAGTTCTGGGTCTCTTTAAACTGCCTCAAATATAAAAAGCTATCTTCTTTGGGAAATTCTCTCCTTTGGGGATTGATTTCATCCATTTTTATAGTTCCAACCCATAGCTTTACGCATACAATTTGTACACCACCCAGCTACCTCCCTCCAGAGCTCCCCTTCCGTAGCTCTAATTTCTTGACACCTGTAATATATTAAAGTTACCTCCCATGTAACAGTTCTGAGTCTCAGTTTACCATCTTTTTCTCCAAAGCTATCTCTCCCTGACTTCCCATGATGCTGGGTATTCCCACTTCCTGGAATGTCTTCTTCCCATTTCTTAGAATCACCAATCTTGGGGCGGCTAGGTGACGCAGTGGATAAAACACCGACCCTGGATTCAGGAGGACCTGAGTTCAAATCCGGCCTCAGACACTTGACACTTATTAGCTGTGTGACCCTGGGCAAGTCACTTAACCCCCATTGCCCCGCAGGAAAAAAAAAAAAAAAAAGAATCGCCAATCTCTTAAGACTCAGCTCAAGAGTCCAGGTCAGTTAGAGTGTGAATAGTTTTTGTGTATGGGCTAGACTAAATGATTGCTGAGATCCTTCACAATTCTCAAATTCTGGGATTTAGCATACCTTTTTGATCTCTGTAGATGCTGGTGCCTTTCATCCCAATAATTTCTGCATATTTTCCTGTGCCTTTGTATGTCCATTTGGTCTTCCCCAACAGGATTTAAGCTTCTTGAGGGAAAGGACTGTTCAGCATTAGCCTTAGTGCTTTGCACATAGTAGGTGCTAAATACAGGCTTGTTGATTGATCATCTGTTTTGTTCATGATGCGTGCTCACTGGTTACTGAAATCACATTTTGGGCATGCTCTTGCTCAAAACTTTTAATGGCTCCCCTTGTCAATGGCAGGGGTTGCCAACCTTTCCCCATAGATAATATATACCATAGGTGTTGTTGTTTGGCTATGAGTCATGGAACACTATAGTCTCCAAAGAATCAAATATGAATATCACCCAGAGGGCAGTGGAGAAGAACGTGGTGGGTGGGGGTGAGCAAGCTGAAACACATCACAAAAAAGGAAGTACAAAGCAAAACTGGAGAAAAAGATATAAAAGAAATGCATTATTTAAAGACAAGATGGGCTGATCATGTGGTAGAAGGAAGAGATAATTGTTGGATAGCTCAAATACTCCATCCCCTCCTGATTCTCTACTTTCCTCATCCCCTTCTCTCCTCTCCTCATTCTCTCCTCATTCTCTCTTCTTCCCATTCTTTCTTCACCCTATTTTTAAGTACATGTGCCAACTGTCGTGCTAGGACGGAGGGATAGACAAACATGGGCTAATCCCTGCTTTAAAGAAGCTTCCATTCAATTGGAAGAGGACAACACATGCACAAAATTTAATATAAATAGATATGAAATAATTTTCAGGAGGGGGTCACTAACAACTTGGTGGAGAGGGGGGATCAAGATAGGCTTCCTCCAGGAGGTGGCCCTTGAGCTGAGGTTGAAAGTCAGCCCGGGATTCTATTACATTGAGGGAATGGAGTGGGAGTTCATTCCAGGTATGAGAAAACAAAGAAAACCCACAGAATTTTGGGTAGACTCCTATGCTAATCTTAACTTCCTTCAACTTGCAACACTCTGTGTATCCCATTCATCGGGCTAATCCTATGATCTCATGAAATCTTTAGTCTTTCATGACCACATGATGATTACAATATAACTATTATTTAACTGTTCAGGTGCTCACGTCTTCTCTATCCCATTAGAATGTCAATTCCTGGGGTTTAGGGACTAGGTCTCATACATACTTATATTCTCTATAGTACAGTTCCTTGAACAAAGGTATTTAGGTAATACAAAAGCCCCTCCACCCCTTTTTGGAAGGGGGTCCTAGTCTTTATTTCAACAGACTATCTCAGTTCTAGATATATGCCCTCATCCTGCCTCATACGTTATTCCTTTTCCTTTGACTGGAACCAATCAATCGAGAAGAATGTATTGAGTTCTTACTCTGTCCCAGACACTGGTAGGTAGGCGCTAGGTTTACTAAGTCAAACCACCCTCTCCCCTAATGTCTGAAAATGCAGCCTGAAGAATCCGCATTGATCTGCCTGTGACTCTATCGGGGATGGGAAACCAATCTGCCAGACCTGAGCGAGAGCCCACCCAGTCTCTGTAAATACCCTTGCCTGGTTGTCTCTTATCCTGGAGTAACCCTGTCTACAGTGAGTCACAGATCAGGCCGCCCCCCCCCCCCCCAGGCCTGGAAGCCTGTGTCTTGTCTCCTCCAGAGATATTGTTGTGTCCTCGTCTTTCTGAAGACTGTACCACGGTGGATCTTTAATCCCTCTCCACTGGCTCCCCTCCTTTTACCCCATTTATCCCAAGTTAGGCCACAAGACTTAGCTTGTGTGAACTTAAACATACTCAGTAAAAGCCTATTAGCATTTACTGGTCTGTCTGTTAGTGTCACAGGCTGATGGCCTGTAAGCCTCCTGCAGCAGCTGTTATATAGAGAGTAGGGCAATGCTCAATACATGTTTGTTGATGGAATGAATTTATGCCTGTTCTCAAGATTAAACCAGAGATGTCTAGTTCAAATACCTGAATATTTAAGCCCATACATCACATACAAGAATGCAGCTGCTTTTTAATTATCTCCCCTCCCCCCATTTCATTTTTGGATTATAAGGTCTCAAAGATTTATATGATTGTAGATTTCAAACTGAAAGGGATTTTGGAGATAACTAATCTCAACCACCTAATTTTGCAGATGGAGATCCTGAGGTAAATCAAAGTGAAATAATTTGCTCAAGGTCATACAGAGGCTGGGTCCTCGAAACTCCAAATTGGAGCTCTTTCCATGGTGCCATCCTGTCTCAATGTCAGGTACACATGTGGAGTCAATCAAACCCACTACAGGGGTTAGAAATGTGAGTCTTGGGAGCTAGGTGGTACAGTGGATAAAGCACTAGCCCTGGATTCAGGAGGACCTGAGTTCAAATCCAGCCTCAGACACTTGATACTTTCTAGCTATGTGACCCTGGGCAAGTCATTTAACCCTCATTGCCCCTCCCCCCCCAAAAGTGAGTCTGGCTGCCTATTTATGGAATAAGTGGAATAAAAAAAACAGCATTTAGTAAGCACACAGTATGTTCCAGGCACTGTGTAAGCTACTGGGGATACAAATAGAGATACAAATACAAAAGGATAAAAATACAAATTCTTTCTAGGAGCTCACATTCTAATAGGAGTGGGGGTGGTGGAAGGGATACATAGATAAAGATGGAGCTTCAGGGCAGTTGGAAAGTCAGTTTGGGTTCTGTGGTAGGTAGAGAAGACAAGCAATTTCTATGTCCTTAGAAGTGTGCAGTCTTCAATTAGATTGCTGAACTGAATTGTGCACTCCATGGTAATTTGAATGTGAGATGTATAAAAAACAGGATGTGTGAAAGGAGGCGAGAAAAGGGGAGCTTGGTGAGGATGAGAAGCAACCAGTATTTTCAACAGGATGCCGTGTGTGTGTGTGAAGATTAGGAGGTACCTAGACTCAGAATATGGGAGGCTTTAAATATTTGAAAACAAATTCACCTCTTTGCTTCCTTACCCTGAGATGCATTGCTGTACCATCTGGCTCATACATCCTGCCCCCGGGGAGGGTGCCTTCTGGAATCCCCCCTCCCTCCCGCATTTGTTTCCTTTTTAATCACAACTTCCCTCTACTTCCAAATGACGTGGAGATTCGAGCCTCGCTTGTCTTTCATAACTCATTGAATTGTGAAGACTTAAGGAGCGCCATGCCTGAAATTGGAATGAAGTCTTTTTAAAAAATCATTATTGGGTTTTTTTTGGGGGGGGGAATAACAACCAAAATTGTTTTTATGAATTGCTTTAATATATCACTGATCTATTATTCCATTGGTATGAATTTGATCTCCCCAGATATGACAACTCTCTTTATGGTACTTATTGGCTGTTTTTTATGAGTTCATGTGCCTTCCCCACTGAACACCATCCCCTCACCCCCCCCCCCAATCACCACCTGGTATCCAACCTCTGTAGATGATTTCCTGAAAAAAATGTAAAATTAATTTTGGGTTGTTGGGAAAGTCCATGAAATAAAGGAATGAACCATTGTAAAAAGCAGTAGCAGTAGCAGCAATAGTAAAAAACAGCAGGAAATTGAATTTATGTAGTGCTTTGAGGCCCCCAAAACCAGAAGATAGAATACAATGCAAAAGATTGTAATTTCAAACCTAAAACATTTGCCTTCACTTTACAAATTTGCCTCCAAATGATCAAGTTCAACTCGCCCACTTGTAATGCTCACCTTGAACATATATCCATTTTGAATTTCATCGAAATTTAGCTGGAATGTTTGTTAAAATATAATCTTTGTAGTCCATCATTTTTTCTTGGCCACAGACTTAATGTGAGTCAACAATATAAAGTGTTTATCCCCTAAAGCTAATGTAATTCTAGTTTTCATTAATGTTAGCATTAAATTCAGAATTATTCCTGCTGTACTTTGCATTGGTCTTATACCATCTAGAGATGAACTCTAAGAAGGACATTGAAAAACTAGAATGTCCAAAACAATCCAATGACCCCATGAACCATGCTGCAAAGGAACTATTACAAGAACTGGGGATCTTTAGATTAAAGAAGATAAGACTTAGCGGTCTTCCAATATTAGGAGGGCCTTACTATATGAGGAAGTATTATTTCCTGATACTGTAGGGGGAAGTAGGAACCACAGTGGGTGGAAGTTATAGGGTCATAGACTGTAGGCTCTGTAAAAAAGAGCTTTCTAACCATTTGGGATTTTTAATCATGCAATGGGATCCTTGTCAAGGTCCTACCACCTCTGTCAGGGTCCTATGTCTGAGAATCATAAAAGGCTCAAAGGTGTTAGGAAAACTATAGTTGTCCCAGGCCCTGGGATATGGTCAACATTACCCAGACTCTTTGGCATCTTGTGTGCTAAGACATCAGGCATCTTTTAGCCTAATCTGACACACAAGACTTCCCCAGGGATACAGGTAATACATAGGGACACAGAGACATGCAGGAAAAATCAACTAGAAAAATAGAGCCTTCAAGACCAAATTACTTCACCACAAAAAGGTTTCTTTTGTGTTTTTTTCCCCTACTTGTCAACATTAATAGGTCTGCAGCCAGAGTATAGGGGTTTATTTAGGAATACTTAATGTGAGTCAAAATGTCCAGAAGCTCAATAACTTGCTTTTGTTCTTCTTTCTAATCAACACAAGGGTAGCATTCCAACCCTAGCTAATATTTACTGTAACTCTCTACTTTTGGAAAGTACAATTCCATTCAATGAACATGTGTTAAGCACTTCATTGTGCATAATTCTGTGGGAGGTACCAGGGCTACAAGGGCAGATATGATATAGACTTCTAATAATGTCCAATGTAATCGGGGAGTAAGACATGTAAGCAAGTATCTGTGATAAAAGGAAAAGTGTGGTAAAGTACAGAGTATACATACAGTAGACAGAGCATTGACTAGAGTCAGGGGTCCTTTAGATATTGTGAACATAAAGGCACAGGAGGAAACTCAAAGTGCTCAGAGATATTTGAGGACAAAGAAATTACTTTCAGCTGCTGGTGGAGAAAATGGTCAGGAAAGAATTCATGGAAGAGGTGATACCTGAAATGGAGTTTGAAAGAAGGGTCTTCAACATCCAGGGATGTCATGGAAAGAACACTGGTTTTCTAATCACAAGCTTTGGGTTCAATTCCTGACTGTTTCTTGGACTAGTGAGACCTTAGATGAGTCACTTTATCTTTATGAACCTCAATTTCCTCATCTTCCTTGGGCTGACATTTCTTCAGGGACTGCCAGTTTAGGCACATCTTCATTGCCAATGTGGCCCAGATTGCTTGGATGTTGCCGTGTTCACCTCCCCCTCTGTTCCCTCCAAGTCTTGCTATTCTCCTGTTCCTTCCCCTTTTAAATTTGGCATTGCAAATGTCCTCCATCATTCTCCTCCTGCACTGTCAACCACCCTGGGCCATATTGGCTCTGGAGCTAACCCAAAATGCTCCAGTATTTGGGGTCTTTGGATGAAAGACTGGAGCCACATCCCAACAGACCCATCTCCTATTTGTAAAATAAGGCTTTGGATGAGATGACCTCAAAAATCCCTTCTATCTTGAAATCTTATGATTCTAGGAATTTATCTCAGGTATGGTTTGGTGGTATGAGCAAATAGTCAGAAATGGGCAAGGGCTCTTTATTTCCCTGAATGAATGAGAAAGTTTTTCAAGCATTCTACAAAAAGCCTGAAACCTTGAGGATAAGTGGTAAGAGGAAAGACTTATTTTTTTTTTAAAGACCTAGAGTTCTTCTGGCCTCCTTCCCTCTACCACCCACTCAGTTCTATAAAAACTAGGATGGTGTTGACTCCATGTCACAAACACTCCATGCATAACCCTTACAATACTTCTCTCTACATATAGGCAGCAGGAACCAAAAATAAAACAGTTATGTCCCCTACTAGCTTCATCTTTCCCCTTATGTTGTTAATAATAATTAAGATGCAGAGCTCAGATCAAGCCCAGAGCTCCCAGAACTTAGCTCCCTTATTTAGTAAATAGGCCAGGTTCTCTCCAAGCCAGAGCTTTCTTTTATAGGCTCCCTTAATTAGGTTATTTAAGGGTAATGAGGCCAGCTGCCCCTCTTAGCTGAATCAGCTGGGCAGAGCTGTTTTCCTTCAGCCCAGACAAATAGAATGAGGTGGGGGTGGGGAAGGGAGGGGAGGATGTGGAGATTGAAGAGAAGACCAGGAATAGGCTATGCTGGGAGCACTGGTTCTGACAGGTATGTACAAGAGCTCAAGCCTGAGCTTGATGAAAGCCTTTCTATGTTAGATTCTTCCTTCCCCTGCCCTAAAAAAAAATAGTGTGCGTGGGGGTAAAGAGGGGGTTGATTGATGAAAAACCAAGCTCCAATAACACAGGCACCAGGTCATGGAGATGAATACAGGCAGAAATTTAGAATTTGAAGGGACCTTAGAAGTCACTGAGTCTAACTTGCATTTACAGAGGAGGAAACTGAGGCCCTCAGAGTTTATTAACAGTATTAATTCCAATAGCTCATACCTAGCTATATTTAGCTCTTAAAATCTGCAAAGCACCTTAATGCATTTTATCATTTGATCAAAACATGCTTATGAGGTTAACACTATTATTATCTCCACTTTACAGAAGAGGAAACTGAGACAGAGGAAGGTTATAGGACTTGCCCAGGGTCACACAGTTAGAGTGTTTGAGGCAAGATTTGAATCCAGGTCTTCCTGACTCCAGTTCAGCTCCAATGCTCTTTTCCCTGTAACACATTGCCCCTTGAGAAGGGAATAAGGAGTTGCTTATCCTGATCCTTTGGGTGACCTAATTGATTACACTCTAAACTGGTTGATGTAGCATGTCCTGGGCCATAACACTCTCTTGGCATTGTTACCTGCACCAGAAGAGGGAAGAGCTGAGTAGTTTACCTAATAAGACAAGAAAATTTGTTTATGGATGCTCTACTGAGGAGTTCTCAGTACAACTTGATATTTCATCCAGAATTGGAAGAACTTGCCTCTTTTTTTCTTTTTTAAATACAGATGAAGAAGAATGGATCATAGAACTTAACAGTTTCCCAAGAGTCAAAATTATGTGTGACCTAATGGGCGTTAGTCATGTGGGGGTACAAATAGATCATGCCTCACTACCAAGGAATAAGCAATGGAGAGAACATCAACCTAGAAATGAAGAATGGGAAAACAAGATAGGTAGGTGGTACAATGAGTCTGGAATCAGGAAGGCCTGAGTTCAAATTTGGCCTTAGACACTTACTAGCTGTGTGATCCTGGGCAAGTCACTTAACTGTTTACCTCAACTTCCTCATCTGTAAAATGAGCTGGAGAAAGAAATGGCAATCTATTGCAGTGTTCTGCCAAGAAAACCCTAAATGGGGTCCAGAAGAATTGGACATGACCGAAATAACTGAACAATGTTATTGTTCATGTTGTTTTCTGGGTTTTCTTTGAAGAGCTGATTGTTGAACATTTATCAGCACATCCTGGGTCCTGGTAAGGGAGAGTTCTGGTAAATGACTTTCTGATTTCCTGGTGGGATGGCCTTATCTCATACCCCACTAGATCTTTTGCTGCTCAGCCACTTCCATATCATCAAAAGTTGACAAAGACTTGAAGGGAGACCATGCTGCTCCAAGTACCCCGAACCCCTTTTCTTCCTCCCCACTCACACACACCAAGGCCATTCCATTGCTGTCTTTTACAGCCTCCCTGAAAATAGCCACCGCCTTCTGCATAATGCAGCAGCTAGAATTTTAACTAGCACAAAAGCCCACTCAGTTACTCTGATCCTGGAGGGATGACGTCATCCCTTCCCAGCAAATATTGAACTGATTTGGAAATGACTTTGAAGATTGCTCAAGCTGGAACCTATGTGTCTGGGTGAGAGCCCCCACTGCTTGTCTGTCTCAGTTGTTAGACTTGAGAGAAATCATCAGAAGCATGTCTACTTACTCTTCCAAAATATACGTGAAGGGTTCATGACTTTGGAGGGTGTGCTTAAAAAAACCAAACCAAAACAAAACACGTACAATCTTTATTTTGTTATTATCCTGGATTCAAGATTGTGAGACTTACTTAACCCCAGCCGTGGCTATTTCCCCTCATCTTCCTGGGCTCTGGTAAACCTATTATTGTTCTTCTGATTACTACCAGCAAGAATAATTAACGATGATGACGACAATAATAAATGTACATAGCAGTAATTTAAGCAAGGAAGAGTTCTCAGGTGTTATGGCTTCTTTCCTCAATGAATGAGCATACGCACTTGCATATGTTACGCACAACATAAACACACACAGATATAACACACACAGGCCACACCCACTATAGGTACGCACTCCATACAACATATATCCATGAACTACACACATAGGACACAACACGCACATGTTTCCTTTGTAATGACCTTGTGGTGCTTTTCCAAGAAGAAAATCATACCATTTTATGTGTCTAAAATGAAAACCTGGGTCCCAGGTGGAATCCCTCTGGAAGCTGTGCCCTGCTCTTTTATCTCAGGCCCTGCCTGCCAGGAGAGCCATCTCAACCCTCCCCCTACAAAAACAAAGTCTTCACCCAAACCAAACCAGACAAAACTATACCAAGTGAGAACGCCTTCCCCACGCCCTTGAGAGTCAGTTCATTTTGGTTTTCAGGTTTGATTTTGCTTCCAGGTTTCACAAACTCTTGTGGTCCTGCTGCTTACCATCTCCCTCCCAGCTTGCCAGGTTAGTGGGTGATTAATGAGTTAATTAGTGAGTTAGGGTTTCTAAAGCCCTTTGAAGAACAAACACACTTTCTGGCCGCATTATTATTAGCAGCAACATCGGGAAGAATGTTTCATCCATGCAGCTTCTTCCCAGAAAGCTTCCCAATGCCAATTTGGATGACTTGATTAATTAAAGTGAAACCCTTTCAGTAACTCAAAGCTCTCACCTTCCATTTTTAAAAGCTGCTTCAAATCAGATTTGGGTTAAGCAAGCATTCATTAGGGACCCACTATGTGCTAGGTGTAGTAATGTACTCTAGGATAAAAAGACAAAAATCCAAAATAGTCCCTGCCCTCAAGAAAATTCCATTGTACCAAGGGTGGGGTGGGAGAGAACAGTGTGAATATAGGTAAATTCATTATAGAGGGATATAGAATTATATATGTCTACAGCCTTTTCTAATTCTTTCATCTCTATTTATTATCTCTAAATCCCATTGTAAAGATGTCCCAAGTAGAATGTTCTGCCCCTGGAGGTGGTAGCTTCCCCTCTGATGGAGGTCACTGGGCAGAGGCTGAATGGTCACTTGTTAGGGATGAGGGATCAGGGTCTTTAAGCTCAGTTCTTTTAAAAAAAAATATTTTATTTTTAGTTTACAGAATAAAACAAGCATTTCCATAACAAAGTATAATAAAAAAGATGACTGCACATGATTCTGTGAATCTATTATATATAACTTGCTATTCTTTTAAAATATATAATAAAGTTATCATGTATGTTTCTTTTTTCTTCCTTTCCCCCACCCCCACTGTAGTGATGGCTACCATTAAACATATACACACACATATTATATATACATACATATAATATATATGTATATATAAACACATATGTACACACACACATATATATATAATTATTCCATATGTACTTCTTTTGGGAGATAGAGATGCTGTGATTGTTCTAAGTTTTATGAGGAGTTTCTATGTTGTGCCAAGGTACAAATGCCCTGAAGGACACAGAGATAACTAAAACCTCACTCCTGTCCTCAAGGAGTTTACAATCTAGTTGAAATTCTATGAATCACACAAAAAGATACTAAAATGATAGGGGCTAAGGACTAAACCTGTGATATTATCAGTGCAGGAAAAGCTCAGTTGGAGAAACTCCCTCTACCAGCAGCTTTTCTGTGACTTCTAAAACACAGAGGTGTAAGGCGATTTGTCCAGCGTCACACAAGCAGAATGTGTCAGAGGTCGGGCTTGGACCAGGTCTTCCTTGCTTCAAGGCTGGCTCTCTGTCCACTATCACTAATAACATAAGACAGGATAAATGTTAAGCAAGTTAGCAAAGGTGCTCGATGTCATTAGAGGTGTGTCTGGGCTCATTTAGGACTACAAACTGTAGAGGGGGAAGGAGAAGGAAAGGAATAAGCATTTTTATAACACCTACTATACACCTGGGGTTGAGTGACCCAGTCATGGTTGCTCAGCTATAAGTAGCAAAGGCAGAATTCAAACCCAGGTCTTCTGGGATTCCCAAAACCCTGTCCCATTTCCTACTTGATTATTCTGAAGGTTAGAAGAATGGAATTTGGAGAAATTTGCTGCCTTACTTGAGAGCTTCATAAAGGCAGGAAGGGAATCTGGTCATCCATCCAAAAAAATGCCTTTGTTTAACATACTTCCTGTTTCATTAAGGATTAATTTATTTTTCTCAGTTTATTGGCATAATTCGGAGACTCTCTTTTCTCTGATTGAAAGAGAAAATGAAGAACATAGAATCAGAGAGGAGGCTTGCCACAGCTCACATATTTACAAGCCCCATGGATGGGCAACTGATTGGTTTTCCCCAGTGAGGGGAAAAAAAAAATCCACACCACTCTTTGATGAAGGGGCACTTAAATGTTTTCCAGTTGTTTTTATTCTGTCAGCTTCCATTATACTGAATGGGGATCCAGATGTATAGCATTCTAATACCCAGTGGATAAGAAGCCTCCCAGGAATTATCTCAAAAGATGCTAAAGGGATGGAGGGAGGTTCAAAAAAAATCATACTCACCTGGGAAGGGAGTCTCATTTGATCAGTTTCAGGGAAGTTACACCAATAGCCCCTTGGAGTCTGAATTTAGGGCTTCTGAGAATAAGCCTTTAACTAAACTGCCACAAGCTCCAGCCTCCATGGGTTTGACATCCGTGGAAACACGGTAGGCTCGAGTAGCACAGTCAAAACCAACAATGGCTCGGGTCTCCTTTTTAACTGTCAGCGATAATGCCTTTTGATTCAGCTCTTCAAGGACCAAACTAGATCAATCCTGAGCTAATTCTCCTTTGGCCCCAGCTTGCAAATGGAGTACTCTACTCAATGAGAATTTCATTACCTGTCACAGTGGACCATGACAGATTTCCCTGAGATATGCCGAGTAGAGTGGTGCTGTAAAGCTTGGGTCTCGGTGCTTTTATTAAGATAACAGTTGCAGGTATTCAATTGGCCTATGATTGACACAGAAAACCCCAGGGGGTGTGCACAAGGGATTTCTCATATTTATAAACCCACACTCATTATTATTATTGTTATTGTTATTATTATTGCCACTTCTAGGAGTCATGAATTTAGATTTAGAGTTTCAGTAGGTCTTAGCAATCACTTAATTTGAACCCTTCATTATACAGAAGGGGAATCTAATAGACAGAGGACTAAAGTGATTTGTTCATGGTCCATCAATAAGCATTAATGAAGTACCTAATATGTGCCAGGCTCTGTACAGGATGCTGAGGATATAAAGATAAGAATGAAACAGTTCTTGCCCTAAAGAAACTTATATTCTATTGGGGAGGGGATGACAAACATTTACTTATTAACTATTTACAAAATGTATACAAAATACAAGGTAATTTAGGGAAGAATTACTCACAGGTGTGTGTGGGGGTAACAAGAAAATCCATATGGAAGAGGTGGCTACTTCATGGAAGTCTGAAGAACTTCAAGTTCTAAGAGGCAGTAGTCTGGCGGGAGCACAGAAATAATAACACCACATGGACATTTGAATCCAGGCTATAGGAATCATTGATTTAGATTTGGAATGGATCTTATAGGTCAGCTAGTCTAATGTTTTCATTTTTCATGTAGCTTAACCCCCACATTTTACTGATGAAGAAATTGACATGCATCAAGGTGAAGTGATTTGGCCAAGGTCACAAGGCACTAAGTAGCAGAATCAAAATCTGAACTCAGATCCTCATATTCCAAATTCAACATTCTTCCCAATGGGAAAGATGTGACATGACAGGTTATCTTGGGTTGCGTAGCCAAGAGAGATGCTACTTTACTGTTTCATCTTTGTCTCTGTATTCCGGGTTCCTGGCAGCCAGTAAGTGTTTAATAAATCATTGTCAATGTATTGATTGATATCTGGGTCTTAGTTCCCTTTTCTATAAAGTCAGAACTGGAGATCTATTGACTACTGAGGTCCTCTTTACCTCTGGCTGGACTTGGAATTAGGATGATCTGAGCTCAAATCTTCTCTGAGACGGTAGCTGTGAACAAGTTACTTAACCTCTTTCAGCCTCAGTTTCCTCATTCATAAAGTAGGGATGATAACAGCACCTACCTCACAGGATTCTTGTGAGGATGAAATGAGATAATATGTAAAGCACTTCACAAAGCTTAAAGTGCTATGTAAAAGCTAACCATTATAATTTTTAATCAGCTTGCTATGTTTCTACAAGTCTATAGTTTGGTGTGCTCCCCCAAAAAGTACAAACCTGAGGACTGGAAGGAGCTTCATGCTGGTTAATCTGTCTCTACAGCTGGGAGTGTTTGACTCCAGTAATGGATATTTACAGAGGCATTATTTGACCTCTCTGCACAGGCTGTTTTCTTATTAGGTTAATGCATGGTGCTAATGAACCTGAAATAGCAGGTCCATTCCCCGGAGCTCCCAATTAGCAGAGTTCCATTCTATAGTCACAGGCTCTCTCCTTGACCTCCAGCCTGTGCTTTTTTGTCAAGGTACTTCTGGGTGCAAGGAGAAATAGGCAAGAGACCATTATTGGATTACTGAAACCTGGGTGTTCCTGCCCAACTTAAGCTGTGGGTCAGTATAATTAACAAGACCTTCCCTCAACTGCTCTGCATATTGTTGTTATCATAGATCTACATGGATCATGGGCTGTTGTGCATCACACCCAGGCCCATATTCTGTGTTTGCCTATCATTATTGTATACTTGATAACTTTAACTTCTCTCCTAACTTCCCTAGATGGTCTCATTACATACCAAGATATCTCAGATGCATCGGTTCCCTGAAGGTTTACTCTCACCAAACACCAAACCATTTAAAGATTTCCAACAAGAATAACCAATCCCTAGGGGCAGCTAGGTGGCACAGTGGATAAGGCACTAGCCTTGGATTCAGGAGGACCTGAGTTCAAACCCAGCCTCAGACACTTACTAGCTGTGTGACCCTGGGCAAGTCACTTAAAACACCATTGCCCTAAAAAAACCCCCAAAAAACAAACACACAAAAAACCCAAGAATAACCAATCCCTCATTTTAATCCTCTCTGCACTTAATTGAACTCCATCACTGCACACATTCCCTCATTTTATGAAAGAAAACTCAGTACGTGTAAATGGGAGATGCCCTCTTTCTATTGAGGGTCCTGCCTTCCTTGTAAGTCTATAAAACCAATCCTCCTTCAAACTTTCCTTTTTCTGTTGAGAGGACTGCTATTTTTCCAGTTATCCAAGTTACTAACCTTGGATTTGCCTTCAACTACTCCCTTTGTCACCCTTTATTTCCAATCATTTGCTGTCTTATCAGTTCTTCCACCATGATATCTCTCAGATCTGTCTCTTCTTTATCCACTTGAACCCTGAGCTCTCTTCACTTCTTCATCTAGACTATTTTAACAGCCTCTTAATTGCTTTGTCCAATTCTACTTTCTCTCTTCTCCAAACCATTGTCCACACAGATCCCCAAATGGGTGTTCCCCAAATGTAGGAATCCATGTTAATCAGTTATTCAGAAATCTAGTGACTCCTTACGACATATAGGATAAAATACAAACCCCTTTTATTTTTTTATTTTTGGTGAGGCAATTGGGGTTAAGTGACTTGCTCAGGGTCACACAGCTAGCATGTGTCAAGTGTCTGAGGTCAGATTTGAACTCAGGTCCTCCTGAATCCAGGGCCAGTGCTCTATCCACTGCAGCACCTAGCAGCCCAAAAAAACCCTTTTAAAGCCTTCCACAATCTCATTGCATCTTCCTTTCTGTGATTATTTTAGACACACTCTCTACATTCCAGACAAATCAGAATGCCTACTACTTATTAAACTTGATGGTCAAGCTTCTATCTCTACACTTTGGACTGGATTTCTGCCATGACAGTACTCCTTGCTTTCTTCCCCTCTTACAATCCATAGCTTCCTTTAAGCTCAGCTCAAGGGCCACTTCCCACATGGAGTCTTCCCTTTCCCCATCAATTGCTAGTGCCCTTTACCTCCTCAAATATATTTTTATGTCTGCATCTTTGTGGCATCACTCAGTAGAATAGAAGCTCATAAAGATAGGACTGGTTTTGTTGATATCTTCGTATCCTTGGTACTGAACACAGGGCCTTGTATATAATAAGCACTTAAATAAATATTTGATGAACTGAATTGAGTGCAGGGAGTGAGCTTCAATTAATGAACACAAAGGACAATGCATTTGATGTCTCATTTCAAGCTTGAAAATGTGTGGTTTGGGATAATAGGATTCGGAGTTACCTGGACTGACATGGTTAAGATCTTAGAGTTGATATAGTTTAATCCCTTTGTTTTATAGATGAGGAAACTGAGACCTAGGGCAGGAAGTCACATGTTTAAGGTCACGAGGGTACTAAGTGAACTCAGGTCCTTCCTTCTTGGAGGTCCACAAGCATAGGCTCAATGACCACCATAGAAGGGATTTCTTCATGTCTTGCCACTGAGGTCCCTTCAAATTCTCTGATTCTGCTGTTCTGTGAAGTTACAGAGCTGGAATTTGAACCCGGGTCTTCTGACTTTAGATCCTATGCTTTTTCTAATAAACCACACTGCTGGGGCAGCTAGGTGGCACAGTGGATAAAGCACTGGCCTTGGATTCAGGAGGACCTGAGTTTAAATCCAGCCTCAGACCCTTGACACTTACTAGCTGTGTGCCCCTGGGCAAGTCACTTAACCCTCATTGCCCTGCAAAAAAAACCCAAACAAACAAACAAACAACCAAAAAAAAAAAAAACACACTGCTCATGGACGTACAGGTCACTTTAGCAAAATCACTGGTGTCATATTGAAAGTAGCATGTGCCTAGCAATGGTGAGAAATAGTGGCCCCAAATATTTGACTTCCAATGGATAATATGTACTCTTTTTAAAAAAATTTGTGTGTGTGTGTGTGTGTGTGTGTGAGGCAATTGGGGTTAAGTGACTTGCCCAGGGTCACACAGCTAGTAAGTGTCAAGGGTCTGAGGCTGGATTTGAACTCAGGTCTTCCTGAATCCAGGGCTGGTGCTCTATCCACTGTGCCACCTAGCTGCCCCGATAATATGTACTCTTAACTTTCCATTTTAGAAATTTAAAAAAAAAAAAGGAAAAACAAGAAAAAAACCACATTTTTATACTTTCCCTGCTTCCTGATATTGGGGTCTTGAAAGGAGTTTTGTGAATGACATTTAGTGCCCATATTGATGCTAAGTCTTAATGTAGATAGAGATCGCTCAAGAAGAGGGTAGAAAAGAGGAAAATGGAACTTTGGCTTCTGTTTTGTGAGAAATAGCTTTCATTCACCTCTCTAACTGGAAATTTCACACTTATTCCCAGCTTTATTCAAGGACTCTGGAACAGCATTGTGCCAGTTTTCCATGCCACTGCAATGGTCCTAGGGCTTAAATGGGACTTTGCAGAAAAAATCGTATGAAAATAATACAAAGCAGGAAGGACCATGGGAGTGAGTTGGGGGCAAAAAGAGAAGTTTTCTGAGATCAGAGGCTCTTAGGTGTAGTGTTAGAAGGGATCTTCAGGGATACGTAGTCCAACTTTCCCATTTTACAGATGAGGAAATTGAGCCCAAGGGCAGTTGACCAACCTCCTGGTGTGCAAGGATCCTATGTTGGAAGGAAACTCAAGGCCATTTAATGCCAACCTCTCATTTTACAGATGAGTTCATCGAACCTCAGGGAAGTTACCTGGGAACTCAGGGAATCACAGGCAGGGGACTTGCCCACTGTCACACAGGTGGCCTTGGCAGAGCTAAGATTGAAATTCAGATCCCCAGACTCCAAATCCCTTCCCACCATACTACACTATCTACCAAGCACACTCATCCTGTCTCTACAAAGTAGCCTAGCAGATGATAAGATTTACAGTAGAGAAGTATTGTCTCTCCACCCCATCCCCAATAGCTGACATCTCCAAAGTGGGTTTGGGAGAGGCAGGGAAGGGAGAACACCAGGGATGCCAGTCTCTAGCATGATGATCTTTGGTCTGTGATCTTGGGATGTAGTCTTTTTGATGGTCCTGTGAGCTGCTGATCACTGCTTTTGATCTATCCTTACACCAATTCTTACCCCTCTTGCATTTGGTGCCTGGAACCCATCATTAGGGCAACAGAGGCATGGGGATAAGTATCTGGGGGTTAATTAGGGAGGAGTAGGTTCTCACCTAATTACCTAGAAAGTTGGAAGTTTCCATCATGGAAGGTTGTAAGAACAGAATGTTCTAGAAAGGAGAAAGGGTGCCAAACTGGGAAAATAGGGGAGGAATAAATCTAGACCAGAGTTAGCCTATGTCAAAAAAAAAAAAAAAGTACCTAAGCCCCCCAAACCCAGAGGTTGTTTGGTCAGCCAGAGAGTGTTTGAGAGTGGTAGACTCTAAGGTACTTCAAGTTGTTAAGAGGAGGCACATGTTTTCTTTTGCTGATAAAAGATCCACTGAGTTTTTAGTGAAATCTAAACTTCTGGCAGTTCCAATGGGACCACCCTTTACAGTGCCTTGCTTTGTCTTTGCCCTCTCTGTGAGGCAGCTTTGAAGAGTGTGGCTCTAAGGAAAGTAAATGAGTCGGAAACAATGAGGAACATGTGATACTCCTTTTTAAAGCTGGAATTAATGTTATCCTGTTTAAAGGTCAGGCAGGATTAGCATAACAATTTCCTCAATTACATTCTTTTGAAAATCCAGCCACAAGTATGTTAACTTATTTCTGAGTGACAATAGGTTGGCCCACTTCATACAGAATGAGTCCAATCTATTATCAATACCATGACCTTTCATGATTCCAGTAGACCAGTGATGGAACATGCTATCCATTATGGAGAAGTGATGGGTTTTTGGGAAAGAATGATACATACAGATTTTTGTGTACAACTGTTGGGGGATTGTTGCTTGAGTTTTCATGTTATTTACAAGAAATTTGCTTAATTTTCTTTGCTTCTTTTTTAATGGGGGTGAGGAATAGAAGGAAGAGAAAATAGATTTCTGTTATTAAAAAAAAATAGAAAGGTGAGACATACCACAGATGAGAACTGTTGTATGTCTTTTCATATGAGGTCAGTTTCATTGGTTTTTCTTTTCTTTTTTTTTTTTTGAATTTTTAAACATTTTAAAAATTATTTTAAAATTTTTTATTAGTTTTTCTTAATTGTTTTTATTCATTAAAAAGAGACCTCTAATGAAGTGGGAGTAATCTATAAATGTATGGAATTAAAAAAAAAAAACAAAACACATCAATGAAACTAAAGGTGGAAAAAGAAAAAAAATAAATGAGCCTGACCTATGGTTGGGGGTTTGTTTTCCATCCACATCTTTTGTTCTGTAGTTTTTGTCCAAGTGGAAGAATCACTTTAACTCATTCAGTCTCTCAAAGCCAGAGAAGTGAAAATGTCTCAGGCTAAAGAGTTAGCCTTTTGTTTTGTGGAAGCTATAAAGCAAAGAATGACAGACATGACTCCTTTCAACTTGAACTTGAAAAGGAATGTTTTTAGAAGTTTGATCCTCAAGGAGCCTGCTTTAATATCAACAGCCCAAGAAAAGTCCAAAGGCTTGAATTTCTTGGGGGAAATTCTGACATCCATGAATAGGAACACAAGTTGAGGAGAAAGGCCCATGAAATGCTGCAATTTTTTTTTTCCTTGAAATTAGAAAAAGGCCCCAATGACATCTCATCAGTCTTTGGAGAGGAGGCAGATAGAGGGAGAAACAGAGGCAGGAAAGGTCTAGTGACTGTTCACTGCTAACCGATCAGTAGTACTTACAACATTGGGCTCAGATCTACAAATGAATCATGGAATGTGGATGCCAGAGCTGTAACCCTTTGCTTCTGTTCTGTTTATCTGTGCAAGTCAGTGAGGAGTTTAATTGGCCAAACACCAAAGATAGTTGTGATTTCTATGGGAAATTGAATCCATAATCAATGGATTTGGTTTTCACATGTGTTGTTTAAACAATAATAGCAATAAAAAAATAAATAGCCAATATTTATAGAGTCCTTTATGGTTGGCAAAATGCTATACATGTTATCTCATTTGATCCTCATAAGAATTTTCTGTAAAGTAGGGTATTATTATCCCCATTTTGCAAATGATGAAATTGAAGGTCGAGAGGGTATAAATTATCTGACCAAGGTCACACAGCTAAGTATCTGAGGCAGGATACTAATTGAGGTCTTCCTGACTCCAAAACATCTAGATGCATACGATTTAGGTAGGATGTGGCCCCTGGGAAATTTGAATAAACAGAGGCAGGGTGAATCATTAGGAAGTAGTTGAAAAGAAGTCGATGTGTTGCACCAGAGTTGGGATTTGGTATCAATAGCCTGGGATTTTAATTCCAGGTCTGTTACTTTCTGTGTGACCTTGGCAACTTTCTTGATTTTTCCAGCCCTCGGCTGCCTGATCTCAGAGATGAGGTGGTCAGTCCAGATGACCACTAAGGTCCCATGTATATCTATGATTGGCCTGCATCAGCAATCAGTAGGGTCATCAACAAGGTGATGTGTAAAGTAAGCCACTATCTTATACATTTTACAAGGGATGGGCTGAATGGAGGAAATAATAATGGCCCATGACCTGGGAAACTGCCCAGGTGCCAGAAGCCAGCTCACAGTCCTGAGAGCTTTGCCAACATTTTCTGTGGAATCGCCCAGCCCTGACAAATAGGGTGTGAAATTCTTTGGGTGGCAGTGCGTAAGAACACCGAGGTGGCTCTTCAAACACCTCAAGGTAAGCTCTCAAGCTTAGTGAAATGTGTCTGTTCTGGGGGATATTGAATTTTTCAGAGTGTCAACCCTGATGGCCAGACTGACAGCCTAGCTTGGTGAGGGACATATATCGGAAGGGAGGTAGGTTCTCTGCTTATATCGGCAATCACACCACGAGCAAATCTCTGATAAAACAATGTATTGTCATTGCAGGATCAAAGTGCTACCATAAGTGGTGGCAAGTTTAAGGATAACTAGATATTTATTTGCACTCTCATTTCCAATCCTGACATCATTTGCCTGCTCCCCCTCCACTCCCTATTACTTTGGGACAAGAGGTTCATATCTTCCTTGTCATGACTGGATCTGGAGTGGGTGATACCAGTTTCCCCTTAAAAGAGAACAACCTGGGAAATCCATGGATGACACTCCATAGTCTAAAGGTTTGAATCTCTTGGTGATTGATATCCATTGGTGAGCTCTAGCCTTCAGCCTACTTAGGCCACTCTGGATCCAAACTATAAGAAGTCCTGGCCTTAGTGAGCCAGAGCAAATGCAAAGCCACTATCCAAGGGATGATACATCCATCTCGGGCCTCAGGCTCTAGATGCACCTAGGGCTGCACCTTGATGTCTCCTTCCAGCTCTCAGACTCCAGCAATCAGAGGTGGCTGACAAACATGGACCCCAAGTCATTTGAAGCCTCCTTTTCTAAGTATAAGAGGAAGCAGAGGGCTTGTGCAGAAGGGGAAGTACCTTGTACCTAGTAGGAACTTAATGAATGCTAGTTTAATTCAAATGGGTTAGCATGACCTATTTCTTCTCAAGTTGCTTTTGAGTTGTCTATTTGTAATGAGGAATGGAAGGTTGGCTCTGAGGTATAAGAGCCCAGCTCTCCAGAAGAGCAAATGTTCATTGTAATTTTAACTTCAACAATTTTGACTATGAAACTTGTGGGGGGAAAAAAGATTAATCATTGCTACCCTATAACCAGATTTCAATTGCATCTGGGCCACTTTAGAGCCACTTATGTGCACAATACTGCTGAATCCCAAGGAATCCTTTCTCTGACTCTGAATCATATAAAACCCTGGGGCTTTACTGTCATATGAATAATAAAGACTCTCTAATGCCAGGTGATATGAATAGCTAGGAGAGTTTCCTGTCCCTCTCTGGGGGATTTTGAATGACCTGCTTCATGTCTTTAAATAAGCCCACTTCTGCCTGAGCAGGGCCTTGACATCCCTCCACTGATCTGTAAGTCTGGCAGATCCTATATTTCCTGTGTTCGTCTGGCCCTAATGGTAGGACTACACCATCTGTATGCATGGTATAGACACCAGTGATACAAGGAAAGTACTCCTTTTATGCCTCTTATATGGATAGATGATTTCACGTTGGCTTGACCCTGATTTGGGTGGTTAATCAGCATTAAACTTGGTTCAGTCAAAAGACTTCCTCAAGAACTCTCCATAAAATACATTAATGTGGGAAGGATCTTTGATCTCAGAGGACCCAAGGACCATAGATTTAGAGCTAAAAGAGAACTTAGATATAATCAAGCTGGATAACACACCTAGAATGAAGACGACCTGAATTCAAATAGGGTCTCACCAAATTGGGGCAGCTAGGTAGCTCAGCCTTGGATCTGGAGTCAGACAGACTCTCTTTTTCCTTGGTTCAGATCTGGCCTTGACCCTAGCTGTGTGAACCTGGGCAAGTCATAACCCTGTTTGCCTCAGTTTCCTCACCTACCAAATGAGCTGGAGAAGGAAATGGCAAACCCCTCCAGTATCTTTGCCAAGGAAACCCCAAATGGGGTCATGGAGAGTCAGGCATGACTGAAGAATGACTCAACAACAAAAAGCTCACCAAATCGTTAGATGTCTGACCATATGCAAATCACTTAATGCCTGTTTGCCTTAGTTTTCTCAGCTGAAAAATGGGAATAATAATAGAATTCACTTTTGGGGGCTATTGTGAGGATAAAATAAGATCAATATTTGTAAAGTGTTTTGTAAACCTTAAAGCATTACGTAAAAGCTAGCTATCGTGTTGATGGCGGTGATGATGTTCAATCCCTTCATTTTATACATTAAAAGACTGAGACCCCAAAACAAACTTGTCCAAGTTTACTGAGTAATTCTGTGGCTATCAAGTATCTAAAGCAAGATTTAAACCCATGGGAGCTCTTTTTGCAGATGCTTATCACAAATAGTCTATACCTTAGCACATATGCTTGAGGCTCAGAGAGGCTAAGAAATTTGCTCATGGTCACACAGAAGGTAAGTGTTATGATATGAACCCAGGACTCAGGAATTTCCTGACTCAAAGTCCAATAATCTATATCTTATACCGGATAATCCTTATTACATGAAGGGATCCCCAAACTTGTCACCTAAGAAAGAATTTCACAAATTTGAGACTTGGGACAAGTCACAATACAGTCAGCCTCAGAAGGTTATTCTAATGCATCATTTTGTACATAACCTACATTCCTAAACACTCCTGATGATGTTGGTAAGAAGGGTGCTCCCAAAAATAATCCCACAGACCATCAAATGTCTAAGTATTAGGTGACACCCAGATAGAGTATCTCATTATGGCCTGAGCCAGTGAGCAGGGGCATGGCATACTTTTGTTCAGAGTCTTCCATTTTTTTTTTCTCCCAGAATAAGACTTTTCCGATTGCTGTGTCCAAGTGGAAAAGGAAGTGGGTGAATGCATGACTGAGGGTGGGAATCATTAAAATGTTTCTCTTGTGTCCTCCTCCTCCCCCTCCCCCTTTTTGACTCATTTCTCCTCCAAACTTCCCTGTTTCTGTTGAGAACTTTACTATCCTTCCAGTTCCCTGGGTTCACAAACTCAGTATCAATCCCCACTTTTCTATCTCTGCCACCCCACCTATCCAAGGTGTTTCCAAGTCTTATTGATTTTGTCTTCCCTATACCTCTCGAATAGTCCCTTTCTCTCCACTCTCTCAATCACCTGATTGTGAACCCTGGTTCAAATCCTCATCACCCCTCACCTGAACTACTGCAATAGACTTCTAATTGGTCTCTCTCCTTCCAGTCACTCACCTCTCCAATCCATTTTCCACCCAACTACCAAAGGATATTTCTAAAACATAGATCTAGTCATGCCACTCACCCTAGTGACAATATTGACAAATTTCTCTGCCTGACATTTAAAACCTTCCTCAAACAGGTTCCAGAATGGTTTCATGTTATTTCTCTTCACACTGCCTGCATTTCCGTCAAGCAGGTCTCGCTGTTCCCATACAGCTGTTGAACAAGAGATTATAGATTAATGTAGCACCTCCTCTGGACTCACTCTTCTAACCCCTACCCCTTCTGCAGTTTGGGTCCCCCGGAGGGTTTTTGATGACTACTCCCCCTTGGGGTTCTAAGGAAAATCCTAAGGGATTCCATCTCCTTCCTCCATAATTTACCATTCTCCATACCTTTCTCATGTGTGGAATGTTCTTCCTCTATGCTTCCATTTATTGGAATTCCTCCCTTCCTTCAATTTCTGTGGGTCCCTCCTCTATGATATCTTTCCTAATCCCTCTTCTTGCTAGTTATTTTTTCTTCTCAAAATTACTTGATGTCGTTTTTTGTTTTTTTTTTTTTTGGTGGGGCAATGAGGTTTGTGACTTGCCTAGGGTCACACAGCTAGTAAGTGTCAAGTGTCTGAAGCTGGATTTGAAATCAGTTCCTCCTGAATCCAGGGCTGGTGCTTTATCCACTGTGCCACCCAGCTGCCCCTGATGTCATTTTTTATGGAGTTTTTGTTTACCTGTGTTCATATTATATTCCCTTGAGAGCCGGGATCATTCATTTCAATTTTGTCTTTGCATCATCAACATTTAGCACAATGCACTGGACATAGTAGAAACATAATAAATGTTACACAAGGTTCAATACTGTGCTAAAGTGTTGAAGGAAGGACCAGTACAAAAGGGCATTAGTAGTAGAGCCCCTCCCTGATTCTGTCCACTCCTTGTCCCTCCTTTAAGCCAACATTTGCTTCCATGCATCATTTATTCCTGGTGTAATGAAGCCCTAGCTTTTGAAGCATGCTCATTCTCTGACTCCTGCCAATTCATCATGTGGGACTTTGGGAGCTGGTTTCAGCCATGATGACTTATGGATTTGTACTGTGTAGTGGTGACAAGCCTTCTAACTGGCTTCGGAAATAGAAGGGCTGATGACTCATGAGGCATGGAGCCAGAACACAGAAGAATCCAAATGCTCCTCCATAATCCTTTTGTGCTTTTCATTCCAGGGGCCAACTGAGGGAAGAACTATTATGTACTGCTGAGTGGGAGAGGAACAACTGCCCATTCCCCCCCTATGTTGCGGGAATGTTGTCCTGAGCACATAGTACCTGTTTCTTTAATGTTTCTTCTTTCCTGGTCTTAGAAGAATGAGTAGCCAGGGGCAGGATTGATCAGGTTATGACCTTGAGACCTTCAAAAGATTGTAAAAGACATTAGAAATCCCTTTGGCAACTGGAATCAGTAGCAGAAACCATCAGGGTTGGTAGCAGCAGTACTTGAGGCTAATGAGGAACCAACTTCACTGAACAAGGGCATAGAAGGACATCATCAATGCTATACTCAGAGCAGAGCTTGATAGAGAATCCATGAAGGAAGAAAAAAGACTCCAAGGGCCAGGAGTCACAAGGAACCCCTCAGCCTCCTGTGTTCCTTATATTTATGTTTCACTAATTTTTCCTTCAAGTTTGAGCCCACTCATCCCAGGGATCCTGTGTAGATATGGAAGGGATTATATCTCAGTTTGGGGAATATGTTTGTAAATTCTATCTTTGCTATAACCATCTCTAAATATTCTTTTGTAAAAGCTAACTGCCAACTGGTTGATTGATACTGTGGGAGAGCTTACTAGATGGGGGCTCAGGAGAAATATTAGAAGCTAGAGTCCCTCAGGGTTTCCCTTAGAACTCCAAATGGTAGCAGTTGCCATTCACCTTCTGGGACCAAACCCGTAGTGGAAGTAGGGGGTAGAAGAGTGAGCCCAAAGGAAAGATACATTAGTATCCAATTTACTATTCAACACCTGATGAAGAATGGGCCATCCATGGCAAAATTGTGGATTATAATTGTGCCATTGGCTCACGCCCAACAGCTCCTTTTGGTTTCATTCTGGTACAAAGCAGCAATACCATTGGCCTTGTCATCTCTACACATAAATGTCTGTGAGCTACAGTTTGGATTTTATGTTAAGGATCCTGGGAAAAAATAATAAAAATAGAAAATTTCATTTAAGAATGTTCTTTCTGACCTCATCCAATGTCCTTCATTCATTTTCAGTTTTGGAAACTTTCTGTTTCTGTTGCTCTGCAGACATGAATATCTCTTAAAAAACAAGCTGATTTTAGAGGATATTTAATGAAAAAAATAGGAATTTATTGAGTCAAATATGAATTGTAAAACATGCATGAATAAACACTAAAAAGATCTTTTTCAGAATTTGGCAGGCAACACTCACTCCTCCCCTCCCACCTCCCTCTGTAGCTTTTACTTGTCACATTTAGGCCTATAGTATTTTAGGTATTTCTGGCATTATGCTACAGAGGATGATTCCCTTTCATCCATCACTGGATATGTTAAAAGGAGACATTTTGAATAACTTTTTCATTACCATCTGTGACCTCTGACTATGATTAGGAAGCTTCTCTTTGCTAAGAAGCTACTAGGCTCTTTTTCTCTCTTAAGGGGAAGAATTTGTCATTTTTTTGTTCTTAAATGATTTTGCAAATGATGGGAGATGAGAACCAATATGAACGTTTACATCTACTTATTCGGATTCCAAAGAGTGCTTGAGTTGACAGTCTGGCAGGTGATTACCTAGTTTTTGAATGAATACCTTAAGTGAGTCTGAGAGTACCATCCCCAAAGGCAGTCCCTTTATCTCCAAAGCAAAAAAAAGCAAGCAAACAAACAAACAAACAAACAAAACAAAGCCACTATCACAGAGTGAATCATCATATTCCCTCCTACTTCCTTTAAGACTCAGCTTTTATCTACCTTCCAAATGAAAGAATTCTCCATTAATTCCTGATCTCCACAGCTGTTCTCATTCTCCCTCCCAGGGCTTAATAAATGCTTGTTGACTGGCTGACTGACTATACCAGGCACTGTGGAGTCAAGGGAAAATGAAAACTAAACAAACATTTTATAACTTCAAGGAGCCCACATACTTCTTGGAGGGGAGGGGAGGAGAGGAGAGGAGAGGAGAAGCTCAGCATCCTTATAGGTAAGTAGATACAAGCTAAAAGGAAACTAAGAGATTATGTAGTCTAATGTTCTAATTTTACAAATGAGGAAACAGACACAGGAAGTTAAGTGACTCTTCCAAGGTCATATATATAGAAGGTAGTAGAGACAAGAATTGAGTATAGGTCCTCTGATGCCTGAGCTAGCTCTTTCTACTGGACCACACAAAGGAAGAGAGGGTTGATAGTAATGGTAATCAGGAAGGCTATATAAGGAAGAAGGTTTTCAGTCTGATCATCTTGTGAATAGGGCACCCATTTTACCTTTTTAATCTCTGTCCATCATAGTCTTTTAGAGTCTCAGAACCCTATTTCCCCTACCCTCAGTAGAATACATTAGGGGGAGGGCAGTGACAATTCTTATTTTTGTCTTTGTATTCCAACTGCTTAAAGCAATACCTCTAGGTGCTTAATAAATGCTTGTCCTTAGCAGGTGCTTAATAAATGTTCACTGAACTGAACACGATGGTAATGGGAGCTGGGCAAAATACATGATAAAGGACACCCCTAACCACACAGATTACTTTGCTCCCCAATTCCTCTCTGACACAGAGCAGGGCCATAGCTACGGCTGAAGTCAGAAAGTGGGGTCAGTAGTACTGAGAATGGTATTTTCTCTATTTTTAGCCTTCACACTGGCCACTGATTGGGTCTTGGTGGTGACAGGAGATTAATTTCATAGATGGCAACAGTAAGCCAATGGAGGGCAAGGAAACTAAGGGTCCTCTGAACCAATGGGAGGATTCAGTGATACAAAGTCTTCAGTTGCTCTTCTTTGGCGAGCCTGAGCCTGAGGCCCCATGTGCCTGAGATGGCAGAAGCCTGAACTTCAGTTTTGAGAGGGCTACAACATTAAAGGCCTCCTGATCAGGTCCTCAGGGCCTGACTGAATTCATATACATGGCCCTTAGTAGACTCTTCCCACAGGATCCGGGCAAGGCATTCCCAAAATCGCCCCACACATGAAGTGAGAAGTTGACTGCAGGCCAAGCAGGAGGAGGGAGTTCTAGGTCATGGAGACTCCATTCATGTACACTTCTATCCCTCTCAATCACCACCCATGAGAAGGGCTAGTGCCAAAAGCCCATGAAAGCTTTTTGAGGCCAGGAACTGGGCTCACACCCACCCCATACCTAGCGTAAAAACTTGGTTCCAGGCCACTTTGGCATGTTATGGGTTGTTCTTTCATCAGGATTCAAAACAAATTCAAAAGGGACAGAAACTGTGAAGATATAAAATTCTCTGTGAAACAGAAGCAGATTAATTTGTTAAACTCAAAGGCACTGTGAGCAATTTTTCTTATGTCACCATCATTTTTTTTTGCCTGAATATTCTATTCCAGCCACAGTAACAAAATTTATCTCACTCCACTCTTATCTTGTATTACGTGCATGTTTAAATTACAGTCATCGTTCTTCTGCTTCTATTGTGTGTGTGTGTGCGTGTGCGTGTGGGTATGTGTGTGAGTGTGTGTGCATATATGGGTGTTTTTCTCCCTTCTTTTTCTCTTATCTATCTCTAACATACTCTCTCAGATCTATTCAAAGGGCCCCATACTTAAAACCTCAGTATTTTTCTGTTATGCTTTGAGGCAGGTGCTGTGTGTGTGTGTGCGCTTGTGTGTATTTGTGTGTCATAGACTCCTTTTATAGTCTGGTGAAGCCTATCAACTTTTCTCATAATAATGTTTTATAAACATAAAATAAATTATGTGGGAATAACAAAGAAACTACACTGAAATGTAGTTTTAAAAATTAAAAACAACAACAACTTTAAGATCATGGATCCCAGGTTAAGAACTCCTGTACCCAGAGGTGGCATATTTTAAAATGATAAAGATTGGACTTGTGATAATATGGATTTATTGAAATAGGGAATTTCCAGGGGGGGAAAAACCTCCCTCTGTTAATGGAGGTCATCACCTTCCCTGCCATTTCTAGTTTTAAAGAGTTGTTTAGAAAGAGAATTGAGAGGTTTGGTGACTTGCTCAGGGTCACATAAGGCATTATTTGAATATAGCTCTTCCTGGTTTCAAGGCCAGATCTCTCCACTGCACTATGCAACTTTTTATGGCATATTAAAAAATTCTTAAGCCATCTCTTAGGTCTTTTAACTTTAGTTTATCAATTAATTCGTTCAGTTCTATATTTTCCCTTTTGTTTATCTTTGTTATACTTGTTCAAAACTGAGAGAGGGATATTGAAGTCTCCTGTCACTATCACATTGCTATGTTTTTTTCTAGCTCAGCTTTTATTTCCTTTGTGATTTTGGATGTTAAGGCATCTTGAGAATATGTGGAATATTGATATTGGTTTGTTGTCTCTGATTCCTTTCAGCATAAAATGGTTTCCTTATTTATACCTTTTTATGTTTGTCAAATAGCATGATTGCAACTCCTACTTTTTTTTATTTGCTTGATGCATAGTATATTTCCCCCCTTAATCCTCAGTTTATTTTGTATATGTCTTTGTTTTTTAAATGTTTCTTGTAAACCATAGCTTGTAGGGTTTTGTTTTCTTATCCAATCTGTCACTCTTTTTTGTTTTATTGGATTGTTTAAATCCATTCACATTTAAAGTTCTGAGAGTTAGGTTTATGTTTTCCTCCATCTGTTTTGAATATTAGTGTTTTTTTCCAAGTTATTTTTTTCTCCCTCTTCAGCTGTAATAACAGAACTATATTCCTTGAGTAACTTTACCTTCATCTTTTTTTTAAAGGTATCCCAGTTCCCACAGGCTCTATCCCTTCCTTTTGTCTGTTACCCATTTTCTTTTGGATTTTTGCTTATTAGTTACTTTTTTCTTTCTTGCCTTTATCTGGTTATATAATTCTCCCCCTTTTCCCCCAACTAGCCCCTTCTAATCCTATTCATTATTTTAAATTTTTCATTTTTTGTACCTCTTTCCAAAAAGTTTTTTTCTCACTCCCTTTATTATCCATCTTTTATTTCTGTCTACTCTAGACCTTCATTATCTGGTTTGTGACACCTTTAATTATCTGGCCTTTCTCTTTTGTCAGTATTTTTCATTCAATTTCTAGGCTCTCCTCTCTAAGTGGTTTCTGTCATTGCCCCATAGAGCTTGCTTCATGGATTCCCCTTTTCCATTGTGCCTCAAAATGCCAATTTACTGCAGGTTTCAGAGAAGATACTGCTCCATGTTAGGGACCTTTCCCCACTACATCCCTAATTATGGAACCCACTAATGATCTATATCCTGCCTTGCTTATCTTTTTCCTTTCATTTATTTCAAAGTCTCCTCCCTGGGTCGATTTTCTCCAATTTTTCCCCCAATTGCCCCAAGGACCTCTGATTCTGCTTTCTTGCCCTGAGGCAAGACAAGAGGCCACTTCCATCACAAGGTCTTCATCTCCCTTCATAGACCATCTCTTTTCACCCATAGGAACATTCATTAGTGGAATACCCTCCCACCACCAAAGTAAGGCCTCCTTTCCTTCCCCAACTTTTCAATCCTTTCCCCCTACTTCTTACCCACTCTTCTGTAGGCTCCTCTTTCTTTCTTTTTCTTTCTTTCTTTCTTTCTTTCTTTCTTTCTTTCTTTCTTTCTTTCTTTCTTTCTTTCTTTCTTTCTTTCTTTCTTTCTTTCTTTCTTTCTTTCTTTCTTTCTTTCTTTCTTTCTTTCTTTCTCTCTCTCTCTCTCTCTCTCTCTCTCTCTTTCTTTTTTTGTGGGGCAATGGGGGTTAAGTGACTTGCCCAGGGTCACACAGCTGGTAAGTGTCAAGTGTCTGAGACTGGATTAGAACTCAGGTACTCCTGAATTCAGGGCCGGTGCTTTATCCACTGTGCCACCTAGCCGCTCCCTCTCTTTTTTTTAGGGCAATGGAGGCTAAATGACTTGCCCAGGATCACACAGCTAGTAAGTGTCAAGTGTCTGAGGACAGATTTGAACTCAGGTCCTCCTGAATCCAGGGCTGGTGCTCTATCCACTGCACCACCTAGCTGCCCTCAAGGCTCCTCTTTCTAAGACCACAGGAGTGACCTCCCCCTCATTGCTAGCCCTTGATTTGACCCCAGCATGTCACATATTCCTCTCTATCATTCTAACCTTATTTCATCTACCCTCCGATGTTGTAATATATTTCCACACACAGAAAATGATTTATCTGTATTCAGGGTATGGCCAGGTTCCTTCTGTAATGCTCCAGGTCTACCTCTTCATTGTTACTTCCATGGGACTTCTCCCTTCCCCCCTGTTTCCTTATGCACATATTAGAATGTTTTTACTCCCCTTTCTCCCATTCCTCTATCATTGTTACTATCCTTGGCTGCTGCAGCTATTCACTCCTCTTGCATTTCTATTGACAAGCAACTTTTCAGTCCTGTTTTTTTTTTTCCAAAAATGTTTCAAAAACCTCTTTGTAATTGAACATCCATTTCCCATCTCTCCATGTCTTTTCACTGTCTGGTTGTCCTCTATATGTCTAGAATGCAGTCCCTCCTTACTTTCAACTCAGAGTCCCTCTTTTCATTTAATAAGCAGCTCAGGTACCATCATCTGCATAAAATCTCTCCTGATCCACCCAAACGCTACTGCCTTTCCACCCCAGTTACCTTGTATTTAACTCCTTTGTATTTATTTTGTATGTGATTATTTATGCAGTTTTTTTCTAGCCCATTAGAATGTAAGTTCCTTGTATGTAGGGATTCTTTCATTCTTTCTATTAGTAACTGCAAAGTACTTCCCTTAGGGGGTATATACTTATTCCAACAATTTGGACATTGCTCAAAACATTTTATTTTTCTGGATCTCATCTTTTAGAATTTTAGTAGCATTATTAAAAAGTTGCATGGGGCAGCTAGGTGGCACTTTAGATAAAGCACCGGCCCTGGATTCAGGAGGACCTCAGTTCAAATCCAGCCTCAGACACTTGACACTAGCTGTGTGACCTTGGGCAAGTCACTTAACACTCATTGCCCCGGAAAAAAAAAAGATGCATGGAAGTCAAGGGGAAAAACCTTTTGCATCAAACAACTTTGATGGAAATATTCCATTCCAGAGCTATAAGTAGTTGACACAAATGTATAGAACCTAGAGCTATCCCCTAGTAGAAAATTATGATGATTATATCCCTTGAGCACAAGGGATATAAACAATTTTCAAAAAGAAGAAATTCAAACTATCAGTGACCATATGGGAAAAGTGATTCAAATTATTAATAATAAGATAAATGCCAATTAGAGACTGCTTAAGTATTTTCTTCACATTCATGAACTGGACAAAATGGTAAAATACAGAAATAACCAATGAAGGGCTATGAGAAGACAGGTATATTAATACCCTATTGGTAGAATAGTAAATAAATAAAAAATTTCAAGGGAACTTTTGGAATTTTGTGAGTAAAGTCAGTAAACCCTTTATACTACTTGTCCCAGTAATCTCACTACTTGGCATATACTTCCAAGGAAGGGGCAAAAGGAGACAGATAAGGACTGGACTTGGGTAGAGCTAATTTTGGATTTGGAGGTAATCTACTGGAGAAGGATATGACAAACCACTTTAGAATCTTTACCAAGAAAACTCCAGAGAAGGTCCGGAAGAGTAGGACACAACTGATGACTGAATAACAACAATCTTTGGATGTGGGTACTAGAGATGTGAAATATAGCATCTGGTAGAATATGTTAACTAATTATTGCTAATGAGTTGTTTAATTCATTTTTTTTCCTTTGATTAGGAACAGGTGTGAAAGTGCTATCAGACCCCTTTAAATATCTGTACCTTAGGGCAAAGCTTTTATTTCCCCTCCTTAGTTATGATTTTCAGTGAATGTCCCCCTCCCTGGAGGGCTTATTTTGAAGGGGATAACAGTCATTTGTATCCATATATCCTGCTAGGTTGATTATACAATATGTTAAATGTAATTCAATCTTTTTTTTTTGTAGTCATGTCTTTTCTTTCCAAAGCTTCAAATGATCGATAGATTAGGTGAAAAGGAAAAAAAATGCCAAGGACTCATACTGAAGAACCAGTAAGCTTTGTATAGTATTGGATACCATATACATTCCTTATTTTAAGCAAACTTAATACATAGAAACCTGGGTTTACATCAGAGGTAAATTAAAGAGTGGTTATTTGCTTTACAAAAGGTTTCCTTTAAATAGTGCACTGCCGCAATGCATTTCACATTGGATTTAATTTGCAAAATGTAATTTGCATGCAACTTTTAAAGAGCATGTTTACTATGTAAAGTGTGGCACACCTGGCTCTATTTTGCAATGAGCTGAACTTTAGCTATTCTTAGTGTGAATACTTTCTTCCTTGATAATATTTTTCCTGCTTAGAAAAAATCAATATGTATAACTCCAGCTACCTATACTTCCATCTGGATATTGTTGTACCTTGTTTTATGTCATACTCATGTTCCTGAAAAGTTTTATAAATTAAATCACCATTTTCTATTGGTTTACTCAGTCACTTTAGAAATGATCTTCTCTAGCAGCTGATTGATCTACAAGGGTAGGGTTACTCTGTCGGTTCAATTGGCAGAATCTCACAATTATAGTTCTCTGATGAGCCATAAATGTACTCTAACAAACTCCTAAATCAATGATGCTTGTAAGTATAAAGTTGGAAAGGTCCTTGAAGATCATCTCATCCAATTATCTCTTTTTACAAACAAGGAAACTGAGGTCCACAGAGGGGGAATGACTTGCCAGAAGCCAGACAGTAAGTAAGTTGCAAAACTAAGATTGGAACCCATGTCCCCAGCCTCCAAATCCAGTAGTTTTATTTCTGTGCCATATTGGTTTGATCCAATTCAATTCACTTCAATGAGAATTTTAAAAGTTCCTACTATGTATCAGCCATTAGAAAAGGAATAAGGGATTCAAGGACAAAATTGAAATAGACTGTGCCCTCAATGGCCTTTTATTTTATGGAGGAGGGAGAGGGGAGAACAATTTGTGCATATATAAACCGATGCAAATTTATACACACACACACATATATGTGTGTGTTTCTGTATATATATGTGTGCCTGTATGTATATATATGAAAATGAAATAAATGAAAAGAAATCTTTGGAGAGAGTGTTAATAATTGGTATCAGGTTGGTGGCACTTCAACTGAATCTTAAAGGATCTAGGAGTTGCAAGTGATACAGATGAAAATGAAAAAAATTCAGACATGGGAGAAACAACCCATTCAAAGGCTCAGAGGTTGGAAATTACTTGTCACAAATAGTTAAAAGTATGCTGGTCAATGTTTAACAATTGGATCTTTAGAAAAAAATTACGTAAGACATGCCTTTAAGTTTAATCTGCATTTTAAACATCTTCTCCACAACTTTCCTAACTTGAAAAGTCAACAAAACAAGAAATCAAGCCCTGGTTTGTAGCATTTGCTGGTTTCCAAGATGTGAATGCTCATGCTAAAAATTTAACAATTGGCGATCAAGAGCCAGTTCAAGTGGCCTCCAGCTCACTCCTGTAGAATAAATAAATTTGGCAATAGTAAATGATGGGAGGTAGCATGAAATAAATTTGGAAATATAATTTAGAGTGGTCATTTGGCTTTAAATGCAAAAAAGAATTTTTTTTTTTAATCTCAAAGGTACTAGAAAACCACTAAAGCTTCTTGTTGGGAAAGGGCAGTGGAAGAACAGGACAAGAAATTAATAATCTACAAATAAACACATAAACATAGCTGCTCTAAAAAGGAATCCTGATATATATATATACATATATATATGTAAATATATGTATATGTGTATGTATTTATGTATATGTATCCTTTCTGTAAATTGACTAATAACTTAGTAATAAAACAGAAGTCCTCTCTTCCCAAATCTGTTTGGTAAAATTATATTTTCATCTTAGATTTTATTAAAGTGGGGCCTATATCCACCCTCTTTTTAGGCAGACCTGGACCATAGTGAGCAGAATAGCAAGTAGAGATGATAATGAAATCCTCAGTGGTGGGGATGATCCAACAGTTTTGGCTTTAAGACTCAATATTCCAAGCAGGCCCTCTATGTCTAAATCTCCATCTTTGGGAGGGCTTTGAAGTCTAATTCCCAATTCAGTTTCTGGATGCCGGGGCTTCTGCTGTGAGTTTTGAGTAGGCACTGTTTCCATTTGCATGTATTGTGATTGAAGTCTCGCCTTTGTGGGGATGGGAATCGAGAGCCTTATGGATTTAAAGCTGGATTAACTCCCATCCTGGAACTTAGAGGAACTTCATTTGAAGTCAGCATGATGGAATGGATTTCATTCCACTGTTAGCCCTGTGGCTCCTCAAGGTGAAAAAGGAGAAAGGACAAATAATGACCTCTCTTTGAAAATGACTAACCAGAAATATACGATCACCAGTAAGTAGGTTTATGGACCCAGATAGCCTTAATTTCTTTTATATGTTACTTTATTTTTTTCCAAAATGGCTTTGGGGTCACTACACCTTTTCACAAAATGTGTTTTTAGCCAAAATTTCTTTTTCTCCACAGGGAAGATAATGTATGTACCCATTCTGCCTCTTCCCAGCTCTGGGGTCAGACTTTTGCCATTCTTTGTATTTCTAGCACCAGCATAGTGGTTGGCACATAGTAAACTCTTTTTTAAAAAAAATAAACAATCAACTTTTTAATTTAAAATTTGAGTTCCAAATTCTATCCCTCCTTCTCTCCTTCCTCTCCCCTTTCCCTGAGGCAATAAGTAATCAGATATAGGTTATACATGTGTAATTATATAAAACATTACCACATTAGTCATTTTGTATAAGAAAGCTTGAATAAAAGAAAAAAATGAAAGTGAAAACTAGCATGTTCAGTCTGTGTTCAATAAATATCAGTTCTTTCTTTGGAGGTGGATAGTGTAGTAAAAACTCTTAATAAATGGTTGTTGATTGATTGAATACATTTCTGAATATATTTAAGGTGGTACAAAGAAGAATCTGGCTAAGAGATAGTTCCCAGGAAAGGTTGGAAGAAGACTTTATCTTTAGGACCATGACTTAGATGTGCTTGAGAAGTAAATGCAGACAGAAAAGGGAATGTGCCTCTTAAGAAGAGAATTTATAAACATGTATCATTGCCTGCCTTCCTGGCTCAGCACCGGTTCTTATGGTAATAGTAAGTAAAACCTCAGAAAGTCACTGGATCATGAACCCAGGAGTATTGATATCACAAGCTGTCTATCATTAGGGCCCAAAAAGTCAAGGTCATCTCCAACAGACAATACAGAATTTGTCTCTATCCCTGTGGTCTCTGGTTCTTCCCCCACCTCCCAACAGATATGTGGTAAAATACCCCTGGAGTTCCACTACTATGGTGGGATGGTTTTTCTCTTCCATGCACGGAATACTTGGCTATATTTACACCTGTGGAGGAAGAGAAAAAGGAGGACACAAGCAGTCTTATTTGATAGTAGGGTTCCTTCTCCTTGACTCTTCCATAGTTGTAAATTTAATTTTTCCTGAGCTGAGTGACTGTTAATAAATTGGTAACGCCTACAAGTTTAGAGGGTTTAAATGAAGAGAGAATTCTATGTTTATGAAGGGCTTATGAAGCCTTAGAGGAATCTGAGAACTCTAGATATCTTATGATAAATTAGCAAAACTTTCTGGTATATTGAAGACTACTGGGGCTGCTGCACCACTGTAACACCTCAATGTTCCAGAAGAAGTTTCTCTGGTTTGTACCATCAAGAGAGATCTATCACCACCCAGGCAGGAGAGGGGTGTGCGTGTGCATGTGTGCGTGCATGCATGTGTGTGTGTGTGTGTGTAGGCTTTTGAAAGGAGGAAAAACGACCACAATTAAAAATAAAAGGGAAAGAATAGGGATTGGCAAAAATGGAATCTAAGAAAAAGAGAGTAACCACAGATTGAACTTGGGTCTTCATTGATACCCTTGTGGAAGGAGGCATTCAGAGGATGGACAATAAATTGGAATATCCTGGAACGGATAATGATGGGAGACCTGGGAACAAACAATTTCACTGGACTGAATAAACTTCCCTCTTCCTCCTCCTCTTCCTCCTCTTCCTCCTCTTTCTTATCCTCCTCATCTTACCTCATCTTTCTTTAATTTAAAAGAAAATATGGATATCTGTCCTGTTATTGAATTAATTTCAACAACCACTTATTAGGTGCCTACTGTGTATGTAAGATACTGTGTGAGGCTGCTGATTCTAAAATGAAAATCAAATAGACCCTCCTCCAGGGGTTTATACTCTTTTGGAGGGATTTAACATATTCACAGACAAATCAATTTAAAGTCATTTAAAGGGGAGAGATCATTAGGTATTGGGCAGATTGGGGAATAGCCCAGGCGAGACTTCAGCATTTATAAATAGTGTACTCACAAAAGAAGCCAGAGCAAATATGTGGTCATTACTTGAGTAATTCTAGCCTAGAATTCTCTCAATCTTCTTCAGGACCCAAGTTATTCCTTCACAAGAAGCCTTCTCCAGTGCTTACAGGCTTTATAGTTCTTTTGATTCTTTGCTCTTTTCTCAAATATTCCTGAATCAGTTTGCATAGTACCTAACACATCGTCCACGCTGAATAAAGGCTTCTAGATTAAGTGATTGCTGAGATTTCTTATTTGGTCCCTTTCCTCTCTATTTCATATTCTATTTCTATGTGGTATCTCATCAGTAGAATGTCAGCTCCTTTAGGGCAGAGGCTGTTTGGGTGTTTGTATTCCCAGTTCTTGGCACAAAGTAGAATCCTGATAGAAGATGTTTAATTGAAAACACGAGGTATCTTCCCCCTTCTCCCACAACATACCCTTAATAACAACTCTAGCTTACATTTATATATTATCTTGCATTGTTTTCAATTATTTAATGTGTTAGTTTTTTCTTCCCGAACTCTTGGTAGGTCTTAGGGTCTTAAATTGAGAATTGGAAGGCACCTCAAAGTCCATTAAATTCAATTGTCTCATTTTACAGTTCAGGAAACTGAGGCACAAAGAGGTTAAATGACTCATCCAAGGTCATACAGGGAGTGTCAGAGATGAAACTTGAATCTGGGTCTGCTGATTCCAGAGTCAATTCTCCTTCTATCTACTATGCTATTTCTCTGTAACTCTCAGAAGGCTGACCATTTCTGAGGGGCTGATTGATATTAGTTAAATTTAGCTGAAATGAATTGAAGTCATTTTCAATCATGGTCAATGTGGGAACTTAAAAAAATTATGAATATTCGTTACAAGGATTTTATTTTTATTTTTTTTTCCCCAAAGAAGGTGGGTGAGATGGAGAAGAAATGAGTTTCTTTTCCCAAAAGAAACTGGGAAGCAAGAATTGGATTTAGTCTTGGCTCTGCTACTCACCTCATAAATCAACCTAGGAAAGTCTCTTCTCTTTTTAGAATCTCAATGTTGTCCTTTCTAGGGAAGTCAGATGGTGCAAGGGTGGAGCCCTGAGTCTGGAGTCAGGAAGATCTGAATTAAAATCTGACCTCAAAGCTTACTAGTTATGTGATCATGGGCAAGTCCCTTAACCTCAATTTCTTCATATGTAAAATGGGGATAATAATGGCACCTACTTCCCAGGACAAAATGAAATACTTGTACAATGGTTGCTTTGCAAACCTTAAAACACCAGTAAATGTTAACTATAATAATAAGTAGGAGTCATAATAGCTCTAAAGTTCATAATAGATGGTAGTAAAATGAAGAGTTTGGAATCTGTATGGAATAATGAAAAGAGAGCCAGTTAAAGAGTTAGAAGATTCTGGATTCCAATCCTGCCTCAGACATATAGTAGATGCATGAACTGAAGCAAGTCTCTTCTCTCTGGGACTCTTGTTTCCTCATTGCAATATGAGGGGGTTGGATTAGATGACCCCTGGGGTTCCTTACAACTATAGACCTATGTTCCTATGAATTCTTGGATCCCTTCAGGTTCTAACATTCTATGGGTCTTTGAATTATGAGATGGAACCATGGAATACTGAATAGAGAGTTAGCTCCCCATTCAAGGAGCCTCTGCTATATATTGGCTATGTGACCTTAAGTAAGTCATTTATCTTTTCAGTGACTCAGGCAACTCTCAAAGAGTATAAAGTTGCAGAGAAAGTGTCAGCTTGCATTGGTAGAGCGAGTTTCCTCACTAGAAAATCCCTATACAACTGAAATCATGTTTGTTGTAGTTCAGTCATTTCAGTTATGTCCAACTCTTTGTGACCCCATTTTGTTTTCTTGAGAAGAAAATGTGGTAACTGAGGCAAACAGGGTTAAGTGATTTGTCCAGGATCACACAGCTAGTAAGTATCTGAGACCAGATTTGGATTCAGGAAGATGAGTCTTCCTGATTTCAGGCCCAGCACTCTATCCACTGTGCCACCCAGATACCCCTGTGAAATGATAGCTATTGTTAAAAAAATCATGATACAGCATATGCAGTAGAACTTAGCAAATGGAGATCTAAGGGTGGAGTTAAATCAACTACTTCACCTGACTTTAAAAAAGTTGCCTCTGTTAGGTAAGAATATTTCATTATTGAATCCATCAGAACTAGGAGTGACCAAAATTGGGATAAGCTAAGATATGACTTGGTGGGAAAATTGGAAAGACATTTGCTGCCTGAGTGCTGTTTTTCTGGGAGCACCAGTAAAACTCAAGGAAAGGCAATTATTTTGGATTTTATTCAATGCTTGGGTATTTTTGGAATTTCCCAATAAACACCTAAAACAAGGAACACAAGTCTGCCCAAGTAACTTCAGATTCCTTTAGCAAATACAGTTGACAACTTGACAAGATGTCTGAGTTTGTGTGAGACTGAAAAAATCCAGATGTTTGCTCAAGATATCAGTTGTGTTTCCTCTCCCAATGAACTCAACCTACCCCCCTCACCCCATTTCTTGGGCTTCTGTCTAAGCTTCGGACTCAAAAACAGCTCTGTCATCATGAGGATGGAGCTATCTCAGTCCTCACACTCCCTTGGGTGCCAGCCAATGAGTCACTTGACAAATATGCTGTGTGCTCCAGCCATCCGAGGTCATCTTCATAGGAGCCAGGATGTCCAGGCCAACAATCAACTGCTCTGAATACCAAGGGAGTTGATGAAAATAGGATACTCTATAATTCAATATCACCTTGTGGCGTTACCCTGGTAAATGAAGTGACTAGTCTTGAGATCTTCTAAGCAGGAGGGCTTGTGGAGAAGGGGTGATGGTGCAGAGAAAAGCACCTGGTAGAAGAAATGGATTTTTCCTTTAGAGACAGATTGCTTAAGCAGGCTCCTCTAGTTCAGTGAGGTCTGGTAATGAGGGTTGACAGGATATTAAGGTTATTTCAGGTTCTCCTGTCTCCCAGGGTCAGATAAGCCTTCTGTTATGCATGTTAATCCATCTCAACATTCCTGCCAGTAGCTGACTAAGTAGGGCAATCATTTTAGCATGCACCCTTTCTCTCGACGGGGCTGGGGAGAGAAGAAACCTACTAATTAGCCAAAAATCCACCAAAAATTTGAGGGAGTGCTTTCATTGCTAAAGACACAGCACCAGATTTTGCAATGCATAAATGAAGAAACCTCCTACTCCTTCCCTGGAATCATTTTTGGAGCAAAATGGAAAAGACAGCGTCTCGTTTCCCCTCTCTATTACCCCTGATGTGGGGCGGGGGTAGAGACAGAGGGGGAGGCTGATTTTAGCTCAGGGAGCTGTTTCTTCATTCTTTCTGCTAGTTGGAGCTCATGGCTTGGGTCCGGGTTCAAATATGAACCCTCCCATTCTCTATTCATCATGTGAAAATAATCAAATAGGGAAACAACAACAATAGCAACGACCAACCCCACAAAGAGAATGCTGAATCTGGGATGAAACTTGTCAAGGCAGGAGATTATGCAAACCTTTATCTCCTGCTACAAACGAGATAATGTTTTTAAAGTGCTTAGCGCAGTGCCTGGCACATGACAGGCACAACGTAAATGCTTATTCTCTTTTTTCTTTCCCCTACCTGACTGGTAGCGGGCATGTGCTTCCATGGAGTAAAATTAGTTCTTCCTATCAGGATATGGTAAGGATAGCTGGGTGGCACAGTGAGATTAGGAGTGAGGAAGAACTATATTCAAATCCTGCCTCAGAAAGTTACTTAGATGTGGGTTCACTTAATTCTTTTCAGCCTGAGGTCCCCATCTGTAAAACTGGGATAATAATGGTACCTAACGGAAGAGGTTGTTTTGAGATTGAAAAGAGGGCTTTGTAAACCTCAAAATGTTACATGAATTATAGATAGTTATTATTATATATGGTTTCTATGATCAAAATAACTGGATTTTGATGATAAACATTCACAGAGCATGGGCTGTTTGTTATGTCTTGGGATGAACATTACCACTGGGCCATTTCTTTCCCCTCATGGTACCATTTAAAATAATAAAAATAATAATAGTAATACTAATAAACATTTTTATTTAAAGTTTTGAGTTCCAAATTCTATTCATCCTTCCCTCCTCCCTGAGGCAGTAAGCAATCAGATACATATGTAGTTATGTAAAACATTACCCTATTAGTTATTTTGTATAAGAAAACTTGAATAAAAGAAAGAAAATGAAAGATAATGAAAAATGGCATGCTTCAGTCTGTGTTCAATCAATATTAGTTCTTTGTTTGGAGGTGGATAGTATGCTTTATCATTAGTCCTTTGGGATTGACTTGGATCATTGTATTGCTGAGAATGGCTGTCATTCACAGATTTTAGGCAAACAATATTGCTGACACTGTGTATAGTGTTCTCCTGGTTTTGCTCATTTCACTATAAATCAGTTCATGTAAGTCTTTCTAGGCCCTCCTGAAATTGTCCTATTTGTCATTTCTTTTCTTTTTTCTTTTCTTTTCTTTTCCTTTCCTTTCTCTTCCTTCCTTCCTTCCTTCCTTCCTTCCTTCCTTCCTTCCTTCCTTCCTTCCTTCCTTCCTTCCTTCCTTCCTTCCTTCCTTCCTTCCTTCCTTCCTTCCTTCTTTTCTTTTCTTTTCTTTTCTTTTCTTTTCTTTTCTTTTCTTTTCTTTTCTTTTCTTTTCTTTTCTTTTCTTTTCTTTTCTTTTCTTTTCTTTTCTTTTCTTTTCTTTTCTTTTCGCAGGGCAATGAGGGTTAAGTGACTTGCCCAGGGTCACACAGTTAGTAAGTGTTAAGTGTCTGAGGCCGAATTTGAACTCAGGTACTCCTGAATCCAGGGCCTGTGCTTTAATCCACTGTGCCACCCAGATGCTCCTTTGTTTGTCATTTCTTAAAGCACAGTAGCATTCCACCACAACAGTATACCACAGTTTATTTAGCCATTTCCAAATTGATGGGCAATCTTTTGATTGTCATGGTGCCATTTTAATGGTGATGGAGACTTTGACCAAAATGGCTTATATTCTTCTATCTCTTCTGAGGTCACCTCTGTTTCTGAAGGAAGTTTTCTAGTTTCATGGTTTTTTTTTTCCTCTCACATCAACCCAGATTAGGGTACCTAGCTTAATTCATATTTTCGGTTGCCCATTTTGTGTACATATAGAGAGGTGAGTCTACCTTTGATTACATGAAGTGATGTCAGCAGAAATGTGGGGCTGCAAAAATTTCCTGGTCTTTCTTTTCTGGGACAAGTTAGCTCCTCTTTATGGAAACTATCAGTGGTTGTGTTGTGATTATAATAGCAGTTCTCTCATTACTTCAATTGCCCCAAACCATAACTAGGAGTATTTGCACTTGGCTTAAGTACTAGAAAATGTGGTTGGGTTAAGCAAGATGAAGTTTGATATCAATTGGTAGGGAGGAGGATTATATCTAGCAGGGGGAAGCAGAGAGGCACGCAAACAGGTGCAAGGGACTGCTGTTTGGTAATGTAGTGGGGAAAGTAAGCAGAGTGGGGAGAAGGGATCAGGGAAAGGAGAGAGGGGTTCATCCCAACCCACCATTGTGAAGTTTCATTTTTGAAACAAAAAGTTTTTTTTTAAATTGATAAGTAAGAACTCATCTCAGTTATTTCTGTCTTGCTTAGGGACTAGAACTTTAAATTCCACACTCTCTATAATGGAGGACATTTACATTTGATGCCCTGGGACAAAGTTCCATTTGTCCCAATTCAGTCAACATCCCGACTCATGGCTCTGTGGCTGTCTTTAAGCTGGTTAATTATCATACAGTTAATGAGCTCACAGCACTAGAGCAGGAAGGGATCTTAGAGCTCCATCTAGTCTATTTTTTCTGGTACTAATGAGGCAGTGACTTGCCCAAGGTCACACAGGTTATCAATTAAGTGCCAGAGATAGGATTAAAAGATCATAGCTTTAGAACTAGAAGGTAATTTAGAAGATATCTTGTCCAATCTCCTCATTTTGAAGATGAAGAAACTGAGGTCCAGTTGTCACAAGATCACAGAGTCAGTAGGTGGTGCAGCTGGAATTTAAAACCAAGGTATCTGACTCAAATACAGTGCTCTTTCTGTCTATCTTTTACGTCTATATTCATTAAGTAGTAGGCAATCAGTGAAAACCAGATTGTAGTAGTTTTGTCTGAGAGTGGATGGGCTTAGATCTTTAACAATTTTAGATCTAACAATTCAACTGATAATCAATCAACTGATTAATTAACAAGCATTGATTAATCGCCTTCTGCAAACCACAACCTGTGACAGGCAGTGGAGATACAGAGAGAAAAATGAACCATCGGTCCTTATCCTGGAGAAAATAATATTTATTTGGGGAAACAGAAATCATATATAAACCCTATACAGAATAAGTACAAAATAGATATGTGATTATTTGTGGACCAACCACTATCATCTGGGAAGGGCATGGTGGATAGATAGATTCATAGATAGATATAGATAGATAGATAGATTCTAGGTCAATTGTCAAGGCTATTAATTCATGTTTTATGGAGATAAATGACCTTTATCATACCCTTGTGGCTAAGTTGCTTTTTCAGTTGGTTATCAATAGACCAGATCAAGGATATTACGTGCCAGAAATTAAGTGGTCATTTAGAGAGAGATGTAAATCACTTCCTATCCATATTTGCCTTGATCAGAGCCATGGAGAGACCTCTTTTCCTTTCTGAGAAAACAAAATAAAAACTGTTCCCTCTAAGTGCATTCAAGTGGGATGTTCCTTCTTTCTACAGTCTCCATAAAAGTTACTCAATACTTGTTCACTCTGCAACGTTTTGATGTCATCTGTTCAGTGTTCACTCATCATGTTGCAGGCACATGCTATAGCATCCAGTCAAATCTTCAACCCCCACACCTTGTGAAGTAATTCTTTTTTTTTAATGTTCTACAAACATCCAAACCATCTCATGCCTGAGGCTTCACCTTTGCACTGTATTTATAGACTTGGCCTTTGAGTTATGAGCCTGTCCAATTTCTTCGACGTTTATTGGTGCTCAAAGTAGAGAGCAAGGTTTGGCAATGGAGCAGAGCATTTTCCAAATAAATCAATTCAAGAAAACCCTTTAAGTCACTGCCATGAATTCAGTTGCTGGTGACTGGTGACTATAATTTCCAGTTGGTTCCCCGCCTCAATGTTGCAGAAGCATCTCTTGAGACCAAAGCATCATTCTCCAATCCAAATAAACCCACTGATCTATGACTTCACATTGAAATCCGTCAATAAGGTGATTGCTCATAATATTGCAGGAGTTGAAGATTAATTGGGGGTGAACAGTTTTTCCATAGGACAGAATATTTCACTTCTGCAAAAATCAAAGTTGTTCAATGTAGTAGGTTTATATGTAAGTGACTTAAAGCTATCCCTAAAGCATTTCAATTCAATTAAATTCACAATGTTCTTAGATTGAGAGGTCATCTGGTCTAGTCTTATTTTACAGATAAGGAAACTGAGGTTCATAAAGGTTACAATAATATGTGGAAGAGGCAGCTAGGTGGTGCAGTGGATAGGGCACCAGCCCTGGAGTTAGGAGGACCTGAGTTCAAATCTGGCCTCAGACACTTAACACTTACTAGCTGTGTGACCCTGGGCAAGTCACTTAACCCCAATTGCCTCACCAAACAAACAAACAAACAAACAAAACAAAACAAAAACAATGATATGTGGAAGAGCTAGGATTTGAATTTTTTTTTATTCAAAATCCAACACTCTTTTCACTGTACTATATTATTATGGGCACAGTTCAATTTAACAAACCATTATGAAGTTCTTTGTTTTTGTTGTTCTTGCTCAGTTGTTCAATGTTGTTTGATTCTTTGTGACATTGTGGACTGTAGTATGGCAATATTGTTCATGGGGTTTTCTTGGTCAGTATAATGGAGTGGTTTACCATTTCCTTCTCCAGTGGATTAAGGCAAAGAGAAGTTGAATGCCTTTTCAAGGGTCTCACAGCTAGTTAGTAGTGTCTAAAGCCATATTTGAACTCAAGTGTTTCTGACTCTATATATAGTGCTTTGTCCACTGAGCCTTTTAATTCTTACTATGTGTAAGACAAATAGAAATAACTTCCTATTATTAACATAATGGATAGATCAGGACAATCCCTTAGTCAAATTAATGAGGTTATGAGGCAGTGAAATTTTGGGATTTTGATTGCATCTTCTCATGCAGGGCAATATAGACTTACCTTTTGGTATCTTGTGGAAGATGGGTTGAAGTGATTGATTCAGAGTCTTGGGGAAGGATTGCTCCTTTGTACTGGCTTATAAAATGGAATATTCAGTTAGAAGCTAAGTATTTCTTCTTTTTCTTTCTTTTTAGAAGGCCTATCAGAGCACAGCTGAACTAAGAGTCAACTTGGGTCCAAAGGTTTAGTGGTTCTCCCTGAAGAGTGGCTAATGTCTGCATTGAGATAGAGCCATGTATGGTCTACTCTTAATCATATGGAATGAATAGAGAGATGGCTAACAACAATGAACCAAGTGTTTTGAGATCCTGAATCCTAGATTTCTTGGAAGAACCTGTGCTATATAATTCAGCAATCCAACCCTTTAGAGGGAGAAAGAGAAGGGGATTTCTGGGAAACATCAATCTCTTGGAAAAAGATGGGAATCATATAAATGGCTTCTAAATCCAGAGAAATAACCAGGAAGCCTAATACATAATATGGAGGAGCAAAAGAGTTGGATTTTACCTTCTACTATTACCACAAATGACTAAGGTGACACAAGTAATATGAGAAGGAAGTTGCCTACCTAGTTGCCCCAAGTGTATTTCCTTTATGGGGGGAGATCACATCCTCAGGGTAGACATGTCACTTGACTGAAAGAATAGCTTACCAGAAGCATAGGAGAGTGCTTGCTGAGCAACCCTAATTTTGCTCGCTTTTCAAAGGGACTCCAAACCACAAGACAACACTATGAGTTTGGAGGACTGTAGTCATCTGAGCAAAGGTGGAACTCATTAAAGACAGAAAAGTATAATATTGGTCATTTATGGGCTGCACTACATTCTTTATGTGTCCACTGAATTCTCTTTAGGGCCAAATAAAGGGTTTTTTTTGTACCCAATCTATGCATTGTTACCTTGCGTATGTCTATGGGATCTGGAGACACACATCTGTGAAGGATTAGACACAAGCTATTCTCATATTTCCTGGAGGGAACACACTAGATGGAGGAACATGAGCTAAAGGGAATTATTTGGGGGGCTATTAACAAGACTTAATAGGGCTCATGTAAGGATTAGGATACTGGGTCACAGATTATACCTTGGGTATTTCTCCAGAAAGCTTCCCCTTTGGAAGAGGTTCTTTATTTATAAGATTTTTTTTTTGCTATATGTTTTATTTCTACCTATTGTTTCAGTTTGTTGGGGAAGAGGGAGTTTAGAGCAGATCCTTAAGGTATCAAAGCCAGAGATAGACTTAGAGAACCTTTGTCCAATTTTACAATTTCTATTAGGGGAAAGTGTAAACTGTAGAACCATTTAGCTTAGGGAGGCCTGTGACCCAACAAAGCATTTCATGAATATCTAAAACCTGGGCTTCTTAGGAATTGTTTTGGATTTCTTTGGGGGAATATAAAGCCTTGTGAAGAAATTCAAGAAAGAGGGTATTTGCTGCCTTAGTGGAATCTTCTCAGATCCCTAAAGAATTACCCACAACGGAGAAATGGAGCAAAACACCCAAAGGAATCCCAGTTTGGTTTTCAGGGACTGTAAATCTTTATCTGGGGAGTGGAGAGAGATGGGGTAAATCTACACCTTTCATAGAAGATGCATTCAAAATCCCAAACCAAATCTCACCACCTGAATGAGGAAACTCCCTGAACAATTTCTTAATTCAAAGTCATACATGGGCTGAGTTCAGGGATTTTGTACTAACAGGATTACAAGAATAATTAATAGTCACATGATATATCCAAAGGTAAGTCATGAAGAATGGAAATGGGCCTTTCAGATCAGGTACAACTGCTTCCAAATGGGGCAAAGGTCTCTCCCCTCCCTTCCCTTATCCTGTCCTGTCTTGTCCTCTCCTATCCTGTTCTCAAGATGAATGCACATTAAATAGGACTGGAACAAGACAAAGGTATGTAGAGTTTGTTGCTAAATTGTGTTGTGTACACTTTATTTTCTCTGATGTCATTGAAGCAGGCCTTCAGTGAGGCCCAGAGCAATCAGGGAAGGCTTCCCAGAGGAGCTAGGATTGTGCCAGTCAAGGGTTTCCTTTTGAAGGTTAGACAAACCTCTAACTTACAGAATCATGTCTTAAGATGAAGAAGAATTACCTTCCTCAAGGCACTGTAAAGTGTAACATTTTCTTAAACATTTCTGACTAGTCAGTTTGCCAGCACCTTCCATCGTCTATGTCTGGCTTATTCGTCAGCTCTTCAACAGTCAGAACTATTCAAACTCAGAAGAAGTTGGAACCAAAGACTAGTTGCTGATGGAAAGACATTACAAAACCTTTCATTATTCTGGTTTAAATATTTCTCAAGATGTTTTGGACCAAAGATGAGAAGACATGACTCTCTAACATCGTAAACTATTTTTTCACATGTTTTATATTTGATAAGAGCCCAGAGAAGTTTTGATGCAAAGCCTTTTATCCCTCCAGTTTTAAACATGAACATTTGAAAGGAAATTTAATCTGCATGTTATGGATTCATTTAGCCTGAAATATTGATGGGTGAAAGCTCTTTGATTTTAGAGAGGTTTTGAGCCTCTCAATGAGAAATCAAGGCAGATAGAGGGCCTGATTTTTGTTTGGAAAGTAAGGAAGTGCTATTGCCAGGATCAGGGTACACGCTTGACCAAATGGGCCCTAAGAAAAGAAGCAAACTAAAAAAGTGATTGCTTTTTTTTGCCATATTTTTCATCCTTTCAATGTACTGTGTGATGATGTACACTGATTATTTAATCATCCACGATGTTTCACCTTAATTTTTACTGTTCTTTTACCTTCCATCAGAAGGGCTGAATGGACACAGTTCTATTGGCAACTTGTGGCCTTGGCTAATTTAACTTATCCTGCTTGTGTGATGCATCCCCTCTGCTGGAAGACCCCTGCCCCAGATGACTATCTCTGCTGAATTTTCTGAGGATTAGCCAACCCCATTGAACCTACCTAAGACTTTTGAGGTTCCTTTGAACAAATGATTTCTTGCCCCCAAAATGACTCCATTCCAAAAATGGCAGAGTATGGCTAGGTGATTTAGCCCATGTAAGGAGTAGAAGGTAGGGACCAAAATAGCTTCCTGGGTCTTCCACAAGAAGAAGTGGGCTATTAGATAAAGAGCTATGGATTTGAATCATTAATTTAGAGCTGCGAGGGGCTTTAGGTGGGATCTGGATTAACCCCCTCATTTTACAGATGAGGTAACCGAGGTATTGCCCAAGGTCACATATGCAGTGTTAGATCTAGAATTCAAGTATAGATCCCATGACTTCAAGTTCAATGAGAAAAATCCAACTTTTCAATGTGCCACCCTGGGGTCTAGGGATGGGGGTGGGGCTTCAGTTCAGATTCCATTGTACATTAATACTGGTGTAACTTTGGCCAAGTCACTTATCAATCCAGGCCTCAAATTCTTCATCTATAAAAATGTCAGTCTAGCTGATCCCTAAAATTTGTTTCCTGCCATTTAAAAACATTTAAATTCTAATTTTGATTACTACCTCCTATAGATTGCTTATTTTTCAATAACATTATAGTCATATACATATATGTGTTATATATACATGTGTATATATAACACATACATACATACTTCTGGCTCTCCTTACTTCACTATGCATCAGTTATCCCCATATTCCCTGAATTTTTCACATTTACAGTTTCATATGGTTCCATTACATTCTCTTTCCACAGTGGGTTTAGCCATTCTCCGGTTGATGGGCCTCCACTTTGTTTCTAGTTTTGTGCTGCTACTAAAAATGCTACCATGAATATTTTGGTATCCATTTGACTTTTCTTTCTCTCTTTGACCTCCTTGTGGTATATGCCCAGTAGCAGCATATCTGGGTCCAAGAGTCTGAAAAACTGAGTCACTTTTCTCACATTATTCCAAATGATTTTTCTAGAATTTGACCAATTCACAGTTCCACCAACAAGCCATCTTAGCCCCTCCAACACTGACTAAGGATTTCTGGAAGGCCATTTCCAGGTTTCTATTATGTCCTGTGAGATGAGCTATCTTTGTGGCGCCATTATCTGTGTCAATTGCCTCTGGTAGTTTGTGATTTAGCACCCTGGCCCCTTTGCTCCCTCCTGTTGTATATTTGTTTTCCAACCTATTGACCCCGACTTTCCTCCTCAGACTGTCTGTCAGCTTTGGGGAATTGGAACTGATGTTTCTTCTCACAGTTTGAGCCCTTCTCATTCCCTAAGAAATGGCTTCAATTTCAGATTCTGCCCATTCTGATCACATCAGTGTCTGTTCATCAGATTTTTTTCCCCCTACACCTATTCCTTGTTAGAACCTGAGACAGAGTCTCCTCTTGACACTCTCTGCTTCTCTTGCCTGAGTCTGAGCTGTTATAACATTCCATTGGCAAGCTCTCTTCCAGTGCACCCTGGAACTCCTCACCATTTTGGAATGCACAATTGCATTTCTTTAGTTTTCTAAGGTTTTCTTTTTGACTTGCATCTTACATATAATCCTATGATTTAGAGTTGGAAGGGTTACTGGAGGTCACCAAATACAACTCCCAAAGTTTACAGATAAAGAAACAGAAATACAATGAGGTTAAGTGACTCACACAGCTAGTGTCAGGCAGAATTTGAATCCAAGCCTTCCTGACTCCAAGTTCTGTGCTCTATCCACTAAGCTAGGTTTTCCTGACTCTAAGGCCTGCTCTCTATTATCTATGTCACATTGCCTATCTATTAACAAAAGTAACAAATAGATTTAAAAATCTATTATTAGGATTATATTGAACATTCAGGCTAGTGTATACTTTTTAATTTTTTTCCAAGGACAAGGCAGGAAAATTCATGTTAGGTATAGTAGATATATTAGTGCAGATGGATATAGGAGAAACTGAGTTGTAGGGAAAAGAACGCTGACTGATGTGGACCTTTCACCAGGATGTTCCATGAGCAGATTCATTCGACTTAATTTAGAACAACTGGCTCTGTCACAGCTTGGGAACACACATCTTAATTTCCTTCCTCTTTGAGCTATATTTTCCCCACATGCATTGTGTGTGTGTGTGTGTGTGTGTGTGTGTGTGTGTGTGTGTGTGAGAGAGAGAGAGAGAGAGAGAGAGAGAGAGAGAGAAATCAACAAAATGTTGGCCTCATTTAATATCCTTTCTATTTGGGGCGGGGGGGGGGGGAGTGAGAAGGCTTTGAAATAACAAGTGTGCTGCTAGCATAGATTTCTCTAAGTAGAATGTGCTTTGTCCTTGCTACGGTGAGTAATGAATTAAATTTTCAGAGCCACAAAGTGCTTGTTACCAAGAGGGGAGAACTACCGAAGCCAGTGTTCATTCCCCTCCCCTGCCCAATGACATCTTATCTGACTCCCCTCCTCTCCTTCTCTCAGTCTTCCTTATCATTCTTTCAGGCCAAGAATGCTGAGATGTTGAATGCACCTCTGACCCTTTGAAGGAATGCCAGTGGAGAGGTAGGGCCGAAACAGCTGCCTTTCTTTTCTTTTCTCAGAAAAGGTCACTTGGCTAGGAAACCTGCAATCCAGAACAAAAGGAGCCACTACCTTTCCCTCACCTCCAAATCGCATCCTTCCTCTGCCATTCCCTTGGATACACGTGCGGTCACAAAGTCGCAAAGCTTCCACATAAATCTTTTCCTCCAGGCAGCACTTTTCAGGAACATGAGGAATTGCTGAAGAAAGGGAGAAATTTTAGGAGACCTAGATTCTAATTAACTTTGCCTTTAATTAACTTTGTTAGCAAATGTAGGTGAGAATCTCAAAGATTAATGAAGGTTGCTGATGGTGGCATCCAACCAGGACCTGTATTTATACTCTTTACGATTCTCCTCCCTCACTCCACCTCATTCTAAAGTGAAAATAAATGGAAAATGGAAAATGTGATGGTGGTGGTTGGGGGGGTGTTTGGATTGGGGGTATAGTTATTTATATAATCAGACTAGGATCTTTCTCCATGAATCTCAGATTACTTTGCACACCTTAGCCAATGATTCTTTATGCAATCTCTGGGACATCTGTCCCTTCCTTTTGGTAACTGGTGGCTTTTAACAATTGCACATAGCCAATAAGATAAAGTCCAGAGTAGCTAGTTGGACATTTAGAGCTAGTCTCCCTGGACTCCCTCTGCTGTACTATACAAAACCTTTGTTTAGGCCAGATTCCTTTATTCATTTTTCTGATCTCCTCTTGCCCTTCTCCATCATTCTGTATCTGTCTCTCTCTCCTCCCCTATTAAAAATCCCAGTTCCTCCTTGAAGCCTGGAAGGGATTGTTTGTGGCTTTAGATAGGATCATAGGATCATAGATTATAGCTGGAAGGGACCCCAGGGGCCATCTCGTCAGCGTTTGGCAAGTATAAAGAACTTAGTAAATGCTCTCTCTATCTGTCTAGTCTAACCCTCTCATTTTATGGATGGAATTCGGGCCAAATAAATTCTTAGCTAGCATATACATATATGTACATATATGTATGTGTGTACATATGTTCATATCCACATGTACATATGTGTGTATATATATATATATCTTAATAACTGTTTTTAATCCATTCATTTCCCAAGGTCACACAAGTACTACTTATCCGATGTGGTATTCAAACCCAGCTCTTTTGACCCTGGAGTTGGTGTTCTTTCCAATGTAACAGGTCCATTTCGTGATCTATGGGGCCAGAAGTGGAGTTGTATGCTTCAGAACCAGGGCAAGGCTCACTGGTGGTGGGCCTAAACACATGACCATGTACGTAGAAGAAGATGGGGACTGGTCCCTTTGCTGTGTCAGCTCTCCAAGCAGCTCCTGATCTCCTGATGGAGACACTCCTAGGGGGATTGAAGAGGAGGTTGCTTAGAGCTGCTGCTGAGATAGGTCTTCTTTCCTTCTTTTTTTTTGTTTTTGTTTTTAGTGAGGCAATTGGGGTTAAGTGACTTGCCCAGGGTCACACAGCTAGTAAGTGTTAAGGGTCTCAGGCCAGATTTGAACTCAGGTGCTCCTGACTCCAGGGCTGGTGCTCTATCCACTGCGCCACCTAGCTGCCCCTCTTCTTTCCTTCTGAATTTCATTTTCACTACTGCCCATCACCATTAAATCCACCCCTTGTAGGGCTGTCAGATGCTCAAGCTCCAAGTCTGATTCTGTCACTACCAAGCTGATGAATCACTGGTGGGAGTGGTGATAGTCACCATAATGGATGCCTAGGGAGCCACAAAATCTGGTTTTCTTCTGGTAAGGCAAGGAATGGGGATTTAAGGGAACTTGTCAAACTTGTCTACTCTCAGGAAACCTTTCTGACATTGAGGCAAGGATCAGTTATCCTTCCATAACCTACATACCAGTAGACCATTTTAGACTCCTGCATAGGCCTTCCAGATATACATTCTGTCCTATAAAAATCAGACAATGTGATAGAAAATGGAGGATTAGATTTAGAAGGCCTGATTGGATTAAGGTTCAAGGACCTTGAAGACTGTATGCATTAAGGGGTCCATTTTCTATACTGCTTTCCTGTAATCAACTCTTACTCCTCCATTTTCTAAACCATTAGTCTGACCCTAATATGATCCTTTAATCTTCTATCTTCTATTTAATGACCTAAAGAATAGTCACTACTCAGCAAGAAGAGCATCATTATCCACAGAGGTGATGGCACTGACCCCACTACATAATGGGTTGTCAGGAGTATAGTTTGAGAAGGGAACTTTCATACCTCCCACCTTTCCAGTCTTCTTATCCTTTACTCCTCTTTAATCCCAGAACTGACTGTCCCATGAACAAAACACTCCATCTCTCAGCTCTGGGCATTTTCTCTGGTTGTTCTCTCTCCTCTATGCTAACTACTAACCTCCCTGACTTCCTTTATGTCTCAACTATAATCTCACCTTCTAGAGAAATATTTCTCCCAACACCCCTTAATTCCAATGGCTTCTCTACATTTTTTCCTATTTACCCTGTATATAGCTTGTTTTGCATATATTTGTTAGCATGTTGTGTCTTTCATTAGATGATAAGCTCTTGGAGGACAGGGACTATCTTTAGCCTCTTTTTGTATCTTTTTGTAGCACGGTGTCTGGCACATAATTAAGTATTTAAATTAAGTATTTAATAAATGTCTACTGAATTGAACTGAAGTACTGTACAATACCCCAGAGTTGGTGGGGGCCTGTAATAAATAATGTTCTATCAAACCAAAGGACCAGTGAGGCACTTCAGGGAAATGGATGATGCCTATTTCCATAGCATCCCATGACAATACAACTAGGAGGGAGCCTGGTGTATATGCCGGTACACCCAAGAGCTTAGTATGACAAAACAAATGGTGGAAGTTAAGCCTGTCTGTACACCATTGTGTTTAGACGGTGACCTTTTAAAGTAAAAAAATGTACCAGATGATCATTTTGCTCACACCCCAGGTTACATACTTGTTGTTTTACATACTGATGACAACCCTAGTTTGGAACTTCTATCTTAGCCTCTGGCTTCAAGCTTCTGTCTTAGTCCCTTGGACATGGGCTTTTGTGATAAGTTCTGATTCCTCACCAGGCCAACTGCTGGTTTTCATTTGGATTCCATCTTGGACTCTGCCTCTTCCTTCCTCTGAAGGGATTTTTCGCTTAGCTATAGTGATTATTCTGTTCACTGGTGCATATTGATTCCCTGTAGGCGATATAACACCAGAAATATAGACTTCAATGGAGATATCTTCTTCCCATTCCTTTGCCCCTGCATGGTGCATAACAAAACCCTAGGAAGAGCAAATCTGAGCTTCATCTGGAAGGAATGGAGTTATGCTCTCACAATAGTAGGGAGATTGGGGCCTGGGGATGAAAGGTAGAAGGGAGTGGAGGTAGTGTTTGCCACAGCATGGAGGAAGCTTCACTTAGATGTTTCCCCTACTATAAAGAATAGCTGAAGGGAGGAATAGCTTCATCCTCATTTCTTTGAGGGCATTAAAGGAAGCCTACTGGGAAGAAGGGGGCTGACAATTAGGGGTCTGATGGTATGAGAACAGCCCATGTGTTTGGTGATGAGAAAGGGTGGAAGTAAACAGAAGGTACCATGAAAGCTAGGAGATCATAGGAAAAGAGATCTAGAGCTCCAAACTTTTTTATTCCTCCTTAAATATCCCATTCCTCCTCCCTCCCTTTCAACTGAGAACCTTGCTACACAGTTCACTAAAAATTGGAAGCCATTCACCAAGAATTCCCTTTTCTCTTCTCTTCCTTATCTTGCCTCATTCAGATGCCTTCACTGCTGTCTCCCAAGAAGTGGCTATTCTCCTTGCCAAGGTGAACCCTCTATATGCATAAATATTTTCACCAATCCTGTCTTCTCTCTTTGCCCCTTTCAAAAATCTTCCATCTCCCCTTGTCTATGGGCTGCTTTCTCATTGGTTGAAAACAAGTCCATGTCTCCCCCATCCTCAAAAGGGGGCTGACATTCATCTCTGCTAGCTCATTTCCTTCCTCTCTTCTCCCTTTTGTAGGCAGACTGGTAGGAAAAGAACCAGGAAAGAATGTCACAAAAACTTAGAGACAAGCACGTGTCCAGGATAAAGTAGTGACCGACAGTGCTAAAAGCTACAGAGAAGTCAGGAAGGGTGAGAATTGATAAAAAGCCATTTGATTAGGCAATTAAGAGCTCACTGGTAACTTTTAAGAAAGTATTTTCAGTTGAATGATGAGTCAGGGATCCAATCCGTAGAGAGTTAAGAAGAGAATGAGGGGAAGGGAAGTAGAGGCATTGATTGAAGATGACCCCAAGTTTAACCATGAAAGGAACCCACTGATTCCAAATCTACGACTCTTTCCATAGGCCCATGTCCCCATGAATTATAGGCTATGGAGTTGGACCTTAATTCAGGGATAGAACCTTTATCAAGCACTAAAATAAATATTTTTCATTAGGAGCTCATAACATAATTGATCTAGCACTAGAAGGAAAATCAGAGAGTACCTCATCTAATCCTTCCATTTTACAGATATGGAAATTGAGATCTAGTTTGAGGTGAGTGAATTGTCCAAGGGAACTCAGGTTGTGTTGTGTTTAAAATTATACGTGGTCCCCTTATTTCTTTCCCAAATTTGGGGAAAATCAGCTGAGGTTTCTAACATATTGCTATTTATAAATTAGAAGCATTAGCACCAGTTTGGGGGCATTAAGTATTTATTAAAGCTTATTAGATATTAGTGAAGAGAGATAGCACATGGCTCAGAAAGTTAGGAAAGTCTAGCTAGGATAGAGGAAGAGAGAGTGAAAGGTGCTTCCACCTATGAGTCTCAGGCCAAAAAAGGAAGTCCCTATGCCTCTGTGAGCAGAAACTTCCTGCAGGTCCGGATGAGAGGCAGTCTGTACACACTGCTTCAAGCTAATTGGCCAGCATCACCCAAATCCATTGGTTCACTGGACTTGAGGGTGGTCCTTGAGCAAAGGTCAGAGCTCAGAGAAAAATCCCCTGAGGGCCAGGCCTTCAGGTAGGTGTGGTTTCAATCAAGTTAACTCAAAGTGAGTCAATCAGCAAAGTCAATCTAATCAATCTTAATATAATCCCCTGGAGTGGGGGGGAGGGGGTTGGGGGGGGCGGTGTGCTCTGGGCATCCCCAAACCCATTTTTTTCCCCACAGTTAGAAGCATCAGAGGCAGAGGGTAGAAGTCATTTAAACTGGGAAAGCATAGTTTGTGGTCATGGTGATAGCCTTCGGGCTTTGCCAATTTGCTTCTTGTATCATAATTTGGCTGTGTGTTGGGGTTGGATTTTGGTTGCTCCTGAGTCATGGCTTGTGCTTTTCCAGACCCTGCACACAGTGGGCCTCAGAACTGAGGACAAAAATGATGCTGACAGCGGGGGTGAAATCCAATCTAGCACTGCTTACCTGAGGTGTGCAAACTAAGTTCTGGTTCCCTGTCCCTAAGGAAGGGTACCCAAGGGTACTAGGTATGTGTGACAGCTACAGGTCATTTTATCATGAGCTGATCTTCAAAAATTTCAGAATTTCATGTGATTTAGAGATGGACTTTACAGGTCACAGAGTATACCCTGTCACCCTTTTATTATAGATAGGGAGACGGAGGCACAGAAAGATTTGCACAAGGTCATGTATATGGTTTTAGAACTGGAACTCAGAATCAAGTGTTCTGCCTCCAAACTCTCTCACACTATTATGAAAGCAACACCTTTCTCCACATGAACCAGTTTTTATCTTGCCTTCATCTGCATACACCCCGACTACACTAAGGCTTCCTCTTAATAGCACATCATTTAATTTTCAAAGCCAGATAGATACTTCATTTAAAAAAGTGTTCCGTTGTGACCCTGGGCAAGTCACTTAACCCCAATTGCCTCACTAAAAAAAAAAAAAAGTGTTCTGTTTAGAACTAGATGCTCTGGTTTCCAATGCCAGCTCCCCTATTTACTACCTCTACAGTATCTGTGTACCTGGGGCAAGTCACTTCATCTCTGTAGGTCTTACTTTTCCCATCTATAAAACTAGGGGGTTAGACCAGATCATCTTTCAACTCTCTTAGCTCTATATCTATGATTCTATGCTCAGTGGAAAGGATTATTTTTAGTGTTGGGAGAACAGCATGAACAAAATTTGGCACATCAAAAAATACTCAGGTTTTTAAAGTCAGAGGATGAGGGCTAAATCCAGGGTCTGTATCTTACTCCCTGTATTTGAGCATGGACAAGTTCATTCTCTGCAGGCCTCAGTTTCCTTCTCTGTAAAATGAAGAGGTTGACCCAGCCTTCAATCAATGATCCTATGATGATCTAGGTTGAAACTTACTGTTTGGAACCCCCTCACCCCCTTATAAGATAATTAGAAAATAGATTCAAGTATAATTGAATCAATTCTGATCTCATTTTTAAGTTAAATTTATTATGATACTCTATCAGGAAATTTGTATGGTTAAGTTGTTACTCAGTTATGTGATTTGTAATATGTGAAGGAAAGTGCCCAACAGTTTAATAGTTCATTGTATTAGAGATATTGTCAGAATGTGGATTCTTTAAATTCTTTTTGGGTTATGAATTTAACTGAGTGAAAAAATGATTTTCTATGTAGTGGGCATAGTAAGAATATCCTCAGCTGTATTTTAAGGCTTTAAGATCTAACCAGATGTTCAGTAAAGTACAGTGATTTGCTTCTGGTTAAGAGCTAGAAATTATAAAGAAAAGATTTTAAAAGAAAAGAAAAAAAAAATCAGTCTCTACCCATTGAGCCATACTGTCTTAAACCTGACTTTCAAACTCTGTCTTCAGTTTCCAACTAGTAAGGTTAGATAACCATCTACTTAATCATGTCTAGCTATCTTTCAAATATAATGTTATATAAGTATTGGATATGGTAAAAATATTGGTTATTGGTTAATGTGCTTATTATATGAAATTTTAACGATCTCCTTGTCTATCCAAATTGAAAACGCCACACCTTGTCAGTGTTCAGCTGCATTCTTTATCTGCAGGCCACAAAAAGCCTTTTAAGGACAGAAAAAGCCAGCACATTTTATTTTATTTTAAATAAAAGCATTTTATTATTTTCCAGTTACATGTAGAGATAGTTTTTAACATTTGTTTATATAAGATTTCCAGTTTCAAATTTTTCTCCCTCCCTCCCCTCCCTCCCCTCCTCCCCTCCTCCCCTAGACAGCAGGTATTCTGATATAGGATATATATATATATATATATATATATATATATATATATATATATATATATATATATATATATATATACACACACACACACACACACACATATATATATATAAAATACTATTAAACATATTTCTGCATTAGTCATGTTATAAGAGAAAAATCAAAGCAAAAAGGAAAAACCTCAAAAAAGAAAAACAACAGCACCAAAACCAAAAGAAATAGTATGGTCCAATCAGCATCCATATTCCCCAGTTCCTTTTTTTTTTTTTTTCTGGATTTGGAGAGCTTTTTCCATCACAAGTCCTTTGGAACTTTCTTGTACCATTGTATTGGTGAGATGAATCTAGCCTATCACAGTTGATCATCACATAATGTTGATGATACTGTGTATAATGTTCTTCTGGTTCTGCTCATCTCACTCATCATCAGTTCATGCAAGTCCTTCCAGGTTTCTCTGAACTCCTCCTGCTCATCGTTTCTTACAGCACAATAGAATTCCATTACATTCATATACCACAACTTTTTCATCCATTCCCCAATGGATGGGCAACCCCTCAATTTCCAATTCCTTGCCACCACAAAAAGAGCAGCTATAAATATTTTTGTATATGTGGGTCCTTTTCCCTTTTTTGTGATCTCTTTGGGAAAAAGACCCAAGAGTGGTATAGCCAGCACATTTCAACTTTAACTTGTTATCTGATAAGTTTTGAACGTAGCTGTGGAGGTCCTTAGACAAAGGAGGAAACAAATTTTTACATAACAGGGGATTCAATCACCACTATGTATTTTTCACAAAGGTATTATATGAATTTATAAATGATAAATTTTCCTTTATAAATGCAGAATACTAGGCCATAGAATTAAAACGTTACCATTAGTTGTAAATCCACAATTAATTTAAATTAAACCAAAATCTGCCCTAAAAGAAATAACATGGTCTGAATGTCTGCTCTTCTATTAGGATTATTATGGTAAATTAGGACTTAACATTAAAAAGATTTGGCATTAACAAACCTCCTAGCCCTGTGACCTCAAGAAAAGTTCTATCTGTCTCAGTTTACTTTTCTGTAATAGAGCTTACCTCCCAGGGTTGTGAGGATTACATGACTGTAAAGTGCTTAGCATAGGACAAATGTTATATTAATGATTCTCTGTGTAAAGTATAGAGCAAAAGCACATGTAATGAAAATTATGAACACCTGAATTTTGTAATAGGCAGATTAATGGTAAAGTAACTTTAAATTGGGTAAAAGTTTCAAAGAAAAATATGGGGTTTTTTTTGTCTTTAACCATTGAATCACACTGCCTAAGAACAGCCTTTGGCTTTGAATTACTTAATTCTAGTAAAGCAGGCCATGCCCTATCTTCATTTTGTGGGACTTGCAGGCTCACAGAAGCCTAGGACGTGCTGGGAAAAACAAAGGGTGGCTAGACTTTAACTAGACTCCTTATGTGATAAGTTTCTAAGGTATGGGCTATGGGTAGAAACCTCAGCTCTTTGGAGAAATGGAGTTTTAAGGTATGTTGTTTTAAGGTATTATGTTTTTAAATTTTCTTATAATGTATAAATTGGTAAAAGCTGTTATATGAAACCTCTTACATGTGTGCGTCTTCTGGTAAAAAATTTAATTCTTATTGCAACTAGAAGATATAAGCAGAATTCAAGGATGTAAGATTTTACTGTTTTGGGTCTAATTGTGTAATTACTCAATATGCAAAACAACTAGGTACATCAATACTCAGGTTTGTGATCTGCCTGCAAATGCTTACATGGTCATGGTATTAAAATTTTACTTCTAGTGATATGTTTTTAAGAAAAAAAAATAGAGATTTAGCATTTTAACAGTATCTTATCTCATGAAGGTTTGGAGAATATTCCTTTTAACATTAGGGTAAATTTTAAGTTGTTTCTTAAAAAAATATTTTCAGGATATAATGTGTAATGTTCAGTTAACACTTGGGTGGTTTAGAAGGCCTGCTATCTTATTCGTAAGCTAATTTGTTGCAATGACAATTTTTTTTTTTAATTTTAGTGAGGCAATTGGGGTTAAGTGACTTGCCCAGGGTCACACAGCCAGTAAGTGTCAAGTGTCTGAGGCTGGATTTGAACTCAGGTACTCCTGACTCCAGGGCCGGAGCTCCATCCACTGCTCCACCTAGCTGCCCCCTGCAATGACAATTTGATATTGTATAAGAGTAGATAAAGTGGAAGTTGTTATTGCAATATTGAATCAATTGGTTATTAAATTAATACCAGAGTATCTAAATTACTGTACTAAGCTGTGAGAAAGATCTTACTATTTTTATTGGTATTAAGCAATCGTTAAATTAGTGTCTGAATTTGATATGTATAAGATATACTAGTGAACATTGGTAACTTATGAACTGTCTTATATCACCTTAATAGGAAATGGGATTTAACCTATGATTGTTATTTGGAATTAGAATATGTGGAGGAACACATGTAGAGTAGTTGAGTCATCTCAAGATTTAAAGGAATTCTGAGGGCAGTACCCTCTGTGCTCGAGTGGGACATTTTCTAGTTTGTTCCCAGTATGCAATTTGGTATTGTTTACACTCATTTCAACCACTGCTTGTTATTGAGCATCTCAAGGCAGATCCATTTGTGTAGTGCTAACTGGGATGAAAAGCATAAATTTCACATGGGTACAAGCATAGTTAATGCTTGCTACATAGGATATATGATCCTTGAGAAGTGAGTTCACTTTTAGTACTGATTATTGGAACTTGCTATTTAAGACATTAGGGGACTATTAACTATTATTATTCTGAGTCTGACTTCAGTTATGACCATCAAGGAATATTTAGTCATATGACCCCTGATGCCAGCAACCCTATGGGGTTTTTACATGTATGCACTGCAGGTGGAGTTCTCTTGGGAAAGACTGGGAGACTGACTTTTTGGCAAAAGCTGAGGTAGGTGTCTCCTGACTCAATTTCCCCAATATTACATTCTCCTACCTGGCTGATTTTAAGTCTGGCACACTGCATCAACTGTCTGCTGAACTTCTGCCTGGGGTGTATATATAGAGTTTGGGGAAATATTATTCTCTGAGAGCTTTGCCTCTTTTATGACAAGTTCCTATAAGCATGTCACTTGATCAGCATGAACACAGTATTGTCTCTTCATCCATAGACTGTAATATCTGGGTAAGATGCAGGTATAAGATTCAAGCTATTCAGCTTAGAAATTCTCGTCCCTTTCAGATTCTAAATAACTAGAATGTATAAGCATTTAGCCTTGTCATGTGTCTGTTATTGGTTATGAATTTTAAAACTGAATTAGAAACATCTTAAGCTTGGTTTGAAGAAAAGAACTTTAATGCAACCAGTTTTCTTAGAGTAACTTATAGAATGTTTTCTTACACCAAGGGAGAGATCAACTTGAAATTTATTATGTAATGTGGAAATAACACTTGTTTGTGAAGTATGTCCTATAGTACAAGCATGGTCTGTTTCGGACAGCTTATTTGACATGCACTGTTCTGAAATTAATTGAGTGTTATCCTGGGTCTTTACTATAATTGAAGTTATTTGATTTAAGGGAGAGTGAAGTGAAGGGATATATGATTATCTGTCAATTTTTTCCTAAGGGTTTAAGTAAACTCTCATAGTCACTATCTGTGTGGGATTCTGGAATGCAATCAATTGTCTTGATTCCTAGTGATCAGCAGGGGAGATATTAATTGAACTATACAAAAAGACTGGTCCATAAGACTATTTCTGAGAACTGAGTACTGGCTACATTTCTCACAGTTTGAAAAAGGGCTGCTGACCTGGTTTGGACTGCCCTAGAACCTAAGCAGGGGACAGCTGCTGCAGACCACAACCCCAGGACCCCGAGGATGAGAAGTAGACAGCATCCAGAGGAGACTGCATCCCACGATTGTACTGGACGAGGGCTGAGGATACCCAGCACCCCAAAGACTCTATGCCTTTCCCGGTGTCCTATCCACCTTGTCAAGTCATCCTATGGTTTTGAATTCTACTACAGATGGGATTAATTTTGGTATTTTGGGGGGCTTTCTTTGTGGCCAGCTCTGCTCCCCCATTTGACAATGATCAATCCCTCTCATGTGACCCCACAACTTCTTAGACCCCTAGTTGAGTTGATCTGACTGCTTGGCTTTGTATACCTATTCAGCCAGAAGCCTGGTCATCCCACTCTGGTTTATCTCCCTGACTCCTCACCTTGGTTAAATAGTGTTCTTGTAAAAGTTAGGTTCCAAACAGAAGTTCATTGATCTTTGGGTGTCAGTGGGACTGATCCCCCTTGACCATGGGGGGGATGTTAATATGAATATATGGATCACCTGGATTTGATGGGGGTACCTTATTATTCAAATGGCTTTTATGAGACCCTGGAAAGTGCCCTTTGGCTAAAACTTCAGGCTGAACTCAGATAAGTCCCTATTTACTAACTTCTCTTCCCAAGAGAGTAAACAAATCAAAATGTCCCCTTTGACTCAACTTCAACTAATGAGTCCCCATTCACTGTCTTCTTTCCTCCAAAGAATAAATAGAGCAAATATGTAGACATTCTTGTCCATGGTAAACCTTTCCTATATCTTTAAGCTACCTGCTATAGTATTTACTTTAGGTTAATTTGTATCATGACATGACCCTGTAACCAGTGAGTGAAAAACCTTAAAAACACTTAGAAAGAAGGGGTGCTTTGAGCTTCTCTATTGGGAGGGGAGACTTCACACATGATCATGTATTTTGTCTTTCTTCTTGGGACAAAATATTAATTGATATTATGTTTTTTCTGTCTGTTTCTGATCTGGTTTTGTTCTGTAGGAGACATGTCTCTGATCTGTTTTTATTTTTTTGGTAGGAGATATTATAAAATATTATAATTTCTCTATCTGTTTACTGATTCTGTTGGAGACAGGCAGATACAAAAGCTATATTTAAATATTCAGCAGAAGCTAGTTATTATTTTTATGTTAAATATAACTGAACCTCGGACTACTTGGAAGTAAGGGTAATGTGGGAGAGTAAAGGGGCTATTATAAAAATACCTTTTAAGAAAAATGTAGTTTTCTTCTATGCATATAAATACACAGTTATAGCACTTATAGACAAGTGTTGCTAAATGTGGCCAATGCTTTAATGAATATGGACAGTGCTGCTTATGAGGTATTTTTAAAGTGTTGGAAAACAAAATGTTTTCTTAACTTGTGTAAGTTCCCATCCCCAAGACCTTCTTTGACTCCAAATTCCCTTTTTCACTCCCCCTCCCTTTCTGGATTGTTCAAAGGCAAACTCCAGCTGAGTCCACATCTCAGCCAACATGACCAGTTCAAAATTAGTGGTTCAAATTAGGGAAGGCCTGAATTATTAAATAAGATGTTAGCTAATGGATAGCCTGGGTGTGGGCTCTGAAAGACCCAAATCTTTGTGCCTGATGTCAGTTTTATTCCTCAGGGGCTCATGCTGGCAAAAGATCATGCACCACCATGAACTGGCCCGCCAAATGCAGAATCACTAAAGTCAGTTTTCTCTTCCCCTGGAGTGGCCCAGAGGGTATACATCAGGCTGAGCTGCTCAGGATTTGAGAGTCTCCTCCTAAGTAAATCAAAACCGGAGGTCAGCCCGGCACAGAACCCTCAATAGAAAAGTCTTCTAGACTTTTTTTTGGCAAGTTCAACTTGAAGTTCAAGCTCTTGGACATGTTAAAAATTTGGTGCTTCTTGCCATTTTTGGTGGCCAGCCCAGTTATGAATGTAGATGACTCTTCTTGTATGTGGGAGAGTCCTACTGGTCAGTCTGAGCTATATGATCTCAAATAGCATAGAATGCTTATCAGGAGTTAATTTTTTTTTTCTTTTGGTGAGGCAATTGGGATTAAGTGACTTGCCTAGGGTCACACAGCTATTAAGTGTCAAGTGTCTGAGGCCAGATTTGAATTCAGGTCCTCTTGACTCCAGGGCCGGTGCTCTATCTACTGTACCACCTAGCTGCCCCAGGAGTTCATTTTTAAATAGATATCTATTTTTTCCCTAAAGCAGTTAAAGATCATATCCATTTATTGCAAGCTGTGGTCTGATCCTGTTACTTATTCAAGAAACTTTGATGGTTCCCTATTGCTTATAGCATAAAATACAAATAATGGTATTGAAGGGCCTGCACAGTGTCCATCAAGCCTTCCTTTTTGAGGTGCCTTATTGATCCTTATTAACCAATCCCTTTTGTTTTTTGGGGGAATTTGGGATCAATAAATCCCATAGCCCTTTTTATTTCACACACTCCTTAAATTCTGCAGCTTTTGACACTATTGGTCACTAATTCTTCTTGGATATGACTTCAACGGCATTGCTTTCTCTTGGTTGTTCTTTTCTGACCCCTCCTTCTCAATCTCTTTTGTGGTATCACCATGTGTATCCTATTCCCCTTTGCTTGGTTTGCACCTGGGTCTAACCCTAGAGTATATCATGGGCCCATCCTCTTGAGTTAAACCCTCTCTCTTGGTGATTTCATTCCCTCTCATGTGTTCACTGATCCTTTATATCCATGTAACTCCCAAATCTCAGTGTTTAGCCCTCATCTCTTCTGTAGCTCCATCTCCACATCTCTGACTATTGAGCTTCTCTCCTGAGAAGTTCCACAGGTTTTTCCAACTCAACATTTCCAAAATATAACTTGTGATCTTTTCCCCTAAAGCTTCTCCCTCCTCACCAGTCTACAGGTCACCAAGGCTTCCAAACTCAGGGTCATCATTCTCTCTCCTTCATTCCCTTTCCTCAATCAGTTGACAAGTTTTGTTGATACCATATCTGTAACAATTCTTATATCACTTTTTTTTTTTGGTGGGGCAATGGGGGTTAAGTGACTTGCCCAGGGTCACACAGCTAGTAAGTGTCTAGTGTCTGAGGCCGGATTTGAACTCAGGTACTCCTGAATCTAGGGCCGGTGCTTTATCCACTGTGCCACCTAGCCGCCCCCTCTTATATCACTTTTAAAAATTTTGTTATTTTTTTCATTTCCAAACTGTCTCCCTTCTATCTCCCTGACCTGTTGAGAAAGCAAGAAAAACAAAACTCATTATGAATATGTATTATCAAGCAAATAAAATTCCTGAATTAACTATATCCCCTAAAATGTGTTTCAATCTCCATAACCTCTTTTTTTTTTTGTGAGGCAGTTGGGGTTAATTGACTTGCCCAAGGTCACACAGCTAGTAAGTGTCAAGTATCTGAGGTCGGATTTGAACTCAAGTCCTCCTGAATCCAGGGCCGGTGCTGTATCCACTGCACCACGTAGCTGCCCCTCCTTAACCTCTTTATCTGGAATTGGATCACTCAGTTTATCAAGAGTCATCTGGCATTATGGTTGATCCCATTGTGTTGATCATAGTTACTAAGTCTTTCACTGTTGTTTGACTTTAAGTATTGTTTTTATAAAAATTGTTTTTCTGGTTCAGTAGACTATCACTTCACTTTGTATCATTTCATAAAAGTCATCCAATATTTTTCTGAAACTATCACCTTTATCATTTCTTATAGCATGAGAGTATTTCTTCCCATGCACATACCATAGCTGGTTTAGCTATTCCCCAATTGATGGTCATTGCCCCAGTTTTCAATTCTTTACCACAGGAAAAAGAGTTGCTATAAATATTTTTTGCATATATGTGTCCATTTCCTCTTTATCTCTTTTGGAATAGACATAATAGCAGTATTACTTGGGTCAAATGGCATGGCACAGTTTATTAGCTTTTTGGACATAGTTCCAAATTGCTTTCCAGAATGCCTGCACCAGTTCACAGCTCCACCAACAGTGTTTTGGTGTTTTGCTGCAGCCTCTCTAACATTTGTCTGTTTCCTGTTTTGTCAATTTTGCCAATCTATATTGGTCACTTTCTCTTCACTTAAATGGTTTCAAAACTTTTCTACTGGTTTTTCCACTTAAAATATCTTTCCTTTACAATCAACCCTCCATCTAACCAGAAAGACAATTTTCCTAAAGCATATGTAAAACCAAGTCATTCCTCTCCCCAAGAAGCTATTGTAACTCCTCATTGCTTCTAGGAAAAATATGAATTCTTTTTAGATTTAAAACTCTCTGCAATCTGGATGTGCTATATTCCGTGCCTAGATTCTTCTCTCCCTCTTTACCTCTGCCTCTTGGATTCATGAGTTTCTTCTAAGTTCAGTCCAGGTACAACCACCTAAGTAAGGTCTCTCTACAACCCCTTCCAAGCATTAGTCCTCATCAACTTGCTTTGAATTTATTTATCAGTATATATGCTTCATGCCCTATCAGAATGTAAGCTTCTTGAGGTCAGGGACTTTTGTGTCATTCAGCATAGGAACTGGAACACAGTAGGTGCCTAATGTTTGCTTGTTGTTTGATAGAATGTAAACTCCTCAAGAGTAGAAATCATCTCATTCTTTGTATTTCTGCCTCCAGCACCATGCCCACTGACTGGCACATGATCAGAATTAAATGAATACTTGCTGAATGAATGAAACAGTTCTCAGAAAAAAACTCAATTTCCTTCTATTAGAATGTAAGCTACTTTAGAATAGAGTTGTTTCATTCATTATTGTATCCCCATCACCTAGCTCAGTGCCTTGCATGTGATAGGCACTTAATAAATGCCTGTTGATTGACTAACCATTGAATTTCAAGATATGTTGTATCTGCGTGTATGCAATGGCAGCAGCCTTGATATTTGTTCCTGGTCTCCTCCTGTTGTGTGGTCACTATGGTACATAAGGGTACCCATGGTTCCTATGTTGGTGTGTTCTCATAGTTATTCTGTTCCAGAGCTCACACAAAGTGTTTATCCATTTGGGGAAGCAAAGCAATGGTCAGATCCAGGGAGGAAAAAGGGATTACTTTCATTTGGAGGGAGGAGAGGTTATCAGGGTTGTCATCCTGGGAGAAGGAGGCACCTGAGGATTTTAGGATTGAAAGCTGGATGGGGGGGCAGCTAGGTGGTACAGTGGATAGAGCATGGGCCCTGGAGTCAGGAGGACCTGAATTCAAATCTGGCCTCAGACACTTGACACTTGATAGCTGTGTGACCTTGGGCAAGTCACTTAACCCTACTTGCCTCACCAAGAAAGAAAGAAAGAAAGAAAGAAAGAAAGAAAGAAAGAAAGAAAGAAAGAAAGAAAGAAAGAAAGAAAGAAAGAAAATAAGAAAGAAAGAAAGAAAGAAAGAAAGAAGGAAAGAAAGAAAGAAAATAAGAAAGAAAGAAAGAAAGAAAGAAAGAAAGAAAGAAAGAAAGAAAGAAAGAAAGAAAGAAAGAAAGCTGGATGGGACCTGGCCAATCATCTACCCTAACCTGATCCTTTTACAAAGGAGAACATGGGGTCCTTTGGATGTGAAGCAATGTGTCTTGGGTCACCCAGTGAGCCAGGGATGAAACCCAGGATGAAGCTCAGGGGATGGGGAATGAAGATAGGAGGTCTTTCCCTTACAGCACAATGCCAGTGTTACAAAGTGCCCTAAGCATGAGAACAAATGAACACAAATAGCAATGTTCTGGGAAGCTCCAGTGGGGAGGGAAGCCAACTGTGGTTATGCAAGCTGATACAAATGCCTTCTTAATTAGAAAATCAATCACCCTGTCACCCTGATTGATTGTGATTCTGCTGGAGGAGGGAAAGAGAGGAGAGTCATGGCAAGATCATTTTTTCCTATTACTAAGAGAGGGACTAATGTACCTTTCTGAGCAATTCCCTGAGAACAACTTGTTAAAAATCTGCCACCATTTCCCTCTTGTTAATTGAGACTTTGGGGGTGGGGGAGTGGACTGGAGGGCTGGAGAGGGGGTGTGATGGTCTGCATGAGCAACTTGGGCTTTTTTCTTTAAGGATTCATGTGAGTCCTTAGCTGGAGGTGGGCAGGAAATGTCTTTAAGGAAATGGAAGGATGGTAAGACTCCAGGCCACTTTCCCAAAGTAGGGCTCTGACAGAGGAAGGGGGCATATGGGGGTGTTCAGGAGGACTAGCACCTCTGATGTGAGGGTTTGCTGAGCCCTGTTCAGGGCTGCTCATCTACCTTTGGTGTCCACCTGTCACCCAATACTCACGTGTGGCTCTAAGGAGCTGTAGCATGCGCAGAAGTGACACCCTAGTAAGCCATCTCAGCAGACAAGATAAACCATGTTGAGGGTAATAAACAGGCTTCAATCCCATTGATGAGTTAGGTAGGGTATATGCCTCACACATGGGAAGACTTTCCCCAGTGGAGTGGGCAGATGAGAACAATTTGTTCAAACTGCCATGGAAACAGCTGAAGCAGGTGTTGGGAGCACCCAGACCTTGGTCAGATATTGAAGATACCAAGGGCATCCAATGCATCTTGGTGCATCATCAGTCATCCTGACTTTTTTCTTGCTATTGGACACTGGAAGAGAGAGTGAGACTGATGACTTTGTGCAACTCTGCCTCACTTAAACCCAACTCATGTGTAAATCAAGATATCCCCCGTGATATCATTTGTCCTCTTCAAAATCAAAGGACTTGTAGCTGAGGTGGGTAAAAGCATTAAATTTCGATGTCAAAAGATAGAGCCTAGGGATGTAGGAGGCATCTAGATGGCACAATGTAGGAGAGCTCTCTTGGGACTTAGAGTCAGAATGACCTGAGTTTGAATCCTGCCTCAGACACTTACTAACAGGACCCTAGCCAAATCGTTTAATCCATCTCAGTCTTACTTTGATCAACGTTAAAATGGGGATAAAAGAGCATTTATTCGTGGCATTATAGCGGGAATCAAATGAGAGAACTTTTAAAGTGCTTTGAAAAGGAGATGGATAAATGCAAATATTATTATTGTTGTTGTTGATATTAGATAAAACACTGGATTTGAAGTCAGATCTGTGTTGAATCCGAGTTTTCTCCTTACCACATGCATGATTGCAGGTTCAGGCTGACCATTCCAGTCTTCTTGCATCCTACCCCCGTCTGTTCATGATCAAGACCAACTAGAAAGGTCTCTTGCTCTCCTTCCCACATGACAATCAATCTTCTGTTTCAATGTGCCTTTGTAACCCTGCCCTATTCCCTCATGCTCTCTTCTCTAAATGTAGGTTTTTAGTTGTCAAAGTGATTCTCTCTCCAAGTGAAAAGGACAGTGAGTTACACATAAACACATTTATGTGAATAGAATATGCTGTTGACCAGCTATACAAAAGCAAGAAATATTAGAATATAATGTACAGGAAATCACACATTAGCCAGTTTGGATTGAATATAAATTATATGATAATAATACTTAATAAAATATATGTAATAATATGTAAAATACATGTAATAATAAATATATGCTCTGAGTATGATTGTGAAAGACTTTAAATGACAGTTTACATTTTATACCAGGGGCAATAGGGAGCTATCGAAGCTATTAAAGTAGGGGCATAACATGGTCAGACCCATGCTTTATAAGTGTGCAGACAATAGGTTGGAGAGAAGAGAAGTGTTTATTACCTTTGTCTACCCCACCAAACCATGGTTCTTGCTCTCCATTTGTTGATTCAAAAACCATTTATTAATTCCTTGTTATAATCACTCCAATGTGTTGGATGATGGGTACAATGAATTCTTGCCATTGCACCCTTGCAGTGTCAGGATAGTAGTAGTTGCACCTGTTGAAAGTCTCTTGTAATCATAGTTTATCCCATCAAGTTTACCATACCTTTCGAAGACCTCCTCCTTATTCCTCAGCTCATTGATAACCACTTGCATTCTTAGCCAGTCAACAATGGACAGCTCCTCTGGGCTCTTCAGTCCTGTACCTCCACTCTTGTCTCTGAATCCTGAGTCACTGTTTCAACCTATTCCTATCATTCACTGCCTTACCCCCAAGAGGGACTGTTTTATAGAGTTTCTAGTTTCACAAGAATTCCAAAAACAAAGAAATTTAGATACACACCCTAGATTCCATGAAAAAGAATCTTTTTCACTCCCAGTCATCAGGACAGGGCCATAGGGTTGCAGTTTGATGGATTTTGATTTTCCCAGGGGCCAGGATTAGGTTATTCATCGAGCACCCAGGCCTGTGGTTCCAAAGGTTTGTCATGCCCGGGTGGGAGTGGGGACAAGCTCCCACTCTCTATAAAATGCTCCCGTGGCGTGCATCTCAAATAGCCTCTGACAACCGAAGCCCGACTCCTGGCCTTCTCATGGTGGAACTGTTTTCACTAACAGGAGAAGGGGCAAAGTCGAGTCACTGGTGCCTTAAAACCAGTCGCTTTGGGCAGGTGGGGCTCCTCAGCCTTGGCAGGCAAGCCGCCTAGGGGAAGGGAACCCTGATTTTAAACCTCCACTGCCTTGCGGCTATACCCATATATGGGAAAGGCTTCGGGAGTTAACCCTGAGGAAAAATCAGGAGTTGGAGTCCCTTAGGCAGTTCGATGTTGGACATCACATCCCTCTGGCAACTCCTGTGGTGGCACTGGTGCCAAACTGTATTGGCTCTGCCTCTCCTTTGGATCCACCAATGTCGCAGAGGGGGAAAACCTGCTGCATGGGCAACAGATTGTTTTCCATATTGATCCACCCAGGCCAGGGCCCTGGAGAGGACACTCCAGCTACTCCTCATGGGGTAGATACAACACGGGATGTGGCTGTGCAGCTCCTGTATCGGACTGCACAGCCACACTGTGGCCTGTGGCTCTTCAAGATTCTGATCCATGGTCGTCTGTGACTGGTGGAGGCCTACTATACTACTATACCCAGGCCTGTAACAGAGTCAGCAAGGCTTCATCTCTTCTCAAAGAGCTCCAATCAAGACCAAAGTTATCAACAATCTGTGTCTCTTGGGGAGGAGTCATGTTAAAATTTTTTTTTTTAATGGGATGCAGAGTAAGGGTCTGTTTATTGTTTTCCCCTCACCCTTTTTCTTTTTTAAAGGCAGCCAATTTCCAATTGTTTGGCAAATTGACAAAGACATTTTGGAGGATTAGAAGCCACAGCTGGCCCCCAGATCCCCTTTTAGCCATTGATTTCAGCCTCAATGATTCTCACTTTTAAAAACCAGAGCTACAAGTACTAAAATTGATTGATTTGAATTTCTCCTTTTTTCTCCTAGGCCAGTACCCTTTGGGGAAGGAGCCAAAAGCCAGGTAATAGATACAATGAGGTAAACAGGAGAAGGACTAATCAATCCCTAAATAATTAATGTGTAGCCTTAGAATCATAGCTGAAGAATCCTTAGAGTTTATCTAGTCTGGCTAGGTGACTCAATGGATAGAAAGTGGGACCTAAAGTGAATACATTTACTAGCTGTGACCCTGGACAAGTAATTTCATCTTTGAGTTTTTTCACCTGTAAAATGGGGATAATAATAGCATTCACTTTCCAGGGAGTTATGTGAGGACCAAATGAGACAATATTGGCAAAGTGCTTTGTTAATCTTAACATGATATATGAATATTTAGCAATAATGATGATGTTGTTGATGGTGGTGGTGGTGGTGGGGTGTGTGTATGTGTGTGTGATAGTCTCCTTAGACAGTTTAGCAAAACCTATAGATCCTTTCTCAGAATAATGTGTTAAAATATATCAAATAAAATACCTAAGATCACAAAGAAAACAAATTCCATTGAGATAAAGTTGTCAAAATACTGGGTGTCCCAATAGTCTTAAGGAAGTCATAGGCTATTCAGTCTTTTGGGAGAAACTGTATTCAAATTGTTCATAGATGCCATATTAATAACACCTGATTTAGCCCAGCCTTCATATTTTACATATAAGGAAACTGAGGTTCAGAGACATTGAAAGACTTGCTCAATTCTATCAATGGAGTCAATTGTGAACTTTGGGTGTGTGACCCAATTCATGAACAGAAAGGTGTCCCCTTAAGTCCAGTCCACAAAACTCATTAGAGGCCACAGTTTTGAATCAAGTGGCACTTAGTGTATAATAGAAAGTCACTCTCTACATCCTGTGACTTGTTTAGGGACCATTTCTGTTCTGTCTGATGCTAGGTAGAAGAGGGGTCAGTTCACTTTCCTTTTTTTCTGTTTTTTTTTAAAATTATATTGTTATGTCTATCATTTTCCTGGTTGTGCTTGATTCATTTGATTCATTTGTATGTATTTTCCCATTATTCCTTGAATCTAAAATGTTCTCATAACATTATTGTATAAGAAATTATCCAGCCACTCTCAAACTGATGGACACCTATTTTCTTCTTCTTCTTCTTCTTCTTCTTCTTCTTCTTCTTCTTCTTCTTCTTCTTCTTCTTCTTCTTCTCCTTCTTCTCCTTCTTCTCCTTCTTCTCCTTCTCCTTCTTCTCCTTCTCCTTCTTCCTCTTCTTCTTCCTCCTCCTCCTCATTCTTGAAAAAGTGTTGTGATGAATATTTTGATGTCTACTGGACTTGTTTTAATGTCTAATTTACCTTAGCCTAACTATGGAATTCCTGGGTAAATAGTTCGAGACATTTAATCACTTTTTCAGTTTAATTCCAAATTGCTTTCCAGAATGGGTAGACCACTTAATAGTTATACCAACAATGCATTAATCATCTCTCCACAACCTTCTAACATTGATTATTCTCAGCTTTTGCCAATTTTCTGAATGTAAGGTAAAAAAACCTCATAGTCCTTTTGATTTGTGTTTAATTTTTAGAATTTTAAAAATTGCTTGTTGCTATCCTTTTGCTCCTTACCATTAGTTTTTGGCCATAGGATCATAGTATAATCTATTTGAACCCAATGCCCTCATTTTACAGATGAAGAAACTGAGGTCCAGATAAAGCTATGTGACTCACTAAGCAATACATAATTAATGTCTAAGATTGGATTCAAACCAAGGACTTTCTGACTCTATCCTAGGGCTTTATTCACTATACCACACTGCCTGGTATAATATATTTCTGTTAGTCTTCAATATATGAGAAGCAGCATGATATGGTGGATCAAGAGCTGCCTTGAAAGTGAGGAAGAATTCAGAGCCTCTCTCTGACATATTGGCTGTCTGACCCAGGAAAGTTAGTAAGCCTTTCAGTGCTCCAGGCAACTCTCTGAGACTATAATACACAGAGAACAGGTTGGCCTGTATTTGCAGTGTGTGTTTCTTTACCCTGGAGTTCCCTATACTAATGAAATCACAGGTCCATTCCTTAGGCCTATATATTGATCTATCTATTGATCATTTGGACACTTATATGGGATACTGCTACTTTTTCTTCTAAGAGGACCACAAAATTTGTGGAATCCTTGGATAAGAGAGTGAAATCAATGACTTTGGTGGAAATAAACAAAGCCTGATTGAGCCATTCAATCTTGGCTTGAGATTTCCTAAACAGATACCAATGAAGGAACCCATTTCCTGTTGACAGATGGCTGCTTTGGCTGGCCTTACTCTGTTCCTCGAAGGTAGGAGAGTTCTTCTGTTTGTGCCTCCTTTGAGCCAACTCAGCTTGAAAAGGGCTGGGTTCAACTGTATCAATGTGGCTATTGTTATTTCAGATGGGCAGGATTGAAATGAAAGAAAAAAATACCTTATTATCTGCAGCTCTCTCTCCCTGTCCTTGTCCCTGTCCCTGTCCCTCTCCCTTCCCCGCCTCTCCCCCTCTCTCCCTCCATCCCCCCTCTCTCCTAATGCTTTTTAAAAGCCTTTGGAGGCCAGGCAAGATAAAGTTTTTCTGGGATTCTCAGCTTACTCTCAGCAATAGCAGTGCCTTTGACTAACAAAGGACTAACATCTTTCATCAGATGTTCAGTTTGGCGATTTTAACATTGAGTGAGCATCAACTTATTATTTACTCGCCAAATATTTTGATGTGAATGAGTCTCTAAGCCTGGCCAAGCACTTTCTCACTTAATTCTGTTTATTTAAGGCAAATATATTCCACATTTCATAAACAATCTTACCTAACTCATGAAATATTATTTCTTAATTAACTCATGATCCCAAGAAGCCACTTGAAAGAAATTTGAAATGACTTGGCTGTTACAACCAGAAAATCATGTCTTGTCCTAAGAAAGACTTCAAGACTCAAAGACTAGAGTAGGTTCAATTCGAAGCCTTATTCCTAAATGGCTTTATGTAATACCCATAATAACTGTCATTTGTGGAGCATTTTAAGGTTTGAGAGAGTGTTTTATATATGTAACCCTATTCCATCTTCACAAAAAGTAATTTGGGGTACCTGCTATTATTACTCTTGTTTCGAGGATGGGAAAACTGAAGACTTTTTATTTTTTTAGCGAGGCAACTGGGGTTAAGTGACTTGCCCAGGGTCACACAGCTAGTAAGTGTGTAAAGTGTCTGAGGCCGGATTTGAATTCAGTTACTCTTGACTCCAGGGCCAGTGCTCTATCTACTGTGCCACCTAGCTGCCCCAAAACTGAAGACTTTTTAAGAGACTTGCCAAGGGTTAATCATACAACCAGCAAGGATTATTAAGTACCTACTTTGTCCCAAACACTGTTGTAGGTGTTGGGAATAAAATCCAAAAGTGAGCCTAGAGGGAATACATATCGGAGAGTGGGGACCAGGGAAGGAAGCTTTGGTCTAAGCAGTCACATGACTCATGAGTTGAGGCATAGGAAAGAAGATTGTCATACTTTTCAAATTACAATGGTAACATTGATTTGGTTATTGTTTCCAGCACAATTAAGAAGTGGATAAGAGAATCACAGGGCCATAGATTTAAGAGCTGGATCATACCATAGTAGACATTAAGTCCAACTCCCTCATCCCTCCCTTAGCCCAACAGATGAGGAAATTGAGTCAGAGAGAGGTTATGTGATTTGCCCACAGTATCAAAACTGGTGAGAGGTGGAAGTGATATTTGAACCCTGACTCTAATCCATGACATTAATTACTGTATGGCAGTGCTGAATGCACTGTGAAGCCTGGACCAGGACCGAATGGATAGATGTAGTAGACTGAGAGACTTTTCCTTGTTCACCCACCATTCAGAGCAGCTTAGTCTTGAGATAGAGTCCCAAAGGTACATAGATTCCATGCAACCCACATGTCTAAGGTGGGACTCAAATACAGGTCTTCTTGACTAAGTTTATAATACATTAGCACTTACATTTGGGAAAAAAAAAAACACTTTTGCTATCTTTCCTCTAGTACTTTGCACCCAGTAGACACTTATTGTTTCATAAAAAGCCACTAAGCACCTACTAAATACAAGGCATACTGCTAGGTGCTAGGAATACAAATGATAGAGATAAGTCTAGTGGTTTCATTAATATAGAGAACCCCAGGTAAGGAAGTGCCCTCTTACAATGCTGGTCACAACTTTCTCTGTAATTTATAGTCTTAAAGATTTGCTGAGAATAGGGTTATCAGACATGTAGCCTGCAGGTCTCATGTAGCCCACCACACTCCCAAGTGGGGCCCAAATCTGATTAAAATATAGCTCTTCTATGATTTTTATGTGTTGGTGTATTAATTAAAAAGAAATATGTAAACATGTTTTAAAATCAATATGTGGCCTTCAAGGATCCTAATGTATGTTTTAGTGGCCCCCATCCTAGAATACTGAGAGGTTTTGCCTAGGATCACATCGCCATTTTGTGTCAGAGGTGGTAAAACAAAGATAATACAAAAAGATCCTTGTTTTCAAAGTGCTTACTGTCTGCTAAAGGTGAACAAATCTTGGGAAGGAAGCATCATGCAGTTTGAGGAGATAGGGATCATTAAAAAAGAACAACAACAAAACATTCATACAGGACATAGCCCTGAGACAAGCCTGGAAGATTGTAAGAGGCAGGGATAAGGAAACAGAACAATCTCAATATTGGGAACAAATGGGGAAAAGTTATGGTTAATAGAGATGGGGGCACAAGGAATGGCCAGTGGTGCTTCTTGGCTGGACCTTTGACAAATACTTCTTGAATTGTTTCCCTCCAATGTCCAAGGTGCTTGGCTTTTCTCCAAATGGAAGATGCCATCATGTTTGCTTTATTTTATAAAATTGTCAGTAGACACCATCACTATAGCCATCTAACATGATAGAGTCCTTGAAGAGGATGGAGTCACTGAGCCAAATATTTTTCAACCAGTGAGATTATGCCTCTAAAAAATTTGGCAAACCATTCTTTGATACTGGGGCAGATGAATGATCTCAATAATTGGATATTACCTCCAATGATGTATCCCATGACCCATCTCTGTCTGCCCATTCTCTGAAGTTCTTATCCACAAGTTCCCATGAATTCTCTACAGGGGATCAGTCTAATAGTCTAGGAGGACTTCCTCTATTTCTCTTGTCAGAAGTTAGAAGGCTCCAAAGAACAAGGTGGAGTCATCTAGGTGGCTCAGTGGATAGAACACAAACCTGGAATGAGGAAGACCTGAGTTCATCAACAACTCCTGCAATTATAGATCATGTGCCTCTTGTCTAAGACCCAGCTAAGTTTGGAGGGGCTCATCAGTATCAGCCCTGGTTGGGCACCAGGGGATACATCGTTTTCAGCTATGATTACTCATGAAGACCTTTTCTCAGAGGTCATGTTTTCACATTTGTGGAATTTCATCAAGAAAGGGATAAAAATGCCCATGTTCTTGAATCCAAAGACCCCATTATTATGCTCATGCTATAAGGAGATCAAAGACAGAAAGAAAAGTCCTATACACATCAAATGAAATCCATGTTTAGTCCATGTATCCACAGATGTGATTAGAAAATAAGGAGATTGGGGGCAGCTAGTTGGCAGAGTGGATCAAGCACTGGCCCTGGATTCATTAGGATCTGAGTTAAAATCCAGCCTCAGACACTTGACACTTACTAGCTGTGTGACCCTGAGCAAGTCACTTAACCCTCATTGCCCCACAAAAGAATGACATTAATAACTAATAGATTACATATGAAAATCAGTCTTATGCCTCTTTGGCAGTGTGGTATAGTGAAGAATGTTGGCCCTGGAATCAGGAGAGATCTGGGTCACAATCTTGACTCAACACTAGCTATATGATGCCTTAATTTTCTCTTCTGTGAAATGTGAAGATGATAATATTTCTACTATCTCCATCAAAGGGCTGTTGTGAGTATCAAATAAGATAAAATGATCATAGATTTGAAGTGAGGAGGGACCTCAGAGGTCATAGAGTATACCACTCTCCATTTATAGATGAGATAACTAGGACCAGAAAAGAGAGGTTATTCTCTGAGGCCCTCTCTGACTCTCCATCTAATGATCAGTGCAGTAGACCACGTAGCACCCTCAAGACAAAACCTATGAAGCTTTTTGTAAACCTCAGAGTACTGTATAAATGTGGGCTATTGCTCATAGTCACACCATTAATATATGTTTATGTATAATTTTTTTCTATGTATATGTTAACACAAAAAGGACTGTGTACACTGCTTGGCACATAGTAAACACATAAAATATTAATAAAATAGGAATCCATGTTCAGATTAGAAAAATGAGGCTGGGAGAAGTGAAATCACTTCACCAGGAATCACTCAAGTTGGTGAGTGGATATCTGTTCCCAAGACTCTAGTGAAGAATCTATAAGAAAGAGAAGTCATTGGGTTGTTGCATGTCTAACTTTCTAAAAAGGAAGTTTAGGGACTCACATAAGAGATGGAATTTTTCAGGACTTCGAAGTTTCCTACACTGATTGTAGGCAGAGAAATATGGAGGTGTTAAGGAGGTAATTAACACCTTTCCTACTATAATATGCTAGAAGAGTTTGCAGGGCCAGGAGATGTGAAAAGGTCCTGGGGTAGCCCTAGAAGTTGGAGAAAGGCGATAATGGCTTGCCTACCTGTAAGGAAACTCAAGTAAATAGAGCTAATAACAGTTAAGCAGCAAACAGCTATGTTTTTAGTATTTAGGAATTTGTGTTTATTTTATTTTTAATGACTTTTTAATTGGTATCTTTTGTTTTTGCAACATCTACAATTCTCAACATATTTCTCTTCCTTTCTTCCTCTAACCGTCCCCTCCAGATGTATCCATTAAAAAAAGAAAAAAAGAGAAAAATTATTTGACAAAATTAACCAACATATCAAAATATCTGACATTATATTCAGTTTTCCATATCTATAGTCCTCAGTCTCTGAAAAGAAGCAAGGAAAGGTGCCTTTCATATATCTTCTTTTTCAGGATTCAGTTTTATTTTTATTTATTTATTTTATACTGTTTTTGCATATCTCATTTAGGCAGAAAGTATAGGGGATCCTCAGAGCCCCAATATCCTACTAAGGATAGGTGTGGAAGCTTTGACCTGTTCTATTTCCAACTAGTTTGGTTTGATTGTCCTTTGGCATCCTGCTACCTCCCATTGCCTCCTGAAGTCTTACTATATTAATGCTCAATTTAGTTCAGACACCTGATCAGCACAGCCCACTGCGGCTTAGAATATCTAAGCTCAAAACATTCACTAGCCTCAGTCTCCTTGTTAGTGGGATTGTAGGTATGCACCCCCTTAATTGGCTCAATTTCATTTGTATTGTTTTTCTTTCCAGTTTTCATTGCTGTAGTCATTGTGTATGGTTTCCCCCCTTCTGTGTCTGCTTATTTCACTTTATTAAGTTCTTGTATATCTTTCTGTGCTTCTCTATGTTCATAATTTTTTATATCACAGTAGTATTCCATTTCATTCTTGTGCCATAATTAGTTAGCTCTTCCCCAATTGATAGGCATCTAATTTTTTATAGATCTTTGCTGCTACAAAAAGTGCTGCTATCAATATTTTTGGTGTATTTGAACCTTTTTGTCATTGATCTCCTTTAGGCATATACCTAGTAGTGGAATCTCTGGGTCAAAGGTCATGGATATTTGAATCACTCTCTTCACACATTTTCTGGACTATTTTCTAGAATTGTGGGACCAATTCACATTTCCACCAACAATGTATTCGTGTTCCCATCTTTCAAAAACTCCTCCAACATGGACTTTTCTTTTTTGTTATCTTTGACAATTTATTGGAAGTGACATGAAATCTGAGTTGCTTTAATTTGTATCTGTCTCATTTTTAGTGATTTGGAGCATTATTTCATGTTTTTGTTTTTTTGTTTTTTGTTTGTTTTTTTTAGTGAGGCAATTGGGGTCAAGTGACTTGCCCAGGGTCACACAGCTAGTAAGTGTTAAGTGTGTGAGGCCAGATTTGAACTCAGGTACTCCTGACTCCAGGGCCGGTGCTCTATCCACTTTGCCACCTAGCTGCCCCTATTTCATGTTTCTTTTTTTAAAAAAACATTTTGAAATTCTCTCAAGAATCATTTTTCTATATACTTTGACCACTTATCTTTTGGTGAATGACCTTTGGTCTTATATATCTATATTTAGTTCTCTATCTATCTATCTATCTATCTATCTATCTATCTATCTATCTATCTATCTATCTATCTCTCAGACACTTGACAGTAGATAGCATTTATATAGGGCTATAAGGTTTTCAAAATGCTTTACATGTTATTAAATCCTCACAACAACTCTGTGATGTAGGTGTGATTATTATAGCCATTATACAATGAGGAAACTGAGACTGGGAGACTTTGAAGGATTTGACCAAGGTCACACAGATAGTCCATGTCTGTGGAAGGATTTGCACTCATCTATCCTGACTTCAAGTCCAGCACTCTACTCACTTCACCATCTACCATTTTAAGAGGTATCTCTACAGGGCATATAGGTGGTTCAGTGGATAAAGCAGTAGTGGGGCAGCTAGATGGCGCAGTGGTTAAAGCACCGGCCCTGGATTCAGGAGTACCTGAGTTCAAATCTGGCCTCAGACACTTGACACTTACTAGCTGTGTGACCCTGGGCAAGTCACTTAACCCCCATTGCCTAAAAAAAAAAAAAAGAAAAAAAAGAAAAAGATAAAGCAGTAGCCCTGGATTCAGGAGGACCTGAGTTCAAATCTGGCCTCAGACACTTACTAGCTGTGTGACCCTGGGCAAGTCACTTAACCCTCATTGCCCTCCCCCCCAAAAAAGAGGTATCTATACAAATAATTTTTTTCCTAGTTGACTGCTTCTCTTCTTATCCTAGACATGTTAATTTTGTTCAGGCTAAAAGTCCTTCAGTTTTCCATATTCAAAATTATTTGATTTATCTTTTGTAATAGCTTCTATTCCATGTTTTGTTTAGAATTCAATCCATAGCTATGGTTGTGAAAAGATTATGATCTGTTTCAATTTTGAAATTATTCTAGTATATAATATAAATGTTGGTCTACCTAATTTCTGCCAGATTGCTTTCCAGTTGCATTTTTAAAATCTTTAACAATCTTCTTGGCTTTCAGTTCTTGGAAATAAATAATATAGACGGTAGGATATAATGGGGGTTGAAGAGAGTTTCATCCAAAGTACTCTAAGAAAATTGAGAACGCATTTTTAGTGGACTTGAAGGAGGAAAACCTCAGAAAGGGCTTCATGGAGGAAATGTTAACTAAATTGAGCCTTGAGAAAAGAAAACTATTATAGTCCCTGGCATCTAATAGGTTATTTATTTTGTGGGGTGATGAGAGTCAAATGACTTGCCCAGGGTCACATGTCTGAGGCTGGATTTGAATTCAGGTCCTCCTGAATCCAGGGCCAGCACTTTATCCACTGTGCTACCTAGCTGCCCCCTGTAATAAGCTCTTAATTGGTGCTTCTTGATGGTCTGGTAAATGAAGGATCATAGTCCAAAGAAGTGAGGGACACAGAAGTGAAACATGACTGGAAAGGTGGGTTGGAGCCAAATTGTTGAGGACTTTCATTGCTAGAAGAATCATTTTATGTTTTGTCCTACAGAAATGGGCAGCTACAGAAGGTTTTGAGCAGTCAAGTGCCATAGTCAGAATTATGCCTTAAGAAGATTACATTATCAAGTATGTGAGGGCTGGATGGGAAAAAGCAGAGACTGTAATTAGAGAGACTAGGCAGGAAGCCATTATGCCAGTCCAGTGGAGAGGTGATAAAGGTTTAAAATGAAATTGTTTGAGGAGAAATAAGGCCATGATAACTTAGGAAGTCACGCGAATTAATTTAAAGCATCTAATCAAAGAAAAGCATATGTGCACATGTGTTGAAGGTATTGGTGAAGGTTACATTAGTATATCATACCATCCAGATTAGTTATTTGGTCACCCCAGAGAACAGGTGGCATCACCTACTGGCCTGAAAGGATAAAAAAGTAAGACCTTTTTGCCTGACTAGGTAGAAAAAGACAACTTTTTCACCCAAAGCTTTTTCTGGGCTGAGACCTAATCAATTTAACTAATTTAACTAATCATTTAAACACATGAGCTGGTACCTCTATAGTTGTGTCCATATCTTCTGATCTGTTACTGAATCCTGACCAACTCCTACAAAGCATTCTCTGTTAATTTCCTCATCTTCAAGGGGGTGAATCCACTCCCTAATTATCCTGTCAGACTAATATGGCCTAATTAGGTGACATCTCAAAGTCTGAAGACTATATCTATATCTATAGATGTATGTATACACACATGTATAATTTATTTAATTACATATTCCCCAAGTAATGTTTTAACAATCTTTTTAAAAATTGCATTCCCAAATTACCTACTTCTCTGTTGTCCCTCCCCCATCCCATGAGAAGCAAGTAATATGATATTGATTCTACATTTGAAGTCATGCAAAACATATTTCCATATTCATCATCTTGAGAAAGAAAGCACACACACAAACAAGAAAACACTTTTAAAAGTGAAAAAAAAGTATGCTTCAATCTACACTCATGAGTTCATGAGTGCTCTCTCTAAAAGTGGATAGGATTTTTTATCATGAATCCTTTGGAATTATTTTGGATCATTGTCTGGGTCAGAATAGCTAAGTCTTTCACAGCTGGTCATCATTACAATATTGCTATTACTGTGTACAATGTCCTGGTTCTGCTTGCTTCACTTTGTATCAGTTCATATAAGACACCTGAAGATTTTTCTGACAAAGGTCCTGACTATCAGAGAGCTCAAGGATACACACAGATGGGTAAGTTGCCACCCCCAACTTTGAAACTAGGCCCTTTGACTCCAAATTAATCATACCATGCTGACTGATTTTATTGGTCCCTTCTATTTATAACCTCTGTAAGTCTTTATGCTTATTTTCCATCTTCCTGTTTCTCTATTAGGTATAATTCCATTGAGTCAAGGCATCTTATTCCTTCTTGCCCTGGCCAACTGGGTTTATGCCTGTGCTAGACATAGCAGGGGACTCTGCCTGCTTTTGGGAGGCTTCACAATTTAATAAATAAACACTTGATGGCCCTGAAGTGAAAAGTTAAAATGCAGACTCAATGACAAAATTACTGGAAAAACTATGTGTGACCCCACAAATACTCCATGCCCAATAAAAGGTCTTAATTTTGGAAGTTATAGCAAGATTATAGACAGAGGAGTCTCCCAATGCTGGAAAAATCATTCTAAGCCATATATGTCCCAAGCCAGCACACTAGACCTATTCTGACAATCTGGGCTCAGATTGACTTTCCTCCAAAACAACTCACTTCATACTGCTATAACTCGGGATTGTGGCTTTTTGATACTTGCTAATGAAACACACATGGATCTCTCTTTCTCCCCATTTCTTTCTCTACTTCTCTCTCCTGTGAAACAAAGACAGCCACACAACAGTGGTAATTAACACATATTGGGAGGCTGACTTAGCTAGCATCCCATTCTGTTCTGCACAGGCTCCTCATTGGTGCTGAGTTTTCCTTTGTCTTCCATTAGATTCATCATTGTTCAGGCTATTCACCAACTGATCACAGCACTATGCACTCATGATTCCACATCCAGAGAGCATTCCATTCCATTGGTCAACTTGCTTGTGTCTTTAAGTCTTTATAGAATTTCAATGAGATCTTGATAAATTTAAAGGAAATCATCCTGCTACCTGCTTTGTTGTAAGTACTCAGGAAGTTGCATAGCAAGTTAGGCAGAAATGGTATTGAGCAATTCATTAATGAATAGGTTACACATTCTGACGGTTATGCAAAATATTTTCTCATGAGAGGTAGTCTGTTGGTTGCAGAAAACGCGTTGACCTCTATCAGTAGAAGGATTTTCTTCATCTGGGAGTTCTGAATACAAATGAAATCACAGGTCCAGTCCCTATTCCTATCCTTATTCTAATATAGTCCAGGTACTGTGCATGGATTACAAAGATTTTTTAAAAGAGAAATATTCTATGGGCAACTCTCAGGGGAGACAATATATATGAATAGATATATGTACACACACACACACACACACACACACACACATATATAGTTGTTGTTGTTTTTTTTGTTTTGTTCCTCTCCCCCCACCCCCAGGTAATTTGGCAGGGGAGGACCTAGTATCTGAGGATGGGGCAAGAAAGACTTCATTTAGGAGACAATATTTGAGCTGAGCCCTGTGTTCCCCACAGTGCCTTCTAAGTCTAAGATCTATTATCCTACCATCTCAGTATGGCAAGAACATCATGGGATAGCAGAGAGAGTCCTGGGTTTGGGAAGAGGAAGACCTGAGATCAAGTCCTGGGTCAGCCTTTTTTAATATGTTCCACATTAAACAAATCACTTCATTGTTCTGAACTTGAGATTCCTCATTTGCCCAATGTAGGGACTGGCCTGAGATTTCTAGTTCCTGAATTTATGACATCTAGGTATTCCTCTGAGAAAAGATATGGCACAGTATAGTGGACAGAATGTCGTATAGGAAGTCTTATGCTCAAATGCTACCTCTGAATTATATGTGACCACAGCCGATACACATAACTTCTCTAAGCCTCAGCTTTCTCTTCTGTAAAATGGACATATGCTACTTATTCTCTATTTTGTAGTGTTGCCACATGGATTAAGAGAGCTGAAGTACCCAATGGGGCTCTGAAAACTTTAGAACATTATAGAAATGTCAGATATTGAGTTAGGGAGTTGAATGACTCTAAACAATTGCTATGTATTGGCTGTAGGTTGTTCATGCTTTCATCATTCCTGCATGACTTAGCATATTTTTCCAAGGACTAATTGTTCTTGGCCACTATTGGAGCTGGAGAAACACAGACTTTTTTTGGCCTGGAATCTAAACACAAGGTTGAAACAGCCTAATGAAATAGGAAGGCATCAATCATTTGAGTGTTTGTCTATTTAACATCATACATATGGAAACATCTGGGCAGTTGATGTCATTGCATGTGATGGTCTGGTTGTTTTTTTTTTTACTTGAATGAAGGAATAAAACATTTATTAAAAGTTTAATAATAATGGTAATTATAATAATAATTAATAATATACAACTAATCTATAGTAGAATACATGACTAATAATATATAAGATTAATATATAACATAATAATGTATATAATAATAATAATAGGAAAGTAGTTGACAATGTTCTTCTCTTCTTTCACTTTTTTTTTTTTTTTGCAGGGCAGTGAGGGTTAAGTGACTTGCCCAGGGTCACACAGCTAGTGTCATGTATCTGAGTCTGGATTTGAATTCAGGTCCTCCTGAATCCAGGGCAAGTGCTTTATTCACTTCTTTTCTTCTTTATTATGATATCTACTGACAAAATAATCTTGGTTTTTAATGTTAACCCATTTGATAGTTCCAAGGACTTTGGCAACCAGGACTTACTTTTCTTTGTCTTTGGTGGCTCTTCAGTGGGTGCCTGCAGGAGCTATCTTCTGGCTGCATCTCTCCAAGGATGGTTTCCCCAGATGATAACTTAAGGCACTGGACTGGAAGCATCGTCATTCCCAAGGCCCTTGAGTTCAGAGGCTTGGGCTCTCTCCATCAGGTCTGAGAAACTAATTCAAAGGCACTAAATAGGGAGTCAGAAGAACTCGGATAAATCCCAGCTCTGTAACTTACAAGCTGTGTAATATAGAGTAAGCCACTTAACTTCTCTCTCGGCTTTAACCTCACCATGCACAAAAAAAAAAAAAATGTGTTGGAGGGGCATCTAGGTGGTGCAGTGGATAATGCAATGGCCCTGGATTCAGGAGGACCTGAGTTCAAATCCGCCCTCAGACACTTGAAACTTACTAGCTGTGTGTGAGAATTGGAATGATACCCCCTGCTGGGAGAGATATTGCAGGGAAGCTCCGCCATGAGGAGAAACCATGTGACTTTAGTATCCATAAGTGACCTTTTCTGGGGTTTTGAAGGTCAGTTTGGCCTCAGGAAGTGATGTTTGCTCATGGGTCCTGTCAATCAAAGTTACCAGCCAATTAGCTTGGAGCTGTGTGTGTGTGTGTGTGTGTATGGCCCTTTTTCCTGTTTCACAAGAGGTTCTGGGAGTAGCCGCTGGAGGTTTGGTCTTTTGGGTTCTTGACCTCGGTATGACAGGTCAGATGCTGGGGTCACTTAGAGTTATATTTTTAAATCTCTCTCTCCTCACCAACTTCTTATGCACCTTAATAAATACTTAAAAGTCTAAACTCTTGCTAAAGCTTCTAATTTAAGGCAACCACTCATTAGATTTTAGACATCATAGCTAGAATTTTAGTCCCTTACATGTGTGACCCTGGGAAAGTCACTTAACCCCAATGACCTCACCAAAATCAACCAATAAATAAATGAATTAAAAAATGTTTTGGAATAGACAGACTCTAAAGTCTTTTCTTGCTCTAACATTATATGATTTCAAGCCTCTGAGATGTTGGCCAAGTCACTTCACCTTCTTGTGACTGTTTCCTGACCTGTGAAACAAGGCAATTAGCCTCATTGATCTTTTACATCTCTTTAGGACCTGATATTCTGCAAATCACTGCATACATCCTGCTATGGCATCTACCTCCTGTTTGATATAGACAACCAAGGGCATTGAAAGCTAAGAAAGAGTTTATATTTAGTACCTGTGAATGAGTAATTGTAAGCATACTTCAACTCTTTTTGCATTGTCTCTCCCAAATGAGAGCAGAGGCTGCCTTTCTTTTTTTTTTTCTTTTTTCTTTTACTTGTATACAGAACACTTAGAACAGAGCTTTGTACATAAGAAACACTTAATAAATGCTTTTTCACTCATTTACTTAATTCATTGATTCATGCATTCATGCATGCATTTAATGCATGTCAAACACTCTGAATTTGGAGTTAGAGGACCTTGGTTTAAACCCCATTTATTCTGCTAGCCACTTGTTATGTGTGACTTTGGGTCAGTCTCTGACTCATGGCACTTGAGTTTCCTCATCTATAAAATACAGAGGTTAGACTAAATGGTCTCTGACATCTCTTTGGACTCTTTGTTCAAGATCTGATGCTAAATGGGACCTCTGGGAGACTTTATTGAGGATTTTTCTAAACAAGCAGAAACTCAGCAGATAAACTTCACCTTTAGGTGTTTATTTTATTGGTGGAGCTCCAGGAAAGGATTCTCCTGAATTGACACAAAGGGTTTTATTAAACAGAGCAAACCTTCCTTGAACTACAGGATGTAATGGATTGTACAAGTGTTTATGGGATGGAAGGTCCATAAGGTACTTAACATAGATAATCCCTCTCAATCTCCATAACAATCCTGTTCAGTAGATCCTAAATGAGAGTTGTCCTGCTTTGGGACTAAATCATATTAAAATGCCATTGGGAGGGGAAGCTGGGTGGCTCAGTGGATAAAGCACTAACCCTGGAGTCAGGAGGATCTGAGTTCAAATACAGCCTCAGACATTTGACACTTACTAGCTATGTGACTCTGGGTAAGTCACAAACCCAATTGCCTCACAAAACAAAACGAAACAAAAAACAACTAAAATGCAATTGGGAGATGTTTAGCAAAATAAATAAAGATACAATACTACATAGACAATGTTAATTTGTGGTTGTCTAAGTCAATATGTTACCTTCAGGGATCCTCACTATGTAAGTTTGACAATGCCACATATAGGTTAAATTGAAGGCGCATGTATTTTATCTCAGGATATAATTTATCTTTTTTTTTTTTGGTGAGGCAATTGGGGTTAAGTGACTCGCCCAAGGTCACACAGCTAGTAAGTGTCAAGTGTCTGAGACTGGATTTGAACTCAGGTCCTCCTGACTCCATGGCCGGTACTCTATCCACTGCGCCACCTAGCTGCCCCATTATCAATGTCTTTTGGAAGAACAAATACATCATGCTCACCCCATACCATCAAGAAAAGCTTATTAGGTTCAATATAGTGAGTGGTATATTGATGGATACAATGCTGGGCTTACATCAGGTTTTAAAGCTATCCCTAATTAGCACTTTCTACATCTGTGATCCTGTGTAGGTCAAGTGCACTACAAGGGGGCTTCTCTACAACTGTAGACAGGTCTTGATCTATCTTGGTGGAAAAAATTCCCATATATGTATTTCCTTACACTTCCAATATTCAGTAAAAAGAAGGAAAGAAACATGCATTTATTAAGCACCTACTATATACTAGGCACTGTGCTAAGCACATCACAAATATTATCTCATTAGATCCTCATAACAACCCTGAGAAGCAGGTGCATTTATTAATACATTTTGTAGTTGGGGAAACAGGCAGACAGAGGTTAAGTGATTTGCCCAAAGTCACACAGTTAGTGTCTCAGGCTGACTCAGATCTTTCTGATTTCAGGCTTAGTGCTCTATCTACTGCACCATTTTGAGAAAGGGAAATAAAAAAATGCCATACATTTTTAACAAGGTTTCCATAAAAAATAGGATTAAAAAAGTTTTGAAGCTTTAAGGGGTAAATTTCAGTACTGTATATATTCTTTCATGTGGAACTTCTTCCCCAAAGATGCTGGATCAATGAGGTGTTACTGTAATAAGAAACTGTCAGAATCTCCATATTATTTATTACTCACTTGCATGTGCATGAAGTGCCTGGTGCTTTACATAATTATGCTAAAAAGATACATTCCATGGAGGTAACAGTCTAATATAAAGACCCTAGGTGAAGACACTTTAGGCTTTAGAAATCATCACATTTAGGGAGATGGGGTATAGGAAGTTGAATCTTCATCAACACACACACACTTATATACCTACCCCACCATACAACACAATGAACAATGCAACAGGACACATACACGCAACACACTTGCACAAGTGTGAACACACATGTAGCATGGCAATTCAATATGACACATATGTATGCAAGACAACATCATACTCCTGCACAATGAAATATGTGAACACACAACACCCATGCACACGTATGCACATACAAACAGAAAGTCTTATTTGGGAAGGTATTTTAATACTTGGATGGGTGTGTGAGTTTGTCATTACTGATGTTTCATCCAGTGATGCAGACCCAAACTCATCCAATTTCTATCCTTGCAAATATAAAAGACAGCTTGGAAGATGTGAAATAATATAGGCAGAAAGCATCATCATGCTAGCATCCAGTCTAGCCCCTTCTTTTAACAATTAAGAAAACTGAGACCCAACTGTGGGATGCTCCACAAGTTGGCTGGTCTATGTCCATAGGGGTAAAACTTGTGACATCAGGGACTCTTTGGCTTTTCTCTTTGTAACCACCCTTAGCATAGTGCCTGGCACATCATAAATACTTAAAAATTCCTTGTTAAATAAAATTGAATAGAAAAACAAGAAAACCAGTAGTAAGATGAAGCAGATAATTGTCTAGGGAAAGTATGTAATTTATTTGTTTCTTCACCCATTTATTTATTCCTTCACTGGGCATTTACTATGGACAAGACTCTATACTAGGCTCTGTGTGGGTAACACAAAGAAGAATAACACATGATACCAGACTTCAGGAAACTTCCCTCAGGGGGCAGCATGGTGTTGGGGAAAGAGCACTGGCTTTGGTATGAGAAGATTTGGGTTTTAATGCTGCCTCTCCTATACCCAACTTGTGTGAGTTTGGGTCATGAAAAGTAACTGTACTTGGTGAGGGAGAATAGCATAATGGATAGAGTCAGTCTGGGAGTGTCAGGTCTCTTCACTACTCAGTGACTGTTTGAGGGAGCACTTTTAGACAATAAATTATAGAGCCCAGCTTGGTAGGAGCAATTTTCTCACTGGGAGTTCTGGAAACCAATGAAATTGAAGATGTGGTCCAAAACATGACTACACTTACTATCTCTGGGGCTCTGATGAATGATCTTTAAAATGAAGATGTTTAACTGGATGACCTCTCAAATTCTCTCTGGCCAGTAGCTCCTAAAGAGTGTAAGTTGTGAATTTAGTGGGGAATGGGGCAGGATTACTCATACATTAATGTCTATTCTAATGCAAAAGCTAGACTCTCAGGTACCTTAACAGAAATACAAGCCATGTGCTCTGGGAGTTAATTCATTCTTTTATAAAACAGTCATGGGACACCTACTGTGTGCAAGATACCATGCTAGGCACAGAGGGAGATTTAAAGAGATGAGTCTAAAGAAGTTTATAGTCTAGGAGAGAAAAAAATATCAATGAGTGAAATACCAGGTAGATTAAAAAACATTTTATTTTTAATTTATGGAATAAAATAAGCATTTCCATAATATAATAAAAAGGATGATTGCATATAAAATTGCAAATCTACCATGTACAACTTGTCATTCCTTTTAAATATATGACAATGTTAACATGTAAATTTATTTTTTTTCTTTCCTCCTTCCATTCCACCCTAGATATGATCATGGATAGACACAAATAGATCTGTGTGTATATATGGAGTTATATAAAATTATTTGATACATCTATTAATCAGTTCTTTCTCTGGATGCAGATAACATAAAGAAGAGTGAGTAAAATCAGGTAGGTTGTGAAAAGTGTGATTGACTATTGATAAGAGAGATACAAATTAAAACAATTCTGAGATACCACCTGACACTTATCAGATTAGCTAATATGACAAAAAAGGAAAATAATGAATGTTGGAGAAGCTGTGGGAAAATTGTAACACTAATGCATTGTTTGTGGAGCTGTGAACTGATCCAACCATTTTGGAGAGCAATTTGGAATTATGCCCAAATTGCTATAAAGCTGTGCATACCCTTTGACCCAGCAATACCACTTTTGGGTCTTTCCCCCAAAGAGATCATAAAAAAGGGAAAAGGACCCACATGTACAAAAATATTTATAGCTGCTCTTTTTCTGGTGGCAAGGAATTGGAAATTGAGTGGTTGCCCATTAATTGGGGATTGGCTGAACAAGTTGTGGTATATGAATGTAATGGAATTCTGTTGTGCTGTAAGAAACAATGAGCAGGAGGAGTTCAGAGAAACCTGGAAGGACTTGCATGAATTGATGATTAGTTAGATGAGCAGAATCAGAAGAACTTTGTACACAGTATCATCAACATTGTGTGTTGATCTACTGTGATGGATTAGATTCTTCTCACCAATTCAATGGTACAGAAGAGTTTCCAGGGGACTCATGATGGAAGAGGATCTACAAATCCAGAAAAAAAAATAATTGTGGAGTATAGATGTTGATTGAACCATACTATTTCTTTTGTTTTTGGTGCTGTTGTTTTTCTGTTTTGAGGTTTTTCCTCATTGCTCTGATCCTTCTCTTATAACATGACTAATGCAGAAATATGTTTAATGTTTTATATATATATGTATATATATACATATGTATGTGTGTGTGATTATATATATATATAAAATAACCTATATCAGATTACCTGCTGTCCAGGGGAGGGGGGAGGGAGGGAGAAAAATCTGAAATTGGAAAGCTTGTATAAACAAATGTTGAGAACTATTTTTACATGTAACTGGAAAAAAATACTTTTGTCAGAAAAAAATATCAGAGGACGAAGGAAGAAATTACCTTTTAGATCTATGGATTCACATAGTTCACAACCAAGGACAGAGAGGCTCATAAAAGATAAAACAATTTTGATTATAAAAAATAAAAATTACCCAAGTATTTGAATTAAAAAAAAAAGAAAAGTGTGATTGAATGGATATAAACAAAGTACTCAAGAAGTTTGTTCATTCACAAAACATTTATTGATCAACTCCTATGAACAAAGCAAGGTGTAGGTATCATGGTGCTTGTTTGTGTGTGTGTGGGAAGGTCACAGACTAGATGCTCCTGCCAAGCCTGCCTTCATTCTCCTATTTCTGAGCTCAGCCTTCCATTACTACTCCCCAGCATCAGTGACAGTACCTCCAGGCAAGGCAATGGCCAAGCCCCAACAGAATTATAGCTGTCATTACCACTTTCTGAACTGTTTCCAGAGAATGAGGCATTTCCACTTCCCTTGAGAAGCACACATTCTGGTTGTTAAAGGAATGGATATTTGGTTCTATTTTTTGAGTTTGCCAAAATTACAGAAGGATCATGGTTGTGTGAGCATCTGGGACAGGAGAGGGAGTGGAAAGAATCCCATGGAGACTTAAAAATTCTCTTCCTTCTTTCTACATCTGTCAAACTCAGTTTGGAGGTGACTGTGCCCAAAGGGACATAAGCTCTAGTAGCTCCTACCAAGCTGCCAAGGCTCAAAGTTCATTGATTTAGCATGAGGAGGGATCTTGAATATCATTTAATCAAATCCCTTCATTTTACAGATAAAGAAACAGAGGTGTTAAGTCACTTGTCTAAGGTCATACATGCAGTAAGTATGAGAGGCAGAATTTGAACCCCAGTTCTTTGAATCCAAAGACAGTGCCAAGGATTTGAGCACAACCTCAGTAATAGACCATACTTCTGATTATCCAAGAGCTAGATCAGCTACATTGGAGAGACTTTTCTCCAGGTTGTGTGATGAATTCTTCCATCACAATTACTCTTGGGGAGTTTCAGCGGTAAGAACTAGAGAGACTACATTTTTGCCAAGCACAAATAATTGAATACCCTCAGAACTTCAGAAGAAACAGTGATTCATAATGAGTAAGATGTTCATATTTCCCTACTGTGACTGACTTTCAGACTATATATATGAATTTGTTAATAACTGAAATCTTCAGTGTATGCTTAGTCTCCGGGGCAATTATTTCTTTCACAGGAGAAGATTGCTTTCCATCAAGGTCTGTTCTTCCTATGTGGTTCTTGTTACTGTCTTTAAATAACTCAGAGGCTCATAGATAATTTTATTAAGAGACCTCAGGGGCAGCTAGGTGGCTCAGTGGATAGAGCACCGGCCCTGGAGTCAGGAGGACCTGAGTTCAAATCCGGCCTCAGACACTTAACACTTACTAGCTGTGTGACCCTGGCAAGTCACTTAACCCCAATTGCCTCAACAAAAAAAAGAAGAGAGAGACCTCAGAATGCAACCTGGTACTTTCATGAGGTAACTGAGGCCCAGAAAATTTTAGACTTGCTAAGGTCTTGATTTGACCCCAGTTTTTAATACCTCTGATTCTGACACTCTATCCCTTGTACTATGCTCCTTCCCATTCTGCCCCATAGAAGTAACCCAGCACACCAGGTATTAGTCTGGTCAGTAACACTGCTAGCCACAACAGAGTCTTGGGCAAACTCTATTGAACATGATATAGGGGGGAGAACTGTCCAAGGTACAATCTTAAAATAGGTATGGTTATGGTGGTGGTGGTGGGTGGATTGGTCCCTAGAGGGAGTGATCTCCATTCATTTTGAGACTAGGGATGAAGGTGGTTCCTGGTTAAGAGCTCCACAGTGAAAGGGCCCTGGGGGTTGAGGCTACAGACCCCATGGCGCAAGAAGCCTTGGAGGTAAATAAAGTATGGGTATGGTAGCTACCATATTGAGAAACTGCTTCCTACTAGGGAGGAAGTTCTTCATGAGAAGGAAGTATGTCCCACCCAAATATCTGAGCCTGTCCCAGTGCTAGTTGTGACTTGGCTTCATTTTATAGCTCATGGGTAACAACACCACACACATACTGTCTATCTATTCTCTCCTTTATTCTCACCCTGTGACTGGCACACTTTTTGTCTTCTAATTTGATATGTTTCTATTCCTATTTTGACCCATGAAACCGAAATGCGTCAAATCTGTCCAAATGCTAATCTCTTAAAACTCACACAGAGATCAGAAGGTAAGGGTTTGGCTGGTCTGTTGCAGTCTGATTTTCCTCTAAGCTTATTTATTCACTCCCAAACTATTAGAGCTAAATGTGTCTTGAGATTCATCTCTGGAAGCTGACATCCCACTCCATTCCAATTGTATGACCACATATGACCTCTCACTTGTCCCTAAATTCCTTCCTCGTTCTTCTGCTGACAAGAAATACATCATGAACATCTTTTTCTTTCCCCGCCTCTTCATCTTCCCTGTTCCCTATTAATGCCCTCATCTTTAGCTGTGCCCTATCTGAAGTCTGTAATCAGAATATCTCTTTAAAGTGAGGAGATCTTTTCTGGAAAATAACAATTCCCCAGAGTCTGGTATCCTTCTTTCTTGTGTCTCCTGCAGCTGGGAGTTGTTAATACCCTCAGGGAAGTTTCCATCTCTGCTGGCTAATGGGCATAAAATATTTGACTCTACAGACTCTGGTAACCTTTAAAGTTGCAGGCTCCTCATTTCCCAATAGATAAATGGTTAAAGGATATAAACAATTTTCAAAGCAAGAAATCTAAGCTACATCATTTGAAAAAAAAATTCTCTAAATCAGTAATAATTAGGGAAATGAAAAATAAAACAACTTTGAGGTTTCACCTTACAACTAGTAGACTGTAGGAAATGACAAATGTTAGAGGAGCTATGGGGAAATGGGTACAGAAGTCCACTGCTGGTGGATATATGAATTGGTCCCATCATTTTGGAAATCAATTTGGGACTATGCCAAGGAAGTTAAGAAATTGTGCACATCTTTTGGTCCAGATATAATGCTACTAGGCCTATAGCCCAGAAAACAAAAAAAAGGAGCTATATGTATATATAAAAATATTTATTGTGACTTTTTTCATGGTAGCCCAAAATGGAAACTAAAGTATTGCCCTTTTACTGGGGAATGGCTCAACCAATTGGTGTGGTTTAATGTTGTGGTATGCCAATTGTGGTATAAGAAAAATTTATGAAATGATAATATTTTAGAGAAAAACAGTATTAACAGATGTTATAACTCTGATCATAAATATGATAAACCATGAGTCCAAAATCATGAAGATTAAAGAGACCACTTACCTCCTGCAAGAGGAAAGGTGAATACCTGCATATGCAGAAAGGTATATATATATATATATATATATATATATATATATATATATATATTGGACATAACTATTGTGGGAATTTGTTTTGTGGGACTGTATAGATTTGTATTGAGGGATCTTTTTTTCTGAGAGGTTTTTTTTATTTGTTCAGTGGAGGGGGTGGGAAAAACAGATGAATAAAAAGGCCTCAGACTACATTTCAGATATGATGATAATAATTTTAGATGGTGTCTATATCAAGGCATCACTTTTATTGCCACATGGAGACTTTGCTCTGGCATTGAAGGTACCTGGTAGAAAGATTCCCAGTAAAACTATGTTTGGGATGATATACTGAGCCATGCCATTGGATTAAACCCTCCAAAGGGAGAGAAAAAGCAGAGAGAGACACACATATACACATAAAAGGTAGAGATAGAGACAGAGAAAGACAGAGACTGAGACCGAGACAGACAGAATACATGACAGAGATAGGGAGAATCAGAGCAGAAATGAACAGATAGGATGGAACTTCATATAGATACTCATCCTTGGTTTCTTGGAAGAGATGCCTATATATCTTTGAGGTCTCTTCAGGAAACAGAATGGCCTCAGGCTTAGTAGTAGCTAGAGGCAATGGCATGGTGATGAGTTTCTTGGTCAAACCAAGTAATTTTAATGATTAGCGCTCTCAAAAATGGTGACCAGCTGGTGAAAGAATCCTGTACCTTATAAGGACTGAGAAGGAGCTCTTGACTAATGTCAACATTTAGTCCTGGACTGAACCTCTTGGAGGTAAGAGAAGGAATTCCTAGAAAATAAAGAGTTTCTGAACCAAGTTGGGTAGTTTTGGAACTAAGGAGGAGTCATAGACAAGGAACAGCAAGAGAGAGAATATTTTTTTTTTAGTTTAACAAACATTTTTATTTATAATTTTGGGTTACAATTTTAATCCCTCCTTCTCTCCCCCCCTCCCCCCTCCCCAAGTTGGCAAGCAATCAGATATAGATTACACATGTATGATTATGTAAAACATTACCATATTTATCATTTTTTTTTACAAGAAAACCTGATTAAAAATGAAAGAAAATGAAAATAGCATGCTTCAGTCTGTTCCATCAATATCAGTTCTTTCTTTGGAGGTGGATAGTATGTTTCATCAATAGTACTTTGGGATTGTCTTGGATCATTGTATTGTTGAGAAAAGTCAAGTCACTCACAGTTCATCAAACAATATTGCTGTCTCTGTGCACAATGTTCTTTTGGTTCTGCTCACTTCACTATACATCATTTCATATATGTCTTTCCAGGCCTTTCCAAAGTCATACTGCTTGTCATTTCTTTTAGCACAATAATATTCCCTCACCATCATATACCACAATTTGTTTAGTCATTCCCCAACTGATGGGCATTCCTTTGATTTCCATTCCTTAGCTACCACAAAAAGAGCTGCTATAAATATTTTTGTACAAATAGGGCTTTTTTCTTTTTGGGGATGTCTTTGGGAGATAAACCTAGCAGTTGTACTGCTGGATCAAAGGGCATGCATAGTTCTATAGCCCTTTGGCCATATATTAAGGGAGAGAATCTTAATATGGAGGAGAAAACCTGGACCTTGACCTCTGACCATACTGAGAGTTATGCAGATTGTGCATGTCTAGAGGGAAAGGGCTGACTTTCTAGGAAACCCAAGGTCTTTGACTCTCATTGAGGGGCCTAATCAGGACACTATTATATGTGAATAACTGTTTAAGTCCCTGGGAAAATGACCCTTACAAGAAGGAAAGATTTCACAACTCTCCTAAGTATTTTCTTTTTATGTAGTAGGTTGCTTAAGATGATCAACTGTAGTAGGAAAGTGAGATTAAAAAAAAGTATATTCCATAGAGGGGCAGCTAGGTGGCATATTGGATAAAGTACTGACCCTGGATTCAGGAGGACCTGAGTTCAAATCCAGCCTCAGACACTTGATATTTACTAACTGTGTGACCCTGGACAAGTCACTTAACCCTCATTGCCCTGCAAAAAAAACAAAACAAAACACCCCCCCCCCAAAAAAAATCACACACACAAAAACCAAAAACCAAAAAACCCAACAATAACAATACCCCCCCCAAACTAAACTAAAGTAAACTAAACTAAAAAAAATTTTTAAATGAACAAAGTAAGACTCAGAGAAATTAAGTGACTTGCCCGTGGTCTTACAGCAAGTGAGTAGACAATCCCTTCATGCCTTTAGTTCTTCCCAATATTATGTTCCTCCCACAACTTTCATTTTGGGGAAGGACACAGGCCAGTCATCCTCCCCTCCTCTTTTATTTTTTGCTTTTGTTTTTGTTTTTTGTTTTTGTTTTTGTTTTTTTTAGTGAGACAATTGGGGTTAAGTGACTTGCCCAGGGTCACACAGCTAGTAAGTGTTAAGTGTCTGAGGCCACATTTGAACTCAGGTACTCTTGACTCCAGGGCCAGTGCTCTATCCACTGCACCACCTAGCTGCCCCTCTCTCCTCCTCTTTTAGCTCTGCTTTGCCTTCTCATTCCTTTCTTCTTCATTTCCTTTTTCTACACTTATTTTTCCAATCAGGAGGGACTTCTTTTTTTTAGTCTGTATTAATGTTCCAAGGACTTGGCACATAGTATACAATACAAAACATGCTTGGTGACTACTTTCAGACTCAAAGTTGGGTACTCTTTAAGTCTTACTTTGCTGATGTTCCCTCATTGTGCACATATCTGGACTTTGGAAAAGAGTAAGTTAAGGATGATTTTATATCTTTACCACTTAATTTCCATTTGAACTCAATTTTTTTTTAAAAGCTAAGATGTGATTGATTCACATATTGGGAAATTCAAAGTCATAACAAAGAAAAGAATACAATGCATTGTGACCCACTTGAACCCTGTCGCTTCTGAGTTTCTGATTAAATAGGCTTTAAGATTATTTATTCCTGGCAAAACCACAGCTTCCTGATTCCAAGAATGAAAAAAAAACACACACACACATATCTAAGAGTTGGGAATCCAAAGACGTCTTTGATTTCAAACAGCCCTTAACATTTCAACAACTTAAGCACAAATGAAGCAGGAACACACAGATTCTATTTCTCTTGGCATACAAATGGATTTCAAACAAAGGTGGGGGGAGAAAGTACTAGGCCAAAGGCTTTCATGTTTTGCTGAGTGCAGAATTTTTCTTTAAAAATTAGCTTCTAGTGGAAAAGTCTTAAGTATACAAATACAGAAATACAAACATTTCCATATTCTATTAGCAGGGTGTCATCTTCTAGTTGAATCGTTCTTTGTTAAGCTTAATAATTCTAGGTAATGTTTTTGCTATCTTGTGAAGTGTAAAACAGCTTTTCTTTGTCTTTTTTCTTTTTTGCCTGTAGTTAAATATAAGCAGTGTGGCTGGTTAAGACAGCCAGGGTTATATAACTAGGCTGGGGCCACTGGAGTTTTTGCTCAGGATGTTGGGATTTTGATGGTACAAATCCATATACGAACTGATCTCTCTTGCCTGCCTCACTTTTCCTTGATGTCAGCCTCCTCAGCAGCTGCCCCCAGTGTTCTAGGGTCTTGCCCCACAGTATCTCTTTTACTTCTTGCTCCAGGCATAAAAATGACAGGAAAATGTGAGTGAGCCGTTTCTCCACAGAATGACCCAGCAATGCTGGTGGTATTAATCTTATAACATCTCTGATTTGGTTCTAGAGAGTTGGAGAGCCTTTGGGACCATCTCATGATCTGGGTCAGTGAATGGAAAACATCAAATCACATTTCCAATGGGGAAAGTTTACAAGCTGCAAACCCCAGATTCTGTAATCACATGACCTGGCTTTAGTGGGCTGGATTGAGAAAGCAATTAAGGAAAGATGATGGAAAAGTTAAAACAGAAAAACATCCCTGAGCACAACAATTTTTTCAGTCAGGCAGTCAGTCAACAAGTACTTATTAAATATCTGCTAAGTATCAGCAATAATGAGCATTGGTTCCTGGAAAGAAGGAATCTCTGTCCCCACACTGAAAAAAATGTGATGCATAAACTCTATATGATCCTGGGAATCCCATATTGAAGGAAATGTGCTGTAGGCCTTCTCTCTAAGGTCCCAGGAAGGCAGAGAAAGGCATTGAATAACTGCATTCTGTGCTCAGGTTGTACCTTCTCCTCCCCATCCCCAGTAGACTGTAAGTCCTCTGAGGACAGGGATTATTTCTCTGTTGTCCTGATATCTCCAGCACATAATGCCATTCCATTCACATAGTATGAACTTCCTAAATGTTGACTAAATTAAATTTACTTAATTTAACAATGATCAATATGTCCTAATTTCTAATAAGCATTTCCCATTGATGCTACAAGCAAGTAACTGTGGGGTATAGGGGGTGGCTAGGTGGTGCAGTGGATAAAGCACTGGCCCTGGATTCAGAAGTACCTGAGTTCAAATCCGGCCTCAGACACTTGACACTTACTAGCTGTGTGACCCTGAGCAAGTCACTTAACCCCCGTTGCCACGCAAAAAAAACCCAAAAAAACAAAAAAAACAAACTGTGGGGTATAGTAGATATAAGGCCAGCATTGGAGTTTGATAAATCTGCATTCAAGTCCAATCTGTGATACACATTGGTTGTGTGACATTGGGGAGTCAAAATTTATGCATGCCTTATTTTAAGGCTATAAGTTACAGACAAATTACCGATCTCCATGAATGGAGCGAGTTTCCACAATGGAAGTTACAAAAACAGACAAATCTCTGGGCTGGCAGACACACAGCCCCAAAGCAACTTTGAAGCCCTCAGATGTGTTTCCTGGCCACACTGAGAAGGGACTCATGACCTTGGTTGAGCTGTATTGAAGTCTGAAGCAAGATAAATTGCTGAAAGAAATTCAGGGAGTGGTTTATGGTCCAACAGTGGTCCCTAGTAACAGATACAGGACTCTTTGGCCTCCCCCTTCCTTTCTAATCATTGCTTTCTGGATTCATCTCAGAGACAAGTATTTACTCTCAAATCCCGACCCATCAGACAACCTCCTAGAATGAACACTGTGAACTTAATTGGATGTGTCAAATTTTAGGCAGAAGTGGATTAAAAATAAATGAGGTAGAAACCTATCCAAGTGAATGGACAGCAGAGATGGCAAATCAATCTCTGAGTCTGCACAAGCATCCCAAATACCAGGATGTTGGAACAGAGTGAGGCATGGCAAGAGAGTACTTGAATTATAGTCTGAAGTGATGGGTTGAAATCCTGGCTATACTACTTGCTCCTTGTGTGACCTTGGGACAGTAATTTTTCCTTTCTGGGCCTCAGTTTCTTCATTTATAAAATAAAGACACTGGACTAGTTAGAAGTAGGCCTTGGAAGTCATCAAGTCCAACATCCTCATTTTATACTTGAGGAAACTGAGGTCAAGAGAAGTTAAACACCTTGTTCAAAGTTATGCGGGTAGTAAAAGTGGAGCTAAAATTCAAGTGTTGCTCCTCGTCCAAACCCACTGTGTGTCTTCACGGGTCCCTGAGAGAAATGCTTTATTTCGAATGTGGTAGTGACTGGCGGGCCAGCATCTGCAGGTGGCTGGCTTTCTATGTTGCTGAGAAGCTCTTCCGCCAGCAACACTCTTAACTTGAGCCAGAGTCTTGTAATCAGAAGTTCTCCCGGTAAATTGAACATCTCTCCCCAGCGGGCCTCCTTCTGAGCAGCTGCTGGTAGATTCATGAACAGGGTCATTAGACAGCTTGAAAAGGAGTAAATATTGTTACCTGGTGCCCAAGAAATCATTATAATTAACTGTTCGGGCTGATCACTGTTTCCAGCATCAGAAACATTCACTTGCAATTACAGAGCAGCCAACCAGAAGGATGCAAGAGCCCTGGTTCAGGATCAGGAATGAATCCTTCAGGGGCTGGACACACAGAAGGTGATGAGCATCTACCTGGTTAAGTGGAGATCATAGGAGCAGAGATTTTGAGTTGGGAGGGATCATACTAGTTACCTAATTAAATAATGGGCAGTTGTAGCTACAGCAGATAGACCGCTGGGCTTACAATCAGGAAGACTCATCTTTCTGAGTTCAAATCTGGCCTCAGACACTTACTAGCTGTGTGACCCTGGGCAAGTTGCCTCAGTTTCCTCATCTGTTAAATGAGCTGGAGAAGGAAATGACAAAATAATCCAGTTTCTTTGCCAAGAAAACCCCAAATGGGGCCATGAAGAATCAGATGTGACTGAAGTGACTGAACAAAGAGCCAAATAATAGAAGTACTACTACTACTACTACTAGACATTTCATATGGATAGGGACTACTAGACTTTTGATGTCACTGGGCTAGGGACCTTCTAAATAAATGAATTTTACAAACATGATTTGACATCTCTGCAATAGTCATAGATACTTTCCTAGAACACTGGTAAATGACTGGCTCCCAGTCCTCAGGGATGATGGATCACAGTTAAGACTTGGGATCTCATTCCCTGACTGTGGGACTCATTCTCCAGCCTTGTCAAGTGCTTTGCCTCCACGATCTCACTGGTTGTTGAGGACAGGCAGCATGTTACAGTGGCTAGAGGTCCAGCTTTTGTGTCAGGAAGGTTGAGGCTCAAGTTTTGCTTCTGATATATGCTGGGCGTGTGACTGTGGTTAGATCACTTCCCTTCCCTTCTGATTTGCCTTCTTGAGCAACTCTCTAACATCACAATTTTCTGGAAAGTTGGGATTTATACCAGCCTTGATACTCTCTCAGTGGAAAGTTTCTTGCATCCATGAAAGCACAGTTCCAGACCCATGAACCATGTGCTATTATTAGTTGCATTTTGCATATGAAGAAACTGAGGGACAGAGAGCTTATAATCACAGAGATAACAAGTGTCTGAGGTAGGAGTTGAAGCCAGGTTTTCCTAACTCCCAGTCCAAGCCCTCTTATTTATTTATTTATTTATTTATTCATTCATTCATTCATTCATTTATTTATTTATTTATTTATTTATTTATTTATTTATTCATTCATTCATTCATTCATTCATTTATCTATCTATCTATTTATTTATACATTTATGTATTTACTTACTTATTCATTCATTCATTGATTTATTTATTTGCTCATTTGTGATTCATTCATTCCTTCATCTTTTTATTTATTCATTTTTGTTTATCCATTCATTTATCTATTTATATATGTATCTATCTATTTATTTAGGATTTTCCCCAAGTTACATGTAAAAACAAATTTTCACATGGATTTTTTTTTTTATTTTTTGTGGGGCAATGGGGGTTAAGTGACTTGCCCAGGGTCACACAGCTAGTAAGTGTTAAGTGTCTGAGGACGGATTTGAACTCAGGTACTCCTGAATCCAGGGCCGGCGCTTTATTCACTGTGCCACCTAGCTGCCCCCTCACATGGATTTTTAAAACTTTGTGTTCCAAATTTTCTTCGTCCCTCCCTCCCCATCCCCCTTAAGAACTCAAGCAATTCAATATAAGTTATACATTCACAGTCATGCAAAACGTTTCCACATTAGTCAGGCTATGAAAGCAAACAGACAAAAACCTTTAGAAAGAAGAACTAACAAAAAATTATACTTCAATCTGTATTCATATACCATCAGTTCTCTCTCTGTAGATGGACTGCATTTTTCATAAGTCCTTCTGATAGCATCATGCTCATCATTTCTTGCACCACAATAGTGTTCTATCCTAATCTCATCCCACAATTTGTTCAATCATTATCCAATTGGTGGGCATCACTCCAATTTTGAATTCAACTTTTTTTTTTTTAAATCTCTTTTAAGATACCAACTTAGTAGTAGTATTGCTAGGTCAAAGAGTATGCATCAAGCCCTCTTTTTTATAGCTAAAGGAATTTGGTCCCAGGGAAATAAATAAAATTCCCTGAAGTCCTACAGGGACTAGGTCCTAGAATAAGGATTTGAACTCAGATCCTCTGAGACCATAGCCTATATATTTTCCACCCAATGTTGCTGCCTCTTGGTAACCAAATTCACACTTTGACTAAGATGTCCTTCCTCTCCCCATCCTAAAGCAAGTCAGACACTCAGTCAGAGCAACAATTGCTTAGCCTGGTTTTAGAAAAATCACCTTAGCAAAGACAGTAAGCTCTTAGAGTTTCTGACAAAATTACTCAAAAAAACTCCAGACACAGCCATAAGACAATTTCTGTAACAGCAGAACCCACAAAAAGATGGGCTGAGATTATTTTCCAGTCAAATACAGCTTAAAAGTATAGCAGGAAGGGTCTGCTTTGCTAGGGTGGGAGTGGAGCCCAGAATAGATTCAGCCCCAGGCAGGCTGCACCAGAGAAATTTACCCCCAAGCCTTTGAATCAGTTGCATCTCCAGCTTCTTCTTCTCTCATAGTCTGGTGAGAGGGCAGAGAAGTTGCCTGCGGTGGGGGGTTTCTGCTAGAGCTGAGGAGGAATTTGGTTGTCCTACCCCAACAGAGAGCCAGGAAGAAATCTTGAGTGGTGGTGGCCCAGGTGGAGGAGGAGTGCAGGTTCATCAGAGCGACCAACCACAACAAACAAAATTTTGTCGCCTGGTTAATTAGCAAGTTGGCATGGGGTTATTTACAGATCAGAGCATAGGCCAGGTGAGTGAAGAACCTGCTCCTCCTTAAATCATACCACCTGGAACCCCCTGAAGCTTGGGACAGTGCAGCCTGGAAGCAATGCCCTATTTTAAGAAGGAGTTAAAAGTCAAATAAAAGATGGGCAAGATGAGCAGACAGAGAAAGATGTGGACCATAGAAAGTTTCTTTAGTGACAAGGAAAATTGAGGTGCACCCTCAGAAGAGAATAGCAACATCAGGACTCCTACAAAAAAAGCTTCCAAGAAAAATATGAATTAGTATCAGGCCACAGAGGTGCTCAAAAAGGACTTTGAAGATAAAGTAAGAGAGGTAGAGGAAAAAATGAGAATGATGCAGGAAAGTCTTGAGAAAAAAAAATGAATAGCTTGAAAAGCCAAATGGAAAAGCTCTCTGAAGAAAATAATTGCCTAAGAATTAGGATTGACCAAATGCAAGGTAGTGACTTTATAAAAAACCAAGACACAATAAAGTGAATCAAAATGAATTTTAAAAATATAGGGCAATGTGAAATATCTTCTTGGAAAAACTGCTGACCTGGAAAATAGATTCAGGAGAAATAATTTGAAAATTATTGGACTACCTGAAAACCATGATCAAAATAAGATCTTAGACATCATCTTCCAAGAGATTGTCAGGGAAAATTGCCCTGATATTCTAGAAGAAGGTAAAATAAAAATTTAAAGAATCCACTGATCACCTCCTGAAAGATATCCCAAAATGAAACCTTCCCAGAATATTGTAGCCAAATTCCAGAGTTCCCAGGTCAAAGAGAAAATATTGCAATCAGCCAGAAAGAAACAATTCAAGTACTGTGGAGTCACAGCCAGGATAGCACAGGATCTAGAAACTTCTACATTAAAAGATCCGAGGGCATAGAATATGATATGCCAGAGGGCAAAGACATTGGGATTACAACTAAAAATCACCTACCCAACAAAACTGAGTATAATCTTTCAGGGGAAAAATAGGACTTCAATGGAAAAGAGGACTTTCAGGCATTCATGATGAAAAGACCTGAGCTGAATAGAAAATTTGACTTTCAAATGCAAGACCCTAAAGAAGCATAAAAAGGTAAATAGGAAAAAGAAATCATGAGGGATATTAAAAGATTAAACTGTTTACATTCCTACATGGGAAGATGATACATCTAAATCATAAGAGCTTTTCAGTATTAGGGCTGATGATAGGAATAAATTTAGAAAGAGGGCACAGGTAGGAATTGATTATGAAGGGATGATATCTGTAAAGCATTTATTTTTTGTTTATCATTTTTTTATGGGACAATCAGGGTTGAGTGGCATGCATGGCCTCACAGGGTTGGTGAGTGTCTTGTGTCTGAGGCCAGATTTGGGCTCAGGTCCTCCTGGGTCCAGGGCAGGTGCTTTGTCCACTGTAAGCTAGCTGCTCCAAGATGAGGAGGGAGAGGGTTGAATTGGGGGAGGGGGAAGGGCAGAGGTATAATGGGGTGAAATCTCACATAAAAGAAGCAGGAAAGGGCTTATGGATTGGGGGGAGAGATGTTGGAGGAGTGGGGCAATGATTGAGCCTTACACTCATCAGAATTAGTTAAAAGACCTTAATCTCATCAGAACTGGCTCAAGGAGGGAATAACATACACAATAAATTTCCCTTCAGGAAAGTAGTAGGGGAGGGGGATAAGGAGGAAGGGGTGAAAGAAAGGAGGGCAGAGTAGGGGAGGGGGCAGTAAGAAGCAAGACACTTTTAAGGAGGGATAGGGTAAAACAAGATAGAGCATAGAGTAAATATCATGGGAAGGGAACAGGATGGAGTGAAATAGTTAACAATAGTAATTGTGAAAAAATTTTGAAGCAGAGGTAAGAGTAAGGTAAGACTATGATGATGGCTTGATGGATTGATTATGATTGGAGGAAGATGAGGATTGATTGATGAGTATTGATTGATTATGAGGACTGATTGATGATTATGAGTATTGAATGAAGAATATGAGGATTGATTGACAATGATGAGGATTGACAGGATGATGTTGAGGATTGATGGTGATGATTCATTGAAGATTGATTGATGATGATGATGGCAAAATGTATGGTACTTTGCTGAGCTATTGTGCAGAAAATTCTTTGTCAAGTTTAAGGTATTAAATAAATGTTATCTATTACTGTTTCTGTAATAATCAACCTCATGGGTTTATTGTAAGGAGATCTCTCTTTTAAAATACTATATAAATGTAGTTTGCTACAAAAAATTATGAGCAGGGTGCTATCAGAAAGATCTGGAAGGACCTGCATGATCTTATGCAAAGTGAAATCTACTGTATACAAAAGAACAGTAATATTGTGAGATGATCTGCTGTGAAGGACTTGGTTATTCTTAGCAATGCAATGATCCAAGACAACTCTGAAGGACATATTAAAATTGCTATCCATCTACAGAGAAAGAACTGATGGTATCTGAAAACAGATTGAAGCATATTTTTTTTGTTAGCTCCTTAATCTGAAGTTTTGTTTTTGTCTGTTTTCATTCACAACCTGACTAATGTGGAAATGTTTTACATGACTACTCATTTATAACTTATATTGAATTGATTGAGTTCTTAGGGGGAGGGGTGGGAAGGGAGGGAGGAAGAGAAGTTGGAACACAAAATTTTCAAAAATTGATATCAAAATTTGTTTTTACATGTAATTTGGAAAAAAATAAAAGTTCTAAAAGAAAAAAAAAACCACAATTGTTTAGCCTGGGAGCTGGAGAAAGCTTTCAGACTCACCTCTGGTCTTCAGGCATAAAAGACTCCTTATATACCATCTATTAAACAAGTTGCACCAGAAAAGACTCCAAAACAGATATTTCAGTTTCCTGGGAGAGCACAGGGGTTTAATAACAGAGCAGATAAATCGGGTTGCACAATTGTTTTTGAGCGATGGTGTGGAGGAGGGCTGGGAGGTCATGTTGAAAATGACCTTGAAGGTTTCATATAGCTCTAAAGTTCAATGACTCTTCAAAATAATAGCTGCAGTCCTAACCCAAGGGAAACCTTCCTAGGTCTGCTAGGCAACCATTGGTTTCTCAACTCTCAAACACATCTGAGTTGAAAAGTTTTATTTTGTTTTGTTTTAATGAATAAACTATACTCCACAGTAAGCCTTGGGATCAAAAGAAATACATATAGGTATTTTTTAATGCAATAAGTATAATTTGAGCTTTCTTGCAATGCCTAGTGGAGACAGCAGTCATCAGTTAAACAGATGATGCTTAGAAAGAGAACAGGGTGTACTGCCATAGATGGATTTTATTAATTTCCTCATTATTGGGGCAGCTAGGTAGTGTATTGGGCCAGGAAACAGGAAGACCTGAGTTCAAATTTGAACCTCAGACACTTACTTTCTGTATGGCTCTGGACATGTTGCTTCACTTCTGTTAAGCTCAGTTTCTTCATCTGAAAAATGGGGATTATATTAGTACCTATCTCCAGGGTTGTTGTGAGGGATTAAATGAGATAATAATTGTAAAGAGCTTAGCAGAGGGTCTGACACATAGCAAGAGCTATGTAAATATTAGCTATTATTTTAATTATCATTCGGGGTTATTAACTAGCAGATGGACTTTCTCTACACATATCCCATTTCCTTTGGAAAGTACCTATGCATATTTAAAACTGAAAGGCAGCTTGAAACCGGGGAATTGTTGACCCTGCTCAGCCCTTGAGATGAATCTCTGACTTAAAATCTTGCATAATCCTTTCCTACTTTTTTTTTTAAGTTGTGCTCCAGTGAACTTATTTTTAACTCCAAACTTGAGACTGATGAGACGATTAATTTTTAAAAAAGCACTTAGTAAACTGTAAAGCACAATATAAATAGAAGGTATTAATAATCATGATATAAAGAACTAAACTTTAATATCATTTTTAGATAGATAGAACAGTTGATTGGATTCTGGACCTGGAGTCAGGAAGAGCCGAGTTCAAATCTGGCATTTACTAGCTGTGTGACTGTGGGCAAGTCACTTAGTGTGTCTCATCCTCAGTTTCCTTATTAGTAAAATGAAAAGGTTAGACTATCAGGGTATAATGGTGCAGCAGAGAAAGTGAATGATTTTGAGTCCACCTTTAGATTATAGTCAGACTTAGTTCCATACCAAATACACCAATATAGAAAAAGTTGAACCAAGCATGTGTAATATCAAATGATTAATTATTTCAATTGTGAACACACAAATATTTCAGAAAATGACTTCTGTAGGCTGAAAACAAGCTAAGCATAGAAGACATGCAATTATTCCTAGAAAGAGGTACAATGTGTTTATACTTATTCTTGTTCTAACAGCCCATCTAGACAGTAAGCCATGGGGACTTTCCAAGCAGAGGGAGGGAAAGGAAAGAGTGGAACATATAAGAAGTTTCCATTCAAGCCAGGGGAACGGCAAGGTGTTTGCAGGATTAAGGGAAAGGCGAGAGAGAAAGGGTGCAGGAAGCAGAGGAGTTATCTCATGAGCTTATCAAGCTTGCTTTTCTTTTATCAGTTGGGAGGCAAGAGAGAGAGGAAGAGATCAATAGCAAAACACTTGAAAGGTCCTGACTGCTATTTTTGATCAAACTAGAGCATGTACTGAGGAAAGGGACTGTTTCATTTTTATCTTTGTATTCTTAGATCCTAGCATAGTGACAAACACATAGTAGGTGCTCAAGAAATGATTGTTGATTGATTGATCCATTTACATGTGCTGAGATCCAAGACTATACCCGAGTTACACCTCCTACATCAAAGTATAATTGTGCAATTTGCAAGGATAGGAGCCTGACCTCATAACATGAAAAACACATCATCTCTCTCAATTTAGTCCAAACAATGTTTTGAGGACCACACATTCATTCATATATTCATTCATTCATTCCTTTCAAAATTAGTCATTCAATGGCTCTTAGGAAGAACAAGAAATAGTTTCCATCCTTGAGGAATTTAAACTCCCCTGTGGGGAACATACCTTCCTAAATAAACAAATACCTAATAAATGCAAAAAGGTGGCGGGGGGGGGAGAGGGCAATGTAATATGGAGGAGGGGAAGAAGAAAAGGACATGGTACTAACCATGGAGGGGAAAAGGTCAGGAAAGGCCACATAGAGGAAGTATTGTTTGAACTGAACCTTGAAGGGAACTAGAGATTCTAAGAGGTTAAATGAAGGAGTCTCTTCTAGCCAAGGGAGAAAACCTATGCAAAAGCATAGAGATGGAAGAGAAAGTTGCAGAAATCACTTGGGCATCATGTGCATTATGACCAGAAGAGTAGGCTGCAACCAGATTTGGAGGGCTTCAGATGCCAACTAGAGGAGTTTGGGTTTGATCCCAGAGGCAATAGAGAGCCACTGAAGCTTACTGAGTAGGGCAGTGAAGTGACCCTACTCAACTCAACAATAAAAAGCTGTCACCTCAATCCTGTGACCTATTTAGGGACTATTTCCACCAACTGGAATGAAGAGCATTCATTACTGATCCTGCCCATTCAGAAGATATTACTGAGTCAGATCATAGATCTAAGGCTAGAGGAATCCTCAGAGACCATCTTGGCCAACCCTGTCATTTTACAGATGAGGAAATAGACACCCAGTAATGTTACTTGGCCAACATCATGCAGCTATAAGTGTCCAAGGTGGGATGGGAACTGATACCATTAAAGTAAATGGGAGATGAGATAAGGGAGGGGGAGGCTCAGATTAATTTCTTTTTTGCCTTAGAGTACACATAGCCCTCACCATCCCTTTCACGAAGTCTCCCTCTTATCTAACAGGCATTAGTTATGCTTGTCGTGAGCAGTGTCAATTGGAATGGAAAATGTGCCAACATCATCACAAACAGAGTTCTTAATTAACCTGCTGCCACTCTCAATCACAGAGTTTTCTGTGGTCTCAGAAATGAGTTCTGCAAGCATTTTTGTCTTCCATGACTTCTCCCATTTTCTCTGGCTCTTAAGGATCTCGATATGCTTTGATTAGTGCCACATCATTCCTTACAGTAAGCAAGAATTTGAGAAACACCCCATGGCACATGGTCACATTGCTTCCACTTGCTGCTGACTCATTTATCCTTGGAAAAGCAAGCCCATTTTAAAATAATGACTTTAATTACAGCAGTCATTTATTTGGAAACCTCTTCTTTTCTCTTAACTTGGTACATTCTGGCAGAAAAGGAGAGCTGAAACTAGGGCAGGAAGACTAGGGCTTTGCCTCAAGTTTCTGATAAGAAGTGGAGACAAGGGGGCAGCTGGATGGTGCAGTGGATAAAGCACTGGCCCTGGATTCAGGAGGGCCTGAGTTCAAATCCAACCTCAGATAATAGACACTAGCTGTGTAACTCCAGGAAAGTCACTTAACCCTTATTGCCCCTCCCCCCCCCCAAAAAAAGAGTGGAGACAAAATTTATACTTAGTCAGGAGGTAAAAACACCTGAGTTTAGCACTGATTTATCAAGAGTAATTAATGAACATAGGAAGTGTAAAGAATTAATCGTGATTTAGAAGCCCCAGTGTGCATTCCAGCCAGGGCTCAGGCCCCTCGCCTCTGTGCAAGAGCCACCCACCTCGTGCCAACGCCTACAAGGGCCTGGCCAAATTATAATGATAGGAAGCTGGGTGAGGGCAGTAAGGTGACCTTTGGCATGTGGAAGCTGGGAGGCTGGTCATTCTACAAACGTCTGTTAATTCTGTCAGTCAGGGATGCCAGCCAATTAGCTTCGGGCTGTGTGTCTGTCTGCCCTGTTTCCTGGGAGCCTGGGGTTGCTGGTAAGAAGGGAGGAGATTCACCATTCTGGCTTTGAAGCAGGAAAGAGACCAGATGCAGCTATATATTCTGCTGAGCCCTAGGTGGTGGTGTGATTCAGGTCATATTTTCCTTCCTCCATTCCTTTTTTTCCTTTCCCTTAATTCTACTAATCTTACTTGTGCTTTTATGTTCATTCTTGTTAATAAACCCTGTTCTGTTTTTGAAAGAGGCTGTTAATCTTCCTTGCTCCAACACTCTGGCGAGCTGCCTAACTAACACTCCCCAATTAAAATTTGGCCCCTAAAGAAGCTATCAGAGGGTTGTCCTCTTTGTCCTTCTACTTCTTATCTCCACTCTGTGCCCCCCTGGGTTTTCATCTTCCCCCACTGTACAGCATCCCTTGGACTTTCCCACTAGGTTTAGTGACCTGAGACAGTGTTGCCTTATATATCCCCACTGATACATCCATACAACTAAATGTTTCTTTGAAAAAGTGATTAGGGGATCTTTCAGAGTCCTTGGCATTTTGTAGTTCTTTCCTCAGGAACCAGGATTCAGAACCATAACTAGAAAGGGATGACTAGATTTTTTTCCACAAGGTACTGACATTTTAGAGGGCATTGATAGCATTTACTGATTTTCAGTACTGTTGAAATAACTGGGCTAGTTATTATGAATAGTGACATAAAATAATAATCTATGAAATGGAAACTTTCCTCTACTGGGGGCAAGATTCTGGGAAGTGAGCTGAGAAATGATCCTGTCCAGCACTATCCCGGTGCCCTAGAATCTCTGCCACCCCACCATAAGATATTTTCCAAAGATATCTCCTCCCTAAATCATCTACATTTATTTATCATTCAATGTTGATTTGAGAGGCACTTGCCCTAGGCATGAAAATTTCTGGCTATGGCTCTGCAGATAAGATTACTGTCATATTCTCTGCCATTTTTCACCATGGGGAATCCATTCCACTGGGATGTGGATGCTTCCCTGCTCTTCGGTCTCTCCATACATGTGCTTCCAGTCTTTCACGCCTAAAAAATATCTGTTACCATCGGTGTCTTTCCAAACTGCTGTCCCTAAAATAGCTGTCTTCCCTGGAAAGTAGTTAAGCCAAAGACACTGTGTTCCATCTTTATGATAAAATGCTGATTTCCCCATTAAAAGGCAAATTTTTCATTTGCAAAGGTTGAATGGGATGCTACTTTAAAAAAGAATTCCAGCTGGATAAATTTAGTGTCCTGAAAAAAATCCAAGCTAAGAATATTCCCTGGCTTAGGTCCCACCACATTTTCTTTGCCATTTGGTAGTGAATTGAAATATTTCATTCAGTTTCCATTTTTGCTGTAGTATTTCGTCCTTTGCAGAAAGGCAGGCAGGAAGACAGACAGATATCGACGCACTCACACACACATACACACACACACACACACACACATATACACATACCCCATAATGGCTATTCTGACTCCCACAATCCTTCTCCCTAATTTCCAAAAACTATGTGCACTGTCATATTGTCAAGAAATGGACACCTGTTTGGTTTCTTTAATTCAACACAACTCAGTTCAGTTCAAAGAGCATTTATTAAGAGCCTACTATGTGCATGACACCCTACTAAGTACAGTGATAGAGAATGATCTCTGCCATGGAGGACCTTACAGTCAACAGATAAGCAAATGTAAAATATCTACAATCAACAGCAAATATGCAATTATTAAGTGTCTACAGTATGTGCTAGGCTCTAGGGAGACAAAGATAATAGCAGAAGCAGCCCCTACTATCAAGAAAATTACATTCGATTTGGTTCAGTGTGAGGAGAAAATAACCAGTAGAACTTTACCTTTATTACCTTGTTGATTGATTGAATAAACGAAAAATGCATTTATGAAGCATTTTCTATATTCCAGGCACTATGCCACATGCTGGGTTTACAAATAAAGGAAACAAAAACTGTTCTTGCCCTAAAGGAGCTTACATTCAAAAAAGGGAAGACAACATATGAAGGGTTGTCATGGCCAGGGCAGAGTGCTTTGGACAGGGAAGCCAGAAGGCACATGATTGGCATGTCTTTTCTAGGAATTGCATTGATTGCTATGTTTAGAACTACAGTGGGAAAGGGGTAGGGTGGGAGGAAAAGGGAGATAGGTAAGTTCCTGGTGTCATGGCATGAAGATGGTAGTGGTGGAATAGTGGATCTGAGACCAGGACACAATAAAGATGAATATTCCCCAATCAAAGTCCAAGGTAATGGGGGTAGGAGTTGGAGGCTAGAGCTACAAGTACAGAGCTTGGGAAGGCTGGGAAGAGGAACCTCACAATCCCCATTTTTCAGGTGGAAAAACAGAAGCTCAGAGAGCTTAAGTGATTTGCTCATTGTTAGAGCCAGTACTTGAACCTAGACTCCAAGTCAAACCCTCTGGTTGATAGCTGAAGAAATTGAAGCTGACAAAGGTTAAATGCTTTGCCCAGGGTCACACCGTCAGCATGTTTTTAAGGCTGGTCTTCATGATCCCAGCCCACTGTTCTATCCACCATGCCAATTAGTACCTTATGGTCCTGAAACAAATTGCCATGCTACTTTTATATTTAGAGCTGTGTAGCTTATTGTGCAGGTGGATAAAATACTCCTCTTTTTACAGATGAATTAAAACATTAGTATTTATACTCATCCTCAGTAGGCACTCTGCAAGCATCCTTGGGACAACTCCAGTAACAGACAGGATAACAGGAATGAAAGGTTCCATATTCTGTTGTAACATGATTTAGATTTCCCCTGTTAGGTGTCTACATTATGAAAGCTTTTTAATCCATCAGATTTGGGAATTGTGAGTATTTCTTAGAGTGACGCTGATTAAGATATTGTTTGTAACTTTATGGCTCAAAGTCACATCTGTATGATTGTGGGCAACACTTATATTTGTAATATGGTTTACTTCCAGTATAAATCAATGATTCCATTTTTGGAGAATATTTGGGCCTCTCTTCATGGCAGGGGGATATGTCATCTCTCATTCCATGAAAAATATTCTGATGCATAATCATATCCACCAGATTATATTTTGCTAGAAATTCATTATGCGCTATTTTAATAGCCTGCAGTGATATGCTGCATGGTTTTTAGAGTAATCTACATAGGTAAATCTGAATACCTTATGGAAAACCCTTCTGTAATTTCTTGTGGGAAAGATCTCATCCTGAATTGCCATAAAAAATCTCTCTATATATACACTCCCACCCCCACTCACCTCCATAACTACACGATTCAGTTGTTTGTCTGAAGCTTCCTTGTCAATATATTGCTCCATGAGTTCATGTGTATGTCATCTGCATAGAGCCTTTTGAGTCTAGTCATGAATCTTAGCTATTTCATAGGCTTCATCCAGAGGTGAGCTACTTTCAATTATATTTGAGAAATCTAATGATGCGTGTTGCTGTTGTTCAGTCATTTCAGTCATGTGCAACTCCTCATGATTTCATTTGGGGTTTTCTTGGCAGGGATAATGAAGTGGTTTGCCATTTCCTTCTCCAGTTCATTTGACAGATAAGGAAATTGAGGCAAACAAGGTCAATCGACTTACTCAGCATCACAAAGCTAGTAAATGTCTGAGGGCATATTTGAACTTAGGTCTTCCTGACTCTAGGCCTGGTACTTTATTCACTGTTCCACCTATCTGCCTTGATGATGTATACCTCTTGACTATCTCTAAATCATGGATTTCTGCTTGCCCCCAAAGAATTTCTGTAGGTGTTTGACCTATTTAACAGACATTCTATGAGCATCTATCTTTCTTCCTATTTTGGTGAGAAGGGTTATCCTCTCTTTCCCTGCCTTATAATGCATAACCCTCTATTGTATGGCTTTCTTTGAGATTATTTTCCAAATCTGTTGTGATCCATTTTGTCATTCTAAAGGTATACATTAAGACTGGCACTGAATGGGTATGGATTGCTATAAATGTATTATAAATGTTATAAATGCTACTAGTGTATTGTATTCTTCCTATTCAGCTTTGCTTTCAATTGACCTCAGTAAATCTCGAGCCACAGTCTTTTATTTTCACATCTTTAGGCTCAATGTCTCTTGCCTGGCAGAGAGACCACATTATTTGGAGGTATCACCTTCATCTTTTGTTTCAATGTGACCTTTACGCTCAAACCCAAAGCCTTCAGTTTCTGTTTTTCTTCAGAGTTTGTTAACACCCTCATTAAGTACAAATGACATTTGAATATCATGAGGATTCCCCAAAAGAGCTGTGATGTACTTTCGCGTGCTTCCATGGATCCTGATATCAACCATGTACATCAAATGATTAATAAGTTTTCATTATGATGATTCCTTTAATTTGGAAGCCATAATTTGTTAGGTAGAAATATAATGGATTTAAATAGCCTCCCTAAAAAACAAAAAAACAAAAACAAAGCCCCAGATCCCAAAGCAATGTTTTATGTGAATTCACATGTTGAAAGGCATACATATCTGGCTGCTATTGAATCCTACCTTCAAAAATTATTTTCTATTGATTTTATGCATACACAGATATATTAACTTTTTAATTTATGTATTATTTCCCCATTTTAGATGTAAATCCCTTTAAGACAAGAACTGTTTCATTTTGTCCTCACTCCCTAGTATAGTGCCTGGCATAGCATTTGCTTTCTAAATGCTTCATAAAAGCATGTTGCTCGATAACCAATAGATAGCTCAAATTGGAATTGTTATTCATACAATGACAAGAAAAGTTGAGTCAGTGTCAATCCAAACATTTCTTGGTGTATCCTCTGTGATGAAATTATCAGATAACCTGAGCAGTAGTACCCTAGGAAGTATGGATGAGTTGTGACCTATCTTCTTGGGAATGCATCCATGAAGGAGAGCACAGCTTCATTGAAGTAAGCATCAAAATATGGTTATTTATACTAATAAAGAAACATGAACATAAGGTCCTATATGTCAACTTTTCTGTGGCACAATGGAAAGAACACCAGAATCAGAGCCTGGGGATCTGGATTCAATTCTCTGTTCTGTTTGTGTGACCTCAAGGAAGTCACCTAAGTTCTCTGGAGCTCTAAGGCTTGAAATCTTAAATCTATGCTCCTATGGTCCTTACTCTGTTTGGATGCATGTTGTTTCCTTAGACTGAATGGACTCTTTGAAGGTATGGACTGTTCTGTTGGAGAAGGAAATGACAAGGAACTCCAGGATGTTTGCTAAGAAAACCTCATTTGGGGTCATGAGAAGTTGGACCCAGCTGCAAATGACTAAACACACACACACACACACACACACACACACACACACACACACACACACTGCTTTGCTTAGTGCCTGGTGCCAAATAAGTGTTCAATAATATACAGAACAACTATAGCTTAAATAATCAGTCAAAATTTGTCATGTCCAACAATTGTCTTTTTGCTCCTTCTCCTTATAACTCCCTTTGTGACTGCTAACAAAGGCAAAATGACTCAATGAAAGAGTACCAGACTGGTTCTCAGGAGATCCAGGTTTCAGGTCCCCCTGTAGGTGACCCCAAACAACTTCCTTCTCTAGGTCTCTGTGGGCTTGGATGTGAAAATAACAGGATTTAATGATATGACCTGCTGTGGTCCCTTCATACTCTATCCTTTGATGACTGATACGTTCAATATTTTGCAGCAATCTACATGGAGAAGGCTCCATATTACAAGGTGTAAGGATACAGTAAGGCTCAGCTCCAGGCTCCATTTGTTCCAGACCAGAATGTTCCTTTTTCTTCTGTACTTCTACCAGAAAGAAAAAAAAGCCACACCCAAGAAAAATGTTCCAAATTGGGCACACCCAAGGAATAAATCAATTTGCCAGATGGGAGACAGAGAGAAGGGAGCCTTATGGCAAAGTGACCCATAATATGTTACATGTTTCCTTTTTGGTTTCTAGTTTTTGGTATAAGTAATTAATTCTTGGATGATGTGCGTGACCTACTAAGTTGGGCAATTCCTCAGGACATTCTAAGCACAGACTTAGAAGCAAACAAATTCTTTTGTTTTTTTTTTTCTGTTTCTTTTAAATGGGCTGCAAGTTAAATGAGTCAACAGAGTGACATAATTGCAAAAAAAAAATGATCTTGAGCTATAAAAATGTAACCCCCATCCCAGAACTACAGCTCTGGTCTTTCATAGATTGGTTTCAATCTTGAGAGTTCTAGCCACTTCCCCCACCCCATAGTCATATCTGTATGTGACTCATTTTGCCCCTAGTCAGAGTTCCCAAAATGAAATCTCAAACTATAGTTTGAATATAATTTGTGTCTAGGTTTCTACAGATATGGATGAGTCCCTAGGTCTCATACAAGTACTCAAGGTAACAAGGGAAACTGATTACAGGACAGCCTTACCACACTCTACAAATAATAAGAAAACACATGAAAGACTCGCCAGAGTGTATAATCAGTATCATTCTTTCCCTACACTGAATTTCATGTTTCCCAGAACCTCACTGTCTTTCCTACTCATAGCACTACCTTCTCATTTGGAATCCCTTCAGAAGAGAAATTAGTTTTAGTGAGGCAATCACCCATTCCCCAACATTTCATCAAGTATTGCTTTTATCCCAAAGATCCATTTAGACATCCAATCTTACAGCATTGCCCATGAGTTTAGACTCCTCCAGAAGTGAAATGAACTTGGGTTTGCTAGCTACACAATCTCCTTCCCATTAGACCTACACTGTTTGAATAATTCATAGTAATAATAGAGAATAAAATTCAGGTCTTCTGCATCTTCATAGTATTACTTAGGTTTTTCTGCTTCTCCCCCAGGATTTGGGGGTGCGGTGGGAAGAAGAGGGGGAGGGTGGGAAGGAAAGAAGTGTGATATTGTCTTTCCTCTCTTCTAGAGCAAATGACAAATATCCCTCAGGGACCAAAGTACCTCGTGTCAACCTCTCCTCTCCTCTCCTCTCCTCTCCTCTCCTCTCCTCTCCTCTCCTCTCCTCTCCTCTCCTCTCCTCTCCTCTCCTCTCCTCTCCTCTCCTCTCCTCTCCTCTCCTCTCCTCTCCTCTCCTCTCCTCTCCTCTCCTCTCCTCTCCTCTCCTCTCCTCTCCTCTCCTCTCCTCTCCTCTCCTCTCCTCTCCTCTCCTCTCCTCTCCTCTCCTCCCCTCTCCTGTCTTCCCCTCTCCTCCTCTCCCCTCCCCTCCCCTTTTCTTCCCCCCTCTCCCATTCCTTCCCTCCTCTCTTTCCTCCCCTACTCTCTCTTCCCCTCTTCCCCCCCCCCACACAACACATTCTTGACAAATTTTACATTTTACTCCTGGCATTTATTTATGGTGACCTGTAGCCACCATTTGAGATGCCCAATTGACATGTTCCAGAGTCACTGCTTGCTTCAACAAATTTTCTTCAGGATCTTGAATCTTAGGATAGCAGTTTGCTGTCCCCTTTATGGTAATAACTAGCTTTTCTTTGTTTTCTTTTGAAAATATGTATTTGGATCTGTCTGAAATTTTATGGAATAACTTCTCCACTCCATATAGCAAGGCATAGTAGAGTGTTATACTTGGAGTTGGAAAGAACAGGATTACATTTTTTCTCCTGACTGTGTGGCCCTGGACAAGTCATTTCACCTGAGCCTCAGTTTCTTCATTTATGAAATGAGGAGATTAGAACACATGGATACTAAAGTCTCTTCCAACTACAGTCCCATGATTAACTATGTGATCAGATAGATTTCCATATACTTAGATGCTTTTCTAGGTAGCACATTGGATCAAGCCTTGTATTTAGAGTCAGAAAGACATGAGTTTGAATCCTACCTCAGATACTTAGTATCCAAGTGACTCTGGACAAGTCACTTAACCTCTCAGCTTCTGTTTCCTTGCTTGTAGAATGGGAATAATAATAGCACTTACATTGCAGGATTGTTGTGAAGACTAAATGAAGGAAGTAAAGGACTTTGCAAACTTTAAATTGCTATATAAACACTAGCCATTCTTAATGTCATCTATCTACTTCTTTATTAAAAACAGTATCAGAACTGACATTCTTCATCAGAATAGTAAAATAAGCAACAAGACATGTGGCCATTGACAAATTCTGCTGCATCCCCAAATGAAATTGATTCAGGCTGCTAAAAAACTCAAGCTCCCTCATTAATAGCGCTTAGGAAAGCACAATATATCAGCCTATTAGGGTGCAACAGGGGTGCAAATTGGCGTCTTAGCTAATGTAGATAAAGATTTCAGTGCATGCTGCATAGATCAAAATTTTAACCCATACACTTTCAGAGTTTTAGTGAATCTGGAAAAGCCTGATAGCTGAGAGCCAGCACAACTCAGGCTTTGCTTCGTTCAGTTGTCAATAAAATTGTCTCTTATTTTATTTTCTAATGGTTTATCAATACTGGTAATTTGCTGCAGCTTATAAAAAAGAAGGAAATTTAAATAAGTCCTGCTAACAAGAAAAGCAGATTTATTTCTCCATTTTGTCCTGCTCTGTGAGTAAATGACCAGGATGATGGGAGGTACAGAAATCATCTTTGTTCCTTGCTTAAGCCACAAGCATTAGCTTTATTTGGGAGGGCAAATTAAACTAGAGGGACTTTGGCAGAGGTGCAAGGTTTATCTTGCCATGAACAGGAAATTAAGGCATCCCAGGCAAGATTCTATTTAAAGAAGCAGTGATTTGGGGAAAGAGGGTGAGGGGAGGTAGGTTTCTTTCTTTCTTATTTTTTCCCCTCTCTGTATAGAATAAAATTGCAGCAGGAACTTAGCCTGTCAAAGTGGAATGTGAGATCCCACCTGTCTTACCCACTTACTACAGAAGCAGAGTGAGCACAAAAGGCTTTGTGCAAAGCTCTAATGGAAATGATGACAGTCAGGCAGAATTGGACAAGTTCCCTGTCATTCTTCATGGAGCTTGTGAGTGGGATGGGTGCGGATGAATCATGATCATTGACCTCACTAATAGCATGGCTCTGTAGGTGGGCTGACAGGAACACTTGGTTTCCTTCTCTTATAATGAAAACAGCAATGCAGCTTTGGTGATTGATGATTGGGGTGATGATGGGGCCACTGAAAAGACGTGGGGATTGAGGATCATGAGATGATATTCCATCTGTGGAATTATTCTCCACTAATGCAGAGTAATATTTCATCTTTGTGTCATAGACTTCTAGCTGGATAGACCTCAGAGATCATCACGTTTATTTCCTTTATTTTGCAGATGAAGAAACTGAGCTTGAGAGAACTGTGGTGCCTCAAACCCATTGGTCAATTAGGGACATGTATACCTCAAACATGGGAAGACTTTTGGGCGAGAATAATTTGTTCCAACATCCTTGAAGGTGGTTGAAGCAGGCAATGTAGAATGCTTAGAGTTTGGTGAGACATCAAAGATGCAAGGTCATCCTCTGCATCCTGGGCCATTACCAGTCATCTGGATTTTTGTTTTGCCACTGAACTTCAATGACTCTGGAAGAAAGAGTGAGGCTGATGACTTTGGGCAACTCTGCCTCACTTAAATACAATTCACTCACAAATCAAGACATCACTCCATGAGGTCATTGGCCCTCTTAGAAAATGAAAGACAAACAACTTATTCATATAAGAACATTATAAGAAGTCTCAAAAATATGATACTGGTGCCCTCCTTAGAGTTAGTGGCAGCAGCTGTTGGTTTCTGACTACAGATCCACTGCCCTGCCTCCCTGATGACTATGGTAACATTCACATGATTTCAGTGTATAGCTTTAGTTCTGCCTTGTTCCTGACTACTTCCTTGGTGAGAGACAAAGCAGAAGGAAAGACTCACAATACAGGTCCACTGTATTAAATTCTAAGTTTTGTTACTAATCTAACCAAATATCAGAATTTCTTCCAAGTTGATGAAACCACAGAAGCCTGAGTTATTTTTCTCTTGGGGACCATATACACTACCTAACTGCATATAAAGTCACGGAGTCACCTTATGTCCATGCCTGGGACCTGTGAATAATGAGCATATTATCATAGGATGAAAAAATAGATCTCCTTTTTCTGAGCAGAGTAACAGTGTTGCCTCACTCCCTCCTACCCCTCACTGGATAGCCTGGGCCAGTGCCATCACCCTCCCACACCACAGAGACAAATCCCTCCTCATGCCAACACATCACCTCCTTCCTTTCCCTACTACCAAGTCTCCCAGAATAAAAATTCCCTTAAGTGGCCAGGCATAGCTGGTACTGATCCAGTAACATAATGCAACAGGGCTTTATTTTAGATTGTTGTAAGTGAATTAATGCCACCAGGCTCAAAGTAAGAAAATGCAAGAAGTGTGAGTGAGACTTTCTGGTGAATGTTTACCTCTAAAGGACTTCAGTTCCCCATGAAGCTAAGATTTTGTTGATATAGACTACTGATGGTAAATATAATAGGTTCATAATTTTGGAGCGGGGACAGGAGGGGACTTAAGGACAACCAGAGAAATGCCTTAATTTTATGGATTATAGATAGATGATAGACAGCCAGACAGACAGATAGATAGATAGAAACTACATAGAGAGATAGACACACAAAGATGAGAAAGATAGAGACAGAGATAGAAAGAAAGGGAAACACATGAGAGACAGAAAGAAACATGAGAGACAGAGAGAGATCAGGTGACTTTCTCCGAGGTCACAAAAGGAGAAAATGGCAGAGCTAGGAGTCAAACCTAGGTCCTCTGACACAAAATTTGGCCACCTTTTCACCAAACATGGCTGAATGATTCATGCCCCTCTCCTTTAGTTCTCCTGAATTTGGCCAGGTTGATGCTCTAGTGACAGAACCATGATCTATTGCCAGCTTTGTACACAAAACCTTTCTAGCTCTGTGGGATCTGCCACATTCCTTTGGTAAGGTCTTGGATAATCCAGTTTCAACAAAAAACAGTGAAGACGCAACAAAAAGGACTGGAGAGAACTGTCAAGCAAAGAGCAGCTAAAAAAGAACAAGGATTGGTTTGGGGAATTGTGTCGATTTCTATTTCCAAAGTTGAAGCTGGCCTATTACAATCCTACCAAGGAGGACACATTGATGACAGCTTCGGGCAAGAGTAGAAAAAAGGCAGTGATGTGGGGGCAAGGCTGAGCTGTACCCGATTTGATTTCCTAATTTGGGAGTTTCTCTAATAGCTTCCTCATTTGAAGACAAGCATTGGCAAGAACACAATTAAGAACATAATACATTCCATATGTGTCTGGAGCTTGTTGGATATTTTGTAAAGTTAAATGTGGCCTGATGCAGTATCTGTCAGAGAGCTGGGGCAAGACCAGAGATTGTTCTGCAGAGGATCATTCTACAGATGATTTGAGCTGGAAGGCAATTTCAAGAACACCCCATGCAATTCCCTTCATTTTGTGTATTGGGAAGCTAAGGCCTGTGCTCTCCTGATTGATGAGACTTTGCCATATCTAGAAGGCTCCAGATCTTACCTGCACACTAGCTATACACTAGCTATCTTCCTGGCATGCATATTTTGACGTGAAGCATCTTAGACCACATCCCTACCCTCAACCCCAATATGCATTCTGCTTTTTGCTCTTAGCACAGTAATCAAGTTCACACCATCATTGCCAGAAAATGCATTATTAATTGATTGTTCTGATTTCATCCATTATTCCTGTGACTTCTCATAATAAAACAGCTTCCTGTGACATTTTGTACACACAAACACACACATTATATACATATGCATATATTTATGAATTGGATGCCTAACTAAACCAATTGTTAATATATAAATCTTTAAGTTTTGCAACATACTTTAAAAATATCTGATTTCATACTTACAATAATACTCAGAATTACGTGCTTTTTTTTTTTTTTAGGGGCAGCTAGATGGCACAGTGGATAAAAGACCAGCCCTGGATTCAGGAGGAACTGAGTTCAAATCTGGCCTCAGACACTTGAACACTTTACTAGCTGTGTGACCCTGGGCAAGTCACTTAACCCTCATTGCCCTGGGGAAAAAAAGAATTACATGCTATTTTTATCCCCATTTTACAAATGAAGAAAATGAGGCAGACAGAAGGTTAAATGACTTGCCCAGGGTCACATGGCTAGTTAAGTATCTGAGGCAGGATTTTAACTCAGGTCTTCTTAACTCTAGATCTAGCACTCTATTCATTATGCCTCTTTATTTATAATCTATTTGTATGTATGTATGTATGTGTGTGTATATATATATATATATATATATACACACACACACACACACACACATATGCACACATCCATAGATATACATGCATAGGAACATCCAGGTATTCTAAGTCCTGTGGAATCACTGTTGATCATTTAGTTGATTGGAGTTCTTTTTTTCAAAATCATTCATTTTTATAATATTTATTTTAGAATATACATTGATTTTGGGGCAGCTAAGTGGCACGGTGGATAGAGCACTGGCCCCAGAGCCAGGAGGACCTGAGTTCAAATCCAGCCTCAGACACTTAACACTTACTAGCTGTGTGACCCTAGGCAAGTCATTTAACCCCAATTGTCTCACCCAAAAAAAGAACATAATTGATTTTGTGTTCTGTTCATTTCAATTTGCATTCATTTATGAGAGTCATCTTTTGGTTTCCAACAGTATATTGATGGAATTATGATGTCATCATTTGGAGCCTACTGTTATATGGTATAGATTATAATCTATCCATGTCTGGCTATCCTGTGTAATTCTTGTTCATGTCCTCTGATAAATCTGAAAGCTTTGTAGACAGAAAGGTGGTCTATCTGAGATGAAATCTTAGGAAAAGGATTTTCCAGGTTACAAATGTTATGTTTGCAATGAATGGCACAGATTGGAATCTATGAAATATTTTGTGCTTGTGCTATTTGAGGATGAATTGCCATTTTTGCTTATTATTTGCCTGATTATTTTATTTAATTGAGTCTGTTTTGAACTAATGTGTAATCTGATAATCTCATCATATTTGAAAAAATGTTGGAATAGGACATAGAAAGTATATTGGTGGTGTTAGATCAGTTAGAGGCTAGCAGTCTAAAACTGTTCATTAATAACTGCCAGTTCTATAGAGTCCCTGTCAAATAGGATCCCCACACAGACTTAGAATTGACTCTTCAGAAAAGAAGCATTGTGGCTGTATCAAAAAAAAAATTCAAGAACTAAAGACTTTCCAAGGATTTGGTGCCTACTGTCAGAAATTTGCAATGAGCTGTGCCCTCATTTCTAAGCCTCTCACCTAATCTCCCTCATGGACATGATCTCAAGAAGAACAGACATGAAGGGACAATTTGACCTTGTGCTTCTGGGGGTCTTTTGAGATTGTTAGGGTAAGAAATATGAACAGGCCTTCAAGGAATCAGTAAGTGGACTCAAACATACACTAGAGTGTGTGATCAGAAGCACTGAAGATACAAACAAACCTTTTTAATTCAACACAAACACTAAACTGGAGGGTCTTGAAGTAGTTTTACACCAGGAGAGCAGGGAAGATAGCCATCAGAAATGTATTGTGGATGATTCACAAACGACTTGTGGACTAATGTTGAATTAGACTTTTTGGCCATGAAGAGTTCTGTTACTGCTAAGTTCCAAGTCAATGCATATGGACCTCAGTTCCAAGAATGGAATCCATTGTAATATATTTTGACAAGTGCAAAATTTAATTCTGCCTGACAGAATTGGTCAGTGGCACTAAACAGCTAAGAATTTAGGAAGCATTAACAGCCAGGGAGGCTGCACAGAATCTATGTATTAAAGACTTGGTAAGGAGTGAAGGTGATCTATGGCATGTAGGGAGTGTTCAGCTCTTTTTTTCCCTCTTGCAACAAAAATTCATTTTTTTCCAGTTATATGTAAGGGTAGTTTTCAACATTCATTTTTATAAGATTTAGAGTTCCAAATTTTTTTTCCTCCTTCCCTCCCTTTCCTCCCCCCTCCACAAGACAGCAACCCCGTTACATATGTACAATCCACAAGTGCTCTTTTTATCAGTTTTTTCTATGGGGGTGGATAGTAAGCTTCATCATTAGTCCTTTGGGATTGTCTTAGATAATTGCATTGCTGAGAGTAGTTAAGTCATTCACAATTGTTCATCAAACAATACTGCTGTCACTATGCACAATGTCCTCCCAGTTCTGCTCACTTCACTATACATCAGTTCATGAGTCTTTCCAGGTTTTTCTGGGATCATCCTGTTTGTTATTTCCTATAGCACAATAATATTCCACCACAATTATATATCACAGCTTCTTCAGTCATTCCTCAATTCATAGACATTCCCTTGATTTTCAATTCTTAGCCATCGCAAAGAGTTACTATAAATATTTTTTGTACAATTTTCCCCCTTTTTCTCTTTTTCATGATTAATATTGTTAACTGTTTCCCTATTCCTTTCCCCATGATATTTATTCTATTATCCATCTTCTTTCATCCCATCCCTCTTCAAAAAGAATTTGCTTCTGTCTGTACCCTCCATCAATCTGCCCTTCCTTCTTTTGCCCCTCTCTCTTTATCCCCTTCCCCTGCTATTTTCCTGCAGGATTAGAGAGATTACTCCACCCAATTGAGTGTGTATGGTATTCCCTCCTTGAGCCAATTCTGATGAGATTGAGGTCTTTGAGCCAGTTCTGATGAGTGTTAGGTTCATTTACTGCCCAGATCAAACAGATTACTCCACCCAGTTGGATGTGTGTGTTAGTCCCTCCTTGAGGCAAAGGAGTTAAAGGTCTTTGAGCCTTTTTTGATGAGTGTAAAATTCATTTACTGCCCTGCTCCTTCCCCATCTTTTCCCCCACTCCATAAGCCTTTTCCCATTTCTTTCATGTAGGATTTCACCTCTGCCCTTCCCCCTCGCCCAGTGCCTTTCCCTCACCCCTCAATTTAACACTAAAGATGTCATAATGGGGCAGCTAGGTGACACAGTGGGCAAAGCATCCACCCTGGACCCAGGGGATCCCAGCCAAAACCTGGCCTCAGACACAAGATAGTTACCCACTCACTGCATGACCCCGGGTTTGTCCCCCAACTCCAATTTTTTATGGTTCCCTAGGGTCTTGTATTTGAAAGTCAAATTTTCCATTCAGTTCAGGTCTTTTCATCATGAATACCTGAAAGTACTCTTTTTCATTAAAGTCCCATTTTTTTCCTCTGAAAGATTATGTTCAGTTTTTCTGGGTAGATGATTCTTGATTGTAATCCCGATTTCTTTGCCCTCTGGAATATCATATTCCATGCCCTCCAGTACTTTAATGTAGAAGCTGCTAAATCTTGTGCTTTCTTGATTGGGGCTCCACAGTACTTGAATTCTTTCTTTTTGGCAGCTTGCAATATTTTCTCCTTGACCTGAGATCTCTGGAATTTGACTATAATATTTCTAGGAGTTTTCCTTTGGGGATCTCCTTCTGGAAGTGATTGGTGGATTCTTTCAATTTCTATTTTACTTTCTGCTTCTATAATATCAGGACAATTTTCCCTGAAAATTTCTTGGAAGATGATGTCTAAGCTCTTTCCTTGATCATGGTTTTTAGGTAGACCAATAATTTTTAAATTATCTTTCCTGGACCTATTTTCCAGGTCAGCAGTTTTCCCAGAAGATATTTCACATTGCCCTCTATTTTTTTTATTCATTTGGATTTTCTTTATTGTGTCTTGGTTTCTCATAAAGTCACTGGCTTCCATTTGTTCAATCCTAATTCTTAGACAATTATTTTTGTCAGTGAGCTTTTGTTCCTTCTTTTCCGTTTGGCCAATTTGACTTTTTTTTGTTTTGTTTTGTTTTGTTTTGTTTTTACAGGGCAATGGGGTTAAGTGACTTGCCCAGGGTCACACAGCTAGTAAGTGTCAAGTGTCTGAGGCCGGATTTGAACTCAGGAACTCCTGAATCCAGGGCCGGTGCTTTATCCACTGTGCCACCGAGCCGCCCCCCGATTTGACTTTTCAAGCTGTTGACTTTTTTCTCATATCTTTCCTGCATCACCCTCATTTCTCTTTCCATTTTTCCTCTACCTCTCTAACTTTATCTTCAAAGTCCTTTTTGAGTGCCTCTATGGCCTGAGACCAATTAATATTTTTCTTGGAAGGCTTAGATATAGGGGCCTTGATGTTGACATCTTCCTCTGAGGGTGCACCTCAATCTTCCTTGTCACTGAAGAAACTTTCTATGGTCCTCACCTTTCTCTGTCAGCTCATCTTGCCTTTCTTTTGCTTGCCTTTTATCTCCTTAAAGTGGAGAACTGTTTCCAGGCTGCAGTAGCCCAAGCTTAAGAAGTCCCAGGTGGTATGCTTTAAGGAGGATCATGTTCTTCACTCATCGACCCTGTTCTCTGGTGCATAGGTGACCCCAGACCAACTTGCTAATCAACGAGCTTTGTGTGTTGTGGTTGTCAGCTCCAATGAGCCTGTGCCCCTTCCCAATCTGGGCCACTGCTACTCAAGCCTACCTCCTGGTTCCCAGCAGGGGTAAAAAACCCAAGTTCTGCCTCAGCACCAGCAGAGACCCCTGTAGTCTTCCTCCTGCCAAGGGCTTAGCCCTCTCACCAGACTGTGAGCTTAGTTCCAGACAACACTGGAGTTTCAGCTGATTCAGAGGCTCTGGGAATCACCTTCTCTGGTGAGGCCTTCCTGGGACTTGGTCTGTGTCAGGGTTGTTATGAGAATCAAATGAGATATTAATTGTAAAGTGCTTATCACAGTGCCTGGTATTTAGTAGTTATTATAGAAATACTTATTTCATCACTTTCTACCTGTTTTCTTACAGCTACTAAAAAAAAAAAAACTTCCTTTTTTTTTTTTTTTTTGGTGGGGCAATGAGGGTTAAGTGACTTATCCAGTGTCACACAGCTAGTAAGTGTCAAGTGTCTTAGGTCAGATTTGAACTCAGGTCCTCCTGAATCCAGGGCCAGTTCTTTATCCACTGCACCACCTAGCTGCCCCACCCCAAACTTACCTTTTGACATAAATATTGTAATGTAGGCAAAAAAATCAACAAGTTACTAATATTTGGTCAATTTCTTCCTTTTGTAATAATGAGGCCCTGAATGTTTTTCCTAAGCACTTGATATCTCCCATCTTTCATAAAATTTGAGAAATCCTTCAGTGTCCACAAAATTGTGTTGTCTCCATCATGGGCTTTATTTTCTGTATATTTGGTCTTACTGAGCTGAACTTTCCATCTTTGTGCTTTGTGGTGTCATTCATTTATCTTCCCTCATGTAGATCATTGGAGGTCATTGAAGTCAGAATCCAAATGTTGTGGTTCCACTGACATGGATGAAAAAAAATAGATTTATCTGTCCTTTATCCACCTTCACGTTTCATTGTTAAATTCCCCCAGAATCAAATTTAACTCTTGGTATGACTCTTGTTGAGTTTTCTGTAAACTTGCTTTGGACCTGTACTGCTTCCTGATGTTCCTTGATGTGGCACTGCTGATACACTTTCCAGCATCTCACTTGTAACAATTTAACAATGAATTTACATTCTAAACTAGCATTTTCTTTGGCTGCCATATCTCTCCATTTAGTCGTGCCCTGCAATTGCCCATGTGCCAATGCACCATGAAAACCTTTGAGACCTTGTCATCTACAGTGTTGCTATGGCCTTAGAACTACTCAGCCTTTCTAGCCCACTGTGGATAGAAAGTGGTGTCACTTTTCTATTTGTACCCCAGTACTTAGCACAACATGTGGCATATAGGAAGTGGTTAATAGATGCTTTTCCTTCCTTCCTTCCTTCCTTCCTTCCTTCCTTCCTTCCTTCCTTCCTTCCTTCCTTCCTTCCTTCCTTCCTTCCTTCCTTCCTTCCTTCCTTCCTTCCTTCCTTCCTTCCTTCATCATACCTCATAATTTTAATGCCTCCATTATTACAAAAATTATAAAAGAACCATACAGTACTAGAGATGTTTTATATTGTTTTGTTTCTTGGGTTGCCATGAGCCAAGACTTCATTATCAAGTGAACAGCCTTCTGGTAATGAGTCTGTCTCCATTCAGCTTACTGCTTCTCAGAAAGCAGATATAATTGATTGCCAAGACAATAGTATCAATCAATAAACATTGACTAAGCACCTACTATGTGGCGGGCACTATGATCAGCACTTCATTAGAAGCCAGTGCAGGGGCAGCTAGGTGGCACAGTGGATAGAGCACTGGACCTGGAGTCAGGAGTACCTGAGTTCAAATCCGGCCTCAGACACTTAACACACTTACTAACTGTGTGACCCTGGGCAAGTCACTTAACCCCAATTGCCTCACTTAAAAAAAAAAAAGAAGTCAGTGCAATATAGTAGAACCTGAGTTCGTGGTCTTTTGGTATTACCTTTGAAAATCCAGGTTCACTTGTGCACCACCATGAGACATCTGTGTAAGACTTTGAGGAGGTTCCAAAGTCCTCAATTTGAGGCAATGGGGTGTAGTGAATATAGCAGAGACTTTATCAGTCAGAAAGTCCTGGGACTGAGTCAATTCTTCCACTTTCTGCCTGTGTGATTTTGCACAAATCGCTTTCCTTTTTTTGATCCTTAACTTCCACATCTCCAAAATAGGTATAATCATCCCGACCACATCTACCTCACAGGGTTGTTGTCCTAGGATCAAAAAGAATATTGAGACAGAAAGCCTCTTATGACTGCTAAGTATTGTTTGAGTAACTTTTTCTTATGCTTACAGTTGACTCCCTGCTGTGCTCTCCGGGGATGCTGCAAAGGAGGGAAAAAGCATCACTCTTTCCCCATAAGACTTTGTCATTTTCTTGGTCATGTACTCCATTTCCATTATTTATTGCCAGGCATTTTTCTTGCCTTTGCCACTGGTTAACTGTGACCTTATCCTCGGCATGTCTTTGTTTCTGGATATGTTCAACAATATGAGGATGTGGCTTTACTGCCTCCCTTTCTCCCTGCCTCACTGACACAACATAAGGACAAATCGGATGATAGATGTGAATCCACTTAGAGGTCTAGCAGAGAATGGTGCTTTGGACATCCTAGGTAGTAACATTGTTATTAGTAGTCACCAGGATCATTTTTGTGCAGATACTATAATGTGCCCCTGACAGAAAATAGGAAAAATCAATTATGGATGACTTGGGATGCCTATATCAGGCCCCAGAAAGGGCTGGTATACAGTAAGACTTTAGCTTAACAGTTGAAAGGAACAAGGGGAAGCTAGTTGAAACAAAAGAGAAAGGAGATCATTTGCTATCAGTTTCCAAATGCATTCTATCAAAATGAATTATTCAAGAAACTTGTTTTGGGTGAAAGATTTTCTTGGATAGCTCTAGGAAATTGTCCTTTGACAATAGCAGAGCTGGGTAACCCATCAATGCCACGTCTCAATTTCTAATTAGATGAAGATGCCACCTGGGGCTGGAAATAGGAAGTATAGAAGTGGGTTTCAAATAGATTACAGCCTTTTGATGATTATTTCAACTAAAATCAATAAATCTTGGGATAATATTTTGAATGAAATGACTCTTTTTAAAAATTCAATTCCTTTCTCATGCAGGTCCTAAACTCGAGGGGAGCAAAACAGCAACCATCTTCAGAGCCACACTATTGAGATGTTGTCTGAGTGCTATGTTTTCTCATTCCAAATGTATTTGCTTCATAGTCCTGAAGGAATATATTCTCTTTGAGGGTAGGGACTATCTCACGTCTGTGCTTGCACCGCAGTGCCTGGCACAATATAGAGTATGAATTAAGTAAATGTTTGGCTAAATTGAACTGCATTCATTTGAAAGTTCTAGGGAAGTTTAGCCTGGAGGAGGGAAGTAAGTCTTAGAAGTATTTTTTTTTTTTTTGGTGAGGCAATTGGGATTAAGTGACTTGCCCAGGGTCACACAGCTAGTAAGTAGCAAGGGTCTGAGGCCTGATTTGAACTCAGGTCCTCCTGAATCCAGGGCCGGTGCTCTATCCACTGCACCACCTAGCTACTCGCAGAAGTATTAATAGAATGCAAGCTCATTGAGGCCATTTTGGTCTTGTTGAGCCCAGCAGCCAGTATGGTGTGTGGCACACAGTAGGTTCTTATCAAACATTTTTTGATTGATTGATCAAAAACAAGCTGAGGGATAGTCATAGCCCTGCAAATCGAGATTACTGGATCATAGATTTAGAACAGGAAAAGATCATCTCAGAGATCCTTTATTCAATCCCATTATTTGACAGATGGGCAACTTCCCTGGGCAACCACCCCAACAGAGAAGTGAAGTGAGTTGACCATAGTCACAGGTGTAGAAACCATGAGAAATAGCCCTGTGAGGATATTGGTTTGGGAAGCAGAACTTTAGAAAAAGAAAATAAGAAAAATATTGGGAATAGCAAGTGTCGCTCTTAAAACAACTGGACATATGATCAGAAGATCAACCATTTGGGTGGCTTATAGATCAGGAAAATAGGCAAAATGACATTGTTTAGATTACATCCCAGCAAACAGCTGTGATTCTGGGGTGATGAATTGCTTATCAGGAGACACAGTGTGATGGGCTTTTCCTCCTATTATACTGGGAGCTTCTTGAAAATCGAGACAATGCTTTTTTGTCTTTCTTTGTATCTTCAATTCTTACCTAGTGCCTGGAACATAGCAAATGCTTGACAAATGGTTGTTGACTGACTGGTAGAAAGAGCAATGGACTAGAAGTCAGAGAGTTTTTTGAGGTAAATCCTTGTTCTACACCTATCTGGGTAACCTTGGGCTAGTAAATTAATGATAGTAAATGATAATATTTATATGGTATCTACTATATGCCAGGCAATATGCTAAACACGTTCCAAATATCTCATTTAATCCTTACAACAACCCTGGGAGATAGGTGTTATTATTACCCCCATTTTACAGCTAAGGAAACAATTAAATAGAGGTTAAATTACTTTCCAAGTGTCACACAGCTAGTGAGTATCTGAGGCTGGATTTGAACTAAGGTCTTCTTGACTCGAGGTCTGGCACTCTATCCATTGTACTACCTAACAACTTCATTTCTGTCACTGGTGAAATGAAGAGTTTGGAACAGATCAATCTTCCCCACCTGTGGGTTGGGGGCCTCCAGAATTCTAGTAAGGGATCCACAAAAGCATATTGTGAAAGCACATCTTGTTAAGTGACTGAACATAACAAACAAGCAATCATACCTGCTGTAGACTGAATAAATATGTCTCACATTTTCTGCTTTTATTTCACAAATGTCTGTGGAAACTGTTGTGACAAATAAAATACAAATTCATTTAAAAGTGTTACTAATCAGTTCTTTTTAAAAATTATGTATTTATACCATAAACACATACTAAAATTGCAACCGCTATCATGGGTACCAATGCTTATTGTTATTTTTGTTATTATTGTACTTTAAAAGGCATCTTCAAACTTAAAAAAATTGCTGACCACTGGACTGGATTGTGCTGATTGTACCTTTCAACTCTGATATTTGACGAGTCTATAATTTCTATGTATTAACGATCCATAATATCATATGTTTATAGCTGGATGTGCCTTCAGGGGCCATCTGATCTAACCCTGTCATTTTACATGTGCGAAAACTAAGTTTTATAAAGATTAAGTGTCTTGCCCAAGGTATTATGAGAGACAGGATCTGAACCCATGTGCTCTGACCAGAATTAGGGCTTTTTCTATTGTACCATCTTGTGCTAAGCTATAGTTTGAGCACTGCATGAAGTCCTTTCTGATCCTCAGAACTACATACAATATGCACTCCTTCCCAAACGGCCTTGGATTTAACCACTCTTTGTATATTTGTATTTATTTGTGCTTGTATAAAGAGGTGCTGGAAATGTTTAACAACTGAATCTCTGGGAAAATGTACCCATGATATACTTTTAAGTTTAAATATTTTCTGCATCATTTTGTTAAGTCTAGAAGATCAACAACAACAAACAACAACAACAAATGAAGCCCTCATTTGTAGCATTTTCCAATTCTAAGGTCTAAATGAGCATACTGAGAATTTAACAACTATCTCTCAAGCCAGTTCAAGGTGGTTCTAGTAGGTCACTACTTTTGTATATATCCAATTTATATGTATGGTATTACCTCTCTATCATGTATCTATTTATCCATTCATTTGTCTATCTTGTTTCTAACTATCATCTAATAGTCATTCATCTATCTCTCTATTATCTATCTGCCTATTAATAATCTATCTAGCTATCGATCGATATTTTTCTATATGGTTATCATACTATCCTCTGTCTATTAATCAATACCTATCTAGCAATCTGTTCATCTATGTCTACTTCTCTATTTGTCAATGTCAGTCTGTGTTCTGTCTCTCTATCATCTCTCTTTTTATCTATCATCTATTTATCTATCTATGTCTATCATTTTTCTATCCATTTCTGTCTATATGTCTATTTCTCTATCATTCTGTGTATACCTATTTTCTCCCTCTCCCTCTGTCTCTCCCTCTGTCTCTCCCTCTGTCTCTCTGTCTCTGTCTCTGTCTCTCTCTCTCTCTCTCTCTCTCTCTCTCTCTCATCTTTCCCATCAGAATGTAAGCTCAGTAAAGATTATTTGATTCTTTATTCTTGTATTTCCAGTACCTGGTCCATGGTAGGTACTTCATAAATCCTTATTGATAGATGACCATTCTGGGCAAAAACAAAACAAACAAACAAAAAATCAAGTCACTAGCCAGCAGGAAGTCCAGTACACTGCCTATTTTATCTCTGCTAAGTAGAATCCAAAATGATAGAATGCCTTCCATTCCCAAGACCACATTGAAAACCCCACAGCTCAGGAGGAGCTTCCAGAACTTGAACTCTGCTGATACTGTCACCAAGAACTCGAGGTCATCTACAAGCCATAATGAAATGCTAGAGGAGGATCTGGATCTGTGATTTCCCCAGTGAATGTAACTGCAGGTGTGGAAAACCTTTTTACCAACAGAGATTGTAACCCTTCCTTTATTTAATTCACAGAACCAGATCTGGGAGAAACATAGGGACATCATTTATCCCTGTTATTTATAAGACCACAGATGAGAGGGCACTTTTGAAGCCTGGGAATATAGTCAAATCCTCTTATTTTACAGATGAAGAAACTGAGGCCCACAGAACATAAGTGCCTTATCCAAGATCACACAGGTAACTTCAGAGCTGGAATTTATATCCAGATTCTCTGATTTCCAAGTCAGCACCCTTTCCCCAATGTCACACTGATAGTCTTAGAGAAGTAGCCTCAGACTTGTAGAAGTAAAATGACTTCCCCAGGGTCAGTGTCATGGGCTGGGTTTGAACCCAGGTCTTGCTGATTCTCTACTTAGCACCCTCACCACTATACTGCCTAGCTGTCTATTTATCTTAGGTAATGACCACAACCTTATACCATGTTACAAGCTAGAACTACATTAACACCAGACCCATAGCCTCTCACCAATCAATAGGCCAGACATTCAGTGGCTTGATAAAACTCCTAATTGAGTGGGATATATTGTCTTGCTTGTCTTACTGAGAAGAAATCTAACAAATATGCATACAGAGGCGAAAAAAGCCTGTTTATTTTTAGATCTTGGATGAGGAATGAAAAAAAATGTGGAAGCATGGAGAAACAAATTCCAAGTCAGTTGTTGTCTCTGGGACTGGAGTCTTTTACCCACATGAGCTTGCTGGAAAAAACAAAAACAAAACCCCAAATTATCCATCACAGTGTAACAGCAAGCTAGGCTATATGTCAAAGAGGTAGTGCCATATCACCCGGAGACTTCTGTCTCTTTAAGAGATTTCACTGGCTGCTGGCCCAACAGGGCCCACACTGTTCTAATTTGCTTACACCAGATTCATTGGAGATAAAAGAACAATCATCAGACTGCCCAGCATCCAGAGATCACTTAGAGTTGTAGAAGTCCTGAGATGCATTTATCCCTCACAGTTTAATTCAATTCAATTCAATGAGCATTCACTAAACTCCTATTCTCTGTCAGTCACGGTGCTAGGAGATTGAGGTCATCAAATCCTGACCTCAAGGAGCTTACAATGAATTTGAGTTTACACTGAATACAACATCCACAACAAATATACAGAAATATGCATAGGCACATCAAAGCATTGCAGAGTAATTTCAAGAGGTAGAGAGTACTAATGACTCGGGGAATAAGGGAATAATGGAAGAGGTGGCACCTGAGCTGTATTCTGAAGGAATCTAGGGTTTCTACAAGGTAGAAATGAAGAAGGAAATTATTCCAGAAATGGAAGCCCATTTGTACACAAAGATGGAGGCAGTAGATGGGATTTTGCGCACAGGAATAGCCACTGGGCATGTTTGGCTGGAACAAATAATACCTGAAGAAGCAGGATAGGAATAAGAATCGAAATGTACATGGAAGGCAGATTGTGGAAAGATTTAAATGCCAGGCTGAAGACTTTGTATTTTATGCTAGGAAGACTCTGGAAACACTGGAGATTTTTTAGAATGGGGATGATCTGGTCAGATCTTTCTTTAGAAATATCAGTCTGGCAATTGTATGTTAGATATCCTGGAGAGGGGATTGACTTGAGAAGGGGAGACCACTGTGGAGACTATTGCAATAATCTAAATAAGAGGTGATTGATGATGATGAGGGGGGTGGTGGTGGTGGTGATTATAACAACAGCTCCCATTTTATAGTGCACACTATTTTCCATCCATTTTCTTGTGATCATCCCATAACATCGCTATGAGTTAAATGGATCCAATGTTATTTTATTTTATTTTATTTTTAGTGAGGCAATTGGGGTTAAGTGACATGCCCCAGGGTCACACAGCTAGTAAGTGTTAAGTGTCTGAGGTCAAATTTGAACTCAGGTACCCCTGACTCCAGGGCTGATGCTCTATCCACTGCGCCACCTAGCTGCCCCCAATGTTATTTTATATAAGGAGAAATTTAGACAAAGAGATGTGATATGTCTAAATATGTTATATATTAAAATTATATAACAAGTGTAATTTGGTGTAGATTCCAAGCCTTCTGACTCTCAACAACACAGTCATCTTTTGAGGCTTGGTTCTGATGTCCCAGATTATTTTTCCCTTTCCTCTCTCCCTCAAAAACAACAACAAAATAACTAGCATTTTTATAGCACTTCAAGATTTGTAACACACTTTACTTAAATTATCTCATTTGATTCTCATAACAGCCCCATGAAGTGGTTGCTGTTATTATCCCCATTTTATAGATGAGGAAACTGAGGATAAATGATTTGTTCTGGATAACACAGCTAATTAATGCCTGAGATACAATTGAAACTCAGGTCTTCTTGAATCTTGGGAAAGCATTCTATTTACTATATCACCTACCTTCCCCTGCAATGAAGAATGGAATCACTAAGTTTACTCAGACGTAAAAGATTGAGTGATTTAGGAAGTTGAAATGTTAGATGTTGATCTAAGCCTAATTTCTGCTAAATTGTTTTCTAGTTTTCTTAGTTCTTATCAGATAGGAAATCATTCCCTAAAGAAATTTATGTTGTTGAATTCTGAAAATTCTCCATTACTGAGTTCAATTGTTTCTTCTTCTTCCTTACCTACTCTGTTCTGCTTATCGATTTTTCTAGTTTGCAACTAATAATTTTATAATTACTATTTTAAGCCCCTACCTACTGCAATCTAGGAATTTTATAGCTACTGTGGCAGTGTCTCTAATGATGAGGCAAATCTGTGACTTGTTGCCAAGATTCAAACCCAGGTCTTTTGACTTGAAGCATGAGGATCTTCCAAGTGAACTGAGACCACCACTGTCACTCTTCAGAAGGCAGGATTTTATCCTTCTGTTAACGTCAAGTTGTCAGTACCTTGGTGTGTTAGATGGTAAAAGGATATGAACAGGAAGTTTCCAGAGGAGGAGATCTGTGTTATCAGTAACCGTATAAAATGCTTTAAATCAATAATAATGAGAGAAATACAAATTAAAACAACTTTGAGGTTCCAACTCACACCCATCAGATTGGCTAAATTGATAAAAAAGGAAAATGAAAGCTATTAGAAGAGCTGTAATGAAAGATGTCCATTAGTAGATTGTTGGTAGAGTTGTGAACTGCTCTAGCCATTCTGGAAAGCAATTTGAAACTATGTCCTAGAGACTAGGAAATTGTGCATTACATTTTGGTCCAGTTCTACTGGACTGAATACCATGATTAGTTCTATACCTCAAAGAGATACAGAAAGAGGGAAAGGACTATGTCTAAGAATATTTATAACAGCTCTGTTTGTGAAGGCAAAGAATTAGAAACCGAGTGGGTCTCTTTCAATTGAGGAATGGCTGAGCAAGTTATGGTGTATGAACCCAATGAAATACTACTGTGCTCTAAGAAATGATGATGGGGATAGTTTCAGAGAAACCAAGAAAGAATAGTATGAACGAATGCAGAATGAAGTGAGCAGAACCAGGAGAACAATGTATGCAATGACAAAAATAATGTAAAGAATCAATTTTGAAAGTCTTGGGAATTCTGATCAACATAATGAACCATCAGAATTACAGAGGATTCATGATGAAATAGGATTTCTTGAGAGGTGTACTGATTCACAATGCATACACATACACATACGCATATGAATATGCACATGCACACATATACATACATATATACACATGTGTCTATATATACATATATACATACGCATAGGTAGGTAGGTAGGTAGGTAGATAGATAGATAGATAGATAGATAGATAGATAGATAGATAGATAGATAGATGATAGAGTGGGGATTTGTTTTCTTTGACTCTACATGTTTATAAGAGAGAATTTTATTTTTCTTACTTTCTCACTGAGGGGTGGGATGGAAAAAAGAAGGCATGTCTTTTATATGATGATGATACAAAGAATTGGTACCAGAGAATATGGGTTTTAACCCCAGTTAAACTATTAATTTCCTGTATGAACTTGGGCAAATCATTGAACCTTTTGGGACCTCAATTTCCTCCTCTATAAAATGGTTGAACTTAATGGGCTCAGAAGGCCCTTCCAGTTCCTTACCTATAATCTAGGACCTCAATAAAAATGGGAGGGGGTGTTGGACTTGATGGTCTCAGAAGATTTTTTGTAGTTCTAAATTGACTACACTATGATCTCTTGGTTCAAGATGATACCCCTGGGGCTATGCATTGTGTACGATTATTCTTTTGAGACATAAACTCTCTGGAGCCTCAGAGGCAAGCAACATATGGAAGAGACACCAAGGAAAATTATGCAGTAATGAGCTAAATGCTTGCAGACCTAGCTTTCTGCTGCTTTTGTGATACAACCTAGGAAGACTCCCCCCTTTTCTTTAATCATTTATCTGCTTCAGAAATCTTGTAAGATTAGAGGATTCAGAGCTTAGAGGTGATCCAGTCAATGACCATTATTTGACAAATGGAGAATCAGAGGCTCCAAAAGTTCAAATGACTTGGCCCATATCATGGAGAAAGGAAGCAATAAAATTGATATTCAAACTGAGTTCCTGACTCCAAATGCATGAATATGCCCTCTCCTGATCTGCCCTTGATCAGCTCTTCCCTTCACCATTCCCTAGATGTGAGATGCTTACTTCTGAAGCTAAGATCTTCCTGATATTTTCTCTCTCTCTTTTCCACCTGCCCAAATCTTACCTACCCTTCAAGGCCTATTAGGATTCCAGGTCCTTCATGAAGCTTTTGTCTTAGTCTCCTGCTTCCCATGGTTTTAATTTTAAAGAACTCCATTATCACCTAAAGTGATGTTCACTTTTTCTTTTTTTTTTTCTCATGGTATCAATTGTCATTAATTTTTTTCCCTGCAAGGATATACATGGAATTGTACTTAAAATTCCCTGACTTAGATCTAGAATATCTTTCTTTTTTTGGTAAGTAATTCATTTTATTAGCAGGTATTATTTATTTAGCTTTAAATTAAATTTTATTTTGTTTTCAGTTCTGAATTCATGTTGTCTCCCTTGCCTCTCCCCCACCCATTGAGAAAGAGAGATAAATAAAACCCATTAAAACATTATCATTCAAAATAAATACCTTCTGGGGACAGCTAGGTAGCACAGTGGATAAAACACTGGCCCAGGATTCAGGAGGACCTGAGTTCAAATTCAGCCTCAGATACTTGACACTTAATAGCTTTGTAACCCTGGGCAAGTCACTTAACCATCATTGCTCCCCGGCCCCCCCAAAAAAACCTAAAAAAATACCTTCTTTTTCTGTGTCCAAAAAAAGAAAGAGGGAAAAGAAAGTAGGTTTTATTCTGCACTCTGAGTCCATCAGTTTGTTATCTGGAGGTGGATAGCATGTTTCATTGTGAGTCCTTTGGAATTGTTGGTCATTGTGTTGATCAGAGTTACTAAGTCTTTAAAGTTGGTTATCTTTATAATATTTTTGTTACTGTATAAATTGTTCTTTTGGTGCTTCTTGTTTCTCTTTCCATCAGTTCATAAAGTCTTCCCAGATTTTTCTGAAAAAATCCCAATCATCATTTCTTATAATAGTATTCCATTGTATTCACATACCATAATTAGTTCAGTCATTTCCTAATTTATGGACATCCTTCAGGTTCCAATTCTTTGCCACAGGGAAAAAGTTGCTATAAATATTTTTGTACCTGTAGACCCTTGCCTTCTTTCTTTAATTTCTTTAGGGTATAGACCTATTAGTAATATTTTTGGGTCAAAGAGCATAAACATTTTAAAATATTTTGGGACATACTTGCAAATTGCTTTCCAGAATGGATGGACTAGTTCACAGCTCCATCAATAGTCCTTTAATGAACGTTTTCTTCCCATAATTCATTCAGCATACTTTCTTTATTTCCATACTGCCTCCTATCCTTTGCTATTATCTCATGTATCTATCTTGCCTCCATTCAGGCTAGGGGGTCTAGTCTTATCACTCACATCTATATCCTACAGTGATTAACAGTATGTAGAGCACATGAGAAGACGCTTGGGAAATATTTGCTGGATTGGTTTCCTGTTTAAGTTCGTACAGGGAAGTTATTAAGAATCTTCTGTGTTCTGAAAAACTTTCCCAGGTACTTGGCTAAAGGTGACCTATTACCAGAGAACCCACTGAATTGAGATTCTATGAGTGCCAGGAAAAATTAATGAAAGTTTGATTTAAGAAGGTTGACTAGCCACCCAGTGATATGGAGCTACAAAAGGAAGGTGATTTCAAGGAAGTTAGAGAAAGTTTCTATCATGTAGGGATATTAGTTCAATTGAAGGATGACCATTGGTCATGTATATTATAGAATATTTTATTTTTCCTCTAATTACATGTCAAGACAATTAAAAACATTCATTTTTTTTACATAGTAGGAGAATTTTATTAAAAATTAGTGTTTGCTTTCATTGCCTGTGCTAATCAGGGAGCAGAAATATTGCCATTTAAAAGGTTAGTGAGAAAAGTGAGGCCCTCATTGAACCAAGAGCCTACCTGACCTTTGAGGCAGAAAGGGGAAAATAGGCCTTCTTTGGGGCTGGAAGCAGCTGGATTGTATGATACATTAAGGAGAACCTACCACCAGCTGTTAGCTGGCTGGTGGTTTGCAGTTAAGATGCCCAAATGGTGTCTGACGTTTCAGACACAGTGTCTTGGGGTGGCCACATCTAAATGTCTTAACCCCTCGGTGTAAGTCATGGAAAGGTCATCCAGTTCTGATTTAAAAAAACAAAATAAAATAAAACAAAAACAAACATAAACAGCAGCTTAGAGGTAGGCCAGTCATCCAATTAGCATTCATTTCTACAAGATCTTGAGTTCCAAATTTTTCTCTCTCTTTCTATCACATCCCCTCTTCTGAAAATGGTAGGCAATTTGAGATGGGTTATACATGTGCTGTCATGCACATACTAGTTACAGTTGTGAAAGAAGAAATAGATCAAAGGGGAAAAAGTAAAAAAAATATGCTTCTATCTGCTTTCAGAGTCCATCAGTTCTTTTTCACATCTGAATGTGGATAACATTTTCCTTCATGAGTTCTGTTTATTTGTCTTGGATCTTTGTGTTACTGAGAAGAGCTGAGTCATTCATAGATAATCACATAATGTCACTAATACTGTGGACAATGTTTTCCTGGTTCTGCTCATTTTACTTTGAATCAGTTCATACAAATTTTTCCAGGTTTTTCTGGTATTTGTTCATTATTTCTTATTGTACAACAGTGTTCCATTACATTCATATACTACACCTTACTACAGCTTGTTCAGCCATTCTTTAATTGATGGGCATCTTCTCAACTTCCAATATTTTGCCAGGTCAGGTATAGCATAGCGGGGATTATAGTTCCTGTACAGATTGGATCAGCTGGGCTCTGAGGCATCTTCTAATACCAAAATTAAGTAGTTATGATTTTGTGAGATCAAGGAGTTGGCTACTTCATTGTAATTAGCTCCTAAACAGAAAAATAAACACCGAGAAAGATTTATTATTCACCATGAACAGCAAGTGACTGAACCTATTTTGCCCCTATGTGTCTCTTGAAAGGATGTTCTCGTTTAATCAGCTCAGCACACCAGGCGACTGGCCATTCACATGAATTCCTCTGTGAGTAGCTTTGAATGCAGCCCTAATGGACAGTAGGATAATATTTGGATCTACCCAGGCCTCAAGCACTGATTTCATTAGGTGGTGATTACAGCCTGTGTGATTGGAGCTGGTTTTATGTGTCTGAGAACAAGGTGGAATAGCCTGTCCCAATGTTACCTTTTGCATCTCAGTCATATATTGGGAATGCTCAGATTGTGATGTGAGTCAGTGATAATGGGATTTAACCTTATTTGGTGGGCAGAATTAGCAAGGCAAATTCTGTTGTGGTTTCTAGGTTATAGTACTTCGGTCACATGAGAGAGACTCTGATAGAAATGGTACCCTGATGTCCCTTGTAAAACTGTTAGGAGAATCCATTCAATTGCAGCATGATTCCCCTGGTACATAATGTGCCGTTTATTTTTCAGATGAAGGAGACTATATGACAAGGCTCTTCATTTTTGCCTGGCTAGTACATTATGTGATGGAGGGATTCTATTTCAGTTCCTATATTTAGCATTTTAAAAAACATTGAAACTGGTCCAGTTTATGTTATGATCATAAAATACAAACCACCAAAAGTTTCCTTTAGAATTCGAAACATTTGAAAGATACCCAATTGAATTCATTCAATGCCCACTCTGCTTGATAGTGCTAGTGACACAAAAATAAAGCAGTCCCAATGTTCAAGGAATTTAATTCTACTAGGGAAAACTGCAGGAGAGCTGACAACATATACATAGATAAATAAATAAAAAGTAAAATAAAACAGCACACAGACCATATTTGGGGTAGCATGTTCAATTTGGGGAACTCTAGTTTAGGAAGAGCAATGCTAAATTTGACAATGTGCAGAGGATGAGTCAGACTGATAATCATTATAGTTTCCTGTAAGGCCAAGCCCAAAGCGACTCCATCTTATCCTTGATTCTTGAGAGTAATGTTATCACATCGACAGAGGTGCTAACCATAGCCCAATTATTAGCATTTTGGGGTCCCTGCAAGACCTTTACAACTACTGCAAGAGTCTCCGGGTTTGCAAAGTCCCCATTCTATAGCAATGACCTTTCCCCTACTTGGCTGTCACCTTCTCCTAATGGGATGGAAGATGGCTTGGACTCTGAGGAACCTATTATTATTATTATTATTATTGAAAATTCTTATCTTCTTATTCTTATTTAATTCTTTTCATCTCTTTTGACAAGATTCAGGTAGAAATAGTCCTGGGACAAGTTATTATCCTGATATTATTTTTTATTAAGAAAAGTAAGATCAGTCATATCTGCGAAGAAATTGGTAAAAAAAAATTCTGCAATTAAATCATACATTGTTATGAAGTGTTTGAGCCAATTATTGTCGATCTTATACAGACTCATGACTTTTCATTTTTGCAGAGAACTAGAATTTCTGTAACCTCCCTTGATGTATCCATTCTGTAGTTCATTATATTAATGATGTGTAAGATTTCTGTTTCTCATTTGATCCAATTTTTCTTTTTGTTATCTAGGACTGCTTGTGACTGTATAGACTGCCAGAAATCTTCCAAATTTTTGCTATTGGAAGCTGAATATAGATTAGATACAATGAGGAAAGGCAGATTCAAGGCTTTACAAGGAACTTACTGGAAAAGCTCTATCATAAGAAAAGGGATCATCTTGAGAACTCCAGCAGAAGGACTTCCAGGAACTGGGTGACCCCTTTGCCACGTGTGTGTCCTAAGTTTGGGCATATTTCCCCCTGGACTCTGTATGCACTGATGGGAGAATATATCTCAGACTTTTTTGGGGGGGGGCGTATTTTATAGCAACTGTTATTGCTATGTCACCTTAATAAATACTCTTTTCTAGAAGCTAATTAAATCTGTATGATTATGGATATCAACTAATGATCACAGGGAAAGCCCACTGGTGGGAGCTAATGAGCTAGTGTTAGAAAAGTCCCCTAGCAGTCTACCCTCTAGTTAGTCAGGGCTAACTCTAGAGCCAGGAGGGTACTAAGTAACTGACCTCTGGGCACCCAGACTGTCATTCTGAGGTTGAGAGAGTGAGCCCCAGAGCTTAAATGACAAATGGATAGATGAAAAAGCATTCATTTAAGCATTTACCATGTTCCAAGCTAAATACTGTATATACAAATACTGAGTAGACAGTTCCTGCACTCAAGGAATCTACATTTTTTCTCTTTTTTTGGCGGGGGCAATGAGGTTTAGGTGACTTGGTCAGGGTCATGCAGCTAGTAAGTGTCAAGTATCTGAGTCTAGATTTGAACTCAGGTCCTCCTGAATCCAGGGATGGTGTTTTATCCACTGTGCCACCTAGCTGCTCCATTTTTCCCAATCTTAATAGTATTTTATTTTTTCCCCAGTTACATATATAGTTTCCAACATTTGTTTTTATAAGATTTTGAGTTCCATATCTCCCTTCCTCTCTCCCCACTCTCCAAGACAGAAAGCAATCTGATATATCTATATCTATGTCTATGTCTATATCTATTATTGCTATTTCTATTATCTCTATCTCTGTCTTCATATCATGTATATCTATCTATCTATCATCTATCTATCTATCTATCTATCTATCTATCTATCTATCTATCTATCTATCTATCTATCTTTGGGTTTTTTGACATTGTTTGTACATTGTCTCCCACATTAGTTTGAGAAACTTGAGAGCAGGTACTTTTTTTCTCCTTTATTTGGGTATAAATCCCCAGCACTTAGCACTGTGCCTGGCACGTAGTAGGCTAAATAATGCTTGTTGACTGACTAATTAAAGTGAAGCACGTCTTGGTCCTACCTGATGCTGACTCACTTTCCTTGTGAAATTTGAAAATAGCTGACAGCTGGATGGGCCTTCTCCCAGAGTGAAGGAAAGCAAGAGATTAACAATGACAGGAAACATGTTTTCCTGTGGCTTTAGAGCATGCTGTGTTTGATTGGCAGCTCGACAAAGAGCTATGAGGATTCCAAGGTGCATATTACTAAGAATGTTTGGGAGATGATGTTTGCCTGAAAGACACTATACTAAAAATGCTTGTATCACCTGGCAGCATGCATCCTGTCTGACTTGAAAGCATCTACTCATTTGTTGTGATGAAACCTCTATGTGCATGTCAGGAGGAGAACCAAGAGACTTCTAAAAGGAAGCTACCACTTCAGAGTTAAATGACTCTGTTGTTGTCCAATCCTCTCAGATGTGTCCTCTTCAAGACCCCATTTTGGGGTTTTCTTGGCAAAGATGCTGGAATGGTTTTACCATTTCCTTCTCCAGCTCATTTTACAATGAGGAATCTGAGGCAAATAGGGTTAAGTGACTTGCCCAGGGTAACACAGCTTGTAAGTATCTGAGGCTGGATGTGAACTAATGTCTTTTTGACTCTAGGCCTGGAATTCTATGCACTGTGCCACACAGCTGCCCATAAATGACTCTGTCCCATTCAGTAAATATAAGGAGAACTATCCAGATGGGTAAGCTCCAAGTAGGTCTCTTTCATTTAAAAGACTACTTATATGGGCAGCTAGGTGGCACAGTGGAAAAGGCACTGGCCTTGGATTCAGGAGGACCTGAGTTCAAATCCCACCTCAAATTTGACAATTAGTAGCTGTGTGACCCTGGGTGAGTCACTTAACCCTCATTGCCCCACAAAATAAAATAAAAGACGACTTATGTCATCTGATGACATTTTCCTTCAGCTGTTGCCTGTGGGGGGAGACTGGCTACCCTTGCCAGTCTTAGATCCATCAAAATCACTTTACCTTTCAAGGCCTTAGTTTCCTTATTTGTAAAATGCAAGTATTAGATCCACAATGAGCTTCCATTTGAACAATTCAATGTGTACCTCTGGGTTAACAAGCTAAATAGGTCTAGGTCATACTCTCATGCTTTAATTCCATCATTTTTTTTTGCCTGGGCAATGAGGATTAAGTGACTTGCCCAGGGTCACACAGCTAGTAAGTGTCAAGTGTCTGAGGCTGAATTTGAACTCAGGTCTTCCTGAATCCAGGGTAGGTACTTTATCCACTTCGCCACCTAGCTGCCCCTAATTCCATCATCTTCAAAGCATTTTATGGATCCTTGGGTCCTATTACCATGAGTGAATCTTTTCAGCCTGCATCTGAGAAATCCCCCACATGTAACCTGCCACTGCTACCACAGGACAGTGGGTTTTTAGCTTTGGTTTTCTGTTGTGGCCGCTTTCTAATAAATCTTCAGCATGTTATCTCTCTCATGTCATATAGCAAACGCTCTCCAAGACAGTCTACTTCATCTCTTAGAGGTCATAACCCAAATCTGAGATCTTTAATTTGAACAATCAGGAAAAAAAAGCCTTCCCTCTGACACACAGTCTGATGTTCAAACAGGTCACATCCCAGCCTGCATATATTAAGAACCCCCTCCCCCATCCTGGGGAAAACCTTAGGAAAACTTGACATCTTTTCTCGGCTATTTTATTTCAGTCTCATTACTTACCCAGTGCCCTCCTGCATGTGTCCTCTCTGTTCCTTACTAAGCTTGCCTTACAAGGCTCTGAGCCCCCGGCTGTCTCTTTGACGATCAGGGGCTGCCAGAGGCTGCTTCCCATCCCATCTGTTTCTGGGAATAAGAGTCCCCTTGGATTCTTTTCTTTTTTTTTTTTCTTGCTTCATCCCATGCCAGGGTTTTACTCCTCCAGGGTTTTCTCCATCCATTCTGATCAGCAAAGCAAGAGGGGGCATTCCTCTTAGCCCAGTCTCAGTAAGCAACATTCCTCAGCCCTTTGTAGTTTCCCTTTTCACTCTTTTACTAATGGCCAGATCCTGGGCCTTTCTTTAGGAGAAAAAAAAAAAAACACATTGAAAATAGTTTGCTATAGAGCCCTATAATAAAACCCAAACGAAATTCTCCTTTCTTTTCTTTTTTTTTAAGTCAGGCAATTGGGGTTAAGTGACTTGCCCAGGGTCACACATCTAGTAAGTGTTAAGTGTCTGAGGCTGGATTTGAACTCAGGTACTCCTGACTCCAGGGCCGGTGCTCTATCCACTGCACCATCTAGCTGCCCCTTCTCCTTTCTTTTTGAATGGTGAAAGTTGACTCTTAAAATAAATCAGAGTCTGTCCAATGACTGGCTGAATTCCTCAGCAACATTAGTCTTGTTTTCAAGAGGTCAATGTGAATCTGGAGCCCAACTTTGCTGCATTTGTCCCTGACTCTTGTACATATCACTGTATGAGCCCACAAGGCCAGACAGCAAACCGGGTTAATTCAAAGCTTCATCATGACAGTGAAATAAACTTTTTTTTCTAAACCTTGTCTAGTCTCATTAGACTTTATTAAAAACATAAGTAACTGGGAAAGGGGCAAAGGTGTGTGTGGTGATGATGGGGGTGGGGGAGGGAGGTTCAAGCAAAGAAGATGAAAGTGATGAGAAACATTCAACTGCTTTGAAAATGAGAAGTGATCAGTTTCATGGTTCTATTTCTCCCCAGTGAAAAATCAGCTGTTAATGGACAGGGAAGAAAACAATTGTTTTGGAGATCATTCCTTTCTGGCCAGATTTTTCACCCTATGCTTCTCTTTACAACGTTTCTCCTTTTTCAGATCATCTGGCTAATATAAAAGAAATCTTTGAATAACCAGATGCATTCTTTCTCTCTCTCTCTCTCTCTCTCTCTCTCTCTCTCTCTCTCTCTCTCTCTCTCTGTCAGCAAATTTTATCTACTGGCAAAAATTCTTCAAGGTTCTTCAGGGGGAAGAAACAAAAAGATTATAATGCCAGCTAATTCAAAATTCCTGGGGGCATTTTTGTTTTTCAGAGAGGCAGAAAAATAAGTTGTAAGAATCTCTGATGAAGAGAAACAAGGTGATTCATTTTCTGGCCTTTAGGAAGGTTCTGAAAGCCATGCTTAACAAATTTTGAATTTTCTTTTTCACTCATTTCAACTCCATAATCGTTTAGTCAATGCTTACAATTGGTCAGGCATTGTGCAAAACCTAAGAGATACAATGACAAAAATGAAGCAGACCCTGATATGCATTCTGTTGAGGAATACAAGCCAGCCAAGAGATTGGTAAATAAGTGATTAGTTTGAAGAAGGAAAGAGCCTCAATAGCAAGGGGATTCATCAGAAAAAAAGTTACCCATAGAAGGTAGAAGAGTGAGAAACTTATTGAGGGCAAGGATGTTTTCCATTTTTGTCTTTGTACCCCAACAAGTGACAGCCTCTCACAGTGCTTGGCACATAGTAGACACTTAACAAAAGTGCTACTTTAATAGAAATGAAGTTAAGGATCTAAGAATCTGAGCTTAGGAGAATATTACAGCATGGGAGACATACTATACAAAGATAATAAATGCGAAATGGAATGAAGAGTCTGCAGAAGAGCAAGTAAGTGAGTTTGGATGGAACATGGAGTGAGTAGGTGCTGTAATGTGATTCACATCGGAAAAGTCAGTGTGTGCAGGATTGTGGATACTTACTAAAGCTGAGATGTTTGTATTTTGTCTTAGCAATAATAGAGAGCCACTGGGGGAAGCTAGGTGGCACAGTGGTTAAAGCACTGACCCTGGATTCAGGAGGACCTGAGTTCAAATCTGACCTCAGTCACTTGACACTTACTAGCTGTGTGACCTTGGAGAAATCACTTAACCCTCATTGCCCTGCCAAGAGAGAGAGAGAGAGAGAGAGAGAGAGAGAGAGAGAGAGAGAGAGAGAGAGAGAGAGAGAATTCTTAATGATAAGTTTAGATCTGTGCTTTAGGAAGATCATTCTAAGACTGGTTCCTTATTTTCATCAGATTTGCTTTACAGATTTCCTGAGAGCCTATGATCGTATCTCAATCTAGTGTCTGAAGGAGCATTGAATGCATACTCCTTGGAAGAGCTATCTTTGAGTGAAAAAAAGAAATGTGTTGGGGCAGCTAGGTGGTACAGTGGATAGAGCACCGGCCCTGGAGTCAGGAGTACCTGAGTTCAAATCTGGCCTCAGACACTTAACACTTACTAGTTGTGTGACCCTGGACAAGTCACTTAACCCCAATTGCCTCACTTAAAAAAAAGAAAAAAGAAATGTGTTTCCCCTTTCTTGTTTTTCACAGTCCCTTATTTTTCCTGCACTATTCTGGACTGTCTAGAAAGATTCTACTAAGATTCATTATAAGGGAGGAAATGTAAAGGAATACATATATTTAAAGAAATCAGCCCTGCAAAAGGCAGAAAGGAAGAGGTATGAAAAAGTCCCAGGGATCTGATTATTCTTCAAACTCGAGAGGAGCCAAAAATCTATCAGGTTTCTTTATTTCTTTAGCTGCATCAACTATTAGCCCCCTTCCCTGGTGATTTGTAGCCCACCCTTGCCTTTTCATCTTGAACCTCTTTCTTGTTTGTATTATTTTATAAATATTCCACAGCAGAATATTTCCCAATCCTCTGGGAGCCTTGTTCTGAGTTCTATGTTATAGTGTGGATAACAGCTGAAAATTCAGTGTCCATCAGCTGTCCCTCACTATTGCTGTGCAAATAGGCCACCTTCTTTTCCAGGAATACATGCCCTCAATAACATCTTTCATAACATTTCTTGCAGGCTAGTCATTGTTGGTAATATGTTACAGACTCCTGCCAGCTTGCCTCTGTGCATCTTTCTATGTTTTTTTTATGTCATCTGAAATGATGAAAAAATACCAAGTACTCATGTGCTTATTCGTGCATTACAAAAGAGCATTTGATTCAATAGAACCAAATGCAGGCTCACTCCCATCAATCAGTGAATAAGCATTAATAAGCATTTTATTATTATTAATATTAAGTGATTACTATAGTCCAAGCTGTGTGCTAAGCCCAGGGATACAAAAAACAAAGGGAAACCCAGTTGCTGCCTCCAAGGACCTTATATTTTAATGTGGAAGACCACATATATCTTAATAAGGGAGACCTCACACATAGAGTAGTCTTGTCTAGGAAGAAGCATTTTGATCTCAGAAATTATAGGGATCATAAATAGAGTCATATGGGAGTAAGTTGACACACTTTCTAATACTAGTGACTGTGTCGATTGGATTATGACTGTACATATGTGAAGTTGGGGGAAGGGGATTACTTGAGGATATAAGCCTGGATGATTGGAAGGATGGTGCTGCCTTTGAGAGAAATACTGAAATTGGGAAGAAATCCAGGTTGGTCATCATCATGGGTCTTCACCCATGTCAAATTGAAATAAAGAAAATTTCCTAAACATTATAAAGTTCTCTGATTTGCTTATAAGACTAAAGAGTCTCCTCAATGAGATACTGGCTCAAAGTCTTAGTCATTATAACAAAGTTGATTTGGCATTCAACAAAGGAAAAGATATGTGGATAAAGAATGTACCCAACTGATTATGTGCATGATCATGGATAGTTAAGCCATAAAATTAATATAGCTGTATACTTGTAGATAATTATATCTCTCTATAGATATACCTATACCTAAACTTTTACCTATATCCATATCTATACCTATACCCAAGCCTATGCCAATGCCTATACCTACTTATACTTAAAGCTCTCTGTGTCTCTGTCTGTCTCCCTCTTTTTCTCTCTCCCATCTATTCATCTAAGAATCTATTTGTCATCTATCTATTTTGCAATCCCCACAGATGGACAGCACACTTGGGCCAGAATGCAATAGAAGGAAGAAATTAAATGTTGCCAAATATTTGTATTTGAAAACTAACACAGCACTTTTAAAGGCTGTGAGGTGCATCCCAGGGTCAAGCCTATTAAAAAATGAATACTCTTCTAGTGATGCTGTATCTATGACTCCAAATTCCAAAATATCAGAATCCCTAAAGAACTGAAAAATGTTACATGGAAGCCAAAAAAGTGAATGTGATCTTAGGTTCAGCTGCATTTATAGGAGTGTAGTGTCTGGCACAGGAATGTTGGGAGCATTTTCCAAGTGGGTGTAGGCCTGGTCAGAACACAATGGGATAATTATAATCACTTCTGCCTATGGAGTTTTAAGTGAGAACTTTGAAAAGCTGGAGTAAATTCCAAAAGGGGTGATCAGGGTGTTTAAGGAATACCAACCAAATTATGTCAGTCATGGGCAAACAATTATTAAGTGTACTAAGTACTATGTACTAAGTTTTGTGCCTAGTGTTGGGTTCATAAAGAAAGGCAAGCCCCCCCAAAAAAACAACAACAACAACAAAAACAAAACCCAAGATCTACCTTTGCTCTCAAGGAGTTCACAACAATGGGAGAGAAAATGTAAGCAATTATGTGCAAACAAGTTATACATAAGATAAACTGGAGCTGATCTTAGAGGGAATGCACTAAGAGTATGGGAAACTGGAAAAGATTTTTCACTGAAGGTGAGACTTTATCTGAGACTTGAAGGAAGCTAGTGAGCAACTAGTTGCCACAGCAGAGAGAGCACACACAAGGCTGGGAGTCAGAAAGACCTGAGTCAAATATGGCTTCAGACACTTACTAGCTGTGTGACACTGGGCAAGTCACTTTACCCTGTTTGCCTCAGTTTTCTCATCTGGAAAATGAGCTGGAGAAAGGGAATGACAAACCACTCTAGTATCTTTACCAAAAAACCACCCAACAATACACAAATTGGGTCACAAAAATTCAGGCAGGACTATAATGACTGTATAACAAGGGAAGTTAGAAGGCAGGGGTGAGGAGGGAGAGAATTCCAGGAAATGGGAACAGCCAGGGAAAATGCTTGGAGCTGGGAGGTGAATTATCTTATGTAATGAAAAAGCAAGGAAGCCAATGTCATGACCTACTATAGTACATATGTGGGAGTGAGGAGGGATATAAGGAGCAAGAAGATGGGGAAAGTAGGAAGAGGCTAGGTTATAAAGGACTTTCAAAACCAGACAGAAGTTTTTATATTCCTTTTTGGAAGTAACTCCGAGCCAGTAGAATTTATTGAATGAAAGGGAGGGGAAGTGACCTGGTCAGACCTACACTTGAAGAAGATGAATTTGCCAGTTAAGTGGAAGATGACCTGAAGTGGGAAGAGATTTGTGGCAGGGAGACCAAGCAGCAGACTTTTACAGTAGTCCAGGCAGGAGGTTCTGAACCTGGGTGGTAATATATGAGAAGACAGAAGGAGGCATATGTATGACATGTTGTGAAGTTAGAAACCAAAGGACTTAGAAATGGAGAAATTGGGAGAGAGTGACTTAGTTGTGAATCTGGGTGACTAGTAGAGCCTTGGTGTTATTGACAGAAATAGGAAAGGAAGCTAGAATGAGAGGAAAGATGATGACTTCAGTTTTGTACATATTGAATTCCATATGTCTATAAGACATCTAGTTTGAGATATCTCCCAGGCAGTTGTTGATACAAGACTGAAAATCAGGAGAAAGTTTAGAGTTGGATAAATAAGTTTAAGAATCCTCTATGTAAAGCTGATAATTACATTCATGAGAGCTGATGGGATCACCAAATATAATAATGTAGAGGGAGAATAGTATTTAGGAGAGAGCTTGGGAGACAGCTATGGTTAGTGACAGGTAGAAGGATTACCAAGAGAAAGCTGTGTCATGAAAATATAGAGAAAAGAGAGCTTCAAAAAGAGAGTGCCCAATAGTGTTGAACACGGTGAAGAAGTCAATAGGATGAGAGTTGAGAAATGCCCATCAGATTTGGTAATTAGGAGAACTGTAGAGACTTGAGAAAGCACAAAATTCTAGTTGAATGTGAGATTGCAGAGATCTAACAAGGAATTGAGAGAAAAGGAAAAGAAGGCACCCATTGTGGACAGCCTTCTCAAGGAGTTTAGACAGAAAAAGGAGGTTAGATACAGGATGATAGCTAATAAGAATGGAGGGATCAGTTGAAGGTTTTTGAGGATTTTTTGAGGGGTTTAAGATTGGTTGAGGAAATGAGATGAAGGTGAAATATATCTGGGAAAAGTTGTACTGCTGTGACTCAAGGCAAGTCATATCCTGTCTCTGAACCTGTTTCAATCTTGGCAAAATGTGGCCACAGGGGAGGTCTACTTTCTGACATTCAAAAGTATGTACTTGCCCCCCTCGGCAGCCCCTTCTGTGAAATGTCTGTGCCCTCAGTGAGTACTCAGTGTTGTTGGCTCAGAGGTCTCTTGGGCACTCAGGAGTCATGTTCTCCATGTATGCAGGGATACTACACTATCCCTCAGGAAACTGACTCAGGCTTGGGTGAGAATGGGTTGACCCAAGGTTGTTGTGAAGTTCAGATGAAAATGATGTGCTGAACTTGCTTTCTACAAATGTCCATTATTAGCATTAATGTTATTTCATTGCTTATGCTTCCAGCCACTTCAACTATGGCATTCTTGGTTTTAAGAACACAATTAAACTAATAGACACCATTTCCCTCTTTTTTTAATCATAAAAGTATTTTATTATTTTCAAGTTACATGTAGAGATAGTTTTCAACATTTGTTTTTTTATAAGATTTCTAGTTCCAGATTTTTCTTCCTCCCTCTCCTCCCTTCCCTCTCTCCAAGACAGCAAGCAATCTGATATAGGTTATATATGTGCAATCACATTAAACATATTTCTGCATCAGTCATGCTGTGAAAGAAGAATCAGAACAAAAGGGTAAAACCTCACAAAAGAAAAAAAATAGAAACAGTATAGTTCAATTTGCATCTAGATCCCACAGTTATTTTTTCTGGATTTGGAGACCATTTTCCATCATGAATCCTTTGGAACTATCTTGGACCATTGTATTGCTGAGAAGAGTCAAGTCTATTGCAGTTGATCATCACACAATGTTGTTGATACTGTGTACAATGTTCTCCTGGTTCTGTCTATCTCACTCAGCATCAGTTCATATACATTCTTCCAGGCTTCTTTGAAATCTGCCTGCTCATCGTTTCTTACAGAACAATAGTATTCCATTACATTCATATAGCACAACTTGTTCAGCCATTCCCCAATTGATGGGCATCCCCTCAATTTCCAATTCCTTGCCACCACAAAAAGAGCAAATATACATATTTTTGTACACGTGGATCCTTTCCCCCACTATTTCACTCTTAGTCCTGACCTAACTTCTCTCATCTTTCCTTGTGTATCCAACTCTTCACCTATACGTGTTCCTTTCTAGTCAAGAATAATGAAAAAAGGGGCAGCTAGGTGGCGCAGTGGATAGAGCACCGGCCCTGGAGTCAGGAGTACCTGAGTTCAAATCTGGCCTCAGACACTTAACACACACTTACTAGCTGTGTGACCCTGGGTAAGTCACTTAACCCCAATTGCCTCACTAAAAAAGAAAAAAAAAGAATAATGAAAAAAATTACAATGGTCATTCCTGTCATTCACTAAATTTATTTGCACCTTGCAACAATCTAGTGAGATGTGTCTTGAAGACATTAGTATGCCCATTTTACAGATAAGAAAACTGTGAATAAATTTGTATTTGTAACATTTATAAGTGTTTGGATATGAGTTGAAGGGTGAGGCTAAAACAATTTTTTTAAAAAGGTAAAGACAATGTGTCAGAGGAGTTTCAATGCCCTTCTTCACTTCAAACACACTGCAAAAAGAATGCCAAGTCATTCAGTGGAGTACATTTACCATCTGAGGAGTCCATGGAAGCCTCCTTAATATGAAGGTTGCCTGATTCACTAACTGGGCTCATAGGCACTCTGCTAGCCCTACTTTTCACTCCCATATAGGAGCTAACTCACACAGATCATTGGATTTTCAATCTGGAACAAAAATAAATCTTGGCTATTATCTAATTTAATCCTAAAGAAATTCAGGCTCAAAGACTTGGTCAAGGTCACAGGGCTACTAAGCAGCTGAGCTAGGTTTAAAGTTAGGTCTAAATAATATCTCATTTCTCACTGACCCCGACAGCTCTTCCCTGTGAGAGCTTTCCCCTCCCCACTTATTTTCATTTATTCATGGGTTTTCAGTTGGTTGTCCAACCATGAGAGAGAATCTATACATGCCAATTCATATTAAGCATTCAAGTAATATTTTGAGACTGTGAGATGCGCTCTCTCTTTTTTCTTGTCCCCCACTTGTTCTTGCTCTCTCTCTGCACCTCTGCACCACCATCTAAATTAATTTAGAATTCTCTTGAAATGCCCCCTCAAGCATGACAGAGCTGTTTGACCATGATGAATAATGCTTTCTTCTCTTGCTGACATTGGAAAAGGAGGGACAAGGCAGGGTTACATCCTGGGACTCCAACAGGGCTGAGTGGTAAGAGAAGCATCTGACCCCTGCTCTCCAATTTTTAATCCCTAGTTTCCCAGTCAGCTGTCACACATCCATTGATGCAGAATTACCTTTTTATAATTTTTTTCAGAAAACAACAGTGACTATTTTCCCACAGTCTTCACAATTCTGACAAATCAATTGCACTTCTAATATTATTTTTGGCTCAAGACGGTTAGTGAAGAGTCCAGAGGACAAGAGGCTCAGGGTGTCATCTCTTTAAATTGCCAGCGTATATTTCAAAATGCAGAAAGCACAATGTTGTCAAAGATGCTCCAGGTTGTTTTCTTTGGGGAAAAACATATCTGAAAGTCTTTTTTTTTTTTACAAACCTCAACTATAACAAAACTAAAAAAAAAATTTACTGTTGTAAGTTCAATTGGTTCAACACATGGAATGTGTTTGGCCCCTGTTTGCATATATGAGTCAATCGAGAAACAAATATTTATTAAATACTTCTTTTGTTCTAAGCATTGGGTATATGAAGTTATGTATGATGGCCCTGCCCCCAATTAGCTTACATTCTATTGATAGAAATGTCGTACATATGGATATTCATATTCTGACATGGGCACACATAGATATTACATAAGACATTACATGCATATGTGACATATATACACAATGCAAAGTTTTGCACACATTATTAAACACATGTGTTACACATGATATATAACATAGTATATATAAAACGTATATGTTACACACATAACATATCAGGTAAGGCATATTTATGTTATATAGTCATAATAACACATGCAATACAATATACATAGATATTATGCTTGTACATATATCATAAATGCATATGAATATACATATACACATTGTTGTATGTTTATAAATAATGTTATGTAATATAATGAGCTAGAAAAGGAAATAGAAAACCACTCCATTATCTTTGCCAAGAAAACCCCAAATCAGGTCACAAACAGTCATACACAACTGAAAAATTACTAAATAAAAATACATGCACACATGCATACATTTGCATACATACATACATACTTGGAGAGTCAACATGGCATAATGGATTGTGGCTAAAATCAGAAAGACCTGAGTTCTAATCCCACCTCAGACTGTTCTTAGCTGTTTGGCCCTGGATGAGTCACTTAACTTCTCAAGACTTTAGGTTTCTCATGTCTAAAACAAGGGATTGGACACAATGACCCCTACAATCCTGTCAAACTCTAAATCTAGAATCCAATGATCTTATTGTTTAGCACATGAAACAGAGAATCCCTGAGTTGCAAGGGCCCTCCGAAGCCATCAAGTCACTCCTATGTTGAACAATAATGCCTTCCCACAACATATGCAATATTTGGAGTCAGGGTGTTTTTGTCTCAGAAGGCTGCCAATGAGGAGGAATCCACCATCTCCCACGGCAACCTGTTCTTTCCAGACCTGCAATATCATCAAGACAGGGAACATCCTAAGCAGAAACTCTCCACTGAGGCAGATTAATAATTCATAGATGATTCTTAGTCTCAGGGAGTTGCCAGAGGACATTGAGAAGTTAAGGGACTTGTCAGATTGTGAAGGGACTAACAGGCCAGTTAAAGAACTTTGTATTTGTAACACTTGTCCCGGTCTGCACAGGAGGCTGAGGGCAAGACTGAAGTGGATTTTTTTGTTTATCGTATTCTTTTTCTGGTCCCTGCCTTTGGAATGTGGGAATTGTTATCCACCTTCTCTCCTAGCTACACCTTCTCTCCCACTGGGAAGTTTCTATCCCTTAGCCATTGCCTTCATTTATACCCATGACAAATCTTTCTCTGTGTGTACTGGGAGGGACAGGGGGCACAGAGTGTGGAAGGAATGTCTCAAATGCCTCTACCCACCACAGATAGCAGAAAAGGTAATCTAATTCATTTTAGCTTGAAATGCAGAAAGACAACTCCAGATCCAGTTTAATTCTGCTTCTTGTGAAATGTATCTAAAACCAGTGAATCAAAAGCATAATATTCTCACTTGATCAGTTCTGCCTCTAACTAGGAGAAAGCCTACACTTTGGAGTTAGTACACAAACCTTGACTTTTTTCTGTATTTCTGTAAGCAAAATCAAATACTGTTCACCCTTTCTCCAGTCCCTGTTCAAAATAAAAGACATACACTAATCAATAGCAATTAAAATAGGTCAGCTTTTATCTATAGTGAGTTGGTTTATTAAAATACTGCTTAATACAATGAATCCACTTTTCAGAAGGGGAAACTGCATTATATATCTATCCCTTCTGACAGAAAAGGAAAGAGGAACACCTGCCTGGATTCTTCTCCAGAAGAAAGTTCACCAGTGATTGGACCCTTTGCAAGTTGGGGCCCCAGGGATTCTCTCTGCCCAGTGGATCATTAGTCTCTCCCCTCTCCTACTACTTTTCTCTACATTATGTGTGTTGCTTTAACAGGTATTGCTCCATCCACAAAGAACCATCTGGATCTCTTCTTCTACCATGACCAAATGAACCTCAGTCCCAAATCCTCATCTTATTTCTAATTAGCTCTCCAGTAAAAATATGGGGTGGGAAAAGAGAGCTCTCTCTCTCCTTAAAAATAACCCTCTTGGGGCAGCTGGATGGCACAGTGGCTCTTGATTCATGAGGACCAGAGTTCAAATCTGACCTCAGGGTTAGTAATCAGAGGAAGAGAGAGGTTAGATTGCTTGTTAATTTCAGTGATTTTTTCAGTCATTTAAGAATTTGTGAGCCCATTTGGGGTTTTTCTTGCCAGAGATACTGGAATGGTTTTTCATTTCCTTCTCTAATTCATATTATAGGTGAGGAAATAGGCAAGCAGGGTTAAGTAACTTACCCAGGATCACACAGGTAGTAGGTGTCTGAATCCAGATCTCAAATCAGGCAGACGAATCTTCCTCAGTCCAGGCCTAGCAGCATATGCACTATGGCACCACCTCAATGCCCCCTAGTTTGCTTGGGGAAGCACAAATAAATATATTGAAATCCCCATATATGAGGGCAGAAGTTGGAGAATAGAGATAGACTGTGACATAGGCACTGAACTGATTAAGGAAAGAACAGTGAGCTGGAGTTCAGTAGACAACAGACACTGTAATCATGATTCAGTCATCAATATGAATTGAATGAACCTCAACAGGAGAGATAGTGAGCCTATAAGTGTCAATGGGGAGAAAGGAGTATTCCAACCCTTCACCACGACCAGTCAGGGGAATGAGTGAAAGTGCAATGGTTACTTAAAGGATGACCCAGGAAGCTATGTTATCTGGAGTACAGGAAGGTGGGGAGGGAGTGAGAAAGGAAAAGGTTTCAGATGAAATTTAGTTTATTGTATAGCTTTTATTGAATTGCTTGAGTTCTTGGGGGGTAGGGAGGGGGTGAGGAGAGAATTTGGAACAAAAAATTTTTTTAAGGGAAGTCAAAATTTGCGTTTTACATGTAATTTGGGAAAATAAAATTCTTGATTCTCTTGCAAGTTCATTTATTACCTATGGGTAGGCACAGGGGAGGGGAGTAGTACCTCTGGAGTGGGACATTGATGGGGTTGAGATGATGAGGATGGGAGCAAAGGACCAGAGAGTGGGGGACAGAAAATGAGATTTGAACAATGGCAGCCATGAATTCAGAAACACTTTGATGGGGAGGGTGTGGCAGAGTTTGACAAGATGTATGTTAATCATTGAGAAATGAATTCAAATAGGTTATCATTGTCAGCCCCAGTGTGTCATTGTCCCAGGGCATTGGGCAGTTATATATATAATGTGTATATATATATATATATATATATATATATATATATATATATATATATATATAAATAAAATGTATATATATACACATACATGCATACGCACATTATATATATAATGTGTGTGTATATATAATGTATATATATAATGTGTGTATATATATAATGTGTATATATATATAATGTGTGTATATATAATGTGTATATATATATAATGTGTATATATATTATGTGTATATATATATATACACACATTATATATATAGTTTGACTCAGCTCACTCCACTTTCTATCTGCATCCTTGCCTGGTTTCAACTCTCCAGAACAAAATATCTCCTGGTGTTCCCTTCTTCTCTGGCCCCACTTTCTTGGCTTCTTTTCTGTCTTTCCTTCCCCTTTAAATTTTAAATTACTTGAGGACAGGGACTGTATTTTATTAATTGTTATCCAGTACTTAGCACAGTGACTGGCACATAGTAGGCACTTAACCAATGTTTATTAGATTAGTTGGAAAGGAGGTACAGGGTAGGTTAGTTCTTTGTATCACAAAGACATAACACCATAGCAGATGACACCATTCACCTGATGCCATCTTCCTGAATTGTGAGTATAAGTATTTCTCTTATATATCTAAAACTGTACAGCAAAATACAAATCACACCAAATAACTTAGACACTGTTTCTTAAACTGCTGTCTTAGTCAACTATGGCATCATGGTGTTCTAGTAGAGTTGATGTGGCCACTAAAACTCTCCTAAATTCTAGGACTGAACTAAAGCACAGTAATAGTAAAGCAGCTTCTTTTTTCCATAAAAGAACAAATAGAATAGAAATAAATCAAAATTCAATTTAACTGGCTTTATTTCTGAAAAAGTTATTTTTCTTTGTATAGAAAGGCCAAGGCCACTAGAATTATTCATAGTGAAGAAAGCCAACTTCCTTCATTTTTTTCTCCTTCCAGATCCTTTCTGGCACCATGAGAAGTTATTTTTTTAAAGTTGCAATGTGCTCCCCCACCCCCAAATTATTCATATCTCTAAACTTGGCAGGTAGTGTGTATACACATCCCATAAGGGTTCTAGAGATAATGATGAATCAGCAGAAAGAGCTCCAAATTGAAACATTCAAAGAGCCACTGTATTTCCCTTGTTCTGGGATGTTTTGAAATAAACATTGGCAAGGTTTATTTAGAAAGGTTGGGGATTTTTTTCACATGTCAGCAGCAGGGCTGGGCTTGAAACAGATGAGGCTGCATGTTTTTTTCCTGATGATTCAAAACTATAAAACCTGAAAACTACCCAATTAGGAAGATACACAACAACAACAAACTTGGACCAAAAGTTCAATGATATCCCTGGTCTGAAAAGAGAAAATCTTCATAAATAAGTTCCAGGCTAGATATAGTACCCTCTTTTTTTTTTTCAGATAAACCACTGTATAGTCATATGAGGGTTGGCTTTGTTTCTTCTTTTAATTTTACACCTTTAATTCATATTGATGGGGGGGGGGGAAATCAATGGACTTGGAGTACTGAAAGACATGGATTTGAATTCAATCCCTGATACTTACTAGCTATGAGACAATGGGCAAGTCACACTTTTTATGAGCCTCACTTTACATATCTGTGAAATAGAGGTGAGGTGGAGCCAAGATGGTAGAGAAAAGGTAGTAAGGTTTCAGAACTCATGATATGATCACTCCAAAAAACCTCCAAATAATGCCATAGGACAATTACTGGAGCAGCAAAACCCAGAAAATATTACAGAGGTCTCTGCTTGGGCTGATATGGAACTTGGGTTTTTCACCCTTGCTGGGAACCAGAAAGTAGGCTTGAGCAGCAGTGGCCCAGGTGGCATAGATGAATAGACTCCTCAAAGCTAAAAACCACAGGACACAAAGTTTTGCTGTCTGGTTAATTAGCTAGTTGGCCTGGGGTTATCTAAGGACCAGGTAACAGGCCAGGTGAGTGAAGAACCTACCCCACCTTAAATCATACCACCTGGGACTCCCTGAAGCATGGGACAGTGCAGCCTGGAAACAGTGCCCCACTTTAAGGAGTTAAAAGTCAAGTAAAAGACAGGCAAGATGAGCAGACAGAGAAAGGTGAGGACCATAAAAAGTTTCTTTAGCGACAAGGAAGATCGAGGTGCACCCTCAGAAGAGGATAGCAGTGTTGGGGGTCCTATATCCAAAGCTTCCAAGAAAAATATGAATTTGTCTCAGGCCATAGAGGCACTCAAAAAGAACTTTTTTTTTTTTAAGTGAGGCAATTGGGGTTAAGTGACTTGCCCAGGGTCACACAGCTAGTAAGTATTATGTGTCTGAGGCCGGATTTGAACTCAAGTACTCCTGACTCCAGGGCCGGTGCTCTATCCACTGCACCACCTAGCTGCCCCAAAAAGAACTTTAAAGTTAACGTAAGAGAGGTAGAGGGAAAAAGGGAAAGAGAAATGAGAGTGATGCATGAGGGTCATGAAAAAAAGTCGATAGCTTGAAAAGCCAAATTAACCAAATGGAAAAGGAGGTGTAGAATAGGGGTGAGAGGCAGCATGCTATATTGAATAGGGAGGTGGCCTTAGATGCAGGAAAACCAGGGTTTAATGTGTTTTTCTTATACAGAATGACTACGTGATACTGTGGAAATCATTTAACCTCTTACTGGTCCAAAAAACCATGCAAAACTATTGTTACAGAAGAGCAGCTGATGTGCATTAGTGGAGGGAATTTTCACATAGAGAATTCCTCCAACCACTGAAAGCACAGATCTGAAACCACTCTGCCCTTTTGAGAAAAGATAATGATATTAATAACTAATGCCAAGAGTTATTCAGAGGATCACATGAGATAATATATGAATGAATGAATGAATAAGATAGAATTTATTAAGCAATCACTTTATGTTGTACACTGTGCTAAATCCTTTTTATATAAATACAAACAAATGAGCTAGTCTCTGTCTCTCAAAATGCTTACATTCTAATGGGAGAAAACAAACGCAATGGAAAGGTGTGAGGGTAAGAGGAAGTTTCAGAAATGGTGAATGGAGTCATAAGCAATTGATTGAGATGTCCTTTCCAAAAGCAACTGTCATACTAATTGTATGGCAGGTAGGTGGCATAGTGGATAGATTACAGGGCTTGGAATCAGGAAGATCTGAGTTCAAATATGGCCTCAGATACTTTCTAGCTGTGTGACCCTGGGGAAGTCACTTAACCCTGTTTAGCTCAGTTTCCTCATATGTAAAGTATTCTGGAAAAGGGGGCAGCTAGGTGGCATAGTGGATAAAGCACCAGCCCTGGATTCAGGAGGACCTCAGTTCAAATCCGGTCTCAGACTCTTTTTTTTTTTTTTTTTTTAGTGAGGCAATTGGGGTTAAGTGACTTGCCCAGGGTCACACAGCTAGTACGTGTTAAGTGTCTGAGGCCCGATTTGAACTCAGGTACTCCTGACTCCAGGGCCAGTGCTCTATCCACTGCGCCATCTAGCCGCCCCCCCCCCCCCGGGTCTCAGACTCTTGACACTTAATAGCTGTGTGACCCTGGGCAAGTCACTTAACCCTCATTGCCCACCCCCTCCCCCCCAAAAGTAATCTGGAAAAGGAAATTGCAAACCTACCCCAGTATCTTTGCAAAAATCAACACCCCAAAAGGGGTCCTGAGGAGTCAGACATGATTGAAATGATTCAACAACAATAATAACAATACTAATTTGATTACTAATCTTATAGCACAGAGAAGGAATAATTTAAGGAGAAAATGTGGTTAGCTGGTAAGATGGGATTCACTCACTTACCATTAAGGACCACTCAGCTTATGACAAACTTCCAAAGCCAAGTGAATCAGTTCCCTCAGGAAGGGAAAGGAGGTTATGGTATCTGATGTTGGGAAAAACCAAACAAACATGGACAGAGGTGGGGGCCATACAGATCAGCCCTTTCTCTTTAGCTTCCTATGGCATGTTAGGAAGATGGCATGGTGAAAGGATGGTGCTACCTAGTGAGAAAGCTGCCAGCAAAGTGCATTACAACCTTCAAGCTCTTCATAAATGCCAGTTATGAGCCTCTTCTTTCTTATAACCATAATTACCACCACCATTATTGTACTTAACTGGTCCAGAGAGAGATAATTCAATGTTTTAGTTTGAAAGCCTTCCTAACAATCTCCATACTCCAATTAGGAGTAAAAGAGTTCCGCTTTACTATTTACAACAAACTTTATATAGCATTCAGTTATATACAATAAGAATTTGTAAATCCCCTATTTCCATAGATAACCAGTAAAGTGGATCATCTGCTGAATGAAAAATCTCTGGTGACCCAGTCCTTAGTGCTTTTGGAATATTTGTAAGGGACCCAGATAACTCTTCTTTCCTACAGGCAGTATTTTCTTTTGCCAATTTAAATAAAGATTGTTGAAGTTTCATATGCCTCACTATAATTCCATCTTTCACCTTCATGGACATTTCAAGCTTCCCTTTTGCTTCAGTATTTCAAAGCTTACTAAGATCATAGAATTTTTTTTTCTTTTTCTTTTTTTTGGTGAGGCAATTGGGGTTAAGTGACTTGCTCAGGGTCACACAGCTAGTAAGTGTTAAGTGTCTGAGGCCACATTTGAACTCAGGTACTCCTGACTCCAGGGCAGGTGCTCTATCCACTGTGCCACCTAGCTGCCCCAACACATTTCTTTTTTTCATTCAAAGATAGCTTTTCCAAGGAGTATGCATTCAATGCTCCTTCAGACACTAGATTGAGATAGGATCATAGGCTCTCAGGAAATCTGTAAAGCAAAAAAATGAGTGAGTTGGGATATACTCTTGAAACTCAGTTGAACTTTTCCCCCCAAACTGAGTCACATCAATGGCATTTCCAACAAGTGATCCTCCATTCTCTGCTTGAAGACTTCCCAGTGATGGAGAAAACAGAGATGAATGGAGCAAAAGAAAATTTTGCTGTGTTTTTTGGTTTTTGTTTTGTTTTGGGGGGGAGAACATCATATTACATGGGTTGATATCAGCTGCTTTCCCCCTGAGGGAGGTATTCTACTTTCAAAGATCTCTAATGGTTATGTAAAGTATCTCATATTAAGTCAAAATCTGCCTTCTCAGTATTTCCTCTACCCCTCACCAATTAGGTGAAATTAGTTTCACATGAATTAGTGATTTTCGGTTTCAGCCTCTCATTTATTCTCAGATTTAACCCAAAGGTAAAAAAAATATATGTTTGTATGCCAATGGATGTGTAGAATTTGACTCCACCAATGAGATCTAGAAATTGCTCATATACTACTTCAAAGTATGCCAGCAAGGGAAAAAGGGAGCTGGTTATTACTATTCCTTTCCAACTTTAATTCCGTGATTCTATTATATAAACCTGAAAGTGTAATGATGTATACATTCATGCATGCATATATACACATATACATACATATGTATAGGGTATGTACCATTATTATTTTTGTTGTTGTTGATAGTTCTTTCATTTCTTTTTTTGGGGGGGGCAATGGAGGTTAAGTGACTTGTCCAAGGTCACACAGCTAGTAAGAGTCAAGTGTCTGAGACTGGATTTGAACTCAGGTCCTCCTGAATCTAGGGCTGGTGCTTTATCCACTGCACCACCTAGCTGCCCCTCATATTTATTTTTAATGGAGTTCAATTCCAGAAGTTCTTAGGATAAGTTAGTCATATTAGTATTCTTTTTCTTTTAATGTTTGGAAAACTATTGTGCAAGTGGAGAAAATTGATTTTTAAAATTGAATTGGGGGCAGCTAGGTGGTGAAGTGGATAAAGAACTGGCCCTGGATTCAGGAGAACCTGAGTTCAAATCCATACTCAGACACTTGACACTTACCAGCTGTGTGACCCTGGGTAAGTCACTTAACCCCCGTTGTCCCACAAAAAAAATTGAAGTGTTAGGGACCAAGCTATCATTAATCATCATCCTCAACATCTTCCTCCTCCATCTTTGGGACAACTATAGCAACAAACAGGATGCCAGAGATACAGTCATCATCCTCTTTCCACATAGTTTTGACTTTTAAAAATTAGGTCTCTACATTTCAAAACATTTTTCTTCCCATATAGCTTAGAGATTATGAGTATTTGGCATGGTGATGTCAATTAAAATACTACCCATAAATATTTATGTATCAATGTTAAGTCTTTTTTTTTTTTTTTTTTTTTTTTTTTTTTAGTGAGGCAACTGGTGTTAAGTGACTTGCCCAGGGTCACACAGCTAGTAAGTGTTAAGTGTCTGAGGCCGGATTTGAATTCAAGTCCTCCTGACTCCAAGGCTGGTGCTCTATCCACTGCGCCACCTAGCTGCCCCTCAATGTTAAGTCTTAAAGATTGGGGACCACAGTTTGGTCGGCGATAATGATCCTGTTCTACTGCAGCTTCTTGTAAACAAAACATCTTAAAGATGTTTCAAAGTCAGCATTTGTAGTATGGGGATTTGTCATCTGTTAGTTTATGAAAAATGACAACCTTTCAATATATAATTCTAATTGTGGGGTCATGTCTACGTTTTTGGTAAATGCTAAATTTTTGTGAGCCAAAGTGATGTATCACAAAGCTTGTACCATTTCCTGGCATAATCCGCACAGGTCACTGAGCCTGGGTTCCTTAAAGATAACCCATCAGAAATTTCCAGTAATGATGACCCAGTCATACTCAGTTTCCATATTAAGTCCCTCCAATGTACACTCATAACAGTAATAACTTTGAGCGATTATTATTATTTTATTTTTAGAAACAGGAAAGTGGTATAGGGAGCAGAGGATTCGTGGAATCAGGAATCAGGAAGACATGAGTTCAAATCCTGTGTCAGATATTTATTATCTCCATGTCCTTGGGCAAGTAATTTAGCTTTCTCTCAGTCTCAGTTTCTCATCTGTAGAAAGGGAGTAACCCTAACCTCATGCAGTATTACAAGGCTCTAATGAGAAAACTTATCTAAAGAAATTTGTCAATTTTAAAGTGCCATATAAATGTAGCCTACTGTTTATTGCTGCTGCTTCTCTTCCTCCTCCTAATGTAGACTGTTGGCTTCAAGAGAAGGCAATCAACAATTCATTTCAACAGATGCCTACTATGTGCTAGACAAAAATAAAACAAAACAGCTTTTTGTTTTTCTTAAGAAACTTCCATTTGGATTTGAGTGAGATGAGCTACTCTGTCAGCAAATGCTGTCAGGAACAATTTTAAAGCAGAGATGCCAAAGCTGTCATCTCTGAAGCCTTTCACCCTTCCACTCCCCACCCCGCCCCCTTCCCACCTCTTATCTAGTTGAGACATTCTCTCTTGCTGTCCCTTCCTGAAATCTTCCAGGCAGATGGTCCAGAGGGAAAAGTACTAGATCAGGGAGAAAAGCAACTGGGTTCAAATAGTAGCTTTGTCATTTACTGCCTGGATTACCTTGGCCACGTCACTTTTGCTCTCTAGGTCTTCCTTGGCTCATCTTTAATATTAGGAGGCTGGCCTCAGTCACCTCTAAGGTCTTTTCCTACTCTAGATCAATGATCTGATAAAATGAGCCCCACATGTTACTTAGGAGTTGAGGAGATTCTGGCAGCAATCACATGTTCTTTAATTATCTTTCAGAAGACTCAAATTTCAGATCACAATATTCGTCTTGTCTAACTGATACCTGAACACGTTCTATTTGGTTGTCTTTGGTTGGGTGGCTCACCCACCCAAATTGAAATGAGCTCATGAGTGAAGTTTCTTTGAACTTTTAAATACGAGTGAGGGCAAAATGAGTTAGAGAGATTTACGTATTACTGGAAAGCCCTGGATATGAAGCTGGCCCATGAACCCTCAGGAGATTCAGATCTTCATGGGTCACAACAGGGTGGTAACATATACATCATTGGTGTGAGATATGACTTAGTAGTAGAAAGAGAATCAGACTTGCTTAACACTATTCCCTAAATGAATAATTGATCTTGTGTCAGTGGACGTGGTCTCATATCACTGCTCTAAAAAGACCCCAGTTTATGGGGCAGCTAGGTGGTGTAGTGGATAGAGAACCAGCCCTGGATTCAGGAGTACCTGAGTTCAAATCTGGCCTCAGACCCTTGACACTTACTTAGCTGTGTGACCCTGGGCAAGTCACTTAACCCCAATTGCCTCACCAAAAAAAAAAAAAAAAGAACCCAGTTTTGTGACCTTGGGTAAATCATTAAATACAAAGATAAAGAGGTCCTTTAGTTAGGCTTTAGAAGCAGTTAGGGAGCATGCTTGATAGAGTTCTGGGCCTGGAGTCAGGAAGATCAACTCCAATCTCAGATACTTACTAGCAGTGTTAACCTGGGCAAGTCACTTAAGCTTTTCTTACCTCAGCTTCCTTAACTGTCCAATTGGCATAATAATAGCACCCACCTTCTAAGGTTGTTATGAGGTTCAAATGAGATATTTGTAAAGTGCAAGATGTATGGAACATAGTAGGTGCTTAATAAATGCTTATTTCTTTCCTTTTCCTTAGGATCTGGAGGAATCTCAGATATCACCCTCAAACAATTTTCCTTGTAACCTTGACATAAGATTCTTGATGTAGTACCAAACTGAGGCCTTTGATTTCACATGCCTGGGACCAAACCAGGCTCTACTCAGGCCTCTCTTGTCTGTTTAACATTTGGATCACCATAACATTAATACTTCAGTATCATAGGATTTAGATATGGATAAAAATCTAATCCAACAGTCTCAATATTGGGGTGAAAAAACTGAGGCTCATAGAGATGGTGACTTATCCAATGTCACACTGCCAATAAGTGTCAGAAGCAGAGCTCAAACCCACTCTCTCTAATTCTAAATACAAAATTCTTTCTAGTCCCCTAAATGTGGAGCTTTCTAAATTGGTTTGGAAGAGATTTTTGGGTAAGATTATCTTTGCATTGAAATGGCTCTGATGATGACCAGAAAGCAATAATTTGAAGGACTAGAATGACAGTGGAGGTGAATGACATGCATACAGAAATTTCATCTATTACTGCAGCAAAATGAGTATTTTGAAAAGAAACATATTCAGCCTGCCCTTATCTTTGGCATTCACTGTCATGGCAGAAAGATTACTTGGATGAAGGGAATGATACAGTCACTGTGCAAAGGAGCTCTCTATCCCTTCCCTAACTTTGGCATGTTGAATATTCTAAAAGCCAGCCTGAACATTCACAGTTACTGCCTTGCACTGAATTTGTTACTTGTGGATGTGTGGCTGTCATATTTATTCATTCATTAATTCATTCACCTATTCATTCATTCATTTATTTTTACTTATATATCTTTGTATTCATATATCTATTTCCATTATTATGATTCATTTTATTCATTAATCTACTCATTCATTAATTTATTTACTTTCTTATTTACCCATTTATTTTTTGATCTATTTATGCATTTGTTCACTTCATCCATCCATCCATTTGTTTATCTTTGCATTATCCAGTGCAACAGACTAACTGCCTCCTGTGTGATCCTTCCAGGAGTAGCTCAACACAGAATAATCCATAAAGGCAAGTCCTTCCTGATCCCATTACTCTCAATGTTGGGGGCCATCTCCAGTCACTCTGATGTATATCTTGCCACAGGACCCAGATGGCTCTGGATGAGAGAGTGAGCCTGGTGACTTTACACAGCCCTGCCTCACTTAAATCCAAATTCACAGAAAGTCATGGTATCACCTCCCTACTGTTATGGTCCTCTTAGCGAGGACAAACATCAATCTTCCTCAGATGAAAGAGGCAAAATTCTAGGAACAGCCTAGACAACTCTGGAGCCAGGAAGACAGAATTTGAATCCCAATCCAGACAATTATGAGACCATGAGAACTTCTATCTGCCTTGCAGCTGGAATCTTCCACTTGTCTTTCTTGCAAGTCATATGCATTCTCCTTGCCTCAGTTTCCTTATCTGTAAAATGATATTAGAACAGTACTCACTGATTAGAATGCAATGAAAGCTCTTTGAGGGTGTTTTGCTATTGAAAGTAATTGACAAATATTTCATTCATTCATTGTAAGCTTTGGGACCTTCATCAAGTCACTTGTTTTCTTTGCTTCAGTTTACTCCTCTGTATAATAAGGATATTGGGCTTTATGAGCTCCAAAGGCCAACTTCTAAATCTAGGATTTATGAGAATGTATTTATTTTACCATAAACAAGTTGCATCCCCACAATGGAATGTAAACTCCTTGATGGGTGGGACTATTTTGTATTGACCATAATTACCTCAACATTTAGCACAGTGTCTTCTGTAATGATTAGACAATTAATAAATGCTTGTCAAATTGAATTGAATTGTATTGGGAGTTAGGACAGGTTAACACGCTTCCAAAAAATAACCTTACAGAAATGCCAATTTCACTTAACTCCAGAGTCTAAAAGTTGGAAGCAATATCAAAGCACATTTCTCACTGCTGGAATCCATCCTACACACTACTGCCAAAGTAATTTTCCTTCAGTGTTGATAGGAACATGTGATTCCCCTACTCAATCAACTCCAGTGGCTCCCTATTGCCTCTAGGAAAAAACATAAACTCTGTCTTATGAAATCCTGAACAACCGGGTCCCGACCTATTTTTCCAGCCTCACTCTCCCTTATTCATTCCTCTATTCTACAATCAAGCAAAACTAATCTTTTCTCTATTCTTCATATGTGACTCCACCTCCCATCTTTATAACTGACTATTTTCCAAACCTGGAATGCCCTCCCTCCTTATCTTTACCTGAGAGAGTCCCTCTTTTCATTCAAAATGCAGCTCAGGTACCACTTTCTATATGAAGCCTTTTCTCATTCCCCAACCTCTTGTACTCTCCCTTCAAGACTACCTTTTATTTAACTTCTTTTTTTGGTTTATAATCATTAATTTTATATTTATGATATGTATTCTTATATATGTACTCATCTCACCCATAATTATGTAAACTTCTTTTAACCAGGAATTGATTTATTTTCTGTACTTACATCCACAACGCTTAGCACAGTACTTCCTGAATGATTGATTAGTCCAAATCAGTCTGTACATGAGCAAGAATCTCCATTAAACCCAACCTGGCATGTTGTCAGACAGGTTTTGGTAGAGGTCCTCCAGTGATGGGGAGTCCACCAGTAGCCAGATTTAATTGAAGGTAGCTTTAATTGTCAGAAAGTCTTTCCCCTCTAAGATCAAGCTCAAACATTCCTCTATGCATATTTCCATCAATGTTCCTGGCTCTGTCCTCTTGGACTAAAAAGAACAACCTAATTCTTCTTCTCTGTAACAATCCTTTAGATCTCTCCTAATTCTCTTCTTTGATACAAACATTCCCAGTTCCTTCATCCTGTTCCTATGTGGTTTGATCTCAAGTCCCTTTAGCATTCTCATTACCCTCTAGTGGATGGGATTTACTTATGTATTACATAAAAAAGTGGCGCCCAGAACTGAGTCCAATATGCCACATAATACTCCAGATATGATCCATCCATGTCAGAGTAGAGTAAAACTGTCATTTCCCTTGTCCAGGACATTATGCATTTCTAAAAGTAGTGTCATACAGAATCATCTGCCATGTTACAGTGTTGACTTCCACTAAATTTGTGGTCCACTAAAACCTCCAGATCCTTTTTAGATGAACCATTATCTTCATAATATGTCCCCTATAATGTATTTCTGAAGTAAATCTTTGGACCTTAGGCATAAGACTTTATGGTTATTATATTTAAGTTACTTTTTATTCAATTCTACCCATTATTCTACTTTATTCCTATAGCACTTTGAATTCTGCTCAGAGGGGTGGAGGGTGCTAGCAAGATATTCTTTTCTTCTTCCCTGCTACTACTCTCAATAGTGGTGGCCACAGGCAAGATCCCTGGACCTCCTGAAACCTGAGACTACATATACTTTTTACCGAGATGGGGGTGGGGGTGAGGGTGGCAAAACAGGATAAGCCACTCCTCTTACTTTTGATAGTCCTTATTATTCTATATTACTTGTATTCAGTGACACATTCCAAATTCACACTTTTTGAGAGTGTAATAGGGCTATAAAAACTAAGTGGCATCTTCCAATTAGAAGAATAAACGTTCCCCTCTCTAATTATAGAGTGATTTTGGATTATCAAGATTGTTTAACCAGAAGGTGGAATTAAGTCAACAGTTATTAAAAAGACAAGGTCTTCAAGACAGAATGAGGGGAAGAGGACTGGTACCTTCAGAGTAGGTTCAGAAAGAAGCAACAGCACAGAGACAATAGGTGAGAGGTGAGAGGTGAAAAAAAAACCAACACATAGGCTTGAGCTGTGGCCAAGAAGGGCCACTGGCCCCTCCACCCATCTTAGAGCATAAGACTTTAACTGAAGCTCCTAATTGTACCCTCTTCTTCAAGAGCTGAGGGGTTATAAGAAAATACTTTCTCTTTCCCCAACTTCTACTCTTGGTCTCTGATCATTAATTGACACTCTAACATATCCTACTCATTTCATTACCCCAATGTTTCTACTTACCTGCATTTTTTGCCTCAATTATAAAGAGGCTAATAGCATTTTGTTTTGTTTTGATTTGTTTTGTTTTTGTTGGGGTTTTTTTGGTTGTTGTTGTTGGGCAATGAGGGTTAAGTGACTTGCCCAAGGTCACACAGCTAGTAAGTGTTAAGTGTCTGAGGCCGGATTTGAACTCAGGTCCTCCTGACTCCAGGGCTGGTGCTTTATCCACTGTGCCACCTAGCTGCCCCTAACGGTTACTTAGAATTAAATGTACATTCACATTAGAGTAAGAGCCAAACCTCTTTCAATTATTAGGAATTTTCCTAACTGATGGCTTAATGCTCAAGTTGAAAGTATTCTCTCCCTCCTTAAACGTTCTTAAAACATTTATCTGGGTCTCTTCTTTGTTCCTGTGACAGTAGCCTTTGTATTTTGCTTATCTGTGCACTTATTGTATATCTCTATCCCCAGTGGAATGTAATTCCCTTGAGAGCATAGAATATGATGATTTTATTTCTTTTTTGGACTGGCCCAGATCTTTGATTTCAATAATATCAGGAATATTCAATGAAGGAACTTTCTTCTTCAATACAGATCAGCATCTGCTTTGCAGCCTAGAATTTTTCAGAATTGTCTTGGGACAATGAGAAATTAAATGGCTTGTTCAGGGTTCCACAGTTTGTATGTGTCATCGGTGAGAATTTAATCCATGTCTTTCTGATGGAGGGTATCTTTCCATCTGTTCCACTATATCAGCTCTCGCACAGTAGGCCCTTGATAAATGATTGTTGAGTGGAACTGACTTGGCATTCTCAAAGCTACATCAAGTAGCTTGGCATTATGAGAACTTATCCTGCCAGCTCCAAGGATGTCATCACCCAACTTCCATCTCCTGAGATCAATGGCTTTTGCCATCATATTTTACTCTCTAAGAATTCTTCTATTTCCTTGTGTTCCCTGGCAGAAGGTGAGTAGTATGTTGATTAAAATAATAGGGCAAAAACCTTTCTGAACCACAGAGGGGGTATAAACATGCCTTTCCCTCTGGTGCTTATGTAGCAAAAGGCAGCTAAAACCAAAAAGAAGAGAACACTGTGATTAATAGAATGACCAAAGATGAAATCCATAAACAGACAATCAAAAAATGTACTTTCGAATGAGACAGAGACCTAACCATGAAGGATCACTTGAACCTGGGTTACATATAAGCTAAAACTAAGAGATCCTTATGAGTGAGAAGCAATTAAGTTTAACATTTGAGGAAATTGTCTTCTGGATAATCATAAATGACGTGTGTAGATTTAAAGTGGAACGCCCTAATGTAATCACTAACCCTTATGTTGAGTAGCTTATTCAAAGAGACATAGTATTTAGACAAGGGGACAAAATAGGCAGATAACATCCTTCCTGAACTTCGCTTTCCTCATCTGTAAAGTAAGAAGGCTGAACTGAATGGCCTTCTGGATCTATTATCTCCTTTTTATCACTTACTATGAGTCAGGCTAAATGTTGGGGATACAAAAATAGTCCCTGCCCTCAAAGAGCTTGCATTCTAATGATCCAGATCACATATAAATTGATAACAATATACAAGATGCAGAATAGATCAAAGGTTACCTCAGAGGGGAGAGATCTCTAATTTGAGGGAGTCCAGGTAAGACCTCTGATAAAAGATAGGATTTGAGCTATATTCAAGGAAACTAGTGATTGTAAGAGGCACTCTGTTGATTTTGTTGTTCATGGAATCACCAGATTTTAGAGTGGTTAGACACTTCAGCCAGTGGTGTTGTCAAACCCTTACACAAAAAGTAATCTCTACTCTAATACAACTGACACTATAATATAACTTCCTGCTTCTGCTTAAAGGCTTCCAAGGAGGGAGAAGGCACCATCTTTCAAGGTAACCCATTCAATTTTTTGGACAGTTCTAATTGTTAAGAAGTGTTTGAGTGAGCCCAAATTGACCTCTTTGCAAATTCCATTCATTGTTCCTCCTAGAGAGCTCTACCCTGTAGGGCTTAATTGAAAAAGTCTAATCCCTGCACCATATGACAGCCTTTCAAATTCTCAAACATAGCTATCATGTTACCACCCCCTCTTCCTACTTGAGTCTTTTCTTCTCCTGGATAAAAATACCCAGTTCTTTCAACTAGCCCTCATATAACATGACCTCGCTGCCCTTTCCCATTCTAGGCGCTCTTCTCCCATAACTCTCCTCCTTCTCTATGTCCTTCTTAACCTGGTTCAAGAAAAAAATTATTATTAAATTACTAGATATAATCTAATTAATACATGTAACTCTCAGAGTTTAAGTTGTGGTGAGACCCACTAAAATTCGTGATGTTTTTCCACACTCTGGGCTATTTAGCACGCACACACACACACACACACATGTGGGCATATGCATGTATGTGTAAATATGCACACACAGATACAGGAATGGCACACGTGTATTTATATGTATATATTATATACATGTCCATATACATGCATGCATGTCTACAAACAAATGTGTATCTGTGTATATATATATATATATATATATTCCACCATGGATTTATCAAACACATTTCCTGGAATCTCAGATAAGTAATTCTCCCCCACCCCCACCCCCAGCTCATGGAAAGTTGGCATCATAGTAAGGTAGAAAAATCCCTTCTCTCAGCCCTATTATTCTGGGTAGTGATCAGCATTTTTAACATCAGCCTGGTTACCATCCAAAGCATACTCGAAATAAGATTTAACTTGATTCCACAGCAGCTTAGCATTTCTCACACTGAATGCAAAATTCTACAAGAAAATGAGGCCAAAAAAATAGATCTCAATTTTTGTTTTCAGAGGCATATTTTTGTTTCATGGTTCTCCTTGATTAGATCTTTTTGGTCTGAGCTCCCCTCTCCTCCCCTCCCATGCTTTCTTTCCCCTCTGCTCCTCTCCTCTCCATCCTTCTTTCTTGTTTACTCCGGGAATCCAAACTTGACCTTGACTCCAAGGTCAAAGCTTTTTCAGACTGTGCAGTCAGCAGAGAGTAGAGAAAAAAATCAATGAGAAACATATTAGAGAAGCATCAGACTGAGAGCTGAAGTGCTGGGAAGTCAGACTGGCATTGGAAACAACTGAGGTCATACTTGAAGTGCGAAGATACTGCACGGAGATGGGGCTGGGGGAGGGCTAGATGACCTTTCGTTTGCTGGTTTCATTCCTTTTTCTGAAAGGTCTATGGGTTCTAATTATGACAGTTTAAAGCCTGAGCCCTTCAAATGACCATCTGGGAGATGATAAGTCAGTTTGTACATGAAAAAAAAATACGAAATTTGGACGTAGTCATTCTCTTTTATTCTTTAGCTGTCTTTTCCTTATCATGCTTGAAACAAATAGAATTTATAGCCATTGAATCAAATGGGGGACTCAGAACTGTAAGTAGCCTTGAGTGATTGGAAAGCTGTTCCAGGGCACTAACATAGTGTGAATCACTTCCCCCACACCTCACTTAAGTCTTTGGTTCAGCACATGCTATAATTAACCCCAGGCCTTAGTCCTCAGATTCTGGTTATAAATGTTAGAAGTTCTTTTTTAAAAATCTGATTTCACTTAACACTTACTAGCTGTGTGACCCTGGGCAAGTCACTTAACCCCAATTGCCTCACCAAAAAAAAAAATCTGGTCTCAAGCCTCAATTTGACCTTTTGTGGTAACTTTCACCCTTTGTTCCTGGTTCTGCCCTATGGGGTCTGGCATGGGACTAGAAAGGCAAAGGGAGACAGAATGGTACTCCGAAAAACAAATTGACTCTAGAATCAAAGACCCAGGTTCAAATCCTAACTGATGCTTGTTTCCTATATGTGTGAATCTAGGCAAATAACTTGCGACCTCAACTTAGTCCTACGTAAAATAAGAGGCTCAGACCAGATTGCCTCTGATGTCCAGCATTAATCTAGATAGAGAATCCTAATCATAACCCAGTCTCCATATGACAGTCCTTAAGAGACAGCTACCATATTCCTCTGAGTAGTCTTCCCTTCTCTACACTGAACATCTCTGGGTTACCACTCTGAGAGGGAACCACGGAGCTCTCATGCTGTAATCAATACTAGAGGCTTCAAGGGCATTTATATCTGCCCCAGAAGCAAACCTGACTTTGGTTGAGCAAACTAATGTTTTTGTGACAAAACAGTGTCATACTGGAATGAATCCCAGACTCACAATGTACCAAGGACAAAACAAAGCTCTCCTCAAAGCCCTTTCTAGAATTCTGCCCATAATTCATGAGGAAGGGGGAGGGTAGATCGGTGAAGGTAATTTCACAGATTGCCATTCATCCCACTTTCTCCTCATTTACCTTTGGAAGACAAGAACAAATTAGGGAAGGGAAAAGGGGAAATCCTGATGCTTCATAGTTTCCAAAACAATGGTGGCTCAGCAGTATTAGAATGTTTTAACCTTTCCTATATGGGTTGTGAGTATAAGCTGCCTGGGATGATTAAGGATCAAGCATTTTTATCAATGGTTTACAAATAGTGTTTGTGTAATTAATGACGATATCTTGACCAGAATAATAAATGCCATTTGTTTAATGCTTTTCAATTTACTCAGGTGTGTGATCCATTATGTCTTCTGATTTCTGCATCAAGCATTATTATTAAGATCATAGACTTAGAGCTGGAAAGGTCTATAGACATCCTCTAATCCAGATTACTTATTTTATATATAAGGAAACCAAGGCCCCGAGAGGTCCAATGATTTGCCCTGTGTCATATATGTAATAAGGAACAGGGCAGGGATTTTAATCTGGACTATAGAATAATAGATTTAGAAAATAGAAAGGGACCTTAGAAACTATCAACCACAATTCTCTAATTTTATAGATAAAGAGCTGAGGTCAGAGAAGATCAAGGTCCCATTGGTAAAAAAATGAAAGATCTGAGATTCCAAATCCAATATCCCTGCCACTAAACCACATTGTCTTTATCATCCCAGAGGATACTGAAACTCTAATGGGTTAAGTGACTTGCCTAAAGACACACAGATAGTAAGAAATTTCAGAGCCAGGGTTTAAATTCAGGTCTTCTCTGCCAAGAATTATACTCTTTCCACTGTACCACACAGTATAATTCATTGTCCAGGAAATCAAAAATGCTTTTTAAGAAGCCAATAACTATTGGTCTCATGTCAACTTCTTGAAGAGGGCAAACTAAATGTATACCACAGAAGGATCATAGGTTTTATGTAAGTTGCTGAATGTAAATAATATTGACTATTTTTTGAAGGAATATAATGTTATTTGAGGCACATTTCTCTATTTTTAACATTTCCTCAACTCATTTTATGATTTTATGTTTCAAAACACGAGTGGAAATAATGTGTTGGGTTCTTGCCAATTGAGGCTTAATGGAAGAGAAGATTTGGGAGTGTGATAGTTATCATCATGTTTTTGAAGCACAGTAATGTGAAAATAGTTGACTTTTCCTCTTTGGCCAGAGGGCAAAACAAAAGAAATCAGTACAAGTTACAAAGAAGAAAATTTAGCCTTGATATCTGGGAAAAAAATTCCTAACTGCTAGTCAAATCAATTCAAACCAAGTCAACAAGCTTTGGGAGTATAAATACAAGTAAAAAGAAGGACAGTCTTTGCCCTCAAGAAGTTTATATTTTTAAAGGTTTGTATTTTATTCCCCATTTAAAATGGGGAAATACAACCCATAATAGGATATCCAAATGGGCACAATCAATCAATTTATCTACAATGAGCCAGGCACTCTACTCTACCCTAGAATTGCAAATCCAAGTAGAAAGAAAACAGTCCCTGTCCTCAAGGAGTTTATATTCCAGTGGAGGAAGGCAACACATAAAAAGTTGCTGAAAAAAGTAGGGTGTGGGAGAAAAGAAAAGTGAAGAAAGTCAGGAGTCAGAAGTGGAGCCCCAAGAAGAATGGAGGAGTGAACCTTGCTGGCTGGGACATTTCTTTTAAAATGGAGATTCTAGAAGGAATTAACTAACCAGAGGAAAGGAGCACAGGGCAGAGTGAACTGCCAGGGTGAGAAAGCTGCTGTGGTACAATAAAGTCCAGGGAAGAGATTCAAGAGAAGAGGCCAAAAATGGAATGAAAGAGTTACTGCTCATTGGCTTCCTTCTTCATTGAGGGCTGACTCATAGGTTTGTTATAGGGGTTATTGTTCATGGATGAGTTAGACTAGATGGTCCACGAGGTCCTTTTGAACTCTGAACTATGATTCATCAAGTGTTAGAAGACCAGAATCTGAATTCTGGCTCTCACACTGCTTGGCAGTGTAATCTTGGGCAAATCCAATGGAATCTAATCCAATCCTATCTATTCCAATCCAATCCAATGCAGTTCAAGAGGTATTTATAAACCACCTACCGTGTGCCAATAGAGATACAAAGACAAACTGACAAAAAAAGTTCTTGTCTTTAAGACATTAACATTCAATTTTAAAATCTCTGATCCCATTCCCCATTGGTAAAATGAAAATAGCAATGCCTGCATAGTCATATTATATCTATAGTACAAAAACAACGCTGTCATTCAAATGACTTTGAAAACGTCGAGAATTCTGATCAATGAAAGGATGACCCATGATTCCAGAGGATTTGTGATAAAACATACTACCTGTCTTCTGACTGACTCAGTGTGCATATTAAGACATCTTTTTTTTTTTTTGCACCTGAGCAATGTGGTAATTTATTTAGCTTAATTTTGTATATTTGTTACAAGGTTTATTTATTTTTTTCTTTCTCTTCCAAAGGTGGGGGGTAAGAGGGAGAAAAATGGATTTTTGTTCACTGAAAAAAAATCAAATTAAACTAATAGAGGCGAGTGTTAATTGTCAGGAGAATGGCTTCATTTATGTTACACAAAGGAACCTGATAAAAAAAAGGAAAAACATTATTTCTTTCCCTTTGGAATTTTAAATACTTCAAATATTTCCCCTAAAGGAAGAAATATACATTAGGAGTTGGTGAAGGGATGAAATGGATTTAGTTTTTCCTGTGGTCAGTAAATAAAAAAGATCTCATTCACTGTATCATCTTCTCTTTTCTAATCACCACTGAAACCACATCCAGTTCAAAGGTCAAGAATCCAGGGCATTCTAAGCAGAAGGAAATGTTTGCCTTCTATTTTATGACAACTGAATTGGGAAATGAGAGAGGGTTCTCTCTCAGCTAACACTGATTTTCTTTGCTTTTTGAAAATTATTATCAGCCTGAACACTCCAGGCAAGAACTCACTTGTCTTTTTCTAATTTGCAAATTCCATCATTCACTGCCTCTCTGTGACCCATTCCTCAAATCTCAATTAAATGTGACGACAGTTTATTTGCTGGTAACACACAAAAAAGGCCTCTCCTAACCAAAAGAATTCACTCCATTTCTGCTCATGGACTCAGCAAGTGGGGTCAAAAGCATCCATTATGGAAGCTGTTTCAATTTGGGAGGTGGCACTAGACTTTAGCTGAGTGATTATCAAGTACATAGGACTGCCGACATTCACAGAAACCAAAAGGGAGCCACACATGCAGGGAGACCTGGTGGCCTGGGAAAAAGGTGAATTAGAAGTGCTTATGTCTGGGTAAGTCACTTAACCCCAATTGCCTCACCAAAAAAAAAAGTGCTTTTGTTTTTAAACTACTTTTAAATGCTTATAAAACATTCTGGTGCTCCCTTAGAGAAAACCTAAAATTACCCATTCTTGGTATGTTTCATAATCTTTTCAAAATAGTTTATGAGTTCTGATTAGAATCTGCTTCTGGCTTCAAACATTTGCTACAAACCTATAAGAAAAAAGATAGATGGACAGCAGTGGGAAGTCCAGGAGAGGGGTTGAATCAGAGAAGGAATGCAGAAAGTGCTTTCTGAAGTAGGGGAGGTGGTGGAGCAGAGGGAATGGACCAGTTAGAACCAGAAGACACCTGGATTGAATCTTGTTTTAGGCACTTAGTTGCTTTGTTAGCTTAGTTAGGTTAATTAGTCTCTCATTTTGTCCTCCCTTATTTTTATTGTTGTTCAATTTCAAATCGTATTTTCCCTCCCTTATACTCTGTGTGGGTAGGTGGGGTTTATATAGGCCTAAAATGGAAGGTTTACAAAGTGGTATAAAGTATAAAGGGGGTTAGACAGGAGAGTTCTCTAGTCAACTTCATGTACTTATAGGGTGCTGAGCCTGAGTGTGGTATTTTGATGTACCATGGCATAGTGGGTAGAGCACTGGACTGGGAGGCAAGAAGATCTGGATTCAAGTCCTGTCTCAGCCACTTATCAATGGGGTGACCTGACCCAGCCTTTATTTCCTCATCTATAAAGTGAGGATTTAGAATTTATTGCATCTAAGATCCCTTCCAGCTTCAAATTTATGATATTATGATCCTACTTCTATACAGATTATAGGCATACATATTGAAAAACTGGGGGCAGGGGTGGGGAGCATCTCCTGGGCCATGCCCAGTAACATTTCACTGGGGATGAGGACATCTCTTAATTGGGAAAGAAATTATTAGCTCAGGCTATTGTGGAATCAATGTAGTCATATATATATATATATATATATATATATATATATATATATATATATATGGGGTTTTTTTTTTGGGGGGGTGAGACAATTGGAGTTAAGTGACTTGCCCAGGGTCACACAGCTAGTAAGTGTTACGTGTCTGAGGCTGGATTTGAACTCAGGTCCTCCTGAATCCAGGGCCGGTGCTCTATCCACTGCACCACCTAGCTGCCCCCTGTCATATATTTAAAAAAAAAAATCAGTTACAACATCTCCTCTTTATAGAGAAATCCTGAGTAGGCAAAACTTTGACCAGAAAGCAGCAGAGTTAACAGTAAACTTAGGTCCTAGAGAGGAGAGAATCAAAGACCATACGCCTCTGAAGGTGCACAGTCTCTGCACTAGTCCTCTCCCCACCCCCTGTCCCCACCCCAATCGCAGGAGCCCTGGATGCCTTGGGTGCGCTTGAAGGTCTATTAAACTTTATCTATCTATCTATCTATCTATCTATCTATCTATCTATCTATCTATCTATCTATCTATCTATCTATCTATCTATCATCTATCCATCCATCTCTCCATCTCTCTTTTTTCTTCCTCCCTCTTTCCCTCTCTCCCTCCCTTCCTCCCTTCCTCCCTCCATCCTTTCTCCCTTCCTTCCTTCTTTTCTCCCTTCCTTCCTTCCTTCTTTTCTTCCTTCCTTCCTTCCTTCCTTCCTTCCTTCCTTCCTTCCTTCCTTCCTTCCTTCCTTCCTTCCTTCCTTCCTTCCTTCCTTCCATCCTCATAGCAACTGAGGTAGATGCTAGTAGGTGTCTGAAGGAAAATTTTAACTTAGGTCTTCCTGGTTCCAAGTCCAGTGTTCTATCCATGAAGTCATCTGGGTGCTTATCTATATTTTACAGGTAAGGAAACTTTGACTGAATGACTTACCCAGAGTCACATAGCTAAGAAAGTATCTGCAGAAGGATTAAAATTCATATCTCCTTGACTTTGAGTTCATTGCCTTCTCCTCTAAGATGCCTTTAAGATATTTTACAATTGCACCTGATTACATTCACATAACCTGAGAAGAGGTTTTCTGGATCCATGATTGCCCGGCACCAAAGGTGAAGAAATGGTGCCATGATGTGATGGACTATATAGTTTTTAGGGAGAAATGTGGGCATTCATTAGAGGGAGGGACCAAGAATTGTATCTGCTATTTATAGATTACTGGGAGTTCATTTATCTTGCATTTTCTATACGGCCAAATAAAGGCTGTCCTATGCTTGGTATACATGGTTACCTTGAGTGCTTACACAGGAGATAGGGGCTTATGATTTCTCAGAGGTAACTATGGATGGAGAAGAAATATGCCAAAGAAATGTGATTTAGGTGAAAATCTGTAAGATTGAACAAAATTGAAGTCATGAACATCTGAGTTAAAATCCAACTTCAGATACTTCCTAGGTGTGTGACCCTGGGCATGTCACTTAACCTTGTTTGCCTCCGTTTCCTTATCTGTCTGTAAGGGGCGAAAATTCTAGCTAGTCTGTCTAAAATATCTAATGAGCAGTCACCAATAAATTACAAGCTTTAGCAAGAGTTAGACTTTTAAGCATTTTTTAAGGAGAATAAGCATTTGGTGAAGAGAGAGGGAAAGGCCTAGATTCAGCTGTCTATCTTAGGGAGCCAATGTCTCCAGCTACTCTCCCCGCTGAGGTCGTCCAGAAAGAGAGTGAGAGAGCAAGCCTTGCCTCTTTTATAGACAGTACCCACAAGCAAACATCACTTCCTGATGCCAAGGAAAACCACATGGTTTGCCCTCAGACACCTTCTCCTCATGGCAGAGCTTTCCTACAGTAACTGTTCAGCAGGGGGCGTCATTCCAATCGTTACATGTCACATGAGCTAGAGAAGGAAATGTCAAACCACTCCATCATCTTTTCCAAAAAAACCCCAAATGGGGTTATGAAGAATTGGACATGACTAAAATGGCTGAACAACAACAAAAGAACTTGTGGCAATGTACCAGTGCTTATCCATATGCACAATCATTTGATCCACACAACCACCCTGGTTGGTATGTACTACAAACATTAATTTCCTGATTTTTCCAGATGAGGAAACTGATACTTGGAGAGATTGTGATTTGCCCATGGTCACACTAATGTGTCAGGAAAGATTTGAACCCGGGTCATTCCTGACTTTAAACTCTATCCCTCCACTACTGTACTATGATGCCTTTCCATTTCAGTCTCATGAGCAAGTTTCATCACCCGCAGGCTAAAAATAAGAACATCGAGATGATCTACTAGACAGTGTTGCATAAGGAAAGTTCTAGATTAATAAAACCTATTTTCATCCTGAACATGTCACCAAAACTTGTTCAGTAGGAGGAGAGGCTGGTTCTCCCACAGTGGCCATAAATAGCCAGGTAAGGAAGGATTTCTATTGTTCAGAAGCAGAGAGGTCTCACCACCTAGACTTTGGGGAACCCTGCCCAGCTGGGGTACTGGCCACTCCGTGCTATCCTCAGCAGGCTCTAGCTCCTGCTTTTTTCATTTCCTTAGCAGCAATAACAAAGCTAAGGGATTTTCCCTTTACCCTTTCCCTTCTGACTCTGTTGGGATGTGCTAGGGAAGAAGATAACCATTGTTCATAATATTGAGAGTGGCCAGATCTCATCCTAGTCTTGGCGCGGCTGGACTGATGGGGTTTGTTTTGGCTGTGGCTGTCCTTCCATGGCTGGAGGCAGGCAGTTTTCACATTTTCCATTTTACCAGAAAGAAGTTAAAGAGGGTTCCCCCCGCCCCCCACAAATTCCCAAGTCAGATAAGAATGTCTCTGATTTATGCTTGGATAACAATCTTTTTTTTTTTTTAAATCCATACGTGTAGAAGCTAAAAATGCACCACTCTTCCTGCCAGGGCCTGTGATTTCTGGGGGAGCCTGTGAGCAAGCACCAAGCTGACATCTGGTAAATATTGCATGGGACTAATTGTATTTTTATGTTATATATCAGGCTTTCCTTTTTAGGAAGACAAGCACTCAGCCTGCATAAAGTGCCAGCATGACATTGAGGGCCAAAAGGGGGTGCAATGGGTAGAAGTGGACATAATCAAAGAACTTCAGAGTCTGGAAGGACCTTGGAGGTCACCTAAGCAACCCATACCTGAAAAGGAACCCCCACCAAATATTCCCAACAAGTGATCCCTAGCCTTTGCCCAGAGTCCTCCAGAGATGCAAAGGATTCCTTCTTTTCTTTCTTTCTTTCTTCTTTCTTTCTTTCTTTCTTTCTTTCTTTCTTTCTTTCTTTCTTTCTTTCTTTCTTTCTTTCTTTCTTTCGTGGGAAAATGAGGGTTAAGTGACTTGCCCAGGGTCACACAGCTGGTAAGTGTCAAGTGTCTGAGGCTGGATCTGAACTCAGGTCTTCCAGAATCCAGGGCCAGTGCTTTATCCAACGCACCACCTAGCTGCCCCCAGGATCCCTTATTTTCCAAGGGATCCCAGGCTATTTTGGGGCAGCTCTCACTGTCAGGAAGGTTTTCCTTACACCAAACTTAAGTATGAGTCTGCTGTTAAAAAAAAAAAAAAAGAAAAAAAGTAGTTAGATGGGGCAACTTCTCTGGTCTCTTTCAGCTCTAAATCTCTGGATAGGATACTTATCTTGGATATATTTATATTGCATTAGCTGAATTATGAGGGGACTAGGTTTGGTTTTCTAAAATATTATTAAATTGTATATAAATGGCTATTGCACCAGTTTGGGCAGTAAGCATTTATTATTAATTAATATCACGTTATTAAAGTATTGATCATGTGTCTCCCTGACTTCCCCACTAGTTTACGGGCTTTCAGGCCTAAACAATTACATCCCAGTATATTGAGCCAAGAGAGTGAGAAAAGGAGGCATGGAGAGTAAAAGAGTCCAGGGAAGAAGACAGCAAACCCCCTCATGGCCCAGCCTTTTTATCCTCTTTTTGGTAGAGGAAGGTCACCATACATGATCTAAGCTAATTGGTTAGTATCATTCAGCTCCATTGATTGACGACTTGGGCAGGGGTGTAGAGATCAAATTCCAAGCATCTAGGTGTGCTTCTTCCCCTACCTCATCAAAAGAATCAATCTGAATTCCTTTTGTTAAGGTGCTCAGGCAGGTTTCTGATGTGAGGGGGAGAGACTAGCTAAAACTAATGTCTGGGTTTCTCCTAGAAATCCATTGTTAATAATTATTTTCTCTTCTTTTATTTCATTCATTCATTCATTCCTTTATTTGTTTATTTATTTATTTATGTATTGTAAGGGCTAAAATTCTAGAAATTGTTACAATATATATGTATTTTTTTTTTGGTAAGGCAATTGGGGTTAAGTGACTTGCCCAGGGTCACACAGCTAGTAATTGTTAAATGTCTGAGGCCAGATTTGAACTCAGGTCCTCCTGAATCCAGGGCCACTGCTCTATCCACTGTGCCACCTAGCTACCCCCTAATAATTATTTTCTCATAATTACCTATCTCCTCTGATAGAATGTAAGGTCCTCAAGGACAGAGTTTCTCAAGTGTTTTTCCCCTTGGTAATCCCAATGAGGCAGTATGGAAAGAAAACCCAAACAAATGAGAAAGACCAGGTCCAAGGCTTACCTTTGACACAGATCTGCTCTGTGACATTGGACCCTTCACTTAACCTATTAAAGTTCTAGGAAACTCTAAAACACAGGGCATCAAGGAGCTCAGTAACTTAATGGAAAAGGACTGGGCTTAGAGTCACGAAGATGAGTTCAAAATTCTCCCTCAGATATCTCCTAGTTGTTTGGTCAAGTCATTTAACCTCTTTTGGTCTCAGTTTCTTTATCTTTAAAATGGGAAAATATTAGCAGTGACCTCACTGGGCTGTTGTGAGGATCAAATAAGGTAATATATGGAACATGCTTTGCAAACTTTAAAGATCTATGTAAATGTTATCTATTATTGTTGCTGTCATCATTAAGATTAAGAGCAGCAGGAATTGCAATGCCAAGCAGCATTGGTTGACACAGTTCCTTATACAGATGAAATTATATTCCCAGCACTTATACATATAGTAGATGCTTAATAAATGTTGTGTTGGCTGATTTTTTTAAATCTGTGATTTCATTGATGTAGGAATATATACATGTATGTGTATATATATATATAATTTATCCATACATCCATCTATCCATCATTTATCTCTTTCTGAAAATTAGATGAACCTGCATTTTTCTACATCATATATTTTGCTATATGGGTGATTTTCTTGTTCTTAAGCAAATGCAAAGGGCACTCCTCCCATCTACCTCCCTAGTTACTCTCTCTTGGTTCCTTTCTCTTTCATAGGAAAATAAAGAAATACTCACTCCATTAGTGTCTCCTTTAGCAGCTGGCTGGAGAATGCTCTATTTCCTCTAAATACTTCTCAATTAGTGCAGTCTGCTAAAACTCCCTTAATTTGGGATTTAAAAAATCAACTTTACAAGTATAAGATTGGAAAGATCTGGCTAAACAATGTGAGGAAAATTGGGGGTTATTTTTTCTCTTTCCTGCAATATGAGTGTCTAAGGTGATTTGACAGCTCAAAAATAATAAAAAAAAAAACAACAGATGCAATCTTAGGCTGAATGAATGGAGGTATATGATGTGGAGTAAGGGAGGAGATAAGCCCATTGTACTTTTCTTTGGTAAGACCATATGTCAAACATTCCATTCTCTTCTGGATGCTTCATTTTATGAAGGACATTGACAAAAGTGAGTTTCAAGAGAAAGGACCTTGAGGTATTCTTGTGGAACTGATGAAGAACATAAGAGTATTTAGCCAGGAGAAGAGAAAAAGACAGGAGGTAGAGGAGGGTCATGATAGAGCTCTTCAAATATCTGAAAGCTTGTATCATGGAAGATGGAATGGAATTATTCTTCTTGGCCACTGAGGACAAGAACTTGGCCAAGAACTAAGAACTTATTGAAGAGAAATGCACTGGCCCCAAGTAAGGGTAAGACAAACAAACAAACCCCCCCAATCCCACTTCCCTAATAACTCAATTTGTCCCAAAGTAGAGTGGGTTTCCCTTGGAGATACTAGCTGCCTTCTTAATGGAGGGGGTCAAGTGGAGTCTAGGTGAACATTTTTGGGGGCTGTTGTAAAGAAGATTTCTATTCAGTTACAAGTTTGACTCAATTACCTCAGAAATCTCAGGCTTCATCAAAGTAGGGGTTGTTTCACTGGCTGCAGTTACATCCCCAGTGTTTCATATAGTTCTTGGCAAACAGCAAGGACTTAATAAATGCTTATTGATAGATTTGTCTCTTCGAGTTGGAAGACTTTGCCTTTCTGTGTGATGTCATTAGAGATTAAGAGCTTCAAAAGGCATAATGGTTTGTTAGTAATACCAGGGAAATCTGGAAACCCAATGTTGTATAACCCATGTTATTGAATTATTGGACTTGAATTTGTTTCCTCATGTAATAAGACTCATGAGATTTTAAAAAATGAGTTTGAATCCCTTGCAGGACATCTGTTTGCATGGCTCATTTAGAACAGGACAACTTGAACCACGCTGGGATATTTGATTTATTTATTTTTACTACATACATTTTGTTCACAATCAGTTAATTAATTTCTCCATGTATATTTAGCAGCAGTGTATAAAAAAAGAACCCTGAATTTGAAGTCTTAATAGCTGAGTTTGACTCCCAACTTTCCCATTTAGTACCTGTATGACTCTGGGAGAGTCACCTCACCACTGTCCCTCAATTTCCTCTTCTGTGAATTAGAAATGATAACACAACATCCCTGTTATCTATCCTACTATATACCTATATATCTTAGAAGTTTCTGGTGAGAAAAATGCTTGTGAACCATAAATCTCTCTATGAATACCTGTTGTTATTATTTTTATACATATTCAAACTGAACATTATTTAAAAAAAAAACATTATTGACTGGATCAGTGAGCTTTATTGAGCTTCCAGTGAGGAATGTCCTCTATCAATGTATGTTATCATCTTCTCCATAACTTTTTTCTTAGAAAATTGCTTCAGATACTTAGAGATAAAGTAACTTACCCAGGGTCACACGGTTGCTATGTGGCAGAGACAGGATTTGAACTTAGTTTTGTTTGTTTGTTATTTTACTCTGAAGGCAACTTACTCCCCACCATTCCATACTTCCTGTGGTCACTACAGATGGTAAGAATGATAACTGACATATATATTGTAGAAATATTTTTGATGACTATCCTAATTTGGGGGGCTAATCTGACTGGGGTGACTAATCTGGGGATTTTTGACAATTTGGCTATCTGACTGCTATTAATTTAATGTGGGCCGTTTATAAAGTTCCACCACACTGCTCCACTCCCAAATTGATAAGCAAAATATTAAGAAGCCTCTTAACCAAATAATCAAAGCAGAGTTTATTTATGAGATACTATTGAAAATTAAGAATACAGGGAAATAAAATGTACAACCTGACTGCTTTCCTGCGGTCTCTTTCCACTGTGTCTCTTTCCCACCTGCTTGCTACGCTTCGAACCTTTTTAATACAATAAGGGCCTTAGCCGCAAGAGGTCTTAGGGCACTCAGGTCCTTTATTCTAACTCTGAGCCCCTTTCACTTTGTAAATCCCCCTGCTTCTAACTTTCCTCTCCTCCTTACTGCCACTGCTAAGCCACTGTGTTTCTCTCTCACCAACCTTCTGTCTGTCTGCTCCATCAGTCTGCCCTTCGGCCTCTCTTTTCCCTGCTCCTAGTCCTTCTCATCTTCTCCTGCATCCTTGTAGACCTGTCTCTAGTCTCCAATCTTTGCCATCTCCTCAGCTGCCTCTTGACCTCTTCTTGTCTGTCCAAACCTCTTCTTAGCCTCTCTCATCCGTCCCCCATCCATCCTTGTCCGCCCCCCTTTCCGTCTAACTCCCAGGTCTATATATACCTTTTCTTCTCTCCACTCAAATCTCGGGGCTTCTTGAGCCCCCCCACACCAAGCTAATCCACCAGCCAGGGCTGCGGCTGGTGGGGGGGCGTGGGAGGGGGGAGTGCACTCCAGCCTCACATGCCTCAGCACAGGCTATCTGGGATCTTTCGGATAGTTCCGCTCAGGTCGGAGGGAGCTGGGGGCTTTTTTTTCCCCCAGCTGTCTGACTTGGCGTCTTGTACAGCCCATGGGGCTTTTGGGTTCAGCTGAAGCAGAGGGGGAGGGGCACCAGCCCCTCCCACACAGAAGAGACCCTGAGGGCCTAAGGCTTTCCAATCTCAGCCCAAAGGTAGGGTCCCCAAATCAAAATAAATTTCCACTATATGTTATATATATATGTATATGTATATATATGTGTATATGTGTATATATATATATATATGTATATGTATATATATATATATATATATATATATATATATATATAGTGTATTGTACACATTAGTCTTTTTGAGCCACCCAACTATGCCAGCAGGTAGATGCTATAGGTACTATTGCTCCCATTTCATGGATGAAGAAGTCAGAGGTTCCGAGAGGGTAAGCCATTTGACAGTTGTCACCCAGCTATTGATACCCATTGTAAACAAAATTCTTGGCCAAGTTTCCCCACCTTCACCGCCCTACACCATTCCACACTGTCTCATAGCGCCCATCCTCTGGAGACTCACAGTTTGGAGGCTGATTATTGGTTCACTGAATCATGTCCTTGGTCTCTAGCAGCTCTAAGCACTGCAGTGAAAACTAATCAAGTCCAAGTCAGACATGTCCGACTATCTCTTGAAGAACTTATAGAATGATTCTATGCACCAGCCAATCTACAAACACTTATTAAAACTACTGTTTGCCAAGGCACCATGTTAAGTGCTGGAGAAACAGTCACTCCCTGCCTGAAGGAGCTCACAATCTAAGGGGGCAAGCAACAAGCAGACACATAGGTACCAACAAGCTATCTATAGCATAAACAGGATATTCGTATCCTATTTATAAATAAAATGAGAAGGCATGAGAAATAAGAGGCATCAGGAAGGGCACCTGTAGAAGACATGATTTTATATAGGAAACTAGTGGGCAGAGATGAGAATAGAGAATGTTCCAGGCATGGGAGATAGCCAGAGAAAATGCCCAGAGCTGGACGAGTGATGGAGTGTTTTGTTCATGGGAGTTGGGAGCCAGTGTCATTCATTTAAAGAATACATGGTAGGGGGCAGCTAGGTGGAGCAGTGGATAAAGCACCAGCTCTGGATTTAGGAGGACATGAGTTCAAATCCAGCCTCAGAAACCTGACACTAGCTGTGGGAAACTGGGCAAGTCACTTAACCCTCTTTGCCCCGCAAAACAAAAACAAACAAACAAAAAAAGAGTACATGGTGGGAAATAAATTGTAAGAAGACTTAAAAAAAAACCGGAGAGAACTAGGGTGAAGGGTTTCGAATGGTAAGAAAAGGATCTTTTATCTGATCCTGTACCTGATAGGGAACGCCTGGAGTTTATTGAGTAGAGGGGTGACTGGTTAAACTTGTGCTTTAGGAAAATCATTTGGTACCTGAATGGAGGATGGATTGGAGTGGGAAGATACTTGAGGCAGGCAGGCTGACAAGCAGGCTATAACAATAAAGTAAGTATAAGGTGATGAGGGCTTTTGGCAGAGTGCTGGCAGCGTTAAAGGAGAGCTGGGGGCATATTTGAGAGATGCTGCAAAAGTGAAGTTGGCAGGCCTTGCTAACAGACTAGATATGGGGGATGAGAGATAGTGAGGAGATGAGGATGATGCCTCTGGTTTCCAGATAAGGAGCCAATACTCCAACCTCTAAGGTGTTTGTAAAATGTTTAATTTGAGAAGCATCTTAATTTCTCAATGGTGGTTTTAGAAGATTTTAGGAATATTCTTATGAGGATTTTAAAAGCCACAGACTACAATATGTGCTGACAGCCAATATCCAAGTTGACCAGGAAGAGACTTGGCATGGAAAACAGCAGCCCACAGCTAATCTCCCACATGGATAAATTAGGTGATTGAATATGAAAATGATGTGGTATATGCCAAACCACACACCACTTCTTCCATTACCTCTAAGAATTAAAAAAAGCACAGATGTTCTCCTATAGGAGAGCATTGGAAATTCTCCTAAACCATACACATTTGAGTTACTTGGTTAACTATGATTCACTTACCTTTTTTCTTCCAGTAAAGGCTTATCTGAGTGAGTGGGAAAGAGACATTTTTGTCATAATCAATCAACATTTATTAAGCACCTACTATGTGCCTGGCACTATATTAAAGCTCTGGAGGTAGAAAAAAAGGCAAAAGATATTCCCTGTCCTTAAAAAGCTTAGAATCTAATAGGTTAGGGGCAGCTAGGTGGCGCCCTGGATAGAGCACCGGCCCTGGAGTCAGGAGTACCTGAGTTCAAATCCGGCCTCAGACACTTGACACTTACTAGCTGTGTGACCCTGGGCAAGTCACTTAACCCCAATTGCCTCACTTAAAAAAAAAAAAAGAACCTAATAGGTTAGCTAGATTAGTCTTCTGCAGGTTAGGTGACACAGTGGATAGAGCCCTGGGCTGGCTTAGAATCAGGAAGACTCCTTTTCATCCAGCCTCAACTGTGTGACTTCGGGCAAATCACTTAACCCTGTTTTTCTCATTTCCTCATCTGTAAAATGAGATGGAGAAGGAAATGGCCAATCATTCCAACATTTTGCAAAGAAAACCCCCAAATGTGGTCATAGAGAGTCAGGCACTGCTAAACATCTATTCCCCGGTCATGATATCTCATTTCCTATCTGTGCATTTTTTCCATAGGTTGTTATGACTGTCCCTTATATACCTTCTCCTTTCTCATCTCTGGATCTCTATAAGGGTCACTTCAAGTGTCACTTCTAACATGGGGCTTTTCCTTATCTCACTTAGTGCTTCCACTTAGGAAATTAAATGTATCAAGAATTAAGCATAAAAGAACAATAGTTTGATATTAACTTTCCCAGGGCCATTTTATCTGACCACCATTGAAGCAATGTAAGATGAGAACAAGAACTAAAATAATTGTATTGTAAAGTTTATCTGCACAGCAACACTGTGAGGGAGCTACTCTAGGTATAATCATCACTGTTTTATAAATAAGTAAACTGAGGCTCAGAGAGTTATGAGACTTGCCTATGATCACACAATCTTTGAAGGTCAGACTTAGGATTTGAACTTAGCTTTTCCCCACTCCAAGTGCATCACATAGTCAACTGAAGTCACGAAAATAAAACCAAAGATGGGTAGGGGAAAGATCCTGGATTTGAGAGAAGATAGAAGCTAATATGCTACTTATTCCAGCGTCTAAGCCACATGTTACCTGCCCCCTTCACCTCCATGATCCCCTGTAGTGTTTCCTCATTGGTAAAATAGGAATAATATCACCAATGGCTCTTAGTTTACAGGTATAGTGTGTAGGTGTATGTGTGTTGTGTGTATATGAAATTTTTGTGTTGTAATCCCTGAGGAGATCTGTGAATGGGCTCCATTATTATTTCTGCAAGGGCTGGAGAAACATGGAAAGGGTATTTAATCTTTAATGGTCAGGAAGGAGGAGAGGAGAAATAGCAGCTTCATCATTGTCCTTGAAAGAAATTTACCTAGAAGGAAAAACACAGACTCCTAAAAATCAATGAGGTAACAATCATGCTTTTATGAGGCCATGTGCAATAATAGAAAGAGTTGGGTTCAAGTCCAACTCCTGATATTAACAAATTGTGTAACCCACAGCTAACTCTTTATCCTCAATGAACATATTTCCTCAAGTATAAATGAGTATCTGCGGTACCTACCTTCCAGGGCTTTCATGTGGATCAAATGAGATAATCTGCTTTTTGGAGCTTAAAGAGTATATAAACGACATTTATTTTAGCTACAGTGATGTGTTTTTGTTTTGGCATTTTACCAGAACCTAGATGCCAGTAGATTAGGTTTTCTATCATGGCAAAAGTGAACTACTTTCTCTTCTTTTCTTTGAAAGGAACTATCCATGCATTATACCATTTTTTTTTTCCATAAAGGAGCTGATAGTGACATTTGAGACTACAAGGATCTGTCCCTTTCTTAATGGTCACAGCAAGAAAGAACAATTAGCAAGCTCACTGATCAGCATCCTGTTTACACTTCTGTTGTGAAGAAGGAACATCTGTTCAATTATTTAATACCCTCTGCCTTGAATGTAGGTATCAGTAGCAGAAAATGGACTAAGTGTAGGGCCTTAAAGAGAAATGCAAAAGTCTTAGAATACAAATGCTATTTGTAATTCAAATAGATTATACTTTCTTGATTGGGAACTTAAAAGATACAGGTGCTCAGGTTTCACAATAAAAGAATAAACAGAAGCATAAATTATGAATTTCCTAGTCGTTTTGGTATTTGTGGAGTTATAGACCTGGGTTTAGCCTCAAGCATATTCATGAAAGCTCATATGTTATCCTTCAGGGATGATATGAAATGATGTTCAGTGGTATGTTACAGAACCCCAAACATGCCACCCAGATGTCACTCTTCAAGCTGATACTCAACAATGAATTGAGAGTAGGCCACATAACAGTATTCTCTTATAAAATGATTGCAACATTTGACTTATAGCTTTCCTTTTCTACCTCAAGCCCTGTTATCATCTCTAATGATATTAATATTCACATTGATGATCTTTCAAATTGCCTGACCTCTCAGTTCCTCAGCCTCTTCACTTCAGTGACCTCCCCTCTCAACTCAACTTCAAATGTCCCCTAGGATAGTTGACCTCAGCCCTAACTGTCACTCGATGTCACTCCACTTTAAAAATCCTTAACTTAGAAATTCTCCTCTCTTTTTATAGTCTTCGTTTTCTACATGATCCTCAGACTCACTTCTCTTGAATGTGTTCTTTATTACCACTGCATTAGTTTATGGATTTGCAATGCCCGGTTGGATAGTTCCACTTGGATCAATCAATGAATCAAGAAACATTTACTAAACATATGCTATATTCCAGGAACTGTGCTAGGTGATAGCAATAAGAGGAAAAAGAAACAATCACTTTATTCAAGATACTTATATTCTGATAGGGGAAATAACAAGTATCTACATAAGTAAATACAGAATATATACAAAATGTAGACAAGGTAGTTTTGGAAGAAGATTTACTAGAGGTTTTGGGGAGCTGGAAAGATTTCATTTAGAAGATAATATTGAGCAGAGACTTGAAGAAAACTAGAAATTCCAAGAGCTAGATTTTACATTCTAGGTAGAGGATACAACCAGTGCAAAGGCATGGCAAGGGAAGATTGGAGTGTATAATTGTGCGACAACAAATAGGCCACCATGACCAGATCTTTGAGGGCATGGAGAAAAGTAATGTGTAAGAAGACTATTGGGAAGGAGGAAGTAGACCTAAAGGTTAAGTGTACATTGGAGCTCTGGTCTCCTTCCAACTAGGGAGAGATGGAGAATGGGGGAAAACGGAAGGGAGTAATGTCAAGAAGGTCAGAAAGAAGGATGCCTATTCTACTCAGTTCTGTGGTGTCTTGTGGGATTGGGGCAATGTGCAGGTTGGGGGAGGGAAAGGTCTTGGTAAGGCTTCTGCTCCAGCCTTCTATTTCTAGGATATATTTAATAATGATAGTATTTCAATTTCTATAATGCTTTATTTTAGCATAATGTAATTTTATTATTTGTCTTTCTGGATATTGCAAATTTTTATTTTTGCCATGTCTGATAGCATGACTACAAATCTTGCTTTTTTTAGAATTATGTGACACAGTTGATTTTTTCTTTTCTTTGTTTTTTCTCTAGGCATCTCTAATATTACTTCCTATATATATCTTGGTAGTATAAAGTTATTTACATATAGTTTCCCACATTTGAATGCAATCTTCTAGAGATCAGGGGCCCCATTTCTTGCTTTTCTTTACATCCCCAGCTCTCAACACAGTGGCTGTCACATAGTAGGTGCTTAAATGTGCTTATTGAATTGCTTTTTGAAAAAATGCATTTATTTTATGTATGGAATTTTTCTTATACATTCTAAAATTCTCTTTTATTATATAATTTAGTCTATTCATATTTAAGGCTCTAATCATTAGCTTTTCATTTTTTCCACTCATTTTTGAGCTCCAAATGTTTTTCAGAGCTTTTCCCATATTGGAGAGATGCTCAGTTATGTCTTCAGAGCTCCCTTCTTTCTTATTGATTTCTTCTCTGAGAGCTCTGATTTCTGACCTCATTTCCATTGTTTGTGCTTCCAAAAGTTTTATTTCTCTTTTGAACAATCTCAGAGTGTATTACTGATGCTCTGGCTCTTCTGGAGGGAATCCAAAGAATTGCTTGCCTTGCCTTATTTTTCACATGGGATTTTTGGATCACTGTCCTTTGGAATATAATATTTATTCCATGTATTATGACCTTTCCTTGCATGATTACTCATTTTCTTTCTTTTTTATGAGGCTGCCCATTATTTTAGCTGCTTGGGAGCTTGGCTTATGCCTTTTGGTCTTTGTTCTTTGTACTTTTCTTATCTATTCCTGATACACTGAGTCCTGCTATAACATGACATGTATGTTCCTAAAAACTACTTTGTTATAGAAAATCAAAACCACATGACTTTTTCAGAAAAAGGGGGTTTAGAATCACAACACTCAAAAACCTTCATCAATGACACATACAAAGATAGGAACTTGATAAAAGAAGTAGCAAAATTTCATGTTAAATGGCTAAGGAATGTGGATGTACTAAAATAGTCCAGAATCTACAGCCTAAGTTTACTATTCAGCAATTTTCTGCAATGTGTCTCATGGATGAAATCACACATTAACATTTATGTTATGCTCAAAATTCTTTTCCTAATATATCAATGGCATTGGAACAAACTTGCATTTTTCAAAATAGGCATTATGGTAAACTAGACTGTAATTAGTGTTAGACCACCCCACTGTCATGATCTTCCCCCTTGGAATATCATATTCCATGCTCTCCAGTTCTTTAATGAAGAAGCTGCTAGATCTTGTGCTACCCTGACTGGGGCTCCACAGTACTTGAATACTTTCTTTCTTTTATTTTTCTTTATTTTTCTTTTTTTTTTTTTTGGTGAGGCAATTGGAGTTGTGACTTGCCCAGGGTCACACAGCTCGTAATTATTAAGTGTCTGAGGTCGGATTTGAACTCAGGTCCTCCTGAATCCAGGGCTGGTGCTCTATCCACTGTGCAACCTAGCAGCCCTGGTTTTTTTATTTGATTTGTTTTTTTGTTTGTTTGTTTTTTTTAATTCTTTCTTTTTGGAAGCTTGCAATATTTTCTCCTGAACCTAAGAGCTCTGGAATTTGGCTATAATATTCCTAGGAGTTTTCCTTTTGGGATCTCTTTCTGGAGGTAATCAGTGGATTCTTTCAATTTCTATTTTACCTTCTGCTTCTAGAACATCAAGGCAATTGTCCCTGACAATTTCTTGGAAGATGAGGTCTAAGCTCTTTCATTGATCATGGTTTTCAGGTAGACCAATAATTTTCAAGTTATCTCTCCTGGACCTATTTTTCAGGTCAACAGTTTTTACAAGAAGATATTTCAAATTGCCCTCTATGTTTTTATTAATTTGTATTTGCTTTATTGTGTCTTGGTTGCTCATAAAGTTACTGGCTTCCATTTGTTCAGTCCTAACTCTTATGCAATTATTTTCATCAGGGAGCTTTTGTACCTCCTTTTCCATTTGTCCAATTTGACTTTTCAAGCTGTTGACTCTTTTTTCTCATCTTTCCTACATCACCCTCACTTCTTTTTCAGTTTTTCCTCTACCTCTCTAATATTATCTTCAAAGTCCTTTTTGAGTACCTCTATGGCCTGAGACCATTTAATATTTTTTCTTGGAAGCTTTAGATATAGGGGCCCTGACACTGACATCTTCCTCTGAGGGTGCACCTCGATCTTCCTTATCACTGAAGAAATTTTCTATGGTCCTCACTTTTCTCTGTCTGCTCATCTTACCTTTCTTTTACTTGACTTTTAGCTCCTTAAAGTGGGGCACTATTTCCAGGCTGCACTATACCAAGCTTCACAAGTCAAAGGTGGTATGATTTAAGAAGGATCAGGTTATTCACTCGTGTGGCTTGTTCCCTGGTGCATAGATGACTCCAGACCAACTTGATAATCAACCAGCTTTGTGTGTTGTGGTTGTCAGCTCCAACGAGCCTGTGCCCCTCCCCAACCTGGGCCATTGCTACACAAGCCTACCTCCTGGGGTGAAAAATCCAAGTTCTGCCTCAGCACCAGCATAGATCCCTATAGTCTCCCCCCTGCCAAGGGCTCAGCCCTCTCACCAGACTGTGAATTTAGTTCCAGATGCACTGGTGCTTCAGTTGATTCAGAGACTCAGGGTCTCCTTCTCTGGTGAGGCCTTCCTGGGACTTGGTCTGTGTCAGGGTGACTGTGGGGTTGGGTTCCACTCCTGTCTCAGTATATCACCTCGCTCCTTCTGACCTTGTTAGAAGACGATTTCAGCACATTCTTCTGTGGGTTTTGCTGTTCTAGGCATTGTCCTATGGAATTATTTGGGTGTTTTTTGGAGTGATCGTGTCATGAGTTCAAGAGCTCACTGCCTTTCCTCCACCATCTTCAGCAGGATCTTTCCCCTTGGATAGACATGACTTGCACATTTTCTCCTATTCTGATCCCTGTACCAATGGCCCTGAGTTGTAGTGATAGCGGAGATAAGGAGGGCATTGGCCTAGTTCCATTTTATCTATATGGAATCTTCATTGAGAGGAAACAGATCACAGTAATTGTATAGTGCCCTTTCCATTTAACAAGGAGGTGCTTTCTCCTCCACTGTCTTCTGCAGCATTGTGGTCATCTTCCCCTCTCAATTTTTATACTCCCTCTTGGTCATATGGCTGGATAAACCAATGCCTTTTGCTTGGTTCAGGGGTGTGAACAATGATTTAGATTGAACCATTGTTCTAGAAATTAGGATACAATCTAAAATAACCAAGTCTTGAAACACTATCTTGCTAATTATTGGTATGTGATCCATGGGCATTGCTGGGTTGAGGATGATTTAGGATGAATAGGACCTTCAGGCAATTCAGTCTTATTCTGTTTTTTTCCCCAAGACGGTTTTATTCTGAGTAAAAGTATTTCTGTATTCTCTTCTTATATTCATCAATAATTCAGTAAGCAAGTAAGTGTTTATGATATTCCAGACACTGGGGGGCAGCTAGGTAGTGCAGTGGATAAAGCACCAGCTCTGGATTCAGGAGGACCTGAGTTCAAAGCCAGCCTCAGACACTTGACACTTACTAGCTGTGTGACCCTGGGCAAGTCACTTAGCCCTCATTGCCCCCCCCCAAAATAAAAAAATATATATATATTCCAGGCTCTATGCAGCATACAAAGATAAATAAAAACAATCTCTATCCTCAATGAGGTTATATTTGACTACAAATTTGAAGAATCTGGGGCCATTTGGGGGCTGTGGAATTGAGGAATTATAGTTAAAAAATATCTTTTGCCCTTCACAGGTTGTTCTCTCTTTAACTTTTGCCTGGACTATTATAAAAGTCTTCCAGTTGCTCTTCTCCCCGACTTTCTCCAACTTTTCAAATCCGTCTTCTGTCCTGCTACCAAAATAATGTTTCTAACGCAGCCAATTCTGAATCACAAGATCTCGCATTTAAATGCCTACTATGTGTAAGGCATTGTGTTAAGTGTTGGGGATACAAAGGAAGACAAAAAAGTACCTGCTCTCAAGCAGCTCACCATCTAATGAGGGAGACAATATATAAAACAAAAACAAACGAACAAACAAAACCTAGGTGCAAACAAAACATACAGCATGTCCCAAAAGTCTTAGTGAAGTTTTAGGCTTTAGTATCTTATCCTGCATGCAGAATAAATTGGAGATAATCACAAAAATAAGGAACTTGGATTAAGAAATACCATAAACGTGTTCTTGCAGAAGGTAGCACTTTAGCTGAGACTTGAAAAAATCCAAATATCAAAATCTTTGCTTCTTTGACTCTAAGTTCAGCCCTTTTTCTACTGTTCCATGCTTCAGTCTGCCCTCGAAGGGCCTAAGCAATTAGGTTCCAAGCTGCTTTTTATTTTGACCTACTTTTTTCCCCTTTTCTTTGTTCGACGAACAAACATATATTTTCTCTCCCTCCTACCTTCCCCATTGGGGGAAAAACAAGACAAAGAAAACCCATGCAGCAAATATACATAATCAAGCAAAGCCATTTCCTGTAATTGGCATTGTATAAAAATATGTCTATTTCTTCTTATGTAGTCCATCACTTCTCTATCAGGAAGCATGTAGAATTACTTCATCATTTTTCTTTTGGAGTCAATCTGATTATTGTATTGATCAGAGTTTTCCTATTTTTCAAAATTCTTTGTTTTATCAGTTTTATTATTATTGTATTAATTGTTCTGACTCTGCTCACTTCAGTCTGCATCAGTTCATGAAAGTCTTTCCCCATTTCTCTGAAACTATACTTTCATCCTTTCTGATTGCACTTTACATCATATATAATAATTCATTCAGTCATTCCATAATTAATGGGAATTTCCTTAGTTTCCATTTCTTTTCCACTAAAAAAAGAGCTGCTAAAATGTTTTTGTACATATCAGTCCCTTTCTTCCTTTTTAGATCTCATCAGGGAAATCTGACTTTTCCAACATCCTATGTTCTGGATAACTCAACCCCACCAGTTATTACCCAATTATGTTTTCCCCTCTTAGTCTTTAGTGCTTTAGATCCTGCCCCCTCTCCCATGTTTGGAATGTACTACTCCTCACATCTTACCCTTTCTTCAAGACCCAATTCAGGTATCCTTTTCTCCTCCAAATCTTTCTCTCACTACCTCAGAACACCCCACCCTCCAAATAAAAATGATACATAAGCTTGTTGTAAGTAGGGATTGTTTTAAGCTTTATATTTGCATTTTTGGAACCTAGCACATAGTAGGCACTTAAAACATGCTTATTGGTTTGAATGTTTGACATTCATTAATATATCTGGGCTTCTTTTATAACCTAATCATTTTACCTTGTATCAAAATTATTTGTGTATACTTCTTAACTAAATCAAATTTCCATTTCATCAAATTCCATTTCATTTTAGGGTTCCTGAAAACAGAAACTATGTCTCTCCTTTGTCTTTATATCCCTAAGAAATTAAGCATTCATGAAAAACCTACTGTATTCCAGGTCCTGTGTTCAGCATGGGGAGTGAGAATACAAAATAAATTATCCCTTCATTTAAGACATTAACACTATTGCTTGACCATAGTAGATGCCCAGTAAATGAGTCTTAAGTTGAATTTCCATATTAATTTTCAATTTTCCCATTTTCCTGATAGAGTTTTACCTAAAGCAATAAGCGGTCAATTTCAGTTTCAGGCTGTAAGAGGGAGGATGACTGAGAGATAGAAAATCCCATACCTTGAGGCCAATGTTTGTAACTTTCATTGCTGGTTTGAAGTTTCCTATGTGGTGCTGGATTCCCAAGATCTGACAGAGTGGCACCAGGAAGGTGGGCTGAATGTGAATAGTATCCCTTTCAGTGTGTAGCAACCTGGGAAGAGTATGTATACTTCTTTTCCTAAGGCACTGCTACTAAGCAGAGTATGTAACCTCCTCAAGTGGCCCTTCCTGACCAAACATTCTCTAATACACCATAATCCTCTGTGCCAGCTGTTTGGAGGAGTTGGATCCTTGGTATACACCTATAGGACATCAACCACTTAGAGCGAAGCAGCATGAACACACCACTCCCAATACCCTGTGAGTGCCCTGGAACAAAGTCCTGTTCTCTCCCATCTGGTCAAGGCTCCAAGTATACATAGTCTAATAAAAACCCTGCCTCAACTAGGATTGTTTCAATATTATTTATTTTTCCATATGCTAAAATTCTAAAAAGAGATCTTTTAGACTGTTCAGCTCATTGCATGATATATATATATATATATATACATAGCATATTTATTAATATGCAAAAGGAAGTACATTTTTTTCTCATTGAAAAGGCACAGACACAATGGTGACAGTAAAGACAAGAGTCCTCAGACCCTTCCTAGTGATTGTCTCTACTTAAGCATTCTATCTGTTTTCCATTTATTTAAAAACAGCAGGCAGATTTATCAGTAACATTGTATTTGAGGAAAGATCTATAGCAGAAATGTTATAGCAGAGACAATGGTATTAACATATTCAGATAGGCAGCTCAGTCCTTCCTGCTTTACACATGTAATTAGGTTGTTTCCATGGTAATGATCTAATTATGGGCTTCTTCCTGGCTCTGTGTCATCACATTTGCTGCATTTTGGCAGAGATGTTGCCCTTATTTTGTTGAACTGCAGCACTTGACAAGATGTTATCTCTTAAGCTGAATAATGATTTTTCTTGGGGGGAGAAAAAGGAGAAAAAAATCTAACCCTGTCAGAGATGTTTTGAGATGGATTATGGATATTGGGTGAATCACAGCCATGTAGGAAAAGATGTATTTTGCCCTTGAAAATATATCCCACTTCTGTGTTTTCTTGTTATCACTGATCTAAATCTAAAGAGATTTTCCTTCTAAAACATATGCCATATTTACATGTCTTCAATCCAAGGGACTAAGGAAGTGAAGGAGATAAAAGGTCAGTCAAAGAAAGCTGAGGAAGTGTTGGCAGAAACCAAAGTGGAGGCTGCATTCAGCCAGAGTATTCTATTGCAATTGACAAGGCTATTCATGAAAAGATATTTGATTAGTGTTGCCATGGCAGTAGGAAACACCTGAAAAAATCAATTAAGGTTTATTTTGGCAAGAAATCAAACACAGTTCTTTAAACACAAGTGGAAATAATGCAGAAGATTTAAATCCTATTAGAAAAGACAGCTCTATTGTCAAATGACCTCCCTCCCCCCAAACCTTGGAAATATTACAAAAATAAAAGTTTGGATTCTTTTATATGTAAGAAAACTCCACCAAGCTATAAAGCACTTTATATGAGAGCTCTTTATAGTAGGTAGAAAACTACACAAAGAGCAGCAGAGACTTATTATGACAGAGGTTGGCTGGCCGGGTTACTATCTCTAATGGTACTGTATAACCAGCTTTTGGTACCTGGGGGCTATGGATTGAAATCTCCATCTCTAAACTTTTATAGAGATAATTCCAAATCTAAAAATAGAGGGCCAGACCTCCAAGGTTCCTGTCAGTAGAAATTGCATTTGGAAGATTGTTCTGCAAGGAGAAGGGGGAGGGAAGCCTCTTTTCCTGTTCTGAACTGGGTAAGCGACCCAGATTCTGCCCAGGTCTAAGAAAGTGGACTGGTGATAATTACAGATGAGCCTATTTATAGCCACCCAACTCTCCTAAGATAGAAATCAAAATGTTTTGTTTTCTATTCCAATCACATGCCTCTCTTACAAGGGAAAACAGGATAAGAAATCACATACTATTTATAGATAATTAATAGGGATGTTTGTTTTATCTGGTAAAAAGCTCTTTCACATCTACCTGCCTTTGCCTTGGTTATAAGGGGTGTGTGCGTGTGTATGTGTGTGTGTGTGTGTGTGTGTGTGTGTGTGTTTCTGCTAGTTTATGTATATGTGTGGGAGATGTGGGGTGTGGATGTGAGTGTGTTGGTAGGTTATATGAAGTCTGGCTAATTCCAAGCCAATTTTCTTCAATTTTTCCTTACTTCAGAAGTATCAATCACTATTTGTCCACTATTTGAAATATAAAACTCGGACAATCCCTGTCCAAGAGGAACTTAATTATCACTAAACGATGAAGTAATCAGGCAAGCTTTTAGTAAACATACTATGTGTTAAATTCTGGTGATATAAACCAAAAAATGAAATCATCCCTGACATCAGGAAACTTCCATTTTAAATGAGTTCATACATTCACATAAATAAGAAAATACTCTTGGGAGCAAGGTCACTAGTGGTTGGGGTATCAAGGAAGGCTTCATGTAGAAAGTAGCTTTTGAATTGAGTGGTGAAGAAAACCAATGATTCCAAGAGGCTGTGAGAGCTAGAGGGAGAGTATTCCAGGCCTGGGGCACTGCCAGTGTAAAGGTAAGGAGACTGGAGATGAAGCATCATGCGAGAGGAATATCAAGTATGGCTGGACCTTAACATGTATAGAGGGAAATAATGCTAAAACAAAACAAAACAAAGCAAAACAAACCCTGGAATGGTAGGAGGGATCCAAGAAAATAGAATGATGAAGAATATGTTAATTTAGCATAATAATTAAAAAAAATTTAACACATTTTGCATGTAAAAGCATCATGGTTAATGGATAGAGTTCAATAAGAGTTCCCTTTCAACCCCAAATCTTTCACTTACAGGCTGTGTGATCCTGGACAATTTGCTTAACCTCTCAGCACCACAGGTAACTCTCTATGACCATTTGTTACAAATAAGTTGCTAAGGTTTACCAATGAAGGGGATTTCCCACCGTTTGGAGTTGCCTACACCAAGAGAATGACCCACACTGATGAAATAATGTGTCTATTTTCTTCAGCTACTGTCTAGACTTATTTGGTGCTTATAATGTGTGTATTTTTGATTACTAGTGTCAAGGTCAAATAATGTTACTATAAAAAGAGGAGACAGGGAAACTGAGGCAAAAAGCCAGCACCTGTCCTCAATAGTCTTAATGAGGGTAGCAGTGTCTCTGTGTCTCTGTCCTTCACTCTGTGACTATGAGTAAACAGTAGATAAGAGCAGCGAGCAGGCAGCTAGGTTGTACAATGGATAAGATGACTTCAAATGTGACTTCAGACACTACTTGTTGTGTGACCCTGGACAAGTCATTTAATCCTAGAGCTATAGAAGGAAAGGGCAAACCCCTCCAGTATCTTTGCCAAGAAAACCCAAACAGGATTATAAAGAGCCTGAAATGACTGAAAAGTAAATAACAAAAAAGCCATGAAATCAAGCTGGGGACACAAGTTAGGTTGGTGTTTATGTTTATCTATTACTCTATAACTGTAGAGCTAAGAGTTTTTGAGAAAGGAAGAAGAAAAATAGAGTGAGGTAACATCTCTTTGTAGCTGAGTAGTGTAGTTCTTGAAGAGGAAATGGCAAACTATTCCAACATCTTTGCCAACAAAACTCCAAAAGAATTCATGAAGAGTCAGATATGCATGGGAAATAACTAAACAAAAAGTGTGACTCTGGGTAGTTGGGTTGGGAAGAAGGTGCTTCAAAGATGTGTGTGTGTGTGTATTTGTGTGTGTGTTACACAGTTTACTTTATGTCTGTGTGTTGTATCTCCATGTTCCATGTGTATCCCTAGAAAAAGTCTTATTTTTTGGTGTGACATAAAAAGTTTGAGAGAGAATTTCTGGGTAATTAATTATTTTATAAATTATTGCTAGCAGATAAGTAACAAAAGGATCATTTGGCTGTCTCTCCTAAAGCAAAGATGGATCATGGTGTCATCTTGATGCTTATATACCATTGGAAGAATGGGTGTTCCTGAAAGGCGACAATCAACTGTAATTGGTTAACAATTAACGATAAGAATGAATGTTATAATGAGAGGTGGGCCTATTCTAATGAAGGGTTGGGGGACATGACCTTGTTTGTGTCACTTTCACTCCCAGACTCTCCTAGGTCTGGACAATCTAGACAAAAGATCTACACCTCCCAATCCCTGAAGACTGAGTAGAACACAATAGGCTTCCCAACTTGGGTGGGGTCTGTCTGAACAAGATTGAGGAGACAGTTAATCCAATCTCATTATCAGCAATGTCACTCAGATACTGCCTGAATTATCTACAAGGGGCTTATTTCTGTAGTTGTGGTATTTTTTGTTTGTTTGTTTTGTTTTGTTTTTGCAGGGCAATGAGGGTTAAGTAACTTTCCCAAGGTTACACAGCTAGTAAGTGTCAAGTGTCTGAGGCTGGATTTGAACTCAAGTCCTCCTGAATTCAGGGCCGGTGCTTTATCCACTGTGCCACCTAGCTGCCCCAAATGTTTGTAGTTGAGGTTTTTGTTTGTATGTTTGTTTTTTGATTTTTGTTAAGGGGCTTATTTCTGAATGAGAAAATAGGAAGGTCAAAAACCCTAGTCCTAATTTCAATAACTGAAATAATCATTTCTCTCATTAAGCACAAGCTCTTTAAGGTCTTAGATACAGAATACACAAAAGGCTCAATGCTTGGTCATAAGCTTGCCATTTGCTGTTTCCTTGACATGACCTTCTGAGCCCTGCCTTATTCTCCTGGGTCTTCCTGTGTCAGAGATCACAGGATCTTTACAGTCAGATGTCATGGGACCCTAACATCCAATTTGATAGGCAGAGCAATGTAAGGGAGAGGAAGTTCAATTGGATTCAGACCACAACTACCTTTACACATACAAAGAAATATAAATCCTTCCAGGAAGTGTTAAACATATCCATATAGTCAGCTATGAAGGGATTTTAGAAGCCAACTCTGTATACTCCATAGCTAACAAATGATACCACCACTGGCCAGACCCATGAATACCAAAAGTTCATTAAAATTTGATTTTATCTCTTTTTTTTTTTGCCCTTTTTATGACTAATTTGCATGCATCTGCACTCCTGGCTTCAAACCAAAAATATTTTAAAGTGCCAAAATATCATTAGAAAAGCAAGAGTCCCAATCTGATTTTTTGGTCCCAGAGGAACTGGAATGTAGTTCAGAAAAGAAACCAGGGCTTTTTCCAGTATATCTTGTATAACTCATTCAGCTGCAAAAAAACAACAACAAAAAACCATATAAATTATACACTTGTTATAAATCTCCAGGTCTTCCCAAGCAGTACCCTGCTCTGAGAATCTCTTTGTTCATGACATCATAGTCTGCCTGACTGCATGGTAGTTCTTCGTCAAACAGAATGGGGCTCAATTCAAGCCAAAGATTAGCAGTTGTAATTGGGCATTGGCCCTGATCTTTGCCTGTGCATTAGATGAGCTTAACAACATGATCAATAACTCCATATAATTACAACTATTGGTAATGTTCCACATGTTTCTAGTTTATTCAACAAAATGCTAACATCCTTCTGCATCCTTCCTTGATGGAAGGTCACTACTAGTTTGAAAGAGTGTTCTTTGCCTAGGGGCCCAGGGGAGCCACCTAGAATTCCCATCTCACTAGCTATCCCATTTTGCCTGAGAGTGTCTTCCTTCCACTCCTCTGGTATATTACTTCCTTCTTAGAATCTACACTTAATTGATGGTCACATTTTGTCCAATTCAATACATGGTACCCCTTGCAATCTGATCACACCCCTATTCTCTTTGCTTAGCCCAATACTATACTTTCTTTGCTATTGTTTAACTTAAAAACCTTATTTTTATTGACATTTTAATTTTTCATAAGTTTCACTTCAGAATATATCTCTGCCTCTTCTATACAGTGAATTATCCCTTGTGAGAAAGATTTAAAAAGAAAGAGGAAAAGACAGGAAGTAGAAACCACACCATGCAAAGAGGAAAGGGATATTTAATGTCTCTATTCTTCTCCAGGGTCAAGCTCTTTAATTTCAATCACAAAATATTTATTTCTCATTCTTGATGTTACTTTTATTCTTTCTCTTTACACTGTTATGCACATTGTTTCCTTGTGGCTACGTCCTTCCTGTGCATCTGTTCATACAAGTTTTGCCATGATTCTCTGATGTAATACTTTAATTGAAAATTTACTTTTATTTAATAAATGCACTTAATATGATTACCTTTGGGGTTATAATCTCTCTTACCTAAAGAAAATTCTTTTGTAACATAGAAAAAAGTTAGATAAAAATACATGAGGAGGTGACCATATCTGATAGCATATAAAACATCTTACCCTGGAAGTCTCCCCTTTACTGGTACAAAAAGAGGTCTCTGTTCTCTGATCTTTTGTCATGGCTGAGTCAGTATGATCCACAGCTCTCTGGATTTTCAGCCCATCTGCGAATGCCTCTCTATCAATGGCTGGAATTTCAGGAGAAACCATGTTCTTGTCCTCAGCAATAAGCTCTTATTTCCAACATCTATCACATCCAATTTCAAGCAGCATCTCATTCAAGCAGTGTCAGAGCAGAAATAGGTGACCTATTCTTGCCTCTGACTACTGTGCCTACCAAAGGATCCTATAGTTAAGTTGGAAGGGACCTGAAAGCTCATCTACTCCAAAACCTTCTTTTCAAATTTGAGAAAACTGGGGCTCATTCTTTCTAGACAATGTCATTTTTCCTGAGGACAAGAAGGTTGGCAGTTCTCTGACTCATGTCTAGCATACATTAATTACACTCTGCTACCTCTGCTCCAAAGGAAATAATTTCTACAGCCAACACTATAAATACCCTTTTAAATGGTTCCCACATTTTGCCCAGTTAAGAGCTTGTAAGTGAGTTTTCAAATTCACTGGGGTAGTAATCATGGGAGGTAGAATTTGAACCTAGGACTTTAGAGCAAGGGTTCTTGTGTGTGTGTGTGTGTGTGTGTGTGTGTGTGTGTGTGTGTGTGTGTGTGTGTGATGGATTGATTTAGTGATTTGGTAAAGTCTATGAACCTCTTCTCAAAATATAGTTTTTTTTTATTTTTATTTGTATGAGGTATTTTATTTTTTCCATTACATGTAAAGATAGTTCTCAACTTTTGTTTATACATGCTTTACAATTTCAGATTTTTCTCCCTCCTTCCCCTCCCTCCCCCCCTCCCCTAGACAGCAGGTAATCTGATATAGGTTATATCTATATATCTCTATACATATATATATATACACACACACATATATATATACACATAATAACATTAATCCTATTTCTGCATTAATCCTGTTACAAGAGAAAGAATCAGAGCAGTGATGCAAAACCTCAAAATAGAAAGAAAAAAAAAAGAAACCAACAGCACCCAAAACAAAAGAAATAATATGGTTCAATCAGCATCTATACTCCACAGTTCTTTCTTTCTTTTTTTTTCTTGGATTTGGAGATCCTCTTCCATCATGAGTTCCCTGGAACTCTTCTGTACCACTGCATTGGTGAGAAGAATATAGTCCATCACAGTAGGTCAACACTCAATGTTGATGATACTGTGTACAATGTTCCTCCGGTTCTGCTCATCTCACTCATCATCAGCTCACGTAAGACCCTCCAGGTTTCTCTGAACTCTTCCTGCTCATCATTTCCTACAGCACAATAGTATTCCATTGTATTCATATACCACAACTTGTCTAGCCATTCCCCAATTGATGGGCACCCCCTCAACTTCCAATTCCTTGCCACCACGTAAAGAGCAGCTATAAATATTTTTGTACATGTGGGTCCCTTTCCCCCTTCCACGATTTCTTTGGGCAAAAGACCTAAAAGTGGGATTGCTGGGTCAAAGGGCATGCACAGCTTTATTGCCCTTTGGGCATAATTCCAAATTGCTCTCCAGAATGGCCGGATCAGCTCACAGCTCCACCAACAATGCATTAGTGTTCCAATTTTCCCACGGCCTCTCCAACATTTATTATCTTCCTTTTTTGTCATTTTAGCCAATCTGATAGGTGTCAGGTGGTACCTCAGAGTTGTTTTAATTTGCATCTCCCTAATCATTAGAGATTTAGAGCATTTTTTCATATGGGAATAGATAGCTTTGGTTTCTTCATCAGAAAACTGCCTGTTCATATCCTTTGACCATTTCTCAATTGGGGAATGACTTGGATTCTTATAAATTTGATTTAATTCCCTATATATTTTAGAGATGAGGCCTTTATCAGAAGCACTGGCCTCAAAAATTGTTTCCCAGCTTTCTGCCTCCCTTCCAATTTTGGATGCATTGCTTCTGTTTGTACAAAAAATTTTTCAATTTAATATAATCAAAATCATCCATTTTGCATTTTATGATATACTCTATCTCTTGTTTGGTCAAAAACTGTTTTCCTTTCCAAAGATCTGATAGGTACACTATTCCTTTCTCTCCTAATTTACCTATGGTATCACCTCTTATGTCTAAATCATGTATCCATTTTGACCTTATTTTAGTATAAGGTGTAAGATGTTGGTCTATGCCTAATTTCTGCCATACTATCTTCCAGTTTTCCCAGCAGTTTTTGTCAAATACTGAGTTCCTATCCCAGAAGCTGGAGTCTTTGGGTTTATCAAACACTACATTACTAGTGTCATTTACTACTGCATTTCCTGAGCCTAGCCTATTCCATTGATCTACCACTCTATTTTTTAGCCAGTACCAGATAGTTTTGATGACTGCCGCTTTATAGTAAAGCTCCAGGTTTGGTACTGTTAACCCACCTTCCTGTGAATTTTTTTCATTATTTCCCTGGATATTCTTGATTTTTTGTTTTTCCAGATGAATTTTGTTATTATTTTTTCTAGCTGTATAAAATAATTTTTAGGTAGTCTGATTGGTATGGCACTGAATAAGTAAATTAATTTAGGCAGTATTGTCATTTTTACTATATTAGCTCTGCCTATCCATGAGCAATTGATATCTTTCCAATTATTTAGATCTGATTTGATTTGTGTGAAGAGTGTTTGGTAGTTGTGTTCATAGAGTTCCTGGGTTTGTCTTGGCAAGTAGACTCCCAAGTATTTTATATTATCTACCGTTACTTTAAATGGAATTTCTCTTTCTATCTCTTGCTGCTGGACTTTGTTGGTCATGTATAGAAATGCTGATGATTTATGTGGATTTATTTTATATCCTGCTACTTTGCTAAAGTTGTTAATTGTTTCAAGTAATTTTTGACTTGATTCTCGAGGATTCCTTAAGTATACCATCATATCATCTGCAAAGAGTGATAGTTTTGTTTCCTCCTTGCCTATTCTAATTCCTTTAATTCCCTTCTCTTTTCTGATTGCTAAAGCTAACATTTCTAGAACAATATTAAATAATAGGGGTGATAATGGACATCCCTGTTTCACCCCTGATCTTATTGGGAAGGCCTCTAATTTATCTCCATTGCATATAATACTTGCTGATGGCTTTAGGTAGATACTGTTTATTATTCTAAGGAAAGTTCCCCCTATTCCTAAACTCTCTAGTGTTTTTATTAGGAATGGGTGCTGTACTTTGTCAAAAGCTTTCTCTGCATCTATTGAGATAATCATATGATTTTGGTTGGTTTTCTTATTGATGTGGTTGATTATGTTAATAGTTTTCCTAATGTTGAACCAGCCCTGCATTCCTGGTATAAATCCCACCTGGTCATAGTGTATTATCCTGGTGATCACTTGCTGTAATCTCCTTGCTAATATCTTATTTAAGATTTTAGCATCAATATTCATTAGGGAGATTGGTCTATAATTTTCTTTCTCTGTTTTTGCTTTGCCTGGTTTTGGTATCACCACCATATTTGTGTCATAAAACGAATTTGGTAGAACTCCTTCTTCCCCTATTTTTCCAAATAATTTGTATAATATTGGAATTAATTGTTCTTTAAATGTTTGGTAAAATTCACCCGTAAACCCATCTGGCCCTGGGGATTTTTTCTTAGTGAGTTCATTAATAGCTTGTTCAATTTCTTTTTCTAATATGGGTTTATTTAAGGATTTTATTTCCTCTTCAGTTAACCTGGGCAGTTTGTATCTTTGTAAATATTCATCCATTTCATTTAGATTGTCAAATTTATTGGCATACAGTTGGGCAAAATATTTCCTAATTATTGCTTTAATTTCCACTTCATTGGTGGTAACATCACCCTTTTCATTTTTGATACTGGTAATTTGGTTTTCTTCTTTCTTTTTTTTAATCAAATTAACCAATATTTTATCTATTTTATTGGTTTTTTCATAAAACCAGCTCTTAGTTTTATTGATTAATTCTATAGTTTTTTTGCTTTCAATCTTATTAATTTCTCCTTTAATTTTCAGGATCTCTAAGTTAGTGTCTAATTGGGGATTTCTAATTTGTTCTTTTTCTAACGTTATAAGTTGCATGCCCAATTCATTAATCTCCTCTTTCTCTTTTTTATTCATGTAAGCATTTAGAGCTATAAATTTTCCCCTAAGCACTGCTTTGGCTGCATCCCATAGATTTTGGTATGTTGTTTCCTTATTGTCATTCTCTTGGATAAAGTTATTGATTGTTTCTATGATTTCTTGTTTGGCCCATTCATTCTTTAGAATGAAATTATTTAGTTTCCAATTGATTTTCATTCTACTTTTCCCTGGCTCTTTCTTACATGTAATTTGTATTGCATCATGATCTGAGAAGGATGCATTTACTATTTCTGCCTTTCTACATTTGACTATGATGTTTTTGTGCCCTAATACATGGTCAATTTTTGAAAATGTGCCATGTACTGCTGAGAAAAAGGTATATTCCTTTCTATCCCCATTCAATTTTCTCCAGACGTCTATCATGTCTAACTTTTCTAGTAATCTATTCACCTCTTTCACTTCTTTCTTATTTATTTTTTGGCTAGATTTATCTAATTCTGAGAGGGGGAGATTCAGATCCCCCACTAGTATAGTATTACTGTCTAATTCCTCTTGTAACTCATTTAATTTCTCCTCTAAGAACTTGGATGCTATACCACTTGGCGCATACATATTTAATATTGATATTACTTCATTATCTATAGTACCTTTAAGTAAGATGTAATTTCCTTCCTTATCTCTTTTAATGAGATCTATTTTTGCCTGCACTTTGTCTGAGATAAGGATTGCTACCCCTGCCTTTTTTACTTTAGCTGAGGCATAATATATTCTGCTCCAGCCTTTTACCTTTACTCTGTGTGTATCTCTCTGCTTCAAATGTGTTTCTTTTAAACAGCATATTGTAGGGTTCTGGTTTTTAATCCACTCTGCAATTCGCTTCCGTTTTATAGCAGAGTTCATCCCATTCACATTCACAGTTATTATTACTGACTGTCTATTCCCCTCCATTCTATTTACCCCCTTTGTACTTTTCCCCCCTTCTTTCACCCTATTCCTCCTCACTGACATTTTACTTCTTACCCCTGCCTCCCCCGATCTGCCCTCCCTTTTTATCACCCCCCTCTCTTTTCTTTACCCTTTTCTCCCTTGCTTTTGTCCTCCCTTCTATCAGTCCCCCCCTTTCCCTTCCCCTTTTTTTTCCCTAAAGAATGAGTTACGTTTCTTTATCCCAATGAACGTATATGTTATTCCCTCTTTGAGTCAAATCTAATGAGAATAGGGTTGAAACCATGTTCCCCCCTCCTTTCTTTCCCTCTCTTGTAATAGGTTTTTTTTCCACCTCTTCATATGATATAATTCATCCCATTCCACCTCCCCTTTCCTCTCCTCCCCATAGACTCCCTTTTTATCCCCTTAATTCTTTTGTATCATCACATCAAAGACAATTTATATTTATACCCTCTATATAAAGTCCTTCTCTCTGCCCAAATACATTTACAGTTCTTAAGAGTTATGAGTATTATCTTCCTGTGTAGAGATATAAACAGTTTAACCTAATAGGGTAACTTTTTTTTCCCCTCTGTTTACCTTTTTAAACTTCTCTTGAGTCTTGTCTGTTAAGATCGAATTTTCTATTCAGTTCTGGTCTTTTCACCAGGAAAGATTGAAAGTCCCCAATGTCATTAAATGTCCATCTTTTCCCCTGAAAGAACATGCACATTTTTGCTGGGTAATAGATTCTCGGCTGCAATCCAAGCTCCTTTGCTTTCTGGAATATCATATTCCAAGCCTTGCGGTCCTTTAATGTTGAAGCTGCCAGGTCCTGAGCAATCCTGACTGTGGCTCCATGATATTTAAATTGCTTCTTTCTGGCTGCTTGGAGTATTTTCTCCTTCACCTGATAATTCTGGAATTTGGCTACAATATTCCTTGGAGTTTTCCTTTTGGGGTCTCTTTCAGGAGGTGATCGGTGGATTTTTTCAATGATGATTTTATCCTCTGATTCTATGATATCAGGGCAGTTCTCCTTAATAATTTCCTGGAATATGGTGTCTAGATTCTTTTTTGGTCATGGCTTTCAGGCAGTCCAATGATTCTCAAATTGTCTCTCCTCGATCTGTTTTCCAGATCAGTTGTCTTTCCAATGAGGTATTTCACATTTTCTTCTATTTTTTCATTTTTTTTTTATTCTGCTTGACTGATTCTTGGTGTCTCATGGATTCCTTATCTTCCAACTGTCCCACTTTAATTTTTAAGGCATTGTTTTCTTCAGTGAGATTATGCACCTCTTTTTCCATTTGGCTAAGTGAATTTTTTAAGGTATTGTTTTCTTCAGTGAGATTATGCACCTTTTTTTCCATTTGACCAAGTGAATTTTTTAAGGTATTGTTTTCTTCAGTGAGATTGTGCAGCTTTTTTTTCCATTTGGCCAAATGAATTTTTTAAGGCTTTGTTTTATTCAGCTTCCTTTTCCAAGCTGCTGATTCTTTTTTCATAGTTTTTTTGTTTTGCTTTCATTTCTCTCCCCATTTTTTCTTCTACCTCTTGCAATTGATTTTTAAAATCCTTTTTGAGCTCTTCCAGGAAGGCTTTTTGTTCTTGCGACCAATTCACCTTCCCTTGTGAGGCTTCAGATGTAGCCAATTTGAGGCTATTGTCCTCATCTGAGTTTGTGTTGGCTTCTTCCCTATTGATACAGAAGCTCTCAATGGAGAGGGCTCTTTTTTGCTTCTTACTCATTATTGCAGCCTATTTATTTATTCTTTAAGTTGAGGTCTGCTCTGGGGGGCACCAGGGTCCCTGTTTTGGGCTTCTTGTGCAGGTGTATAGGTGCTGTGTGACCGGGCTTTTACTCTGAGGCCTTTATGGTGTGTGGAGATCCCCCGCCCTGCACTTCCTGTCTGATTGTGCTCGGCCAGCCAGGCGCCAGACCCCGGCGTCTGATCCCGCCGTTCGTGGCCCTCTCGGCCGGTGCAGGTAGGTTTTTCCACTGTCCTTCTTGGCCACCAGATTTTTGAACCAGGTTCTGGGAGCCTCAGTTGTTCGGCTGTGGCCCGCAGCTCCTGCTGACTTGCCCCGACCCCCTCGGCGCTGGGTTGCTGCCCTGCGCTGGGCCTCCCTTTTGCCCGAGTCAGACCGACCTTTTCCTGAAGTCTTCTAAATTATCTCTTGTTGGAGGACTGTGTCTCTCTGTCTCTTTGCAGGTTCTGTAGTTTCAGAATCCATCCAGAGGCTTGATTTAATGTTCGTTTTGAGGGAACAGAAGGAGAGCTCAGGCAGCTTGCTGCTTCCTCTCCGCCATCTTGGCCACTCCCCAAAATATAGTTTTTCAATGAATAAAAATAACATACACAGGATTACAAAGGAAACCAATTATGTTGAAATATAGTTACAATTTCTTTTAATGTTATGTCCCTGCCTGGCTTAGGAACTTTTGCCTTCCTGTATTCTAATGTATTATGGTGCAGCTAGGTTGTTCAGTAAAAAAAGCAGTGGGTCTGGAATAAGAAGACCTAATTTAAAATACATCCTCAGACACTTAGCTGTGTGACCCTGGGCAAGTCACTTAAACAGTTTGTCATCAGTTTCATTATGTATAAAATTTTGATAATAGTAGCACCTATGTCCCAAGCTTGTGAGGATCAAATGAGATAATAATTGCAAAGTGCTTTTTAGGTAATAGGAACTATAGAAATATTAGTTATTAACATAGACAAAATCACTTGCCCAAGGTCACTTGGGCCATGGATGAATGGAAGATCCACTGTTGAAAAACTCCCAATTATCTTATAGGTTACTATGGATTTAGAGATGGAAAGGACTTCAGAAAACACATAGGTCAACTTCCTCATTTTAGGGATGAGGAAATGGAAGAAAAATAACTTGCCCAGAGTCACAACAGGTAGTAAAGGTCAAAGGCAGGACTTGAACCCAAGCTTTCTGACTTGAGAGTCAGTTTTTCCCCCCACTCTTCCATCCTATTCCACTCTCAGCGACAGAGCTGATCTTTCCTTCTTTCTTTTTCCCGAAAGAATAAGATAATAGTTTATTTAGGGGCTGGAGAAGGGAAACCAAGAGAGAAATCCTTGGACTTCTCATGGGGAGAAGGCATGGAACAGAGAGTGGCTCCGAGATACCCATCTCCTCGAGCAAGAGACAGGCAGATACTTTTATAGAGGACTGATGGGGGTGACCATCTGACTGTGGAAAGCCCTTATTGGGGGAGGACCATCCCCTACCAGTGGTGGCTGGGGGAATTGGGTGAGGGTTGGCTGCAGATCTCTCAAGCCGTCTCTCTCCTCCTCCCACCACAAAGGCAACAGTCACACCCAATCTTATCTCCCCAGGGGTGAGGGAGACTAGAATGGAGGGTGGTGGTCCTGAAGCTAGCTCAGTCCAGATCTGGTTCCACTTATCTCTTTAGGTGTGTCTGTCCTTTGGTTTAGTTTCTCAAGGAGAAGGTTCTTTGACGTACCCCAGAGAACTTCTGGGGTGCTATGCCCTATAACCTTCCCCACCCCTCTCTCTCTCTCTCTCTCTCTCTCTCTCTCTCTCTCTCTCTCTCTCTCTATATATATATATATATATATATATATATATGTATGTATATATATGTATATATGTATATATATGTATATATATATGTATATGTATATATGGAAAAGGGGTGAAGATTCTTCTTCTGTAACTGCTTCATGCTGAGTGGGGTGGAAGAAATCACAGCATTGGGGAGGGGGAAGTGGGGAAAAGTGGGGAGGGCCTGGTCCAGAGTTTGAGGAGATGTGAGGTCCAGAGGGTGGGAGGAGACAAATAGGCACAGTGGGTAGCTGCCATGAGGTTGAATCCTTGAGCCGAGATGGAACAGACCAGAAACATGGAGTCCGAGGGTCTGAGTGTGGTTCAGATGTCTGGCCGAGTTTTTGGGGAGGAAGGGAAACCCAGGGTGCCCATCACTGTCACATGCAAAAGCTGACCGTCTCTACCTCGCTGTGACTCAAATGGGAGTTTGAGTCAGGTGGGAGAGGGAGAAAAGAAACCCAGAAGGGAGGTTCCTACCTCCAGGTTTTGTGTGCCAAGAGGAAAGAGGAAATTTCCCATACCCTTCAACATTGGGTGTCAGTTATGTTATGAGGAAATAGGATAGGGGGTTTGGGATAGGGATAGGGGTCTGGGGTAAGAGTTCTTAGGAATTACTCTGTAAAGAATTATACCCTCTTGCACACAAATACAATAGAATAAGATAATAGTTTATTTAGGGGCTGGGGAAGGGAAACCAAGAGCAAAATCTTTGAACTTCTTCTCATGGGAAGAAGGCATGGCACAGAGCATGGCTGTGAGATACCAATCTCTGACAGAGCTGATCTTTCTCAGCTTGTCCCATTCTTCTCTTCATATATTTTCTTTATATATGTTTGACACATTATACCAGGGATACCTGTCAAATATAACTTGGACTAGATAGTAGATGATAACTCTTCCAACTTTCAAATTCAGATATTCTATTCTTTTAGTGCTATAATCAAGAGCTATTTGACCTGGGGCCTTAATATAATGGAGCACATTTTCTTCCTCTAGAAGTCCTTTACTTTGCCATCTTCATACACTTCCTAGTCCTCCATTGCTCCTTAATTCTGCAAGGGCTACCCTACTCCCTCATATAGTTCTGGGACACCATTTCCTGGGTCCCATTGCCATTTTTTCCTTTTAGAGTCCCCTTTCCATACTGCTTTTAAAATTTTCTTTCAATTAAATTCAATCAAATAAAAAAATCAAGTTTTTAATTATATATATATATATATATATATATGTGTATGTGTACATATATTTTTTTCCTCTCCCACTCACTTATTCCTCATACTGGAAAAGATGAAAAACAAAGTCCTTTGTCAACTAATATACAGTCAAATCAAACAATTTCATTCATTTTCCATGTCAAAAGAAAAAAAAAGGGGGCAGCTAGGTGGCACAGTGAATAGAGCACCAGCCCTGGAGTCAGGAGTACCTGAGTTCAAATCTGGCCTCAGACACTTAACACTAGCTGTGTGACCCTGGGCAAGTCACTTAACCCCAACTGCCTCACTAAAAAAAAAAAAGAGATAGTTGTAAATAAAGGCAAATAGATGATGATGATGATAGGTAGGTGGGGAGATAACTTTGTTGTTGTTTTTTGTTTGTCCTTCATCTCAAAGAGGACCTTGACTTTGAAGTGATGTTATAACTTGCCCTGAATTGGATTTAAGTGAGGGAGACCTGTGCAAAATTATCAGCCTCTTTCTCTTTCAGAGCCTTTTGGTTTCATTGGCAAGATATAGATCAGGACGACTGGAGATGGCCCTGGATGTTTAAGGCAATTGGGGTTAAATGACTTCCCTAGGATTACACAGCTAGTAGGTATCTGAGGTCAAATTTTAACTCAGTTCGTCCCAACTTCAGGGCCATTTATTTCTCTATCTACTGCACCACCTAGATGCCCTCAGATAACTTTGTACCTCTCTCTCTCTCTCAGAATGTGAGTAGGATGCTTCTTGATTGGCCATCTAGAATCATGATTGATCACTGTTGATCAGAGTTAAGCCTTACAAAATGATTCCTTTGTACAATGTTGTCGTTTTCATATAAATTGTTCTAGACCTTTCCCTACTGTTCTTAGGATGACCACATATAACTGTTAACCCGAACTTCACACCTTCCACTACCCCCTTTAATGCTTTGCTGAATATGCTTCTCACAGTCCTGAGGGAGAGTATAACCATTCCTCTTTTCTCTACAATTAAATTTACTCTATGCACATGAGTAACCCTCTTCATCACACTTGATCTCTTTTCAATCACTGACCTTTTAGGCATTAAGCCAAGGCTTCTTTCTTGGGTTGTGTACTTCTCACCAATTTACTCACAGGGCTATGCTATAAATGTTTAACAACTAGATCTCCAGAAAAAAATACATATTATGCACTTTTAACTTTGATAGGTGTTAATACTTTCTTAAGTCTAGGCAATCAACAAAACAATAAAACAAGCTCCAATTTTTGTGTTTGCTGATTTGCAAGGTGCAAATGTGTACACTGAAAATTTAACAACTGGCTCTCATGAGTGTCAGGCCAGCTCCAGCACACCTTTGCTTAGAACTGGAAGGATCTTATAGGTCATTTCTATCACTTCATTATTTTAAAAAATAATAAATGTTTTTATTGAAAGTTTTGAATTCTAAATTTTATCCCTCCTTCCCACTCCATCCCCCTCCCTGAAGTGGTAAATAATCAGATATAGATGACACGTGTGCAATTATGTAAAACAGTCATATTGTATAAGAAAACTGGAATAAATGAAACAAATAAAAGAGTGAAAAATAGCATGCTTCAGTCTTTGTTCAATCAATATCAGTTCTTTCTTTGGAGGTAGATAGTATGTAGTCCTGTGGGATTATCTAGGATCATTGTATTGCTGAGAATAATTGTCATTCACAGTGCTTCATCAAACGATATTGCTGTCACTGTGCACAACGTTCTCTTGGTTTTGTTCACATTAGTTCATACAAGTCTTTCCAGACCTTTCTGAAATTGTCCTGCTTGTCATTTCTTATGGAACAATAATATTCCACCACCATCATATACCACAGCTTGTTCAGACATTCATCAATTGAAAGGCAATTCTTTGATTTCCAATTCTTAGCCACCACAAAAAGAGCTGCTATAGATATTTTTATACACATAGGTCTTTTTCTCTTTTAGGGGATGTCTTTGGGATATAAACCTAGCAGTAGGATTGCTAGATCAAAGGGTATGCAGTTTGATAGCCCTTTGGGCATAGTTCCAAATTGCTCTCCAGAATGGGTGGTTCATTTCACAACTCTGCCAACAGTAGATTAGTGTCCTAATTTCCTCACTCCCCTCCAACATCTAATATTTTCCTTTTTTGCTATATTTGCCATTCTGACAGGTGTGAGGTGATTCCTCAGAGTTGTTTTAATTTGCATTTCTCTGATTAATAGTGATCTAGAGCATTTTTTTCATGATTATACAGAGCTTTGATTTCTGGGTGAAAATTCCCTGTTCATATCCTTTGACCACTTACCCATTGGGGAATGACTTATACTTTTATAAATTTGACTCAGTTCTCTATATATTTGAGAAATGAGGCCTTTATCAGAGATACTTGTTTTAAAAATTCTTTCCCAATTTTCTACTTCCCTTATAATCTTGTCAACTACTTCATTTTGAGAATCAGAAATCAAGTGACTTGCCCAAGGTCACACAATCAGTAAATAGCAAAGTCAGGATCAAAATCTGGTCCTCTGACAACAAATATGCTCTTCTTCACTGTACTAGACTGTCTCCCTTCTTTTGTCTCTCTCCCAGAGCACAACAAATCATATATTACTTCTAGGATTTTGAATTGAACAGCTCAGCTGCAGTCTTTCCCAACCACAAATTAGTGCCTTTTCAACTCAGGTTACAATGGGCTGCCCTCACCACTAAGCCTTACATAGCTTTTTCCACATACTCTAATTCTCCACTTTCCTTAGATAATCTCCAAGGGTAATATGTTGATGAAGAGAACTGTCAAACAGCATGAAAGTATTTAAACCTCATATATATGGTAGCTTAAAAGAGTCTTGAAATAATATTATATAAATAATTGGTTACATATTTAATTTAAGAAAAAAACAATTGTTGGAGTATCAGAGGGGAAGAAAAAAGCAATATATTGCTACCCATAAAAGTGCCATATAGTATAAAGCTTAAGCTAAGTAGCCTTTCTGTGAAAATGTTTGCAACAACATAAATTCAACAGTTAATTCCCCCCCTCCCCAAATTTATTCAACAACTGTCTTGTACCAGGCACTGCCCTAGAAACAAATCTCGAATAGCAAAGACCTCACCTTCCACCAAGGAATATCACTTTGGACCATAAATTTAGACCTTTAAAATACATTAAAGGCTACCCTATCCAGTCCCCTCTTCTTATATATGAGGAAACTAGGACCTTGTGATACGAAATGCCTTTTCTAAGGTGATACAAGTAGAAATCAGAGTAAGGATGTGAACTCAGGTCATTGAAGGCCAGGCAATACTTCTTCCACTTGGGAAAGATACACATATAAATATAAAATAGTTTGATGACTTATAGAGCATTAATTGGGAGATGCACCTGGATGGAGAATTCCTGGGATTGATGGCACTTGATTGAGTCTTACACAAGGGAGGAGAAGGGAGAGTCTTTAAAAAATGTAGATTCTGAGAGTTGAGGGTAGAGGGATTTTATGCAGAATGCTTAACATGAGTTTTAGAATTAGAGGCAGAACATTTCTCCAGATCTATGAAGGTGTTAGATGGAACTCCAAATCCAGGGAGCAACAGAACATGCATGTAGGGAAATCAAACAAAATAAAATAAGAAAAAAAATATCAGAGCCTTTGTTCCAGGCCAAGGAGTTTGCTTTTGCATATAGTTGCAATAAGGAAAAAACTAAACGTTTTTGAGATGGGGAATGGTATGATCATAATGGTGCCTAAAAAGGACACTGAGATTGTCCTTGGAATGTTTACTAGGGTAGTTTGGGGAATGGAAGTACTAACAGAATTTCAGGATCACAGAATTTGAGGGTTAGAATAGATGCCTACTCTATAGCAAACAAAGTCATAAGTAGATGGTCATACTATTGATCTTGCTATCACTACACATGTTCCATTTCTGTATTCATGGGTCCTGAAATGCCTTTATCTAAGCATAATTTTTTTTATCATTCTATTTTTCCCTCTGCCTTATGACTCCTAATCTTGTTTTTAACCCTCAACTAATCCCTTCAAACCTCAGTTCTTTCTCAGAATTCACCCCCATACCAGCTACACTTCCCTCTCTTCCTTGTCACTAACCTTGTTGAATTGATTCAACTGTACTCTGTCCTCTATCCTTATATCTCTTGCCTCCTTGTCCTATCTCCAATAATGATTTGCCATGTCTCAACCTTGGATAGCTCTCACCATTCACTGTCTTAACTCCTATTCTTGTGTAGCTGAACAAACCTAGGGAAAATCATGAAATAATGCTAACTGGGTCTACTACAAATTTATGTGACATAATCTCAAATGAGTCCCCACTACTGCATTTCACTCACATATATTCTTCTCACCTCTGACACTGCCACCACCCTAGTATGGACACTCATCATCCCATATCTGAGTTTTTTCAATAGCCTATTGATTAGTCTTCCTGACTCATCTCCCCATTCCAATCCATCTCCCAATTAGCTTTCGAAGTGATTTTCTTAAGTCAAAGATGTGATGATGTCATCTCCTACTCAATAAAAATCCAATGGCCTCCTATTACTTCCAATATCAAATATAAAATCCTCCATTTTTAAGCCTTTCATAGCTCCTTCCAATCTTTTCAGACTTCATACCTTTTACTTCCCTGCATGTTCTCTGTGTTCCAAATACACATATTTTCTAGTTTGTGAATCTGACATCCTATCTCTTTACTCCTTCCCTCCCTTTTCTTGCTATTCCCCATTCCTGGAATACTCTCCCTCATTGTCTCTGCCTCCTGGCCTTGCTAGTTCCTTCAAATCTCAGCTGAAATTCTATCTTCCAGCAGAATCCTTTCCTCATTCTTCTCAATGCTAGTGCCTTTCCTCCCATATATTTTTTCAGTTTATGCAGTATATATCTCATATGTTCCTAGCTATTTACTTGTTATCTCATGATCTAAAATGACTGAAGTCAGAGATTATTTTTGCCTTTCTTTGTATCTGAAACACTTAGCATAGTTTGGGTATGTAATCAGTGCTTAATAAGTGTTCATTTACTTGGCTTATACTCATCTGAACCATACACAAAATGAAGGTTCACTGGGGAATACCCAATAAGTGGACATCTAACAGTTTCAGAACTATGACTGTTAATCTCTTCTTGAACTCTAGGTGAAAAAAAATCAAACACAATGATAAGCATGAGGTTATTGAAGATTGGATACTCTAAGCTCAGAAAACCTATTAGGCCATTAAATTATCCAGATTTGGGGGCTACTTTGCATCTATCTCTTAACTTTACATGTCATCTCAGAGGAGGCAAACAAAGTCATGCCATGCATTTAAAAAATGTTTTGTATAAATGAACATATGGTGTTCTTATTTGGTGCAAGAGCCATTTTGCAAATGAGTTGGCCCCATGTGTCCAGCTAGCTTAGTCAATTTCCAGCTCAATGTTCTAGTATATTCATTTAAAGGAAAGATTTCACTTGCATGCCAGACTTCCAACAATGAAAGATATTTCTTAGTCCATCACTCAGTCCTGCTGCATGTTCTGAGATCAATAAGTATTCCATTAGTGAATTATTTATGGCTCTCTCTAAACAATTTATATTATTAAATCTTTGCTTACTGGTTGTCCCTTCATTAGTTGGGATCAATTTTAGAAACCAGGTTGTGTTGGGTTTAGAATTGCTAAGGAAAATCCTTATCTCCATATTCTTGGCTCACTAGGTTTGCCTCCTTTCCTCCAATCTGAGAAAATTCTCCTTGAGTTATCTATTCAGCTTTCAGCAGTTTCAGGGAAAAGGGCAAAGGATACTACATTGAAACACTGGTTTTTTCCCTCCTAGTAGCATTCTTTGTTAATGTTCAAAATGAATCTCATGGCAGAGATAAGAACATCTATTAATTTAAAGTTGTGTGCTCTGTGGAACATTACCCACTGGGAGGAAGGATGCAGTTCATGTTGCTTCAGGTTTCCTGACACTGCATCACATACTCATAGAACCTCAGAGTTAGAAGGGATCTCAGAGGTTATCTGGTCTATATTGTACCTGAAAAAAAATCTCCTTACAATACATCTGACCAATATCATGCATTCTCTGCTCAAAGTCCTCTAGTGATTAAAAGATCATAGCCTCCCAGGATAGTCATTCCATTTTGTGACAGCTAATTATTGTTCTTGATTTCAAACCTAAATTGATGTCCTTTTTACTCCCACCAATTGCCTTTAGTTCTTCCTTCTGGAGATAAACAGAACAAATTTAGTCACTACTCCACATGATAGTTGCCTTCCTATTCTTGAAGGCAGCTGTCTTGCCCCCTCCAACTCAGAACTTCCCTCTCAAATTTTAAGTTAATTTAATTTTTCAATAAACAGTAATTTATTTTCTCTCTCCCACCCCATTGAAAAACAAAAATAAACTCCTTGTAGCAAATATTGGTATTTAAGAAAAAAGAATCCCCCATATATATGTATATATATATGTGTATGCATATATATGTATATATGTATATATATGTATATGTGTATGTGTATGTGCATGTGCATGTATATCTCTGTTGTTGGGTAACATATGAGTCCTCACGAAACAAGGTTGGACATTGTATTGGTTAGAATTCTTAAGTCTTTCAAAATTGTTTGTCTTGGGGGCAGCTAGATGGCACAGTGGATAGAGCACCGGCCCTGGAGTCAGGAGTACCTGAGTTCAAATCTGGTCTCAGACACTTAACACTTACTAGCTGTGTGACCCTGAGAAAGTCACTTAACCCCAATTGCCTCACTTAAAAAAATTGTTTGTCTTTACAGTGTTGTTATTGTACAAATTGTTCTCCTGGTTCTACTAATTCCATTATTTATAAGTTCATAGAAATCTTCCTGTTTTCTCTGAAAACACTTTTTCTTAATTCTTATAGCATAATAATATTTCATTGGATTTGTATACCATTATTTTTTATTTTAAGTAATTTTATTTTTAATCAGTAAAATCCTATATAACATTATTTGTTCAGTCATTACTCAAAAGGATTCTTCATTTTTCCATCATACAAATATCCAGTTTCTTCAACTATTACTCATATGGCCTGCCCTAGAATTCCTTCAACAGCCTGATTTTCTTCCTCTATATGGTCTCCAGCTCAGCAGTGGCTCTTTTATGGTTTTTGGCACTCATAATTTAACTTGGTACTACATAAGTTTCAAATTGGGGACGCTTCTATCCTGAACCAAGGTTAGATGGAATATTTTACAATTATTTTTAAAGTGGATTATGTATCACACAAATATTCTTGGAGAAATATCTGTGTGCCAAAGTTCATTAGGAGAACTAATAATTACACTGCCACTTTCATATGAAGAAAATGAGTTAAGTATCTTTCTCTTTGAATCAGGTTCTTCTCCAGACATTCATTTTTTCAATTAAGGATGCTATTGGTCAGTTACCTGGGCCTGGGATTTTGGGGAAATTCTTTATTTAATCTTTCTACATGCCACATCTGCCTAGCCATCATGATCCTGTAATTTTTTTTGTGTTCTTTAATACTATCTACCCAAAGTCCTGCCTCATTAGAGCACTGAAATCACCCTGGTTTCTAAAGGTGGTATCAGAAGACAATAAATTCTGGAAAATACAGTAGACAGCAGGTCTGATAGGAGAGAACAAAAATAACTTAGAGATTTGATATCTGAGAAAATTGAAAAGATAGTAAAATATACATGACATTGGGGAAATAGAGTCATTAGACATAGACCAAATGCATTATAGCATACTGAAATCACTGCCAAATGTGATTCTTTTCCACTACTGGTTTTTGAAAGATTGCATAGAATTAGAGAAAAGTTCCAAGGCTGAAGAGTGGCATATGTCCCAATTTATAAAAATTGGGTTGGGGAGAGAATAGGAAAGAGGATAATGACAGCAAATTCAAATTCAGTGAACTTGGCTAATTACTAACAAGATTCACTAGTATATCATGGAAAGAATTGTTCATGAACTTTTAGAATAGGAATTAGTGATTAATCATAAACAACTATCATAGTTTTATCAGAAAAATGACATGGCAGATTTAACTCATTTCCTTTTTTGACAAGGTTAACAAAACATTATATCAGGAAACTACTTTATTTATTTAGTTAGTTTTTTGGGTGAGGCAATTGGGGTTAAGTGACTTGCCCAGGGTCACACATCCAGTAAATGTCAAGTTTCTGAGGCCGGATTTGAACTCAGGTCCTCCTGACTTCAGGGCCGGTACTCTATCCACAGGAAACTACTTTTAATACCATTTACCTTGGGCTAGTGAAATATTTGACAAAGGCTGTTATTTTTATGGAACAGATGGAGGAATGTGGCCTAAATTTCAGTACAATACGGCAGTCATAACTCACTGAAAGGCTGGACTAAAAGCAAAGTTGTCAACTTGAAAGTAACCCTCTGGGAAAGTAACATTAGATCTGTTGTTCTGTTTTTCTTAAAAAAAGACTGGGATGAAGTCAAGAGGGATGCTTATCAAATATGCATATGACAACAATTGAGAGGACTAACAGTGTACTATGGGTTCATGATCTTGACATGCTTGAACATTGGTCCTAATCCAATAAATGAGGGATAGAAATTGAATCTTGTCTGATTCACTGATACAGAAAACTCCCAGAAAAGGGAACACACTCTATTAACATGGGTTCACACTTTCTTTTTAATTCATATTCTCTGTGACCAGGGTTAAACAGTTAGTATGCTAAGAAGAAGGACTTACACCCAGGCTTTTCCTACCTTAGTCAGTTTTCCAATGGTTGCATCTCTAGCCACACTGTCTCTCACTCAAATGAAATTCAGTAGGAACAAATGTGGAATTACATATATATGTGTAATTATGTAAAATATATTTCCACATAAGCCATGTTGTGAAAGAAGAAACAGAACAAAAGGGAAAACACAAAAATAAAGAAAATGAAAATAATATGCTTTGATCTGCATTCAAACTCCATCAGTTCTTTCTCTGGATGTGGAGAGCATTTTCCATCATGAGTTTTTTGGAATTATACTGGATCATTGTATTGTTGAGAAGAGCTAAGTAAGTCATTGTTGATCATTGAACAAGGGAGCATAGATTTCAGGTAGAAGGAACCTTAGAGGCCATTGAGTCCAAATTTTATATTTTAGAGATGAGGAATCTGAGGCATGAAGTTAAGAGACTTGCCTAGGGTAACACAGTTACCAAGGGCCAGTTGGCAAAATTTCAATTCATGTCTTCCTGACCCAGTATTCTATACACGTGACGATCTGTATTCCCTTCAAAATTCATTCTCTTCTTCGATTCATTTCCTTCTTTTTCTCATCCTTCTTCAACTAATATTCTAATAACAAACATTTGTTAAAGGCTTATTTCATATCACACTGTCCAAGGTTCTGAAGTTACAACAGTTTAAAGTAAACCAGTCCCTGCCTTCAAGCAGCTTAAAATCAGTTCTCCCACCATTCTCCTGTAGAAGCTAGAAGTAGAATGAGTTCATCATTTAGGCTACTCGTTTGGCTTATCATAAACTACCTTGGATTGCTCTGTATGTCCCTGTGTTTCCTCCCTAATGCAAATGTAAACACCACCAGGAAAAACATGAGATCCTTTTCTTTTAACCTCATCCAGTGTCCAATATAGCTCCCTGCCCATAATAGTCTCCTCCCACCCAAAGCTATAAGTGGAATTTTTCAATATGACTCTTCTGATAAATTTTGGTTTAAATGCAATTATCATCAATGTGTCTGGAGAATAACATGGCCAAAGTAACTTAGTGTATAGCCATTCCATCAGCCTTGGGCAATTCTTCACAGAATGTAGTAGCACAGAACTAGAATCAATAGGCAAAAATGGCCATTGACTTTGGGAAAACATGTTCAAGTTATACGACCATATACACACAGGCATGTGTATATATACACACAGGCATGTGTATATATACACACAAAAATACATATACATACATACATACATACACATTTACATATACAAACATATACATATAATATATATATATGTTTTACTACCAGATTTTTCATATATATATCTCATGGTAAACACCTATCAGACAGTTAATCTGGGATTTTCAGGATCTAGAGCCTAAAAGAGTTGCAGATGAAAAAAGGGCTGATTATTTTAAAGGGTGATTCATTCTTATGTTTTCTTTTCGCAATGCCATTAGTTCCTTAAATTGGACTCTTTGAGTGGAAGTAATAAAGAAAAAAAAATTCAGAGTTTGAAAGTCTTTGAAAATGTTCAGCATACTCTATTAAAAGTTCACAAAATCACCATTACATTCATTTTTCTGTGATCTTAGGTGCTGTATTATGGCTCTAGATACAGAGGACTTGCTTTCAAATTGTGCCTCTCTTGCTCAATAGTTGTATGATCTTTGGCAAGTCACTTAACCTCCTTGATCCTTGGTTTCTTCATTGGTAAAATGAGTGGCTTAAACTTGATCACCCAGGAAGTACTGTGCAATTCCAGATCCAAGATCCTAAATAATTTGACAACAGAGGTCAAAGCTCTTTATTTGTCAGATGAGGCAACAGGCGTATGGAGGTGGACTGAACTATCCAAAGTAATAGGTTTGTAGATATAGAGACAGAAGGGATCTTAGAGACCATGCAGTGGTTTGTAAATTTTTTGTGTGTCACAGACCTTTTTAAAAGTCTGGTAATGCCTATGGAAACATTCTCGTAATATTTTAAAATACTTAATACAAAATATATAGGATTACAAAAGAAACAAACAAAAAACTAGTGAAAATAGACATTTACCACCCCATTCACCAGTCAAGTTCCTATATCCTCTGAAGTATCTTTATGGATACCAGGTTAATACTCCCTTATCTAGTACAGATGAAGAAACCTAGGCCTATGAATGTTAAGGGACTTACCCAAGATTACACATGTGAATGTCAGTTTGAGATTTTAATGCTCTGAACTGAAAACCTTAAAGAAGTTGAACTAAATGACCTCAAATTTTGTTTCAAGCTCTGAAATGCAATGATTCTCAATTCAGTACAATTCAATAATAGGAATAAAGGAAAGAGCTGAAGTTTGTTCAGCATGAGTAACTCTCTCCATGGATGCAGGTCAACAACTCATCCAAGACTCCATCAATCAGTCCTAGGAGTCACCCAATGCATAGAATGAGTTGACAGCCAGAATCAAAAGGAAGTGTCAGGGGGGTAAGCTAGGTGGAGTAGTGGATAGTGCACTGGCTCTGGATTCAGGAGGACCTGAGTTCAAATCTTACCTCAGACATTATCTACTTACTAGCTGTGTGACCCTGAGTAAGTCACTTAACTCTCATTGCCTTGCAAGAAAAAAAAAAAAAGAGTCAGAGAGGAAGCTTGAACCTGGGTATTCCCAACTCCAAGACCAAAACTCTATCCACCATGCCAAAGAAGTAGTTTTTGAATTGGAAGGGATGCAAGAAGATGTCTAATCCAATGACTCGAACTAAGAAAAAAATCTATGCCATATTGCACCATTTTTCATATTCAGGTTCATGGTTCCCTTTAACTTCCAGGTTTAGGAATCCCTGAGATTAGAAAATATACCACCTACTTTCCTTGGAGAAGAGAGAGGCTATGAATTTAAAATATTGCATACATTTCTTGACTCAGTTGCTATGTTTGTTAGGTTTGTTTTCTTGTTTCTCTTTTTTACAAAAGAAGGTCCACTGTTTGCTCATGGGAGAAGGGAAAGAGTATGGGGGACAATCAGAAATGATGGTTATGTAAAAACACAAGGCTTCTATTCAAACTTTGCTCGAAATATTAGCTATTAAATAATAATTTACAAAGATGATTTTTTTTACAACTCTAGGCTTTTAAAACTAGATTTCCCCCTTTTCTCCTCTACCTAGCTTAACAAACATTCTGGGTTAATCTCATGAGAGGCCTCTTTGTGATTGTCACATATCTGTTACTGTTTGTCTTTTCAACACAAGGTGACCTCCAGCTCTTCCTCTGTTTGATTTTCTAATGGCTGAAGGTGTGTGTTCTGTAAATATTTCATTAGTAATAGCTAAACATTACAGCTTTGGTTAGGAGACTCCTATTTCCCCCATCTTATTCATTACACCAATATATTGGGTAGTGCCTTAAGATAGATGGAAGAATTTCCCCAAAGAACACATTTGTGGGGAGGCCTCTATGAACTAATTCAGAGTAAACTAAGCAGAAAGGGGAGTAATCTACATAGTAGTGAAAGGAATGACAACAAAGATGAATCATGGGCAATTGTAATAAATGATCATTTTTAGGAACAGAGAATAGTTATGGTGAGGATGACGTCTTAACCTTTGAACTTCTTAGTTGCAGTAAGGTGGCCCATTCTATAGAGTCTTTCTGAGTTTGTCAGGTACTTATTAAATATGTTACTCTGGGAAAGACATTTAACTTTTGTCTTCCTTAGTTCCCCCAATTGTAAAATGAGGATAATAAAAACACCTATGTCAGGGGCAGGTAGGTGGCACAGTGGATAAAGTACTGGCCCTGGATTCAGGAGGACTTGAATTCACATCTGGCCTCAGACACTTGACACTTACCAGCTATGTTTGTCCTTCCAAAAAAATCCCCCCAAAACAAAATAAACCACCCATGTCTCTGAGTTGTTGTGAAGATCAAATAAGGTGATATTCATGCTTAGCACAAAGTGCTAAGTTTCTGCTTAATATATGCTTGTTTCCTTTGTTTTTTTGTCGTGGACCTCTTTGGCAGTCTGATGAAGCCTATGGACCCTTTCTCAGAATAATGTTTTTAAATACATAAGACCACAGAAGAGACCATGTGTAATGACATAAATGTCATTTTTCATATTCAGGTTCATGGTCCCCTTTAACTTCCAGGTTTAGGAATCCCTGACATAAGAAAATATACCACCTACTTTCCTTGGAGAAGAGAGAGGCTATGACTTTAAAATATTGCATACATTTCTTGACTCAGTTGCTATGTTTGTTAGGTTTGTTTTCTTGTTTCTCTTTTTTACAATAGAAGGCCCACTGTTTGCTCATGGGGGAAGGGAGAGAGTATGGGGGACAATCAGAAATGATAGTTATGTAAAAACACAAGGCATCTATTCAACTTAATGATTTTTCATTTTTATGTTATTTTAAAACAAAGAAATATCACTTTATTTCTGAATATGTTCAGGTTTAATCAGAGCTATCAGTTTTTGGATGAGGGTCATATATAAATTTTTTTGGAGCAAGGACTCCAAATCCTGAAATGCAAAACATTACTTACTACAGGAGAGGCAATTGTTTGGCGTGTGGAGCAGTAGAGGACCTCGCATAACAGCTGGAATAGAAGCATGTCCTCTGATAATGTATTTTAAATTATAAGATATATTTTAGTATTCCTATTCAGTAGTGCACATCCTGCCAGTACCCTCTTATTGTCAGTACCTTGGGACAAAAGTCTGCCTGGACTGCTTATAGCATCAGTCCTAAAAACTCCCAAGAATCTTCCAGTAGGTCTAGGACACAGTTCTATGCTTTTCACATTAAATTCAGAGAGAATCCATGGCTACTCTGTGCCTCTGACACCATATTGTATAGCACTAATATTCCTAATGATTCACTTGCCCCATAAAATCAAATGCCAATTTATGTAGTCCATGGGGTTAAGTGCCTGGCAAAACTGGAAACTGTCACAAATTCTCATGGATAGGAAATAAAGAATGAAAAAAAGGAAAAAAGGAAGGAAGGAAGGAAGGAAATAAGAAATAAGGCAGGTACTGTGCTAAACATTCAAAAAATATTATCTCATTTGATCCTCACAATAACCCTATGAAGTAGAAAGAAGACTAAGGTAGAGTAGAGGAAAAATACTGGGTTGAAAGTCAGGACACCTGGGTTACAGTTCCAGCTTTGTGTGTCTTATATGTTGTTTCACCTTGGACAAGCCATTTCATATATCTAGGTCTCAGTTTCCCTATAAGCAAAATCTTAGAAATGGGCTAGATGACTTCTGGGTCTATTCCTATGGAAAATATTCTCTGATGCTATGATGATTCCAAATGATCACTAAGGACTCTTTCAGCTCTAAGATTCCATGATCCTAATGGTGAAATGTACCCTAGTGATTTAAGAGTCACACTGGTAGTGTTTGATTTATACTTATGAAAGGGAAAAAAAAAACCCCAAAAGAGAGTGAATTGTAGATTTGAAACTGAAAGGTAATGTGGAGGTAATAAAACTCCTCCCTTTATACATGAATTGAGCTCGAAGGTTGAATATATAATAAGTGAAAGATTTAGGTATTAAACTTGGATCTTGTGGCCAGATCTCAGTCTCCTACCACTTTTCCATCATTTTGTCTTCTGAAAGTACAGTGTTAAATGGTAATTGATAGTAGTCTACCGGTGATTACACCAATATGGTCCTTAGTTGCCAGCACTTAGGCAGTGAGCCCTACCAACACCTAACATATGTAGAAACAACTGAGTATGTTGTTCTCTGGCCTTCTCCTACCTCTCCTTCTGAAGCAACTATTACCTTCCGGTAGACTCCGCCACAATTCTAGTATCTGAGATATTTATGCTTTTTTCTCCCACTGGTGAAAACTATATGGAAGTGCCCCATATTTAATGGTAGGTAACAAACCTCACTAGCCATTATGCCGTGTGCACCCCAGATTCTCACAATTGGAAGGCACTTTGTTGACCATTTAGTTCGATCTATACCTGAGTAAGAAATCTCACTAGTATATGACTCACGAGTATTCCTCCAATTTAGGCTTTTAGACTCATTGAGTGTGAAACCATCAGCTGTAGGGGTAGGCCAGCCATTTAACAGGATTACTTATTGTTAGGACTTTTTTTTTACCTCAAGGCTAAATTTGACTCTTTTCAATTTTCATCCTTTATTCCAAACTCTGTCCTCTAGAGAAAAGTAGAGTAATTCCAATCTCTCTTCTAGGTAACAGCCTGTCATATACTGGAAGACACTTATAATGCTTTCAGTCAGTCTTCTTTTTTTTTGTCCAACTCTTTATGATGCCATTTAGGGTTTTTTGTGGCAAAGATACTGAGTGGTTTGCTATTTCCTACTCCAGTTCATTTTACAGATGAGGAAACTGAGGCAAACTGGGTTAAAGTGACTTCCCCAGGGTCACACACCTAGTTTCTGAGCACAGATTTAAACTTGGGAAGATGAATCTTCCTGACTCCAGGCCGGACACTCTTGACTGTGCACCCTAGCTGCCCTGTATCATGCAAAATATGCCCATAGCACTAATTTTATTTTCTTTTGGATAAATGGTCAAGTTCTTTCAATCAATCCTCTTATGCTATGGTATCAATACCCTTTCTTCATAATTTGCAAAATATTAAGGCCATTCCTAAAATATAGTGTTCAAGTGTGAGTACAGTCATCTAGAGATGGGCTGAGTAGGGAAGGGGAGGGTGAATCTATCATTTCCTTCTCCAAGAAGATAGGCTTTTCTTAATGAAATCCCAAATCACATGAACTCTCTTGGCTAGCATATCACATTGTTCTCTTATCTTGATCTTGCAAGTCCACTAAAACCTCAAAATCCTTTTCAGATGAACTCCTGAACAGTTTAACGAACTGGAATTTCTCTCTCTCTCTTTCTTTTATTTTTTTTTTTGTTGATGCACCATTTAATTTTATTTTTGATAACAAACATTTTTATTTAAAGTTTTGAGTTCCAAAATCTATTTCTCTTTCCCACCTTTCTGTCCCCCCTCCATGAGGTTGTAAGTAATCCGATATAGGTTATACATGTGCAATTATGTAAAACATTACCATATTAGTCATGCTATAAAAGAAAACACATAAGAAAACTAGAAAAATAACAAAAGTTTTTTTTTTTTTTAAAGTATGCTTTTGGGGCAGCTATGTGGCACAGTGGATAAAGCACTGGCTCTGGATTCAGGATGACCTGAGTTAAAATCCAGCCTCAGGCACTTGACATTTACTAGCTGTGTGTGACCCTGGGCGAGTTACTTAACCCTCATTGCCCCAACAAAAAAAAAAAGTATGTTTCAGTCCACATTCAGAATCCATCAGTTCTTTCTCTTGAGATTGATAGCATTTTTCATCATAAGTCCTTCAGAATTATTTTAGAACATTGTATTGCTGAGAATAGCTGTCATTCACAGTTGATTATCGTACAATAGAGCTGTTACTGTGTACAATGTTCTCTTCATTTTACTCATTTCACTTTCCATCAGTTCATGTAAGTATTTCCAGGTTTGTTTGTTTTTTTTCCTGAAAATATCCTGCTCATCATTTCTTATAGTACAATAGTATTTTATCACCACCATATACCACAATTTGTCAGCCATTTTCCAGTTGATGGGCATCCCCTCAATTTCCAATTTTTGCCATCACTAAAAGAGCTTCTATCAATATTTTTTTCATATAGTCATTTTAAATTTTGCTTTTATCTCTTTTGGATACAAACCAAGAATTTGTATTGCTTAGTCAAAGGGTAGGCATGGCTTTATAGCCCTTTAGAAGTAGTTCCAAATTATTCTTTAGAATGGTTGAATCAGTTCACAACTCCACCAACAATGAATGAGTGTCCCAATTTTTCCATATTCCCCAATCATTTGTCATTTTCTTTTTCTGTTATATTAGTCAGACTGATAGGTATGAGGTGGCGCCTCAGAAATATTTTAATTTGCATTTTTCTAATGAATGGTGATTTAGAGTATTTTAAAAATATGACTATAGAGAGCTTTAATTACTTCATATGAAAACTCCCTGTTCATATCTTTTGACTATCAATTGGGGAATGTTTCTCAATTTTATAAATTTGACTCAGTTATCTATATCTTTGAGAAATAAGGCCTTTATCCATGAAATTTGTTTTAAATTTTTTCACATTCTTATTCATTGTATCTCCCTCCATCCTATTTTTCTCCTGTTTTATCCTACTCTCTCTATGTTTTCCCTATCCAGTCTCAAAAGCCTGCTTCTGAATACTACCTCCCCTCAATCTGCCCTCCCTTCTATCAGTTCTTTCCTTTCTTTTATCCCCTCTTCCTCCAACTTTCCTATAAGATAATATAAATGTCTAAGTCCTACTGTTTGTGTATGCTATTCCTTCTTCAAGCCAATTCAGATGAGGGTAAGGTTCAAACACTCTACCCACCCCACCACCTCCTCCATCTTCACCTCCACTGTAAAAGCTCTTTTGCATCTCTTTTATATGAGATAATTTACTCCATTCTACCTCTCCCAATCTTCTTTCTCACCTCTAAAGATTATTTTATTTTTAGTTCTCAATCCGTCATATTCAAATCATACCTGTGTCCTCTGTATATTGATACTCCTTCTAACTGTCCTAATGATGAGAAAGTTTTTAGGAGTTACAAGTATCTTTCCATGTAGAAATGTAAATAGTTTAACCATATTGAATCCCTTATGATTTATCTTTTCTGTTTACCTTTTTATGCTTCTCTTGGTTCTCCTGTTTGAATGTCAATGTTTCTATTCAGCTCTGTTTTTTTTCCAAGTGGGAATACTGGGAAGTCCTTTATTTGATTGAATATCATTTTTTCCCCTGAAGGGTTATACTCAGTTTTGCTGGGTAGGTTGTAATCCTAGCTTTATTGCTCTCCAGAATATTATATTCTAAGTCTTCTGATTCTTTAATATAGAAGCTCTTAAATTTTTTGTTATTCTGACTGTGGCTCTATGATATCTCAATTGTTTTTTGTTGTTGTTGTTGTTGTTCTGGCTACTTACAATATTTTCTCCTTGATTTGAGATTTCTGGAATTTGGCCAAAATATTCCTTGGAGTTTTCATTTTTGGATCTCTTTCAAGAGGTGATTGGTATATTCTTTCAATTTCTATTTTACCTTCTGATTCTAGAATATCAGGCCAGTTTTCCTTGATAATTTATTGAAAGATATTTTGTAGGCTCTTGGCTTGCATCATGGAAAAGGGAAAAGGACCCACATATACAAAGCTATTTAAAGCTGCTCTTTTTGTGGTAGCAAAGAATTGGAAATTGAGGGGATGCCCCAAAATTGGGGAATGTCTTAACAAGTTGTGGAATATGAATTTAATGGAACACTAGTGTGATGTAAAAAATTCTAAGCAGATGGATTTCAGAAAAACCTGGAAAGACTTACATGAATCGATACTGTGTGAAATGAGAAGAACCAAGAGAACATTGTACACAGTATCAACAAAATTTTATGATGATCAGCTATGTTGGGACTTCACTCTTCTCAGCAATGCAATGATCCAGGGTAATGCCAAAAAACATATGGTGGAAAATGCTATCCACATTCAGAAAAAGAACTATGGAGTCTGAATGCAGACCAAAGCATACTATTTTCACTTTTGTTGGGTTTTTTCGTTATTCTTGTTTATTTTTTTATTCTTTTTCGTTTTGTTCTGACTAATGTGGAAATATGTTTAAGATAATTGTAATGTATAACCTCTATCAAATTGCTTTCTGGCTTCAGGAGGAGGGAGGAAAGGGAAGAGGAGAGGAAAATTTGGAACTCAAAAAATATCTTTACATGTAATTGAGAAAAATTTAAATAAATAAATACATTTTAAAAATAAAAACAAAAACAAAACCAACAACAAATAAATCCTGGCTTATAGGTAGTTCAATGATTTAAAATTATCTCTCAGGGCAGCTAGGTGGTGCAGTGGATAAACACCAGCATTAAATTCAGGAGGACCTGAGTTCAATACAACCTCAGACACTTAACACTTACTAGTTGTATGACACTTGGCAAGTCACTTAAACCTCATTGCTCTGAAAAAAAAAGAACAGTATTGTTTAAAAATAAATAAAATAAAATAAAAAAATAACCTCTCCTGAATCTATTTCAGTTGTTTTTCCAACGAGATATTTCACATTTTCTTCTATTTTTTTTTATTTTTTTAGATTTTCATTTATTGTTTCCTGATGTTCAAGGAATCACTTTCTTCTATTGACCCAATTCTAATTCATACTTTTTAAAATAAATCAATTTTATTTTCAGTTCCTAATTCTTTCCTTTCTACTTTTTCCTATAATCCATTGAAAAAGTGAGAAAAACTAATCCATTAGCAATATGTATAGTCAAGCAAATCAAATTTCCACATTATTCATGTTCCCTCCCCGACCCACAAATGATTCAGTCTGCACTCTGAATTCATTACTTCTCATTTGAATGTGGGCAGCATTTTTAATCATGAGTCTTTGGATTTCATTGGTCAACTTGTCGATAAGTTTTCCTAAGTCTTTCAAAGTTGTTTATCTTTATAATAGAGTTATTATATAAATTCTTCTCTTGGTTCTGCTGACCTTACTCTGCATCAGTTCTTAGAAGTCTTCCCAGGTTTCTCTGAAACCATCCCCATCATTTCTTATAGCATAAGACTATTCCATCACAACCATATACCATAACTAGTTCAGATACTCCTGGATGGATGGGCACCACCTTGGTTTTCCTTTCTTTGACAACACCCAAATACCTCCTATAAATATTTTTTGTAATATGGGTCTCCTTCCTATTTCTTTGATTTATTTGAGGTATAGTAGTGGCATCACTGGGTCAAAGTGTAGTACTACTCCTTATACCTATCCAACTAAAGGGACCAAGGAGAAGACATTACACCTCTGAGGCTTATTTCATCTCACCAGGGCCATTTATATTAGTATGGAATTTGATTGTGATTTATAATGGAGTAGATTCACATATAAAATTTAGGTATGATTGCCAAGGAATGCTGGCATTACCCAGGTTTGTTTAGTGTGTTCACATATATGTAGTTTAATAAATAATGAGCTTTATTCTTTAAAGACTGTCCAAACTCTGAGAGAAAGAGGGAAAAAAATATGGTGAGAGTAAATCTCTCTTTTTTTCTTTCTTTTTTCTCCTCAGTAAAAACTCCTTTATTAAAGTTTTGAGGTCCAAATTTTGAGAGTAAATCTCTTAATTAGAGTCTAGTCAAGTGTAAGGCTATTGTATTGAATGTACAACATGAGCAAATGGTAATATGATGATTGTATTCTAATTTTGCCAATTAAGAATTCCCCTCCTGTAAATATCCTTTAGGTTAATGGCTAGAGTTCATTTCAGGAAGAGTTAATACCCATATTTTAAATACTAGAGAAACCAACCATATTAGGGGGTTGGCAAAAATTCCAATTCTCCTCTGCTTTTCTCTTCCTCCACTCCCACCTTTCCAAATGTTTTCGGCTTTGGCAGAACCTAAGGAAATCTTTGCCAAGCTTCTCCCCTTCATTTTGTAACCAATGTATATTCAGAAAGAAATTTAATCTTCCTGTTTCTGATTCATTTACCCTTAACTCATCAAAATACATTTCAGCAAGACGCATTTGATGTCCAAAGGAATTTGGAGGCTTTTCCTTGTTTATAGAATCAGGAAATCACATTTGGCTGTAACTAGAGCCTGGACCTCAAGACTATGAAACTTAGCCTGAAAACTTCAGAACTCATGAGCTGAGTGCGTAGGCAGCTTGGCATTTTTTCATTCCTAGTTACAATTTGTAGGATCAATTCCAGCTTATTTTTCCATGACATTTTTAAAGTGAGGTTCGATGAGAAGTGTCTTGATCAACTTATGTTCCTTGTTATTAAAATTAATTTGGAATAGGGGGACATAAACCTCTTGTATTCTCTTGCTGTCTGCTCAGAAGATTAAATGAACCCCACAGGTTAAACATATCAGTGTCTGAGTTTTCCAGGGGAATCTAAGTGACATTTTACATGAGTCCACATCTACCATCTTTAAATGGCCTTTCTTTCTTGGCTATGGCCCTAAACCAACCTTGTTAACCAGCCGGTCAGTGTATGTCAGTCCTGGCACACATTTCAGTTGTGACTTGTTGGAATATTTTTAAACTTTAATTTTCCTTCATCTGTTTTTGTGGGCATGGTAATTGCTGTCACTTCATAACCTTAGGTTTACAAATTTAGGCTTTAAAAAAGAGACTTTCTTACCTTTCCAAGACCAACAGGATTAAAGACAAGCACCTCAATATAATATGAATACAATGCCACCATGTATGAGTGATATCTCAGGTCACAATATCTGAATGTATATCCCTTCCGATCTTTTAGAAAAAAACATTGTTTTGCATGACTACACATAACTTATATTTAATTGCTTCTATTCTTAAGGGGGTGTGTGTACGGAGGTAGGGAGGAAGAGAATTTGGAAGACAAAGTTTTAAAACTAAATGTTAAAATTGTTTTTACTTGTAATTTGGTAAAAATAAAATTCTAAAAGAAAATGAAAAAAAAGAAAAAATTATTAAATATATACTAAGACATGTTTAACTTTCCTACATTTTTTAATAGAAAACCCACAGCCCTTAGAGTCATAGAATGTTAGAACCAGAAAGAAGCTTAAAATTATTCCTATAATGTAAGTAAGGGATTTGACACCTAGAGATGTTAAGCAATTGGCCCAAAGTCTCAACAATAATTTATGACAGAATTTGTACTACAATAGAGATTTTTCCATAATATTTACCCATTTCTAGTTTCAAACCTCATATTTTGAGGTAATGTTTAAAGGAATAAAATGAGATACATGATATATTTCTTACACATTATTTAACTCTTACTAATTAATTTTAATCCTAATTGTCTACCAAGTCCTTGACTAAATTGTTGTAGAAAAATGAACCACCTTTTGTTTTTTTAATATGGAGCCTAACTCTTCCTGGGCCTTTTACTTGTCCTTTGAGTTTCATACTGTGATAAAATAATGGAATTTGGCAGATGCCCAGGGGCCCCACATGATTGACTTAGTATTGTTTGAATTGGGTGAGAATGAGAAACCAACTAAGTACCTATTTGGGGATGATTAGATATAGGCCACCCCTGGCCTGACCTGAGTGATATGTTAGTGTACTACTGACATCACTAGGTGACCACTCTCAGCCATCCAGCTTGAAGGACCTCCCCTTTGGGGGGGAGGGAGAAATAAAGGTAAAAAGGGGAACACCTGCTCTGAGAGCTCTCTTCCCTGCTCGTGAGCAGAGAAGCATTCTGGAGAGGGACTGCACAGCTGACTCCCATTAAAACTACCAACTCCAGGTGGTGAGTGGAATTGAGGACAGCTCTTTGAGCTAACTGAGAAGAAACCAAGTTTGGGGTTTGAGTCAGTCTTTGATATAGCCAGGGAGCTTATCCATTTCTCTTATTTCCTTGTCCCTGGCTTTATTAACTTCACCTTTGTTGTAAATTTTGTTCCCATTAACAAAACCTGGTTTGTTTGTGGAAAAGAGGCTGTTAATCTCCTTTCTTATTAGCCTGGGAGAAATACCTAAAAAGGCAGTTTGGAAGGGAGGAAACTTCGGACCTAGAGGTCTCTCATTATTTTCTGAACCCCAATATTAAGGCGAGCCACCCAATTAACTCTCCCCATAATATTTGGCCCCTACAATACTAATTTGGTAAATCAGTGTTCATTCCCTGGCTTGTTCCTCTCTAAGCTGCCAGAGGGAAACCATCCAGTGGGGAGAGCAAAGGAAGGAATGAAGCACATTGTCACTTCTTACTTTCTTGACCCTCATTCTCTACCATTCTTCCTTCCATACAATAGAAGCAGAAAGAGAAAAGTGAGGTAGAGACAGAAGAATTCTGTTAAAATATCGAAAACATTGAATGTCTAGGTTCTCTATAGCTAAAAAGTGGAACTTCCTGACTTCCCACTTAAATAAGAGTCAAGTATTTCCCTCTCTTCCCATCCCCTATGCTTTTTTCTTTCGGGGTGGAAGCTGTATCTTTTCTAACTAGCCTGGTAATATAGTTCTTAGGAACTACTTTCTGAAGGTGTGTATACTTCACCTACACAATTATCAAGGTTTGGAAAATGGATTGAAACTGGTTTCATGTAAGTGATTTTTTAACATTTTTTTTCTATGAGACATTTCACGAAATCTTCCTAGAAGGTTTGTTGTTGTTGTTTTGTTTTGAAACAAGGTGATAGGAAGGTTTTGGTATCTCCGATGATACAACCTTCTAATCCTGATATCATCTTATGGCCTCAACATGAAATCTGTCTGGGAGGAGGCAATGTTAGAGGAAATGCTTTGGATAGGGAATATAGAGCAAGGAGGACACTCATACTTGGTTCTTCTATTCTTTCTGATGTTATTTCTGTCTGTCTTGGGATGGTACTTTATAAGCCTTAAAACTCAATAGAAATATGTTTTATCATCATCATCATCATCCATGTCTTCTACATGGTGAAATTTCCAATATCCTAAAGAGAGTAAGATGCCGAAGATTAGAAGTAAGGCTCATCCCAGTTTTCCACCTGCCAGACCAGAGTTGGTCAGTCCTCCCTTGTCCACTAGGTCAGCATTTCTAGAGGTTTTTTCTGTGTGGAATGAACCAGAAGGCAAAACAGATTTAGAGTTCTGTTTCATATTAATAAAATTCTGATAAGGAAGGGACAGTATTATGACCAGATTGACTGTGGCAAAGATTGCATTCTTCTACTATATTTGAATACTATGCATAAGTTCACTTACCTGGGCAGTATACTTACTATGGATGTACACATTGATAATAAGGTTTATGCATGCATTGTCAGAACTAGCTAGCATTGGGAGGCTTTGAAAGAAAGTGTGGGAGTAAAGAGGTATTAGACTGACTATTGAACTGAAGGTCTATAGAGCCATTGTGAATTGATTGGTAGCTTGAAAGACTTTTTTTTAAAGAACTTTTGTTCTTTAAGCATGGACACCAATCAAGGACAGTTGGAAAATTACTGACCTGGAAAATCAGTTGAACTTTTCCCCTTTGTTCACATTATTGGACTGTTTCCTACACACTCATAGAAAAGGCAGGTTAGCACAGGAGAGAATTTTGGGGTTGTCCTTTTTTTTTCAAAGTGCCCGGGCAACTGATGTCAGTATCACTAATGTCTTCAGTGTAGGATTAGATAGAGATCAATTTCATAATAAATCCATCCTATTTTCTAATATGAAACAGCCTGTCAACCAGGACAGCTTGCCAAAATGTATTATAGATTGAGGTCAAATAATTAAAAAAAATAAAAAAGGGACCATGTTTTTGCACTCCTTCTTTTTGAAGCATATGTTCAACATCCTGAGACAGCCTCTGCTATTGGCTCCCAATTAATTTCCACTTTCTGGAGAAGACTTCTTTGAAAGATGGCCATTTACAAATGATTCAGCCAATGCATGAAAGGCACACCCATTATGCAAGTGGCAAACTGACTTTTGGTTTGAAACCAATCTTGTCTTTAGTATTTATGAGACTTAAAACCAAGATGTCTCCTCCTCTACCCTAGAAAAATCCAGTTTTGTAGTTTTCTAAAAAAAATAGAAAAATCTGTACTGATTGCAACTTAGTATTTTTATGTGCTTATGTTAAAAATGAAAAGGACATAGGACAGAACTGAGAGACATATTTAGCACAGAAAGACCTTCAAAGGGCATTTTGTTATTACTTCCCAGTCATGTCCTACACTTTTTTTTATCCCATTTGCGGTTTTCTTGGCAACAATACTTTAGTGGTTTTCCATTTCCTTCTTCAGCTCATTTTACATTTGAAGAAACTGAGGCAAACAGGGTTAATTATCTGAGGCTAGATTTGAATGAAAAAAAATGAGTCTTCCTAACTCTAGGCCCAGCATTCTACCCATTGCACCACCCAGCTATCCCATCCAAAGGCATTTTACATTTTAGCTTTTAATTGATAGTAAAAGAAGCTCATGAGACACCTGAAGTCAGAGCACCCGGATTTCTATATTCACTTTCGTCACTTACTAGCTTGGAGACCTTGGGAAAATACTTCGGAGATTTTTTTTTTAATCTGTAAAATGAGTGTCTTGGAGATTGCCTTCAAAGTGCCTTTCAGCTACAGCTTAGCTTCTGGATCCTGTGAATTCTAGGCTGCTTATCCTTGATGAATAGAATGGATCACATGTTAATGAGTTCTTCCTGTCAATATCTTTACACTTTTCAGGATACTAAATGGAACACAAAATTTGTTCTAGCTCATGGAAAAATTCCCCAGAGAAAGAGAGCTGTGCTCACGACACATCTCAGCTCTGTAAAGCTGACTGTTTATTCACTAAGCTCACACCAAGAGCAAGTTAAGACTTATGCCCTTCTGAATGCAGCTGAGCCCCTCCGTAATTATTCCATTTTAAAGAGTCAGGCAAGAAACTGCAAACAAAATGTGTGTTGAGGAAGAGATTAGTCCATTTCCTTCTTCATTACACTAACCCCTCTCTACTTCATAGATAGGGCTCTACATATGTAGCACGGCCTACCTACAGTAGAGTATGTTTCATGGTATATACTTTATGGACAAAGACCATGGGGTAAGAGGCTGCCACCTTTAACTTGAATATTTTTTCTGCAATAATTATACCCATAATCAGAACAGCAACAGTGAAATGGAAGTAGCATTTATGAAGTATGTACTCTGTGCCAGATGCTTTACTAAGCACCTTACAAATGCTATCTTATTGGATCTCATTTGATCATCATGACTCTGTGAAGTGGGTGCTGTTATCATCCCCTTTGTACATTTGAGTAAACTGAGGCTGATAGAGGTGAAGTTATTGGCCCAGGGCCATATTAGACCAACTGTCTGAGTCTGGATTTGAAATTGTCTTCCTGATTCCAGGCCCAGTGTCATATCCTTCACTGCACCATAAAATAACAAAAAACACAACAACCCTGATAATAATAGCTAACATTTGTACAGCATTTTAAGTTTTACAAAGCACTTAATGGGGGCAGCTAAGTGGCTCAGTGGATATAGCACTGGCCCTGGATTCAGGAGGACCTGAGTTCAAACCCGGCCTCAGATACCTGACACTTACTACACTTATTAGCTGTGTGACCCTGGACAAGTCATTTAGCCCTCATTGCCCCACAAAAAGGAAAAAAAAAAGCACTGCAAATATTGTCTCATTTTATTCTTATGACAATAAAAGAAAGTAGATGCTATAATTATACTCATTTTATATAGGAAGACATTGAGGCAGAGAAAAGTTAAGTGCTATGCCCAGGTTTACAGAGCTAGTAAGTGTCCAAAGCAGGATTTGAACTCAATTCTTACTCATTGTGGGTCTTACTCTTATCCACTGGGTTGGCAAGATGTCTAGGTTATATTGATACAAATATTCATTAATTCATTTAAAAAACATTTATTAGGAACCTGCTATATTACATGCCCTTTGCTAGAAGCTAGATACACAAAGACAAAAGAAAAAAATCATTCCTGCCCTCAAGGAGCTTAAATCATACTAGGGAAAAGAAATGTCTACACATATGAGTTAGTACAAAAAAACTATAAAAAATAGAAATTAATTTCCAAAGCTGGGGGTGGAGGTTGATTATTAATTGGTAGGTTCAGGATGGATAGAGATTGTGTAGAAGATGGTATTTGAACAGAGACTTGAAGGAACCTAGTGATTCTCAGAGGCTGAGGAAATGAGTAAGAATATTCTAGGAATGGGGTACAGCCTATGCATAAGCCCATGGCCAGGACACAGGAGAGAGGAGTCTCCCTGTTTTTCACACACAACCTTCCTTATCCTGTCTGCAGGAAGGTGCACAGGTTGTGACTCATATAGGTCTAGAACACAGCCCCTCTTTGCCTTGGCCTCAAAGATTCTCTCTCTTTCTTTATGATACACCCCAAGTGCTACCTTTTCTGCTTCTTGATCTGACTATTGGTGATACCACCATCAACCCCTGAAAACTACCTTATACTTAATTATCTTGGAATTATTTTATATTTATTCTGTGCTCACATTTATATGTATATGTATATGGGAAAATCACTTTTTTCTGCCAGTTTCCTAAAATATAAAATGGGCTCTTAATATTTTTACATATATGTATACTTATATCTATATCAACTATACCTTTATCATCTCTATCTGTAACTACATTTACATATGTATTATTTATCTAATCTAATCTATATCTATGTCATCTATTTTGTTGTTCAGTCATTTCAGTCATGTCTGACTCTTGACCCCACTTGGGATTTTCTTGGCAAAGATACTGGAGTGAATTGCCATTTCTTTTTCCATCTCATATTACAGAGGAAGAAACTGAGCAAACAGAGTGAAATGACTTACCCAGGGTCACATAGCCAGGAAGTGACTGAGGCCCGAGTTGACCTCGGGTCTTTTTTACATCAGGCATGACACTCTATCCATTGTGCCACCTTCTTGCCCATGCCATCTATATTTATTACTATGTATAATTTTTATGTATATCTATGTCATTTATATCTATATCTAGTAGGTGGAAGGTAATCTGAGAGGAGAAGGCACCAGAAAATAGAAGAACTGAAGGAAGATGAGCTTTCCTGCTGTGGATTGTTGAATGAAATCATCGGAAATAGAGCAACAAGAGGCCAACAATATGGATTTGAAGGAGATACTGGCTAATTCAGATTTATACCAAATATTGACTTCCTACATATCCATCGACAGCTATAAGGGGAGCTAATATAGTTAATAAAGCCTGTAGACTTTCATTTTTTCTACTTTCTACAGAAAATGAGATTTGAGTTGAGTCTTCAAAGAAGCTAGGGAAACAAAATCATTTCCCCATCTCAGAATCATTAGTAACTTGCCCGTTTGGTGAGTTGTTATTATCTTTATGAGTAAGAGTTCGTGAGTGTATTGAATTATGAACATACTCCCACTACCACCTCCTATGGTAATAACTGAGCAGGACAAAGACCACAAAGACCTAATTCATGAACTTGAAAGAATGAGCAGAACTAAGCTGAATGTGAACTTCCTGTCTTAACAATCAATCAACACATTGTTGGGCCCTTGGCAAACATCCCAGCACTGAAGGAGATTAGAATCTTCAGCAACTGAAATGAATAAGGGAATGAGCTAGCATCCTCTATAGAGGAAGCCCAGTGGGGACAACATTAGGGAAAGACTCACTCTGTGTTCTATAGATTACTGGTCCATGGACATTCCCAGATGTATGCATTTTCTCAAGTGGCTTTGCATGCCTGGATATTTCCCTCCTTCACCAACCTTACTTCCAAATTCACTGACATTATTTTGACCCTTGTTTCTGATGGTCTCCACCCTTGAATTTCCTGGCTTCCTTCCTATTGACCCTTTCACCATATTAAAAAGAAACTCCTTTTGCCTTTGACCTTTCAAAACTGTTTTGACTATCTCTCCACTAAGGAAAAACTCTAGTTCCTGCTCCTCCCTCAACAGACCATCAATTGTTAGACTTGGTCTACTTCAAAGACCCGTGGAAGACCCTTAGCCTCTATATTATGGGCTCTGCCCTAGGGTCCTCCCTGGTATGGAAAAAGCTGAGTAATATGGAACACATCTATAATTCACCATTTCTCATTCATTTTTGAATTACCAAGTATCTGAAATCCAGACTTTCAGTCTAGAATCCTCACTTCCAATCTTGGGTCCCTGGACCTTGAATTGTTGATCATTTGTGATTATATACCATGGGACCAGATGTGCAATATTACTTTCTAGTCATCTTTATGTTATGACATCCTTATCCTTTCAAATAAGCTATTGCAAGTAAGCTCTCAGAGCTCCTGACACAGTTACTAAAAAAAACTCCAAACAAAGCCATAAGACAATTTCTGGAGCAGCCAGATCCCCAAAAGGATTGGCTGAGATCATTTTCCAGTCAAAGAAATCTTAGAAGTTTGGCAGGAGGGGTCTGCAGTACTGGAGTGGAGTAGGTCCCACCCCTGCAGTCTTACCAACACAGATTCAGCCCCAGGCAGGCTGTGCCAGAGAAATTTATCCCTGAGCCTTTGAATCAACTGCAGTGCTGGCAGCCTCTGAAACTAAGATCATGGGCTGGTGAAAGGGTTGAGCAGTTATCTGAGGTGGAGGGGGGAGACTACAGGAGTTTCTGCTGGAGGTGAGGTGGAATTTGGTTGTTCTACCCAGCAGGGAACCAGGAAGAAATCTTGAGTGGTGGTGGCCCAGGTTGGGGAGGGGCACTGGCTCATTGGAGTTATTAACCCAGTGAAACTATTTTTTTGCCTGGTTAATTAGAAAGTATACCTGGGTTTATTTACAGACAAAATCACAGGCCAGATGAGTGGAGAACTTGCCTCTCCTTAAATTGTACCACCTGGGACCCCCTGAAGCTTGGTACAATGCATCCTGGAAGCAGTGCCCCACTTTGAGAAAGAGTTAAAAGTCAAGAAATAGGTGGGCAAGATGAGCAGACAGAGAAATATGTGGACCATAGAAAGCTTTTTTAGTGATAAGGAAGATCAAGATGCACCCTCAGAAGAGGATAGCAACATTGGGGCTCCTACATCCAAAGCTTTCAAGAAAAATATGAATTGATCTCAGGCTGTAGAGGAGATCAAAGAAGACTTTGAAGATAGGGGCAGCTAGGTGGCACAGTGGATAAAGCACCAGCCCTGTATTCAGGAGGACCTGAGTTTAAAGCCAGCCACAGACACTTGACACTAGCTGTGTGACCCTGGGCAAGTCACTTAACCCTCATTGTACCACAAAAAAAGGCTTTGAAGATAAAGAGAGGTAGAGGAAAAAAATGGAAAGAGAAATGAGAGTGATGTAGGAAAGTCATGAGAAAAAAGTCACCTCCTGAAAGAGATCCCAAAATGAAAACTTCAAGGGGTATTATAGCCAAATTCCAGAACTTCCAGGTCAAGGAGAAAATATTGCAAACAGCCATATAAGAAACAATTCAAGTACTGTGGAGCTACAGTCAGGATAGCACAGGATCTAGCAGCTTCTACATTAAAGGATCAGAGGGCATTGGATATGATATTCCAGAAGGCAAAAGAATTGTAAATACAACCAAAAATCACCTACCCAGAAAAACTGAATATAATCTTTAAGGGGAAAAAATAGGACTTCAGTGAAAAAGAGGACTTTCAGGTATTTGTCATTAAAAGACCTCAACTGAATAGAAAATTTGACTTTCAAATACAAGATCCTAGAGAAGTATAAAAAGGCAAACAGGTAAAAGAAAGCATGCGGGTTGTTTAAAGGTTAAACTGTTTATATTCCTACATGGTAAGATGATACACTAAAACATAAGAGTTTACTCAGTATTAGGGCAGATTATAGGAATAAATTTAAACAGAAGGCACAGGTAAGAATTCATTAATTTTCTCAATATTTTTTGCAAAGAAGGACTAATTAAGTATATAGCAAAATCTTATGATGATATGGTTCCTGTTTTTACCCTCCATTTTTCTTCACTGAAATACTCTTTTTCATACCTGGGAACTGTCAGAGACAGGATTCAATCTTCCTGGCTTTACATCCAATAGGATCTGATTTCTCTGGCTCCACATACAACATACCATTAACTAGTAATGCTGTTTATTGGCAACAATTTTTTTTTTAGTGAGGCAATTGGGGTTAAGTGACTTGCCCAGGGTCACACAGCTAGTAAGTGTTAAGTGTCTAAGGCCGGATTTGAACTCAGGTACTCCTGACTCCAGGGCCGGTGCTCTATCCACTGCGCCACCTAGCCGCCCCCAACAATTTTTTTAAAAATATGTTAAGAGAATTCTTTTTCTATAACTAACATCAATCAAATATCTGTTAGTAATTTGGGCACAATTTGAAGGTCCCCATAATGAAAATTCATATTTATGTTGTACTTTAGTGTTTATAAATGAGATGAATGAAAAGCCAGAAAGTTTCTGGATTGGTGACCATTATGTAATAATCAATTTATTAATTATGATAGCTGATAATCAATAAATTAATTATTAATGGTTTATCACAATAACCAAAGACAAAACCTTGGACATCACTGAATGTTTAATTACTTTTAGAAAAGGGTCCCTCAACAGGTGGAAATCAATCCTGATTGGTGAACAGTTGATGAGGTTCTGGACTTTCAAATAAGGAGGTGAGCTGAAAGCATTCAGCAACTCCTCCTGAGAATGTGGCTTGATCATGAGACTTAGCAACCTCTAGTAATCTGGACAAAGGAATCTAACTCTATCCAGACCACTTGGGTTGTTTTTCTCCTTCATGAGCTGGGTTACCCTAAATGCCAATGAGGGTGGTACAAGGGTTTTGTACAGGGTACTTGATGCTATGCTCCAAGGCTGGAATTCACCTAGATTAGATTGTTTATACACTAAACAGTTGGGTGGGGTCCTACCCAAGATCTAGGAATATGTTCCCAGAGCCTTTAGGAAATCTCATCTATCAGCAGTTTCCTTCCAAGACTGTCTTATAAAGGCTCTTTCCTGAATAAAGAAATAGAGATGAAAGACCTTAATCCTAATTTAATAATTGGTTATTAATATAATAGAAAATAATAATTTCACACAGCATTTAACTCATAACAACCCTCTAAAGCAAGTATAATATTTGATGTTTGACAAGCTATTGTTGGTGTTATTGTTCCTATTTTACAAATAAGGAAAATAAGGCTGAAAAATATTACTCAAACTGGAAGTCAAACTTTAGTCTTCTGAGTGTGTGTGTGTGTGTGTGTAAGGGAGAGAGACAGACAGACAATGTGTGTGTGTGTGTAGGAAAAGATCCTGAGAAAGGCAAAATCACAGAGCTTGAAATCTGGAAGGGTCCTTAGAAGCCACATAATCCAACTCATACTCAAAAGGAATTCCCAGTCTCACAAATTCAACAGGTATTTTTCCAGCCTCAATCAAAAAGTCTTCATAAAAGGGAAACTCAACCTCTTTTGAGTCAACCCATTCTCCATCTGGACAGCTCTGTTAGGAAGTTGTTTTCCTGCTATCAAGGATAATACTTCTACATCTGTCCCTTGGGTCTTCCTTCTGGAGCTAAGGAAAATAGTCTAACCCCTCTTCTACATGACAGCACTTAAAAGAATTATAAAATCCCTGAACTTCAGAAGAAAAGGATTACCTAGTCCAACCTGTACTTAAAGACAGACTCCCACTACACCTTTCCAGTCAATTGGTGATCTGTTCTACAGCAAAACAAAACATATTTTAAAGGGCTAAAAAGTAAGTTTTATTAATAACGTTGAAAGGAAATGTGTTAGTTTGAAAAAGAGAAAGAAGCTGAGAGACAAATTAATTTATCCATAATAAATTGTTATTTGAAGACTGGCCAACTATTCTCCATTATACACTATATGGAGGTGAATTAAATTGCATTTAAATTATTTTAAAAGCTTCACCTGGAGATATTCTTTTTGTGCTAATTCAAGGCCTACAATACAAATGAAGAGATGGACTGGAGAGCTTTCAACTGGATGTTGAAATACCATATACCTCATGTTCACCCCTGTTGATATTCTTCACCCAGATTGGCTCCTACCAGCAGTCTATCTTACTAAGATCTAACATCCTTTCCATACTCCAAGTTAAGAAAGCCAACAAGAATATACTTTAGAACTCCTTTTTTGGTCATCTTTTTCATAGGCTCAAATATTTGGCACTATAAGGCAGCTTAGACACCATCAAGATGAATGCACATATTTTAGGGTTTAGGAATTGAGGCCCAGAGAGATTAAATGGCTTGCCCAAGACCACACAAGAAACAGTCTGGATTTGAATTTAGGTTCTCTTACTTCAAAGGCGGGGCACTTCCCACTGTGATATCTCACCTTGTTTCAAACTTGTATCCTGCACCAGATCCTAGTAACTCTTTTTTTTTTTCTGAAATTTCCATAAGTAAATTAAACATTAAAAGAGGGAGACTTGGGTTCTATGCCTACCTATGTAACCAATTAAGTGTATTACTAGAATCTTATAGAATATAATCTCATTGACAGAAGCAACTTTCTCATTTTCGTTTCTGTGTACCCAGTAGCTAAAACCATGCCTGGTAATTTAAATATATGATGATGATAATGATGACAATAACAATAATAATAATAATATTTCTATAGTTATTTAAGGTTTGTAAAGCATTTTACAGAAATTACTTCATTTTATCCTCACAACAACTCTTTGATATAGTTGTTATTATTATCTTTTTTAATTATGAGGAAACTGAGGCACACATAAGTTAAGAGATTTGCAAAGTGTAGCATAGCTAGAACAAGTCTGAGGCCCAATTTGACCTCATGATTCTCCACCTCCAGGTCTAATACTCTGTCCACCGTGCTGCTTGCCTGCTTCTACCAAGTAAGCACAGCAAATACTTCCTAATGCTTGTTGATTGATCAATAGATTGACCTCCCATTTAGAGAATATTACAAATGGAATTTTTGTCACATGTGGATCTGATTTGATTGTCTCTGTGGTTCCTTCTAGTTCTCTCATGTTCTGTAATTGCATGACTTGACCAATAATGTAACCTCCATGAACATCAGTTTCCTAATCAGTAAAATATTAGGGTTAGACAAGATGACCTTTGAAGTCCTTTTCAAATGCAGGCTGTGATGTTTACTACTGGTATAACCTTGAGCAAGTCATTTCAACCCCGGGCTTCAGTTCCCTCTTGGGTAAAATGGAAAGGTTGGATTTAGTGGCCTCTGAGCTCAGTTTCTGCTCTAGAGCTATGGTCCAATGATTCTAGAAACCTCTGTGTCTTCCTGGGATTAAATGATTTCCTTTGCAAGGAAATAGAACTCATTTTATTCATTATTCATTATCCTATCCTATCCTATTATTTTATTCTATTCTCTTTGCCATTAAAATCCCCTTTCTATTGAAAATCATATGAGGAAATGCTCAAGAGGGTGCCTGACCCTTCTTTTCATAAAGCCCAGAGTATTTTGTTTGAAATGCTATAACACTGACTTTTTTTTAATGCCTGCTTTTTACCCTAATAAATCATGTAAGAAAAGAACAATTTTTCTGCCATCCCTATTTCAATTACATACAAATATATCTGAAAGCTATATATATGTATACAATATACACATATATTCGTATACACACATACATATACACACAGTGTTTTTCAAATGTTAGTACATAATAAAATGTGAGCTATTAGCTTCATTTTAATAATCCTCTTCCTTATGACCTCCACGTGATGTTGCCTACATTTCAGACACCATCTTCATTTCTCCTCTATCTTATATCCCATTACAACTGAGCCTTCAGCTCTATTCTTGGGATTTCATGCTCTGATAGCTGAGTTCTCACCTTACCTTGTCTGGAAGCAATACTCCAAACCATTTCCCTATCATATTCATACCATACCACTGCTCCTCCTCTCTTGTCAGCTCCCCATTGGTTTTTTGTGTTGTCTTTCTCTATTAGGAAATAAGTTCCTAGAAGTCAAGGGATATATTATTAATTTGTAATTGTATCTCCAGGGCTTAGCACAGTGTGTGGCTCATAGGAAGCATTTAATAAATGCTCTGTTTATCTATCTATCTATCTATCTATCTATCTATCTATCTATCTATCTATCTATCTATCTATCTATCTATCTATATCTATCTATCTATCTATCTATCTATCTATCTATCTATCTATCTATCTATCTATCTATCTATCTATCTATCATCTATCTACCTAGATATATCTACCTATCATCTATCAAAGTATCTATTTATGTATCATCAAAATTATAACTAAGGGACAGAGTGAATAGATCACTGACTTTGGAATCAGGAAGATATGAAATCAAATACAACCTTGGACATTTATTAGCTGCATGACCCTGAGCAAGTCACTTAACTTCTGCCTCAGTTTCCTCCTCTATAAAATGGGAATAATAATATTTACATCCTAGGGTTGTTTAGAGCATAAAATGGTATCATATTTGTAAAGTACTTTGCAATCCTTAAAGCACTAGCAAAATGGTGATTTCAACTGGATGCTGAAATACTAGAGCACATTGGCAATTTATATTCCCTGCCATTCTTTCGAAGATTTACTATAACTTCAGTAGGGACAGAGCATCTTTTGACCTGTTCCCATATACCTCATGTTCACTGCACCCATGTTGATATTCTTCACCCAGATTGGCTCCTACCAGCAGTCTATCTTACTAAGATCTAACATCCTTTCCATACTCCAAGTTAAGAAAGCCAACAAGAATATATTTTAGAACTCCTTTTTTGGTCATCTTTTTCATAGGCTCAAAAATTTGGCATTATAAGGCAGCTTAGACACCATCAAGACGAATGCACATATTTTAGGGTTTAGGAATTGAGGCCCAGAGAGATTAAATGGCTTGCCCAAGACCACACAAGAAACAGTCTGGATTTGAATTTAGGCAGTGGTGATGATGACAATGAAGATGACGACGATGATGCGGTTTGGCCTAGAGTACTAATGACCTCATCCTATAGAGCTCTGTCAGATCAATCAGTTACAAGGGCTTTAGATCAAAGTTTGTGGGTTGAGAATCAGAAACTAATATGTTCATATGTCTGTATACAATTCTGACACCTCACAGGTATCTAACTAAAGTCTCCTTACTGGAAAGATCTCAAGTTTCTTCAACAATGGAAATCAGAGGAAGCTAGATGAGGTAACAGATAAAGGATTTGGTCTGGAATCAGGACAGATTTGAGTTCAAATGCCACCTCAAACACTTACTAGCTATGTGATCCTAGGCAAGGCACTAAACCTCTCTCTGCCTCAGTTTCCTCATTTGTAAAATGGGGCTAACAACATCTACTTCTCAGTATTATTGTGAGAGGAAATGAGATAATATTTGTTTTGTTGTTGTTGTTGTTGTTTTTTGTTTTGTTTATTTGTTTTGTGGGGCAATGAGAGTTAGGTGTCACACAGCCAGTGTCAAGTGTCTGAGGCTAGATTTGAACTCAGGTCCTCCTGAATTCAAGACCAGTGCTTTATCCACTGCGCCACCTAGCTGCCCCAAGATAATATTTGTAATACAATTTGCAAACATTAAAGTGATATATAAATGCTCGTAGTGATTATTACTATTATTAATATCAGCACATGGCACAGCCAGAGCAACGAGAGGGTAAAAAGTCCTAAGTGGACAAGTCCTAAGCACATAAATTTCTCTCCATAAAGGCCTAAGAGCCTCACATCATCTAATACACTCCAGGTTCAAATTCTACCTTTGAAAGTATGACTCAGAGCAAGTAACTCATCTTTGGACTTCAACCTTCTCATTTGGAAAATGTGGATAATAATTGGTCCAAACGTCACTGAGCTGTTGTGAGGAGAGAATGAAATAATGCAAGGTAAGCTCTAATTTAAGTGCTGTTTAAATGTAAACTATTATAAGGAAACTGAGGTTCAGAGAAATTCAGTGAGTTGTAAAGTCATGCAATTGTCTCCACAAGATTCTCTCTCTCTCTCTCTCTCTCTCTCTCTCTCTCTCTCTCTCTCTCTCTCTCTCTCTCTCTCTCTCTCTCTCTCTCTTACAGGGCAATGAGGGTTAAGTGATTTGCCCAGGGTCACACAGCCAGTAAGTGCCAAGTGTCTGAGGCCGAATTTGAACTCAGGTTCTCCTGAATCCAGGGCTGGTGCTTTATCCACTGTGCCACCTAGCTGCCCCCCTCCACAAGATTCTAACATGGGTCTTCTGCCCCTATTCCCATGAACTGCTCTTTCTATTTTATTATTTCTCTTAATAGCTTCTAAGAAGACTTACATCTCCCCTACTGAAGACCACATTTCCAGAATTTTAGAGGTTGCCTAGTTCAAACTTCTCATTTTTTCATACAGAAAACTTATACATTAGGCATAGAAGTTCTCATTTTGGCTGGTTCAGTCCCTGAACATCTTCTGCTAGGGAGGCATAATCCCATTTTAATGAATTTGACAGGACGCCAAAAATCATTTAACTACTTTCCAATTGCATTCAAATGATACTACTGTAAAAAAAATGAGTATTGCTTTTGGGGATTTATTTATTTAAATTTTCCAGGTTCTATAGCATCCCCAGTGTCTGCAAACATCCATGGTCTATGAAAATGTTTATAAATTGGAGTGATTTTTCTTTCATGTTTCATGGATTATGGTGAGTGGCCCAGGACCAATTGAAACAGTTGCTGCTTAATTTTCTTTCTCCACTATCTTGTCTGCTACCCAACATATTTATCAAGCTCTGTTCAAAGGAAAGCTTCAGGATGGAATGAAAAATAGCACTGTATTTGAAGTTCTGGGTTTCAATCATGGGTCTCCCAAGTATGTAATAATTGGACATTTCCCTTCACTTTTCTGAGCTTCCGTTTTCTCATCTATAAAACCAGGAAGTTTTCCCAGATGTCCTCAAAACATTCATCTATGATCTGACTACCTCTTTCTTGAAACTCAAAGAATCAAGTCTTTGGGTGGTTCTGTCCCCCCATGTCCACTTCTTATTGTCCCTACTTTGGCCAGTTATATATCTGTATATCTTTACTTCAAATGATGGCTCCTTACCAAGAGCTCTGTAGACAAACCTAGTTATGTAAGAGGCTTTTTCTGTCCCCCCTTCCACCTTCTGAACTTCCACAGCTAGTTTCTTACCTCTAAGAATACCTCACATTTAAAAAATCTTGTATGGTTATTGTCTCTCTTATTAGACTATGATTTCCTTGAGGGCAGGAAGCATAGTTTTACTTTAAAAAAAAAAATCTCTATTGCTCCACAAAGTTCCTGGCTCATTGTAACCATATAATAAATGCTTTTTCATTGACTGACCATGGGCAATTTTTTCTCTTCTCAGACCCCATCTTATTTGGCTTCTTTTAGTGGATGTAGTCAGCCAACAGGACACCCAGCAGGGTGTAAGCATGGTGCATCAAAACACAAACCCAGAGGAGTTTATATTTGTGAGTCAAGAGAAGGTTAACCTTGGTGATCAGAAGATGAGTTGCAGACAGATAAAGGACCAGAGAACACAACAGATTACACTGTCCAAAAAGGATCCTGTGCCCAGGAGGTAGTACCCTAAGGACTGCTTTATAAAGGCTTGTCATTGTTAAAAATGGAAAGGGAATTGGAACTTTGTGATGACAGAGTCATGAGTTGCCTTATCTAAATATTTTCCTTATGTGTGTACATCTCTATTGTAATATACATGTGTGCTCATTTTTTCCACTTATTTTATGTGTATTTGTCAAAAAGTATGTCTGGGTATTTATAAGAGGAAACATTTTTTTTAGCTACTCTTCTTATAATACCATCTCAGGAAATATCTTTGTTTTGAGCTAGTTATGTTCTCTGGGTGAGTGTTAAAGGGAAAAAAAAACCCAAATGCTGGTTTGGCTTATGAACTATGACTTTAGAAGTGTGGATCAACAAAGTTCCCAGTATAGGGGGATAATTTTCATCATGGGCACCTAATCAAGTTGGGAGTGACTAGCCCATAGTAGGTGCCGCACACCCATGGCTCTGCAAATGAAAAGTGTGAGATTGATAAAATTTCATATCCCTACTTCTTTTTCATTGTAACTTTGCTTTCTTTCCAGGAGAAGGGACTCTGGGTACAAACAGAAAAGACAAAAGAAAAAAAACACACTTCAAGCAAAAATATTTCAATTAGTGAGTATTTTGGAGAGATTCAATGAATTCTAGCAATTACTTTTCAATGAACTAAATCATGGTTTATTTCCTAACCTATTGGAGAATAGTTCTGTTGATTAGATGCCCTACATAGGGAATACTCTGCAACTTATATAAAACTGACAGCAGCTCCCTCCACACCATTAGAATTCTTTCTTACTTCAAACCATCCCACACATGTGCTGCAGCTGGTTGTTGTTTCCTGTCACAGAGTTTGAGAAGTGTATATACCACAAGCTGTGAGAAGAGGATGGGAGGGGTGTTGTTTTGTTGTTGTTGTTGTTTTGTTGTGGACTATGTTTAAGAGAGTGAGTTTTGTGCAAAGGCATGAAAATCTACCCCTATAATGAATAAGATGTCTTCTGAAAAAAAATGAGATAAAGCCCACTTGGTAACATGTCACTCAAATATCATTTGTTGAGTATTTGGCCTAATATGAGCTGACATTTTGTTTCCCCTGGGGCTATAGTTTAAACCAGCTTCTCTTGATAGTAATTTCCCTGTAATGGATACAAGTGTTAATTCATTTCCTTAATTCAAGGTTTTCTTCTCTATTTCCTCTAGTTTCTTTGTCTCCTTTCTCCTTTCTTCACCTTGTTTCCCCTTTTCTTCTCCCTTTTACTTCCCTTTCCTTTTTCTTCTTGTAATCTTTTCTCTTTTGTCTCCTCTATACTCTTATTTTCTCTCTTTTCTTTCTTTACTTTTTCTTCTTGTCTCCTCTCTTCATCCTTCTCTTTTCCTTTTCTTATCTCTTTGTCCTCTTTATTCTTTCCTTATTACTGTCTTATATCTCTCTTCTCTCTCCCCTTTTCCTATCCCTCTCACTAATTTTCTTCTTCTTCTTCTTCTTCTTCTTCTTCTGCTTCTGCTTCTGCTTCTTCTTCTTCTTCTTCTTCTTCTTCTTCTTCTGCTTCTGCTTCTGCTTCTGCTTCTGCTTCTGCTTCTGCTTCTGCTTCAGCTTCTGCTTCTGCTTCTGGTTCTCTCTCTTATACTCTTATACAATAATTACCATTCTTGATTTTAACCTGAAAGACTAGCAGACTTAAACACACATTGCTTTTTCTCAGATGGTATTTGTGCACCATCAGGAGTAGAAAGGACAAAAAACATTAGAATTCTGAGCCATTTCTGAAGCCAAAGTGATCATGAACCAAAAGAATCTTATGAGAGCTAGAAGGGACCATAGAGAACCTCTAGTTCAACTAAATTTCATTTAAAATTACTTTTTCTCTTTGATTTTCATTTGGTTAAATTTTCTCTTAGAGTCCTTTTCCTTTCCCTTCTCCTTCCCCTTCCCAGGTAGCTATACCATATAATGAACAATTGTTTTAAAGGGTACCAAAAAAAAAAAGAAAAAGATGAAAAGAATCAGCAAAAATTTCAAAATACAATGTTCCATATTTATGAAACCCCAACTTCTGAAAAGGAATGAAGTGATGGTGCCTCCTCAAACACCATCTTTTGGATCATACTTATTCTTTGTAATTTTATCCCATCCACTTTTATTGGTTTCTATTTTGTTGTTATTTTGTATTATGTTGTTCCTTCTATTGACATCGTTGTCATTAGCATGAATATTATTTTCTTGGCATTGGTCACTTTGCTCTGCAATTGTTTTTCCATGCTTGCCATTCATAATTTCTTGCAATATAGCAATATTCTATTTCATACATGTAAAAGTATTCTTCTATTTCTTTTGTTTCTTAATTTTGTTATATATATATATATGTACATAGTGTTCTTTTTTTGGTGAGGCAATTGGGGTTAATCAACCTGCCCAAGGTCTCACAGCTAGTAAGTGTTAAGAACCCAGGTACTCCTGAATCCAGGGCCAGTGCTCTATCCACTGCACTATATAGCTGCCCCTCCTGTACATAGTATTCCGATAATTCTTTTTATTTCCTCTGATTTTGTTGTGATTCCATATTGTATAGCTGATGTTTTGTTGAATTTTTCTGCCTTCTTGTTTTGAAACAAGTTGGTTAAATTTAATAATTTTTCAAAAGAACCAACTTTAAATTTAGTTTTTCATTTCTATAATCTTTTTTGACTTTTTATCTATTTCTCATTTCAATTTTCAATATTTCCTCTTTTCATTTGGGTTGTTTTCATGTGTTAGGATGCTCATTTTAAATGCATATTCATATTTTCAATACATAAGAGGCATTTAAAATTTCACTAATTTTATATTTCTTTGTAATATCTCTGTGATGTCTTACATTGAGAGAAAACGAATACATGATCAGTTTTTGTAAGAGTTCAAATATACTGTTGAGAAATACATTTTTTAACAGTGCTATTTAGAAACTACCATGCATTTTAGTTGCATTTTCTACAATAATTTTTCAATTCAATACATTTTCATCTTGTTCATTTTTCTGTTAGAGTTGTACAAAATGGAAAGCAGGGAATCAACTTTTCCTGTTACTGTGGAATCACTGCTTATGTCTTCTTGTACCTAATTTTACATTTTAGCTCATTTTTATATTTAAAAATCTAAGTTAATTTTTTCTTAATGAATTCAGCTACTAAGAATTTGGACCATATAAGCTTGATATTGATATTAGTTTCTTGACTATGGTTCCTTTAAGCATAGTTTCCTTCATCTCTTTTTATCTTGTAAATTTCAGTTGTTTGCTTTGTCAGATAGCTTTAATGCAATCAATCCCTGCTTTATTCCCCCTGATTATAGTATATTTTGTACCAACTCCTCATTTTTATTTGGTTTTACTATGCTTTCTTCGCTCCTAACTCCACTCTAGACTATTTGGTCCCATCTGCCTCTACATTCTATAGCTGAGTTCCTACTCAAAATGTCCATTTGACAAGGTACACGGACATGTCAGAGATGAGTTCCACTTATGATTTTTCGGACTTTTCTCAGATCTACCCTACCTCCTCACCCTGAAGGTACTTGTACTTTTGCAGCTGCTCCTTTCCTCCCATTATTGAGTTTTTTACCTGAAATCTCAATTTGAGGAAGTGTTCAGACCAGCACTTTTCTGCTGGCTTCACTCCCAAATCTCTAGACTTTTTACCTTTGTTCCATACTTTCTTCCTTTCCTCCGCTTCTTTAGTTTCTTCTTATGTGTTGTTTCCCCCATTAGGTTGTAAATATTCTGAGACTAGAGACTTCTCATTTTTGCAGAAGTTGTTTTCTTATCAAATCTATCCCTCTCTTATTTTATTGAATTTTTAAAATTTTATGAAAGTTAGGATTATATTTTCTTCCATATGTCTGTATCATTATTTTTTTTGGAACAAGGATTTTTTGGATTTCTCTTCTTCTTTCAAGACAATACTTTGTGTCCAGTTCTTTACTTTATCTATTTTAAGGAAACATTGTTTTCATGGACTTTCTTCTCCACACTCTCAAATCATTCCTATTTCTTTTTCATCCATTTTCCTACATGTGGAGTTCTACTTCACTTATTAATTCTTTCAAGTTTATTCACTTTATCAATTAATTGAATTGCATCTCTCTTTCTCTCTCAGGTAAGTAGTACAGCAAAATTCTCTTCCCCTCCCTTTCAAAATCCTCTGTTTGCTATGTTTCCTACATCTGTTTAAGTTACACTTTAATCTTTATCTCTTTGTGTACTTTTAGAGACAAATAATGTAATAACCACTCTATTATTGTTGTTGTCTATTAACCCCATAGGAATTGTTCACTTTCTAGATGTTTTTAGAATTTTTTTCCTGAGGTTAATTATTTTATTACTTATTCTTTTCTATGGTATCTTTATTTACTTAACTTGTGATTTTGCTGTCTGAGGTATTTGAAAAGTGAATAACTAGGTCATCTTTTTTTCTTGCAGGAATGCTTCAAATCATTTTCTTTTGTTCACCATCCATGATTTTAAATTAATGGTTAGCCCTAGATTTGCAGAATATATCACATTTGGTTGCATCTTGAGCTCCTTTGCTCTTTAACACATATTATTCCATCTCTTTCTTTTGTTTCTGATGGGTTCAAAATAATCTTATTCACATTTTCTTTTCTTTATTTTTGAAGGTTTTTCTCCTCATCACTTGTGAAATTTGTTGTTTCTCATTGGAATCGTTAAATTTGACTACTGTGTGTGGTCATCTTGCCTGTTGATTTATTGACTTGTGGAAAAAGTTTTTTGACTGAGTTTTCTTTTTCCTTATAGCCTTGGTAATTTCAGTCTTTTCCCCTATTATTTTCTTTCTGACTCCTTCCTCTTTAATGGTAAATCCTCAAAGGTCTGTCCCTCAAAATTGTCTCAGCTTCCTCTCATACTAGAAACTAGACTCAGTCCCTGCCCCTAGATGATTCCTGAGGGAACATAACTAGCTTCAGCTGATACATATCCTTATTCTTTCAATCCTAGTGCAGGCCTCCCTCTCCTAAAATACTGTGCCTTGCTTTGGTTCCTTCCATTCTTTAGTTTTCTGGCTGAGTGATGGTATAGTATTAGCTGCCTCAGGTTAAACATTCTTTGGCTTCCCAACCCTTTCACCTCCTCCACAGGGGAGTGTGTAGGGGCAGTGTTGAAGTTTATTGGTTGTTGCCACAGAATGGTCAGGTAAGAGCAGGCAAGGTGTAAGGAAGCAAGGATTTTTAAGTGCCTATTATGTTTCAAGCATTTTGCTAAGTTCTTTAAAAATATTATCTCAGGAGAAGGGAGAGCTGAAGAGACATAAGAATCAGCAAGAAATAGCTGTGTGGATCTCAGAGAAAAATAAGGCTTTGTCACCCTGCCAGAGGGTACCTTCTCTGCTATTAATTTATCTAGCTATTATCTCACTAGACTTCTTGGCCTGTGGAGACAGCTGCAATTACTTTACTTCTTGGGTAGAATTCTTATTTTGTTTAGGTTTGATCGTACATAATCTTTGGAGTAAATGTCTAGTCTTACATCTTGTTGGCCAAGGGGCCTAGCACTGTCATTTCATTTTCCTTTAAACATAAGTTTTATTTTAAAAAAGGCTTTTTTTGTTTAAATGAGTTCTATATATTTATCACATTTTTCAGTTCCTTTACTTCTTCAAAAACAATATTCTCTTGCAATAATGGAAAGCAGTTTTGGGGGAAAAGCACTATTAAAATAGCCATTTTGCATCTAACAGTATGTGTAACACTTTCCCCTCATGGTCCCCCACCTTTCTAACAGGAAAAAGGGATTATATTTCATTATCTCTTCTCTGATACTATTATTGACTTTTCAGTTAGCATGTGTTCACCTTCCTATTAGTGATCTTTTCATTTACATTGCTATAGTCATTATTTAGGGGCAGGTAGGTGGCACAGTGGATAGAGAGAGGGCCAGGTCTGAAGTCAGGAAGACATCTTCCTGACCTTAAATCTGGTCTCAGATTTCTATTAGGTATGTGACTTGGGCATGTCATCTAACACTGTTTGCTTCAGTTTCCTCATCTGTAAAATGAGATAGAGAAAGAAATGGCAAACCACTCTAGTTTCTTTGTCAAGAACATCTTAAATGTCACAAAGACTCATACACAACCGAAATTATTGAACAAAGATAATGAAGTCATTTATATTACTATGTTGATACTATAGACTTCTCTCTAATGTGTTCATGCACATCTTTCCCATTAAAAATTGTCCTATGCCTCATTTTATTTTACCACACACTAATATTCCATTATTATACCATGGTCTATTCTGCCATTTCCTGTCAATGGGCTTTTACTTCCAGTTCTTTGCTACTTCACACATATGCAAAATAATGCTATAAGTATTTTGGGGGGGGATAATGAATTTATCTGTTTTTGTTATCCTTTTTGGTATGTATCCAATAGCAAAATTCCTGGGTCAAAAAATATGAAGTTTAGTAATTTTTCTTGAATTATCACAAATTGTTTTTGACAATAGAAATCCCTTCATTTTATGGACAAGGCAAATACAACCAAGTGAAATGACTTGCTTAGGGTCACATGGCAAGTTAATAATAGTGGTAATACTAGAAGTCAAATCTCCGAACTCCGAGACTAGTATTTATTTTTTCTCCTTTTAGTCTTCAGTGATTCAATTTTTACTTAGAAATCCCTTATATGGGAGTAGCTTTTCTGTTATACACATAAATCAAATTCTTTCACTCCCTGAAATGAAACTATGCCAAAAAAGGTTTTTAAGAATGAATAGATTGTATACTCAGTAGACCTTGTCATTTTTTCCAGGAGGAAGGCATCACAGGGCATGGGAAAGGGAAAAAACATGATGTGCTTCATTCATTTCCTGGTTTTTTTGATCCCATTATGATAATATAGACCTCTGTTGGGCATGGACTCAATAATGTTTTTCTCATACATAATAGGCAACTTTGTGGGTCATCTCTAATTGTCCTTCCTAAAGTTTCAAGAATGACATTTCTCTTTCCAATTTATAAATGAAAAATCAAGATCCAAATCGTTCTAGTCATGGATGTGTTTATTGAGCAGTGTCATAGGATTCCATTAGGTGCCATTAAGGGAACTAGAATGTCTTCCTGGGGATTGAAGGTAGTGAATTGCCCCATATCCAAGTATTTTCAATAAAGTCTGGAAGACCATTGACTGGCGAGTTGTAGTGGGAAGCCAGCTTGGCCTAAGAAGAATTCTATAAAATCAAGGACTAAGGAGCAATGTATGGAATAAGCCACAAGACCCTTTAATACCCTGAAATAAAGAAGGCGTTGTGTGGCTGTCATCAGGAATAGAAACTGTGATCTTCATGGGAACTGGTCTTAGATAAACTTGATATTTCTACTCTTCTGCATCAAGCAAACCCTTAATTTGCTAAATGAAGGAGGATTTAACATCATAGAATTAAACCTGAAAGGTATCTTAGAGACCATCAAATCCAACTTCCTCATTTCAAAGATGAGGAAACTGAGGCACAGAGAAGTTAAGGGATTTATCAAGCCTTGTGAAGTTAGCAAGCATCTGAGGCAGGATTTGAACCCACCTTTTGATTCTAGTTCCAGCATTCTATCCGGTATACATTTTAGTTGGCAATCAAGTGAAGAACAGACAGAACCTGTCAGCTCCTTATGAACAAGTTGGAAGGGAAAATGGTAATGTTTTCAGGCCAAATAAACTGATGGAAGAGCATCATTTTGTCAATCTTCAAGTCATATCCATTCCATTTCTCTCCACTTCTATTGCCTCTCCACCTCTTACTGTCCTATTGAAATACTCTCCTAATTGTACCCCTTCCCTCCAAGCTCTCTCCTCTCTCATCTACCTCCATACCATTGTCAGTTCAATATTTCCAAATCCTAGGTCTGACCAAATAGTTTTGAATGTACACATCTGACCAAAGCATTTTCCTGTTTAAGAAGCATCAATAGTTCTCTAGAGCCTGAAGACATAATGCATCCAACCAGGGGGAAAAAGATGTAGAGGAAGCAGATTCAGTAGTATAAGATCTTAAACTATATTATAAGGTGAGAGCATTATTGATGTTTAAAATGGACAATTTTGATTATTTTAAATTAAATTTTTTGCAGGGCAATGAGGGTTAAGTGACTAGCACGGGTTCACACAGCTAAGTAAGTGTCAGGTGTCTGAAGCTGGATTTGAACACAAGTCCTCCTGAATCTAGGGCTGGTGCTTTATGTACTGTGCCACCTAGCTGTCCCCCCAATTTTTTGTATAAATAAAACTTATGCAGCCATGAATAGGAGGAAAGCAGAAAATTGGGAAAACATTTATAGATAATCTCATATAGGATGTGATTAGGTTGGAATATTGTTGTAGTGTAGGAAATATTGAGATGGTTGATTTATGAAAAAAAACATAGAAATACTTGGACTTATGAAGGAAAGTGTTATCCACCTTTAGAGAAGCAGAAGACAAGTAGAAATAAGCATAGTATGGTCTTACATATATGTGCATCAGTGTGTATATATGTATATGCATATATGTGTGTGTATCTATAGACATCTGTGTATATGTATGTGTGTGTTTTTATATGCATGCTTAATTGTAGCTTCCTTCAGGGTGGGGAGTGGAGGAGGAAGGAGTAAAAAAAAATTTAAAAATGCACAGCAGAGAACAAAAGAAAACATACAAAGATGCAGAGAAAAGCTGGGCAGCTCTGAAAACAATGTATCATATTTATTGTAGAGGCTTTCTGGAAATAGAAATTTATTATTTTATAATGAATCCTCCCTTATGTTCTGCTGGGTACCTGATGATGTTTTTTTTTTCTTTTCTCATCTTGTATTTGAGTTTAAAATATATATTTTTTAAGTACGAAAAATGTAACGTAGACTCTGTTTAGCACTTCTAGCCCTTCACAGTCTATCTCCAATCTCACTTTTTGGGCTGATCTCACAGTTTCTCCCATATGCTCTTTACCTTTTGACCAGTCAGGACTACTTGCTGTTCTCCATTCATAATATGCCTTCCCATGGTTCTCTGCTTGTTCACAACCCATTCTCCAGGCTTTCTCACCTCAAAATCTTAGAATCCCTAACTTCTTTCAAAGCTTCCAAAAAAGCCACTGTTGCCCCCACAGATGTTAGTTCTATCCATCTCTAGACCAGAATTATTTTTTATTATATATATGCACACACATATATGTGTGTGTGTAAAATTATACTATACATACTTTTTATCAATTCTTTCTCTGGATGCATAAAGTGCCTTTCTTCATATGTCCTTTATAGTTAATTTTGGTATTTATAATAATCAAAATAGTTGAATATTATTGTAATTTAAGAAATGACAAACAGGACAATTTCAGAAAGGCCTGGAAAGAACATACATTCATTTATTTAATTGTTGGCATGCTTTCAAAGTTCTCTCCTATTAAAAAAATATACATATATGTTGTAATGGAAAGTTTGGTCTGTAGATTGTGATGGATGGTTATCCAGATGCTCATGTGGAGTGGAATAAAGTAGTCCTAGAAATTTCCAGAAGGGAAGTTTGAACTAACTTTTGGAGGCATTTTCCAGCACCACAGTTTTGAACTGAAATATCTCTGTTTCTTCTTATATTTAGCATCCAGGGCAGCCTCAGTGCTATTTGTGAACTCGGAACTTTTTTTTTTTGCAACATAGATAAGAAAATGGAATGTCCACCTCTGGTGATTATGGGGAGAAGGATTAAACTCCTTTTTGAGTGCATAAATTCTATATTTAAATAACAATCCTTCTTCATTGAATAAAGGTCTCCTGTGAAGAAGAGTTCACTTCCCAGACCATAAAAACAACAGTAGTAATGATATTTATTATTTATATTATCTGTGACGGTTTTCAAAATACTTTTTATTCATGACCTCATTTGTAAATGAAAATTATAAATTCCACAAGAAAATATATTTTCATATTGCCCCTGGCAAATGGAAAGAGGTAGGGGTAAAAAGTGGAATTTGGATAATACCTGAAACCCTGAACAGGAAATGTACTGTAAAGAGTGAAGAAGGGAAAAAGAAAAATGATGTGGAAAACAAGGCCAGAGTTGGAAAAAACAATTTGTCTTTTGTGACACATTTTTGGGATGGAGCCAGGGAGATAATTTAAAGGAAAATGTAGCAAATAGAGCTTTCAGCACAATAAAATGTCCTCTCCTGTCCTCTCCTATCCTCTCCTGTCCTCTCCTGTCCTCTCCCCTTTTCTTCCCTTCTTTTCTCCCTTTCCTTTTGTTTTTTCCCATTTTTACCTCTTCAGTTTTCCCCCTATAGTCCTGGGATTTCATAACCAAATCTTAGTTCCGAGAAATATTCCCCAGGCTCAAATGGCATGAAACTTCCACCTGACATGAAGCATTTTCACTTGTCTTGTGTTGCCTTGAATGACTGAGCTAAGAATAGCTGGACTGCTGTTGATGAGCAAGGCTAAACATAGAAAATGTCACCCTCAATTTCCTTCTGCCATAAATAATGAGAGGGTTAAAGGGTATTTTGTTGTCAAATTAGTCCAAGGAAGCCAGGGAGTCATATTGCCAGTACTCTTTGATTGATTTCATCCCAATGAAAGAAATGAACTGCATGCTGAACTAAGTGTCCAAGGCAAGGCTTCTTCATGCCCAGATAAAATGGTTTTACACAGAGGTGAAGCAGAGTAAAGTCTTATGTACTCAGGCTGAATTAACCTTGTACCCACAAAATATTTTGATTTTTGCCTACTACCAAGATGTACCTTCTCCCTAAAAAAAGAAATAATTCCTCCCATTCAGTTACCATGACCTTGTTCTATGGTGGTATCCTTCCTGTCAATGCCTAGGTTGCTTGGTTCATAAAATCTCAGCAGATCAGAATGGAAAAGTATATCAGAGACTATTGAGTCCAGTGTATATGTGGGTAGAAATGTCCTCAATGACCTCCCTCTCAAATGACCTCTCAACCATTTCTGGAAGGCCTTCAGTGAGAGGGAAATACATTAGCTTAGAGGTAGCCTATTCCTCTTTGGGACAGCCTGTCCTCTTTTGGGACAGTCCGCTTTGGGACTTTCATGGGTAGGACTATTTTCCCTTGATATCTAAAGACAATATCATAGTAAAAAGAACATTGACTTTGAAGTCAAAGAACATGAGTTTAAATTTACTTATAGCTGTGCAGCCTTGGGCAAATCATTTGTTGTCCTTGGGCCTCATTTTCTTCATCTATAAAATTAAGGGGCTGGCCTAGAGGGCTAATGAGATCTGTTACAGGTGTAAAATTCTGCTTCCAATACTTTCCAAATTCTATGATCTAAACAGCGAATGACCAACACAAAAAAGGAAATAAAACCAAAGGTACAGGTTCCCATTGGAAAAAAAAGTGGTCCTTAAGGTTAAATATAGAAAGAGTTCAATGTCCCCATCCAAAAGTAAAATAAATCTATAATTCTCAGCAGCAAAGTTCAGGATGAAAATATGAACCATAATCAGGGTAGGTAGGTGAAGAAAGCATGCTGTAATGTTAACTAGAGAAAGAGGAACAAGGAGAATACTGGTTTTGAAGTAAAAAGAATTGATTCAATTCAATTCAATAAGCACTTAATTAGTACCTACTATGTTCCAAGCACTGTGGTGGGCATTGAAGATACAAAGAGAGAAAGGAAATAACCCCTTCCTTCAGAAAGGTCACGTTCTACTGGGGAAGACCACATGCATATACACATGTAACAAAATAAGTGTATCACACACACACACACACACACACACACACACACACACACACACACACACTACAAACTAATATCCCAGGGAGCCACTGACTATATGCTACTTATATGATATTGAATGTTGTTTCAACTCCCTAGAACTCAGTTTCCTCATTTGAAAAATAAGACAAAATGGAAATCAGAATGAGAATATATTGATTAATGATGACTTTCATTGCATTTTCTACACTGAAATAAATGAAACAATGCTAAGTGTAAGGGAACATCATACTTTTGAGTTAAGACTCTACAGGGTGGTAGATTGGATAAGAAGCCTGTCTTGAAGCTAGGAAGACCTAGGTTTAAATTGTGCCCATGACATATATTAGCTGCATGACCCTGGACAAGTCCCTTAAACTCTTGATGCTGTAGAACACTCTCTAAGATGATCTGAAGAAAGAATGTATGTTGATACATTGCTGGAGGGAATTTCTTCCAGTGAAATCATAGGCCCAGACCTCATACCCACTTATCAAATGCTTATTCAGTGAACTGTGCTAAAAATAATTCTTTTTAAAGAATCCACTATACTGTCCTGGAATTTAGTCAACTTGGAATTCCATTTGGGGAATAAAGAAACAACCTTATATATCTTCTTATATACATACATATTTATATAATTATATATAATATATAGCTTCTATCTATACCTATACTTATACCTATAATATATGTACACATACACACATACACATATACCCATTCTTGCACATGCACATGCACAAACCCTTACACCTACACACACTTACTCATACACATACACACATGCACATACATGTGCACATGTACACACACATATGTACACACATATACATACACATATACAAACATACACATAAAATTGAGTGCAAGAATCACTGGATTGAGAAATAAGAACTTCATGTTCTTAATCACATACTTCCATCTACTAACTTTCTGAAATAAAATTAGTCATTTCATTTCCTAATAACCTGGTTCTCTCTTTCATAAAATGTGAATAATAGCAACATGTCAACTCTCTTGGTTTTTTTAGTAGTGTGTTCTTAATGAAGATTATGAAGATGTCACTTAAAATTCCTTAAAACTGATTTTACATCTTGTTCCACTCTTACCCAGCATTCTTGTCATTCTGTAAATGGAGTAAGACAACAGACACACGTTACCCACAATTTAGAACCTGTTCAGAAGCTGTGGATTGAGTGAATTTACTAGATCATATCTCCTTGATCCCTTTACTCTACACTGGTATTTGAACCAGCATCAAAGGCAGATCGGCTTCCATAGAAATGGTAATGAAGTGTATTGCAAAGCTATATAGTAGGACTTCATGGAGAGTTATAAGAGATAAGTTCAAAGCTAAGAATAAATGCCCCAATACATGCTCCTCATTCTAAGTATCTTCAAAATGATTAAAGAGGTCATCTTTAAGACCAGATTCTTGGGTAACTCACTTTACGCTCTGAAGATATTTTTTCCCATAAGTATGTATGTGTATCATTCATATATACTCACATATAAAAGCACTTTGGTGTGTAATATTTAATCTAGATATAAAGTACTTCAGAGAGGCACTTTTCTATACTGGAGGCTTAGTAGCTTATTTTGGAGAAACCTCGATATCTTTTCTGTGATACACACACACACACAGTGTCAGGAGTGAGTTTTGTCTAATCCCCCATCCTTGTAGTGAACTACTTCCTTAACTCCATTTTTTTAGAATCCCTACTTTCCTTCAAAACTCAGAAGTGTGGCCTACTACACAAAGCCTCTCCTTGTCCTTCCAACTGCTAGAACTTTCATTCCTAAAAATACCTTGTACTTGTTTTGTATATAATTATGTACTTATGCATTATAGCGTTCAATCTAAAGTAAGTTTTCTGAGGACAGGATTTGTTTCAATTTTGTCTATTACCAGTGCCTAACACAATGTTTGGCAAATAGGCTTTTTTTTCAGGGCAATGAGGGTTAAGTGACTTGCCCAGTGTCATACAGCTAGTAAGTGTCAAGTGTCTGAAGCCGGATTTGAACTCAGGTCCTCCTGAATCCAGGGCAGGTGCTTTATTCTTTGCACCACCTATCTGCCCCAAGACAAATGGGTTCTTAATAAATCTTACTGATTAATTGATTGATTCTCAGTCCTGCGAAAACAAAGGCCAAATCCAGAGTTAAGAGGTTGTTTTTTTAATATATATGTATATAATATATATAAAATATATATTATATATATATGATTATAGAGTTTGACAGTGGTTATGGTTTCTTATCAAAAGATTCATTTCCCTCCTTTTCCACTCTCATTTATCATATTTAGAAACTCAGATCTTTATTTGGCCAAGCCAAAGTGAAAATGGATTATTCCATCTCAGTTATTGTAAATTCTTCTCATTATCAGAAGCTGGAACATAATAGCAACATGATTCCCAAATAGGGACAGCTTACAAGATAAAGTTTAATCTTACACAATCTCACAGGTTGTGTCACCTGGCTTCCAAAAAATGAGAAGTATGTAAGCAAAACAGTCAAAAACACACAAAGATTCTCTGAACAAATACCCAGTGTTGCATTTGACATTATCCAAAAGATCTTATTTTTTCATTTTCAAATAGGCTGTGATAAAGAAATGTGTATTGTCATGTAAACCCAAGGGGGTCACTTCTTGTTAACACATGGGAATTCTATTTCAATATGTCAAAGTGAAGATATCATTCACTTACATGAACTAATGAAGGTGATAGTTATTTGCATGATGTCTCTTCCATTAAAATATAAGCTCCTTGAGAGCTCATTTTTTGCCTTTCTTTATAGGTCCAGAACTTAGCACAAGTACTGGGACACAGTAAATGCTTAATAAATCCTAATTTATTGACTGGTTGTAGGTATAAACTCTATGAATAAGATCTTCACCTGGGGAAGACTGTTGCTTCATTCTCTATGACAAAAATAGCTTTACACAACTTCTCTAGCATTTCTGATGAGCCATTTTTCCTCTGAAAGTGCCTGGACTGGTAAATTATTTAATTGACAAGCATTTATTAAGTCTTTGCTATAGGCCAGGTACTATGCTAAGCACCACGGTACAGGAAAAAGAACAACAAGAAAACCAGTCCTGGTTCTCAATGAGCTTACTTTCTGTTGGGCAAGACAATATATAACTACATAGGTGCATACAAGATATTTATATGATATATGGAATGCAATCTGAGAGGGAAGGCACTAGCAGCTGGAAGGGTGGTAGGGCCTGAGGAAAATTTCCTGCCGAAGATAATATTTGATTTGAGTCTTTCAGGAATCCAAGGAAGCTAAGAGTTGGAGATGATATGAGATAAGAGAGCATTACAAGTAAGGGAAATTTATCAAAGGGATGAAGTTTGTTGCCATCTAGCCATCTGGGTAGAAGAAAGAACATTGATTGTGGAGTCAAATGGAATGAGTTTGAAACCTGCTTCTTTAATTTCTCTGAACCTTCATTTCTTCATTTGTAAAATGGAAAGATTCACACACTACCAACTTTGGAGTCCTTGAAAGTGCAACCCTGGCGTCTTGCCAGGACTGGGGCACTTTGTATACCACTAATATGATTCTCAGTTGGTGGACAGACTATTGATACAGTGATGTATCGTGGTGTGAGGAGCAGAGGTGAGAGTTTCTTGAGGGAGACATAGAAATTTAACACATTCCAGGGAAGGAAGAGATGAAGATCTTATGATCTGTAGGCATGTAAGGAGTACTGGCTCCTCAATATTGCCCCAATTTCCAATTTTCCTTTCAAGAGACTTTTCTTTGGACGATATTGGGCTGTCTCTTGTAGTTGAACTGAGATTTCATTTTGCTCTATTCTAAAGAGATCATTTACCATGCTGCCTCCCAGAGGGAAGAGACTGGCACCAGATAGGGAGCTGACCTATAAGTGGAGTGCTGAATGGGAGAGAAAGAATGATTTAGAACAGAAACACCCCCCCCAAAGATTGAAGGATGGGTTAGAATCAAGCAACAATGAAACTCAGAGCCACAATGGGGAGGAGTAAACTTGAACCTTACCCTCTTCTTCTACTCTAAGTCTTATGATTAGTACAGGTCTGGGGAGTAAAGTCAACTCTCCAGCAACTCTGAACCACAGAGGCCATTATTTAGATGTACAGAAGTATAAGTCCTTTGTGTCTTTTTGTTGCAAAAAGAAAAGCTTTTTTCTTCCTTTTTCTACATTTCTAACCCTAGTTAGCCTAAGGGTTTTCAGGGGAGTTGAGAGTCTTTCTTATGAAACATAATAAATAAAAACTCCTGAAATTTCCAAGATTTCCCCAGTGTTATATGTGACCATGGGGCATTTTTGTATGTGGTTCCTACATTATATTCAGGAGCTTTATTTCAGAAGGGGCTCTCTGCAACTTTTAACTTTTATAATACTTTCATGCATATCTCTTGATCCACTGATTCCAAAACTAGGCCTGTTTGTCAAAGTTCTAAAGTCTTTCAAAGTGTTTTTCTATTTAATGTTATTGTGTATATTGTTGGTGTAGTACTGCTTCATTCACTATACATCTCTTCATAGAGGTCTTGGCAATTTCCCTTAGAACTGTCCTTTTTTCATTTTTATTGGCAAAATAGTATTCAATTATATTAAAATACTATATTTAAACACTATCCAACAAGTGAAGACCACCTTAGTTTCTAGTTTTTGACTATCACAAAAGAGCTGGTATGAAAATAATTTTGTCCAAATGGATCTTTTTCATCTTATGTTGTTCTATTTGGTTTGAATAGAAATTAATTGATCAGAGGTCATCCAATCAATTCTACTAATTACATTACAGTGAAACTTCAGACAAAATTCTTTGAGTAAACTGCTGAGATCCATGATAATGAATGGGATTAAGCTTGCAAGATTCCAATATTCTTTTCTTTCATCAAAAGGAGATATATATATATATATATATTTGTAAAGGAGATATATATATATATATATATTTGTAAACACATAGACACATATATACCACTTCTAGACGCAATTAGAAAAATAAGCACACCAAATTTGGAAAAGAAAATTTACTGTTTTGCCAATTATATTCCCATTTTTGTAGCTCAATCAACTTCAATATGCCAGATAAGTTTTGGGAAAAAATCAAAGTTTTTAGATGGCCATTCAAATTGAACAAAATTGAAAACTTCTTAAGGGTCTGATGGCAATAAAATAAATACTGCAATTCATATTGGGAATATAATCAAGGACATGAGAGGCTATCTAACATGTACTATCCATGCCAGCAAATTGAGCTACTTGGTCTTTTTGTGCATGCTAGAAAGAAAAATAAACATGTCTGAAAACCCACTGGGGCAACATTTGTAGTTTTCCTTGGCAAAGCTACTGTCCAAGTCAACTCCATCCCACCAGAATGGCTGACTCTTCAGGAATTTCAGACAACTGACAGGACCAGGGAAAATTACTAGATGACAAGTGAAAGACTGAAATAGACTCCCCAAAGTATTTTGAACTTGATACACATAAACAAACACACATTTTAACGTACCAAGAACAGAAAAAATTGCATGTAGAACTATGAAACATTATGTACAATTTCAATGTGTATATTGAACTTTATGACAGTGAAAAAACTGTTTTGCTTATTTTTGTCCCCTTCTAAACTTCCTTCAATTCTCTGCTGTGTATTTGTAAATGTTTCATTGATACTTCATTTTTCCTCTCTGTTCCCTTCCCTTCTACCTCTCCTCTTCTTTCCTTTTTTTATCATCTTTTCCTTCTCTTTCATTTTCTTTTCTCTTCTTGTCCCTATATACCAACCTCCACCTCTGCAAAAAAAGAAACTTTCTTGTAACAAATATATATTGTCAAGGTGAACAAATCAAATCATTAGCCATATTAGAGATTGAATATTTTATTTTATACTTTTCTTTTGAGAAGTAGGAGATGTGCTTCATCATTAGTCTTCTGAAATCATGACTAGTCAAGGCATTGATCAGAGTCCAGAAATCTTTCAGAGTTAGTGTGAATAGCTCACGACTGACAAGTATGCCAAGGAGAACTACAGTAATGCAGATAGTTTTACAAGCTAACAATGAAAGGATGAACATCAGGAAGAGAGATGAGAAAAAAGAGATAGTAATACAGAAGAAAAGAAACCATAATCTCTACCCTTTTGTGCCATTCAAAGAGCCATCTCTAAGAGTTCTATATCCAAGAATTATTCCTAGTAAAATATGGGGAGCAGAGGAAAATGTCTTCCAGTAAAAAAAGACAATACTGCTCCTTTTCATAGTTCAGCATAATTTTAAATTTCCACCTATTGATAAATATCGCTATTTTAAAAATGAAATTTTATTGATGACATTTGGTTTTCTACTGTAATTGCTTTCAGGTTTTCTATGTCTCATAATCCCTCTCCACCCTCAAGTCAGCTATCTGCCTTTCCAGAAAAAAATTCCTTTTGTTATAGATAAAACAACTAAGCACAATCAACAAATACAGCTACCATGTCTGATAAGACATATAACATTCTCTACTCATAACTTATGATTTCTCTGAGGAAAACCTTTCCTGGAGCTCAAATGAGTTGTTATCATTACAAAGGGTCAATCTTCATGTTTATGTTCTTTCCATTTCTGTTATGGTAGCCATTCTTTATATAGTTTTGCTTACTTTATTCAAAAACAGTTATGGTAGTCTTCCCAAATTCTTCTGAAATTCTCATATTGATTATGTGAGATTTAAAATTGGATATAAGAGTATTAAACTCCCCTTTAACCTTTCCCTTATATATCTCCCAGACTAGTAAGAGAAAGAAACCTCTGAGCTTTAATTAGAGATGGATTACTTAGCTTTTATTGTTTGGGAGTTAATTAGCCGACAAACAGGTGATGCTGATTAGGGAAATAGGAAAGTAGAAATACAAATAAATAGTCTTAGATATAAGCTTAGTCTATATTCTTTTATGAAACTCATCGAATCCCAAAGCTACCTCTCAGGCTGAGAACCAGCGTCAAACACGTGCTGCCACAGGGGACCAGGGCTGATCACCCGAACATGCCATCAAACCTGAGTCAGTGTGTGTGTGTCAAGAGCGAGAGAGACCACTTCCGTTCTCTCTTCATCTTTAAGCTCGAGTCCCGGAAGTCTCACGTGCTTGGCCATGCTCTCCCGAACAGCAGCAGGCGCACAGTTGTTCGTCATGGTCTCCTCCCTGAAAGGGCGGTCCTTCAAAAACTGGCAGTTCTTCAGTAGTATGTTAGCCAACTCTTAAATATTAGTTAAAAACTTTCATTTTTTTACCACAATTATTACTTATAGTTTAATGACATTCTGTTAATAGAGTAAACTCATGGATTTAGGGTGGGAAGAAAACTCTAAGGTCATTTAATCCAAACCAATCATTTTACAAATGAGGAAACTGAGGGTCAGTGAAGTTAAGGGATCAACATGACACAGGAATAAGTTGCAGAATTGGGATTTTAACCTGTTTTTGGAGTCTAAATACAGTTTTCTCTTCTCTGCATTATGTATTCATATGTTATCATTTTTCTTTTTTTTAAACAAATGGCTTTGCATTAAATGTATGTTGCCTTCAAGTCTTTTTATTTTTGAGAAACATTGCTGACTGCTCCTGGTAAATTTGGATCCCCAGCACTAAACACAATGTCTACCACATGTTGTTGTTCAATCACTACTGAATCCTTATCACTCCATGGACTGCATTATGCTAATATTGTCCATGGGGTTTTCTTGGCAAGAATAATGGAGTAGTTTGCCATTTCCTTTTCCAGAGGTAAACTGGCTAAGTGATTTGCCCAGTGCCACAAAGCTAGTCAGTGTCTGAGGACACATTTGAATTTAGGTCTTCCTGAGTCCAGGTCTAGCACTTTATCCACTGAGCCATCTAACTGCCTCAGTAGGTGCTTGCTTCATAGTAGGTACTTAATATGTGATTGTTAATTGATTGGTTCTTGGAAATCTTGTGTATGAAAAGTTTCTATTATCCTCATTCCCTGGATGAAGCCAATAGAGATAGAATTTGGGGAAGAGGATGAAAACTGCAGAAAGGCAGATTTTAGCTAAATGAATAGAGGAAAAAAAGATTCTTCTATTTCAAGCAATTCAGAAATGCAATGAGTAGTGGTTTCATCCTCAATATATGTCTTAATATATTGGCTTGATTATCATGTGTTGGGTGTGTTATAGAGACAACTCTCAGGCAGGTACAGGTTGAACTGGTCCTCTGAGGTTTCTTTCAGATGTAATATAAAGGCAGCTTTTTAACAATAGAACAGGAATTGCAGAGGGCATAACAGAAATATGAATGGAAGAGGAAAATAGGAAGGTTGAGGGTGGCATGAATTTATGATGGAATAAGAAACAATGGTCAGGAGGGCAGCTAGGCGGCACAGTGGATAAAAGCACTGGCCCTGGATTCAGGAGGACCTAAATTCAAATCTGGCCACAGACACTTGAAACTTACTAGCTGTGTGACCCTGGGCAAGTCATTTAACCCCAATTGCCTCACCAAAAAAAAATAAATAAAAACAAAACAAAAAAGAAACAATGGTCAGACAAGGGATTTTCAGCCTATCTGTTCTTCATAGTGGAGGGGAACTTGAGGGAAGTAGGCTGTTATTCTTTCTTTTTTTTTTGTATAGTTGTAGTATGCAGTCTTTATTGTATCATAGCAGAATGTGGGTTTACTGAATTGCTGATGAATGGTCACATGGATGTAAGTGTCAAGTGTCTGAGGTAACATTTGAACTGAGGTCCTCCTGGACACCATTTAGAGGACTCCAATTTCGTTGGCAACAACCAAAGCATCATAGTCTGGAGCCAGTCGGACATGGGCCTTCTTTTCTCCATCAGGCCGGATCAGTTGATTGACCTTGGCCACATCCATGTCATAAAGCTTCTTTACAGCTTGCTTGATCTGATGCTTGTTGGCCTTGGCATCCACAATGCAGACTCAGTGGTCAAGGGAAACTTAATGATGGCATAGTGGTCGAGTTTGTTTCTCCTCTGGGCACTTTTCCAAGGGTATCTGGGCTGCCTTCCAAGTCTTAGAGTCTTGGGTCGCTGGAAGGTGGGGGATGTTCGGATCTTCTTTTTGTGGCTGTGCACACCCTTCAATACTGCCTTCTTGGCCTTCAAAGCCTTGGCCTTGACTTCTGTCTTGGGGGGAATAACGCTTCCTTCTTCACCTTTGGCACCATCTTAAGGAAAAGGAGCTGTTATTCTTAATAACAGCAATGTTATTTTTCATTTCTTTGAGTAAAAGGTGAAAAGGGGGAAGGGCAGGCACATGGTAGCAGAAAGACATATGTTATCATGTGGTCTTGCCTGATGGTCAACTTGGGGTCAGTGGAGTCTTGGGGCCTGGCTAGTTAAAGAAGGTGGCACATATTTAAGGTATTCACTCTGCAATCTATAGTCAGCTCAACTCTACTCATGAAATGAGTATATTATCATTATCAGATTGGATCAGGGAGAGCTGTCTCCAGAGGTCTTCAGTCCTAGACTAGTGCAACAGTGTAGAGCCAGAGAGGCATCAGAAAAACTAATTTCATGTCCTTTATTCTGCCTGATGGTCAAGGAGATGGTGGGGATGGGGTTTCTTTTTTATTCTTTCTTCCCCCAACTGACAACATAGTATTGAGGACTGAAACCTGGCCTTGGGACTAGGAAATCTATATTTAAGTCTAGTATCCCACATGTACTGGCTGTGGCACTCTGGATAATTTCCTTAATGTTTCAGTGCTTAAGGCAACCAGGATTTCTTTATATCTGAGAAGTCACAAGACCAGTCTCTATCTTGATATCTATCCACTCTAGCAACTCCTGCTCAACTTTCCTAATATGCACTTAGCAATATTGGGTTATGCTCATGACATCTGATCTTCTCCCACCCACCCACCCCCTTCTCTTCCTTCCTCCCTCACACAGTACAACCTGATGGGAGTACCTGTTAAAACAACCTGATGGGAGAAATAAGAAATGTGCAGACTTTCTCTAGCCTGTGAAAATTAGAGAAGCATTTAGCTTCACCTCCCAATCCCTGTTAAAACAATTATATTTGCAATTTTCAGCCTGGTAAACTTAATATTAAATTCAACTCTTCTCCATGAATAGCTGCTCCTCTAGCCTGAGAGTGTCAATTGATGGCCTGAAGACATGATTGCTGCTGAGTTCTCCATAGGAAATATGTTCATGAGTTGAGACTCATGCCCTCACTTTTATGACAAATGGAAACTTTATAGACAATCATCCCTCCCACTCAGATGCAATTAGCCTCAGAATCTTACTTTCCCAGGCAGGGGGGCAGGATGGATCAGTTACACATTAGCTTTCCAGTCCTGATCACAAAGTGCAAGCTGATCATCTGAGCCATGAGATGGAAGGGAGGCATCCTCAAGAATAGAGGTTACCCTGTGAGCATGTAAGGCAGGGGATCTAGAACTCTCTATTGCCCTGAATGAAGGAATGAAGAGTTAATCTTCCATCCACACCTCTTAGTCCTCTAGTCTTGATATTATTGCAAGCATGTCTGTTTCGAGGCTTGGGGGTCTGTGTGCCCTTTCAAGTAGTAGGTGATTTGTAGCTGGGTCGGGAGAGGAGAGAGGAGGCAGTTAGCAGCTGACTGTCATGGGAGTGAGAGTGGAAACCTTTGGGTGAGGACAGAGCAGTATTTCTTCTTCCTTATTTATAATGGAATTACTCTAAAAGCAAAAACTTATAAATAGGATATAGGAATTGGTTTGTCAGGGGGAGGGTTTTTGCTCAGAACCTAAACAAATGTAACTTCCCAGAAAGATGGTTAGTTTTCAAAGCCCTGCTCGATGTCATCATCCCAGCAATTAATACTAAAATCACAATATTCTCCCACACAATTAATTGTCTCTTCCCAATTCATCCACATCAAAAGGGGTAGAAAAAAGGAAGGGACGGAAAGGAGGGAAAGACAGAGACAGAGACAGAGACAGAGACAGAGACAAAGAGAGGGAGGGAGGAAGGGAGGGAGAAAGAGAGAGGGAGAGGGAGGAGAGGGAAGGAGGGAGGAAGGAAGGGAGAGAGATTATAGTTAGATAACTACTTGTCACCCTCTCTTCCACACATGCACATGCACGCACACACACACACACACACACACACACACACACACACACATGAGTACTTGGCATCACTTTCTTGCTTTTAGAAAACATGCTCCTTTTAATTGCTGCTCTCATTATCTTTTATAGCTACAGGATATATTTACATCTCACCATCTCACTGTCTGGCCAAAAGTCACCTAGCATTGATTTTTATATTTAAAAACACTGACATTTGGTGGATGTAGTTGTCAAAGGGCAAGTTAAAACCTTAAGCACATTGGATATTATGAGGGCACTTTGTGTCTTTTATAGAAATGTAGAATATTAATGCAGCAATAAATCAAACGAAACCCCATGAGAAAAATAATTTTCATTTGAAATGAGAAATTTAAGGGCTTTTCCCCTTTTTTTGGTTTCTGTAAAACATATAAATACTTGATTTATAGAACCAAGTTTTGAGGTTATAAAAAGCAGAACATCCTCTTTGGCTGCTGGTACTTGGGAAAAGAAAACAAAAGCATTAATCGAATATAACTTGGTAAATCAAAATAATTTGCCATCATGGATTACTTAGAAGTAGAGATAGCATTTTACCAATACATATAGCCTTGACTTTTCACCTTGCTGATGGTTTTCTTTTAGATGCCTTAAAATGTGTATAACCTCTTTTAGGGCCATATCTCTGGTGTGGATCCCCATAGTCATTCTTTGAGTTGCCTCACACTGGCAGGGAAAGAACATGACCATGCAACTACATAAGAACACACAAAACAGAGTTGTGAGAAAACATGTTCCCCATACTCAAAGGTAGCTTCATTTCAAAACACATAAAACTCTGGGCCAGAACCAGGAAGACCTTAGTTCAAATTCAGTCTTAGACACTTCCTAGGCTTTGGGCAAGTCACTTAATCAGTTTCCTCATCTATAAAACGAGTATAATAATAGCATCTATCATCCAGGGCTACTGTTAGGATTAAAGATAATAATATTTGTAAAATATTTAGCACAGTGCCTGATAGATTATTTTTCCTTTACCTTCTTCACTACTATAGTTTAGAGCCCACATGGGTATGCTTCTATTTATACAAATAGCCATTCACAGTGGTTATATATAAGATCTAATTATGTACTTAATAATAAGGAAAAACAATTATAATAGGATCACATGCACTTATATAAGGCAAAGTCATGATATATGTGTGTGTGTTGTATGTGCATATGTATATGTACATGCACCATATATGTATGTATAGACACTATACATACTATATATACACACATATATACACATATATTTTATATGCATACAAATAATACCTACACCTAGGATACACTCTCCCATCAGTGTCCTTGGGGTCTGTGGGAAACAGTGGGCCCAAATAGAAATGTGGCAGGGAAGCACACAAGCAAGAAAAACCTGCTAGGCTAACTCACAACTGTAAAATTCAGTGGACTCTTTCTGTTTGAGGAACTGTCCATAAAAGTTCCTTGATGAATGTAGTTTTTGTGTTGAACAGATGCTTGCACTGCCAAGATAAGTTGATCCACACCAGGCTTGACCAAGATAGAACACTGATTACCTATCAACCAAACTTGTCAATCTCCTTGGTGACCTCTCTCATTCTCTCCTTCCTAGTTTTTACTTTCCTCAGCTGAAATTCTTCTGCAACAGCAACTATAGTATTCATCACTTCCAGCTTCAGGCAGAGTTGATACTTTTAGATGAAGTAGTATTTGGTATTTTCAAGAAATGGTGTCTTTATCCTAAAATTGGCAAAAAAGCTAATTACACTTCTTTATATAATTCTTTTCCTTCTCTATCATTCAGCAACAGCAGGTAATAACTCACAGAAATGTCTTCTGAATTTTCTTCTCCCTACCCCAATTTTCCCTTCCCTCCTTTCTCCTGTTCTATCTTGTCCTGTCCTGCCCTGTCCTTTTAATAAATTCTTGTTGAATGACTGACCTCAGGGGATAAATACCTCAATACAAGCATGAAAGGAACCCCCACTCTAACATAACTAATAAGTGGTCGTCCAAGATCTTCTTGAAGACATCCAAGGAGAGGGAAATCCCCACCTTTCAAAGTTGCCTATTCCATTTTTGGACACTCGTATTTGTTTGTATTTTAAAAAATGATATAATGCTGAAATGTGCCTCTCGACGACTACCACCATTTGTATATCATTTCATCTTTTTTATGCCAAACAGAATGTATCTAATCAATCTCTTTTCTACTTCAAGAGTTTTCCAAATATTTGAAGACAGCTTCCATTTCCCCCATCTTCTATTCTCTAGGGTAAATTCTCCCAGTCTTTCCTTTTTTCCTCCTTTCCTCTCTCCCTCCTTTTTTCTTTTCCTCATTCCTTTTTCTTTCTTTCCTTTTTTTCTTATTTTCCTTTTTCCTTCCTTCCTCCCTCCCTTCCTCTATCCCTTATGTCAGATGAATTCCACATTAGGAGAGAATTGCCTTGGGATTAAAGAAAATAATTCTATATTAAAGGACACTGGAACATTATTTGTTATAAGGCATAAGGACTATGGTTTGTGTCATGTAGGACATTATGGATGAGCTTGCCTTAAAATGAGGTTTGTGGGTTCTTCAGTTGTTGTTCAGACAATTTAGTAACTATATTGGATGGGAATCGAGATATTTACTATTCTAAATTATGCACATAGTATTTCACTGTCCTTTCTAATTCCTAATTTTTAAATACATGTTGTTGTTTTTTCTTGTTTGTTTTGGCTGTAACCTCATTTATGGAAGGGCTAATCTATATCTTTTTTTTTCCTTTCTGAATCCAGCAGTACTGAACATAGAACCTTACACATAGTAGAAACTATTTAAGCTTTGAACTGAGTTAAAATGGCATTGAGGGGCAGCTAGGTGAGGCAGTGGATAAAGCACTGGCTCTGGATTCAGGAGTACCTGAGTTCAAATCCAGCCTCAGACACTTGACACTTACTAGCTGTGCGACCCTGGGCAAATCACTTAACTCCCATTGCCCCTCAAAAAAAAAATGGCATTGAGTTGGGGCAGCTAGGTGGCGTGGGGCGGCTAGGTGGTGCAGTGGATAAAGCACCGGCCCTGAATTCAGGAGTACCTGAGTTCAAATCCGGCCTCAGACACTTGACACTTACTAGCTGTGTGACCCTGGGCAAATCACTTAACCCCCATTGCCCTGCCAAAAAAAAAGAAAATGGCATTGATTTAACAAGACTAGAATGTACCATGATCTTAAAAAGTTAATCAGCAGAAATATATATGTATATACGTATATGTTTATGTGTTTATACACACAGACACAGAGGCATACACACAGACACATGTACACCCATACATGGATACATGTATATATGCACACATACATATACATGCATACAATCTACTATTAGAATTCTGAAGTGTACTTTGTAGAAATTTACACACACACACACACACACACACACACACAGAGCATCATGTTGTTGCAATAGTCCCATACCAAGGCTCCTACACTGTGTTGGGCCAAGGTCATTCCAGATTCATTCCCAGAGCACAAGCTACAGTGGTAAGAAAACTTGGATGCATTCAATTCAATAACTCATTAAGGGCTTGATCCTGGGGATAGAAAGACAACAAGAAAGCATTCTTTGTTCTAAAGGAACATATATTCTACTAGAGGGAGACCCAACATGTACACATAAGGAGTTAATAAGAAATCTACACAAAGGATTTTCCAGTGGGCAAAAGCACCAAAGACTGGTGGGACAAATATAGGACTTCTTCAGGAGGTGGTATCTGAGCTGTGCTTTGCAGGAAGCTGGGGAGTCTATATAGCTAAGGAATCAGTACTTTAGTAGGCAATAGGAATTCACTTCATTCTTTAGAGATGAGTGTCATGATCAGAACAAATGGGTCCATGTTGACAAAAACAGTTTAAGACCATAAAGTTACACATATATGTCAACTACTATATTCCTACTAAAATGAATTATGAACTGCTTTTTAAAAAACTGGTGATGTGTAGTGCCACAGACATACACTTTATGCGATACCCTCTTTTTTTGTGGGGCAATGAGGGTTAAGTGACTTGCCCAGGGTCATACAGCTGGTAAGTGTCAAGTGTCTGAGGCTGGATTTGAACTCAGGTCCTCTTGAATCCAGGGCTGGTGCTTTATCCACCCTCTTATATTCACACATAAAATTATTCTCAAGTGGTCTGGTTGTCCTGGAAAAAGAGCTAGATTTGGAATTGGAAGAACTAGGTTAGAATGCTGTCTCTGACACTCACTAGCTGTGTGTCTCTGGGTACATCAACCTCTCTGTGCCTAAAGGTGTTATTGTTATTGTTGTTTCAATCTGTCAAAAGAAGTATTTTAGCCAGATGGTTTTTAATTTCATTTCCCAACTTTAAACTTATAATTGAATAAAATAATGTGCTTTTCTAAGAGTCTTACTTAGAAGTAAGGACCGCCTGACACCTGGGAATGCTTTGTTTATTCACATAATGAAGATTCAGCTTGGTTTTGCTTCCCTTAGTTTCTTTTATGATTAATGTATGAAATTGATAGTGGCTTGTATGTGTATTTGTATGTGTTTCAATGCCCTTGTTTCTTCTTTTTCAAATATCATCATCATCTTTGCTGTTGTTTATCTGCTTTGATGCTGGCAGACATGAGTTCTCTTATTCTTCACTCTGGGAAGCTGGACCAGTTGCTTGGCCTTCCCATTTACATTTCAGGTCCTTATACAGCTTTGGGTTCAGCCAACTTGGCTTCTTCCTCTAAATCTCATGATTTACAACCATCTCTGCATTCCTTCCCCCTTGGTGATTTGGGGACCTCTGAACATTAATCACCCAGGATCATGAGATCCTCTTAGGCAGAGAGCCATCACCTCCAACAAATGAGTATAAAGAATGGACATGAGGAAGCAACCTTACGTAAGCCATCCTTGTGTTCATGGATTTTATTCAATGCTTAGTATGGTGTTTTTTTGTTTTGTTTTTTGTTTTGTTTTTTGTTTTTTTTGTGGGGCAATGGGGGTTAAGTGACTTGCCCAAGGTCACACAGCCAGTAAGTGTTAAGTGTCTGAGGCCGGATTTGAACTCAGGTACTCCTGACTCCAGGGCTGGTGCTTCATCCACTGTGCCACCTAGCCGCCCCCAGTATGGTGGTTTTTTTAAAGCACATTGTACTTTTTGAGTTTTTTTGCTTGACTTGAGGAAATTAAGAAGAGTAGAGTTGTGAAAAAAAGGTATCATTTATGAATGATGCCCAGCTTCTTACTTAAGTGATCTGTCCATCAAGGTCTTTATATTTATATTATCATTACTTGTACTTTGTAATTTCTTATTATTGTTTCATGATAAAGGGTTATCACGACTTTATATTAACTGATAACAGATATGCTTGGACATGTAAATTCAATGGCACAAGCACATTTTCTGCTGGGATACAATTGCACAATACGCATGCATGCATACATATATAGACACATTAAAGTTATAGATACATATATGGAAACATGCACATCATAAAATATAGACAATATATAAATGCACGCACATATTTAATGTAAAACCTATAATATGCAGCATTAAATATATACTACGTAATGCAAAATATAATCTTGAGGACAGAGATTGGGATTAGACCTTGATTTCATTGGTGTAAGGAATTCTCACATGAGGAAATCCCTTCTGCCAATGCAGGTTGGTATTTTCTGTGCACCTTATGATTTTACAGTTTTGCATAGAACAGAAGTGTCAAACATGCTGCCTGTGGGTAACTCCCAAGTGCAGCCCTAAAGAGATTAAAATGTAATTGGGAAATACTTAACAAAATAAATAATATAATAAAAGAAAAAGAAGGGAAGAGAAACAAAGGGAAAGGAAAGAGAGGAAGAAAGAAAAAAGCAGAAAGGAAGAGGCAGAAAGGAAAAGAAAGAAGAGACAACTAGCAATTCAAATCAAAGAATGCTTTCCTAAGTTTGCTGGAGCAATAGGAGGCGTAATAACTTGCTAGGTCACAGTTAGTACATGCTAGAGACAGAGCTTGAATCTTTGTCTCCTTGCCTTCACTCTCCCAAGCAAATAAATAATAAGGGAAAATGAATAAGTGAAATAATTCTTATCTACACCTTCACAAAGGGGCACAATATCCCACAGACTCATGTGTTATGGGAAATGGAAAAAAACTTCAATCAATATTTTCAGGTAAATTTGTGTCTTATGTCATATCAAATCTGGGCCACTCAGTTTAGCCTCCTGAAGTTACTTGGCAAGGACTAGAGATAATCTGGCTTCTTAGTTTTAGCTCTTCCCTGAATCACATTCCTCTGGAGCACAGAAGTTCACTCATGTGATGCTCTATTGCCATAGCTAGAATTTGTTGTAGTTGCTTCCTCTTTTGCCATATTCTTCTGTCTGAGCTGGGAGCATTCAGACAACTGCAGCTATTCTCCACTCTTCTCTACCACAAAGGTTTCTTAGCCACTGTATTCTGAGGCTCTGCTCTATTCCTCCTCTTGTCAACAGTACTGTTGATTGCAGAATCGGGAATATCCCCCCTTTTTTGAGTGATACAACCTGGGTCATATGCTTTGTAATAATCAACATAGCATCAGCTTTATCTTTAAATAGCCCTACAACCTCTTATCTGATAAGACCCCAAAAGACTTTTCAGGCAGCGTTGGTTTCTTTACTTCCCTAGACCTCAATTTCTTCATTTTTAAAATGAAGAGGTTGGGATTAATGGCCTCTAAGATCTCTTTCTTTCTTTCTTTCTTTCTTTCTTTCTTTCTTTCTTTCTTTCTTTCTTTCTTTCTTTCTTTCTTTCTTTCTTTCTTGATTTCTTGCCTTCTTGCTTTCTTTTTTTTTTTTTTTTGCAGGGCAATGAGGGTTAAGTGACTTGCCCAGGGTCACACAGCTAGTAAGTGTCAAGTGTCTGAGGCTGGATTTGAACTCAGGTCCTCCTGAATCCAAGGCCAGTGCTCTATCCACTGTGCCACCTGGCTGCCCCTCTAAGACCACTTTCAACTCTAAATTTATTATCACATGGTCCATAATCTTAAACATTTCTCCTCTTTGAAGTCAAGAAGTGATGAGGTCTCTGACAGAAAATTCTCTCCATATCCAGAAACTGTGGATTCTGAATGCAGATTGAACCATACTATTTCTATATTTTGGCTGTTTTTTTTCTTTTCTGAGGTTTTTCCTTTGTGTTCTGATTCTTCTTTCACAATACAACTAATGCAGAAATATGTTTAATGTGATTGTACATATATAACCTGTATCAGATTTCTTTCTGTCTTGGGGGATAGGGAAGGGAGGGAGGGAGAAAAATCTGGGACTAAAATATTATGAAAACAAATGTTGAAAACTATCTTTACATGTAACTGGAAACAATAAAATACTTTTATGATAATAAAAAAGAAGACGTGATGAGGTCTGGCCTAGGATGATGGAGAGAAGTGTATGGATATAAATGAGATGTGAAGGAAGAAGTGACAAGATTTGACAAATGACTGTATAAGTAGCCTGAGTGAGAACAAATAGCTCTAGCTGATGCCAGTGTTACTAATCTTGGGTTACCAGATGACTGGTGCCCTCAACAGAAATTTGGAATTTGGCAGAGGGGGGAGTTTTTAGTCCTGGTCCTTAAGGAACTTCCTTTTTATTGGGATGATAAAAAATTTGTGCAAGCAAGTATATGCTTGCACAAAGTATATGAGAGGTAGCTACAGCTGCGGGCTTCAGGGGAAATCTTTTCATGGGGGTACCATGGTTATGGCTTGAAAGTGGTTGGGAGGGAATGTATTTCACTGTTGAAGAGGAAATCTATCTGCTTTTTCCTGCAACAAATGCCATTCATCAAGTGATATTAGCTATGTGACTGATTCAAGCCTGTTGGCTCTGGGAAAGGCAATTAGGAACTAGGCAGTCCAGTGGACTGCTAGATGTATATAAGTCACCAGTAAGTTGTCCAAAATTGAAGATATATGTGAACAAGTCACAAAGCATCCTCATTTGGCTTAAATAAAGGAAGTATTTGACTTTGGGAAGAATATTAGAGAAGGGAGTCAGGGAGAAACCAATCAAGGTAATGGGACAAATATAACTTCTCCTGATTGGTGGATTGAAGGTTAGCTGCCCTCCTTGTGGCCTATAAAAGCAAACTGGATATTCTCTGAAACTCTTATCTCTTGTAGATTTACTCTTTGACATTTTCTGCATTGTCTCTGAATCACAGGATAGTGGAAAGAGATTTAGCTTTCTTATCCCTCATCCAAGAGCACAATAGAAGTTTTCTCAGAAGTACATTTTATGTGCAGCTTGTACCTTCTGTATGAAACCTTTCCCAAATCCCCTTTAATGTTATTGCCTTCCAAGGTCACCTCTAAATTATCCCATATATATATTTTAAAAATATAATTGACATCTTTGGTTTTTGCATTATAAACATTTCCAGGTTACCCTTACCCCAGGATCGCTCCTTTTTTTAAAAGCAAAATGAGGCAATTAAGGAAAACTAACAATTCAGTGACCTCATCTGACAAAGCATGCAATGTTCCATACCCCCCGTCTCTATTTTTAAAGTGTTCTTAAAATTAATGAACAGAAATCTATTTTCTCTCCCTCCCACACACATCTCATTGAAAAAAAAGAGAAAAACCTTGTAACAAATATTCATAGTCAAACAAATCAAGTTCCTTCATTGGATACTCTTTATCTATCTTTCTATCAATCTATTATCTGTCATATTTTCATATCTATACCTATACCTATACCTATACCTATACCTATATCTATATCTATATTTATATCCATATCCATATCCATATATGCGTGCACATATGCATATGGTACAATACACAAATATATGTTCTAGCAAATCACAAATGCTTATTAATCAAACTTTTTTTTCAAACTCGCACAAGTGAGAGAGACGGTCACATAAAATAAAATGGATAATTTTGATTATATAATTTTTTAAAAGTATTAGTACTAATCCAATAAAGCTAAGGTTAAAAAGGAAGCAAACATCCTTCATTCTTTTTGGTGAGGCAATTGGGGTTAAGTGACTTGCCCAAGGTCACAGAGATAGTGTCAAATGTCTGAGACCGGATTTGAACTTAGATCCTCCTGACTCCAGGGCTGGTGCTCTATCCACTGCACCATCTGGCTGCCCCCATCCTTCATATATTTTATTTGTACATTGTTGTCCGCCTGTTGTCTTCTTCCACTACCTTGTGAGCTCCTTGAAAGCAGGGACTGTTTTTACCTTTAAAATATAAATATATGTATACATTTTTACTTCTACTAATACCTCTGGCACTTAGTGCAATGCCTGGCATATAGTAGGAGCTCAATAAATAAATATCTGTTGGCATGGCTTGTCTTGTTCCACAAAGGTTGCTTGCATAGTGATCATTGAAGCATTATGTCTTTTAAAAATTTTATTTATTTTAATTTTTCTCAATTACATGCAATTTTTCAGTTCCAAATTTTTCTCCCACCCTCCATTCCCTCTCCCCTCCTGAAGCCAATAAGCAATTTTATATAGGTTATACATTACAATAATGTTAAACATATTTCCACGTTAATCAGAACAAAAGGAAATAAAAAACACAAGAAAAAATAAACAAGAACAAAAATAAACAAATAACAAAAATAAACAATAACAAAAAAGCAACAACAAAAGCTTTGGTCTGCATTCAGACTCCATGGTTCTTTTTCTGAATGAGGAGAATATTTTCTACCATAAGTCTTTTGGCATTGTCTTGGATCATTGCATTGCTGGGAAGAGTCAAGTCTATCACAGCTGATCATCACGAACTGTTGTTGACAAGAGTATCATGTACAATGTTCTCTCATTTCTCTCAGAGATTCTGCTCATTTCACTCAGCATCAATTCATGTAAGTCTTTCCAGGTTTTTCTGAAATCCATCTGTTTATCATTTCTTACAGCACAATAGTGTTCCATTACATTTGTTTACCACAACTTGTTCAGCCATTCCCCAATTGATGGACATTCCCTCAATTTCCAATTCTTTGCTACCACAAAAAGAGCAGCTATAAATATTTTTGTACATGTGGGTCTTTTCCCGCTTTTCATGATCTATTTGGGGGTACAGAGCTAGTAGTGGTATTGCTGGGTCAAAGTGTATGCACAGTTTTAAGTCCGTTTGGGCCTGGTTCCAAATTGCTTTCCAGAATGGTTGGATCGATTCACAGCTCCACCAACAGTGCACTAGTGTTCCAATTTTCTCACTTCTCCAATATTTGTTATTCTCCTTTTTTGTTATATTGTATGTGAGGTAATACCTCATAGTAGTTAAAACTAATCTGCATTTCTCTAATCAGTAATTATTGAGAACATTTTTTTTCATATGGCTGTAGATAGTTTTATATTCATTATCTTAAAACTACCTATTCATATCCTTTGACCATTTCTCAACTGGGGAATGACTTGTATTCTTATATATTTAATTCAGTTCTCTATATATTTTGTATATGAGGCCTTTATCTGAAACACTCTCTGTAAAAATTGTTTGAAGCATTATGTCTAATGCTATTGAGCTCATGTATTGTAGGATCTGAGATTTAGAAACAGAAGGGAGTTAGAGTTCTTTATAAAGAATAAAATTTCATTTTATAGATGAGGATCCTGAGGCCCAGAATGTCAGTGTGACTTATTCAAGGACAAAACAAAAATAGTAACTGACAAATCTCTAAGATTAAAATTTGAACTCCTATCATGGAATTTAGCATTTTTCTATAGCAAAATGTTGATTGCCTTTCATCCTTTCTGTATATGTTTTGTATGTACCAAGTTATGTCCATTGTTATCTTGCTATTAGAATATAAGGTCCTTGAAGTTACATTGGTTTTCCTTTATTTATGTCTCTAGTGGTTGGCATGTAGTAGCCTTAATAAATGTTTGTTGACTGACTTAGGATGGTGGCTTGATGAGTAAAGAAAATGAGATGAATAAGAAAAAAGGTGTTATGAAGGAAAAATGACATTATTTGGCAACTGTTTGGATATGTAGGTTGAATGAGAGGAAGTAGTTGCAGATGACACTAAGGTTTTAGACCTGGATAATGAAAAGTATCATTGGTTATACCATAACTGACTGACTATAAAGTCCATGTATTTCAATGCTGCTTTGTTCATCTGCAAGTTACTAACTTCTAACTTTATCCTTGAACCCTGAGTTAACCTAGCTAGTCATAGATGACTCTTTATTGCCCATGTGACCTAAGAGTCTGATAACCTCAAAACCCTATCTCTTGTGCCCCAAGAGACCATTGGATTGGGGCAGAGAGGTGGCATAGTGAATAAAGCAACAGCCCTGGATTCAGGAGGACCTGAGTTCAAATAGGCCTCAGACACTTACTTGACACTTACTAGCAAATCACTTAACCCTCATCGCCCCCCCCCCAAAAAAAAGACCATTGGATTTTCCAATCAATGCATGTCTGAGGGGAATGAACAAACATTTCTCAAGGGGTGAAACCCAATAAATCTATAGCTACATAAAAGTCTCAAAATAACTAATAATTAAAGAATCTAAATTATAGTAACTCTGATGTTCTACCTCATACTCATATGATTAAAAAATTAATAATAAAACAAAATGGCAAACGTTGGAAGACCTGTGGAAAAACAAGCTTGATTCACTATAGGTAAAGCTGTAAATTATTCCAGCCATTCTGGAAAGTAATTTGGAATTATGCTATCAGATTTGTTCAATTTTGTATGTTCTTTGACCCAACAATACCACTACCAATCCTATAGCTGAAAAACACTAAAGAGAAAGGAAACCTACATCTACAGTCTATCTAACAAAAGATTTATGACAGCTCTTTTGTGGTGGCAAAGAACTGGAAATTAAAGAAGTACCAATCAATTTGTGAATGACCAAGCAGATTATGGCATAATAATCTATTGGATTATTATACTACTACAAGAAATGAAGAAAAAGATGGTTTCAGAGAAACTCAGGAAGACATATGAACTAATGCAAACTGAGGCCAGTAAAATTAGGAGAAAATTATACAATAATAGTAAATTTATAATAATGAACATTTCTGAAAGATTTAAAAATTCTGATCATTGTGATAATCAAACATAATTCTAGAGAACTGGTGATAAAAAATCCTGTTTTTGTCATGACAGAAAGAAGATGGAGAATAAGAGATATACCTTCAGATGCCAACATGGGAATTTGCTTTGCTTGACCATGTTTATATAAGAGTTATATATCTCCTCCTTTCTTTTTCAATGAGTGAAGACATGGGGAGAAAAATAATTAAGAGACCAATTCTTTCATGATTATTATGACTCATGTCTTTATAAACTTAGAATTCTTGTTCTTTAATCTCATTTCAACTATTGACAGATTCTGGTCCTTCCATTCCTCTCTCACCCACATATACTTCAAGATCAGTTCTTCTAGGAAGGAAAGCTAGATTTCTCTCAAATAGTCCCACCTGAGGTGACACCCAACAGCACCCTTTAATACCCGGCTTACTATATGAATGTCTAGTCCCATTCATGACTGAATAGACTCTACATTTAAAAATAATGAATAAATCTATATCCCTTTACTTCATAGGATCCTAAGATTAAATTTATTTCCATTCAATTCATTAAATGCCTACTATGTGCTGGGTATATAAAAAATGTAATAGTACTTGACCTCAGGGAACTGCATTCTATTGATGAAAACAGCAAGATAAGTATATATAAAACCTATACATAGCACATAAAAAATTATTGCAAAGGGGAAGGCACCAGAAAAAGGGAGGAGAGGGTGATGGGAAGGTCAGGATAAGTTTTCTTTAGAAGCGGCTTTTGAACTATGCTCTAAAGGAAACTAGTGATTCTTTGGAGAAAAGGTGAGGTCAGAGAGTATTTCAAGACTGGGAGCAGCCTAAGCAAAGGATTGGTGATAGAAGGATTATTATAAAAAAGCCAAGGTCACCCACTGCATCCTGGGTCATTGCTAGTCATCTTGACTATGAAGAAGGGAGTGAGGCTAATGGCTTTATACAGCTCTGCCTCACTTAAATACAATTCAGGTGCAAGTCAAGACATAATCTCTTGGGGTCATTGGTCCTCCTTGTGAATGAAAGACCATCACCACTACTACCAACAACAACCACAACAACAATGTGCAGAAATCAGGCTCACTTGACCTGAATGTACTGCACAAAGGAGAATCATGTGTAATCGTCAGGAAAAAGTAGTTTGGAGACAGTTTGTAAAAGGCTTTACATATCAAACAAAGGAGCACGAATTAAATCCTAGAGATGAAGAATACTAGAGCAGCTAAGGCAGGAGAGTAAACGAGGGAGCCAAAAGGTTATTTATTCCAAACCCTTCACTTTATAGATAAGTAAGGTGAGGAATATGAAACCCAGAGAAAATGACATGACTAAGGTCTCACAGAGATTTAGTAGCATAGCTGGAATTTGAAACCAGTTTGCCTGACCCGCAAATACAGGCTTCTTTCCATGATAACAAGTTGACTTTCAATGATTTTTTTGTCTAGAACAGCTTAATGCAGCACCAATGGGGAGGTGGTTAATATTTTAGTGAAATGAGGTTATAGAATGAGGGGCAGTTATTTAGCACTTTCAATGAGAACAGTTAGAGACTGGCCTATACCCCAAAACTGAGTTAAGTGATGTATTTGTCATGAACCCAGATCTGTGCCTAGGTTGAAAGTGCACTCTGTCCTCTTCTCAGCCTTGCACAACCCCTCATTTCCTTCAAGGGTCATGTCATTCCAAGGCTTAAAGGGGTCTTTCCTGACCTCTCCAGTTGTTAGTGCTTAATGCTTCCTGAAATCATTTCACATTTATTTTGCATATTCTTTGAACTTACTTACCTCTTTGACCTCAGCGAAGATTTTTTTGATTTTTTCTCATTTATTTTTGTAGTTCATTGAACATGATAAGTGCTTAATAAGTGCTTGTTGAACTGAATTAGAATACTTGCCAAAGCAAATAGCTTTTTTCTAGTCACACAATGATTTCATAGGTGAGGAAGTGACTGATCCAAATTCATATGGTTAGGAGCAGGGCTGGAATTTTCTGGAATGCCAGTGAAATGCTCTCTATGCTATGAAATCCAATCCGCTAAACATTAATTAAATCCTTTTTATGTTCAGTGAATTGTACAAATGTGCTAGGGACTATAATAAGCTCTGAGTATAGAATTAATAAAATAAATAGTCACTGCCCTCAAGGAGCCTATAGTTTAATGGGGGGATGACAACATAAAAAAGGAGGCAGGAATCCAGGTGTAAGGGAAAAAGACCAGAGATACCTTGATCCATGCAATTCAAACCAGGCAGAACACCAGCTGTAAAGCAAAGTATTTGAGAGTCCTGTATCTGTCCTCTACAAGGAAGGCATTGGGAGGAATTTGACATTCCACCCTCTAGCCCTCCAATCAAAGGGGAGAGGAGACTGAAGGAGGTGGCATCAGTCAAGGCTTGAGTTAGCAGTATGGTGATGAGATTAGAGATGATTTTGAATAACTGTATCAAATTTAATTTATCCAAGAGTCAGTTAAAGTCTATGTACCCTCATTTCTAAGGCAAGAAATACCACTCAAAAAAGTGTGTTGGATTTCAAGTCAGGTAGCTTGGATTCCACTTCTAACTCTCTTTCTTATGACCTGACTGACCTTGGACAAGTTACTTAATCTTTCCCAGTCTTCAGTTTCTTCATTTATTGAATGAGTAGGTTAGACTTTAAGGCCCCTTCAATTCTGAGTCTATGCTCTGGGCATCTTCTTGACATCTTGCCATTCCCACTGCCACTCCTTCCTCTAGACCATTATTCCTTCAGTTACTATAGCCTGGGGGCTTACTGGATTGAGCTTCAGAACTCCTGTTCTGAGGGAGCCATTGTCCTGGTGGGTAAGTTTTTGATCACATACACACTTGGCCCAGTATACTGGGCTAGGCCCTAGCCAGGGTTGTTGTGGAGAGCATTTTCCATTATGAGTGCTTTGGAATTGTCTTGGACCATGGTATTGCTGAGAAGAGCTAAGTCTATCACAGCTGATCATCACATAAAGTGGCTGTTACTGTGTATAATGTTCTCCTGGTTCCAATCAACTTCTTAATGGTTCTTTTCTCCATCCCAGTGACTTCCTTTTCTGAGGTCAGAACACATCTTTCTGATAACCACTTCCCACATATATAGTTTCTCCATTTGAAAATATAAGCTTCTTGAGGGCAAAGGATGCCTCACATTTGTATTTGTTTCTACAGTCATTACTTAGCATACAGTAGGAACTAAATATAGTTTAAACTTTTTATTTTATTCATTTATTCATTCATTCATTCATTCATTCATTCGTTTATTTATCCATTTATTTATTTATTTTTTATTTATTTGTTTATCTATTTATTTGTTTATTTATTATTCGTCTATTTTGAGGGGGAATGAGGGTTAAGTGACTTGCCCTGGATTACACAGCTAGTGTCAAGTGTCTGAGGTTGGATGTGAACTCAGGTCCTTCTGAATCCAGGGCCAGTGCTTTGTCCACTATACCACCTAGCTGCACCCAGTTTAAAAATTAATCTAAGTTATTTCTACCTGTGTGACCCTGGGTAAGTCACTTAACTTCTTTCTGCCTCATGTGAAATGGGTATAATAATGCATCTACCTCCAAGTGTTTTGCGAGGATAAAATTAAGTAATATTTGTAAAGCTCTTTGTAAACCTGAAGTATTTCATAAATACAAGCTATTATTATTATTATTTAAACATTTTTCAAACAAAGAGGCTAACTTTCAGTTAAACAGGATATTCAATTCCTTGGAATTCTCCATGCCTTCCACCTCTCTAAGCTCTTCATCATTCTTACCAGTTGAGATTTTGCGGTAAAATTTAACATTTGTATGTTTAAAGTGCCTTCTCCAAAACTTAATTCTCAACATTCCTATAATCTTACCTTGTTTTTACAGACTGCAGAGGGCGAAGAGGAGTATAACATAACATATGAGAATGTCTTTACATTTTTACATGACCGCCCATATAGGGGTTTGGGGCAGGTTTATGTAAATTTTATGCAAAAATGCTCACTTTTATGCAAAATACTTGTCCTCCTAACTTCATCATCATTCACTTAACAGTGGCCTTCAGCAAGATCCTACAAAGCACCAGTGATCAATATAGATCCCTTTGTCTGGGTTTTTTTTTTCTTTTCAGAATTTATCACCATGTTATTCAGGCAAGCCTAGTCTCTTGCTACATATAAATGAGGTTGAAATAAACCCTTGCCCTTCCTCTATTCACAAACTTCTAAATCACCTGCTCTTGAAGTGAGCTAATCATGTGGTCATTGGTCCATTAGGAGTTTCTTCCAGTTTCTAAGTTCACTTAGCATATCCTATCCAGATACATTTTCAGGACAATCTCTGGAGGGTGAAATTAATTTGCATGACAATTTCTCAAAGGGGCAAGTCCAGTTTGAACTTGAATTCAAATCACCATCTAATCCCATTTGCTTCTGAATGATCCCCCTTTGCAGCCTACTGCATCAATAGCCAAGTTTAGAAATGAGCAAATTCTTGGCAAAGAGGCCATATGGTGATTTTAAACATAGGACAATCTTAGGTTTTGTAGAACTTTCTTGGGACTGATGGAGGCTCTTCTCTACTATCAAGGCTTATCTTCAAAATAACAATGTTTTCTTAAATTAACTTGCCTGAGCTCAAATGACACAATTGCACATAATAGTGAGATCAAATTAGCTTATTCTCCTTTGTAACTTTGAAGTGTTTTAACTAACTCAAATAATAGTATTCCAAATTTCTGCCTCATGCAATGTGCTCTATAAAAATAGATTTGTAACAAGAACATTTACATAGTCCTAGACAAGTTCTACCAACACTGTGGTAATATACTTATTAAAAATAGAATCATGGAATTTTTGGGTTGGAAATGAACATGGAAGTCATCGAGTCATTCTATAGTATCTCTGACAAGTGGTCATCGAGTTTCTGCTTAAATATTTCCATGAGGCAGTCCATTCTGCTTTTCTACATCTCTGCTAAAATTTTCTCTTTTGGGGCAGCTAGGTGGCACAGTGAATAGAGCACTGGCCCTGGATTCAGGAGGACCTGAGTTCAAATCCAGCTCTGACACTTATCACTTACTAGCTGTGTGACCCTAGTCAAGTCACTTAACCCCAATTGCCTCACCAAAAAAATAAAAATAATAAATAAATAAATGAATATTTTTTCTCTTTTTAAGCAAACTTAACATCTTCCAATTTCTCCTACTTTTTTCCATTTTTCAGGGTTTTTCAGACAACTTAGAGGGACCTTGAACTAGTTATTTAACTTTCCCAGGCCTCAATTTCCTCATCTGTCAAATATGAAGGTTAGATTTCATGGCTTATGAGGACCCTTATGGCTCTTGATATGATACTGTGACTATGTTAGTAATACTCTAGATATAATTTGTTTTGTAATTCTCTTGAAAAAAATCTTCAGGCTTGAATGTATTACTGATATGGAATCTCTAACAATATAACACAGGACTATTTCTTAATCTGGGAAGCTAGGTGATGCACTAGGTCATGAGTAAGGAAGACTCATCTTGAGTTCAAATCCAATTTCAGACTCTTACTGGCTGTGCTGGGCCAGTTACTTAGCCCTGTTTGCCTCAGTTCCTCATCTTAAAATGAGCTAGTGTGGGGACCAATTGGGGAGTGTTAGCTAAGCAGCTCACCACAATATTGGGGCAAGGAAGGAGACTGGCAGCCTCCCTCAAAACAGAACAGGATTAATTTTAACAAGAACGAACTTAAAAAAACACACACACACACAAACAGGATCAGTAGGATCAAGGGAAAGGAAATAAAATGGGGAAAGGGAAATTATACAACCTGAAAAAATACCACTGCCCAGGAATCAGCTGAGAATACACAGCACCGCTCCTGTTGCCTTCCAGCTTCCAGCTAGAATGGCCAATTCTCCTCCCCCTTCCCAGCAAACCCCAAAAGCCCCCAACCAATTAGCTGGCTGCTCTGACAGTCCTAAGACTGCCCTCACTAGGCTTCCAATCATTATAATTTTTCCAGGCTCATGTAGGCATTGGTGAGTGGTGATGACGTGAGGTACCAGTGCCATGGGGACAGCTACACCCAGTGGATGGAGCATTGAGCCATTTGTGGAGCCCCAGAGGCCAGTGCGCATGCTGAGGTGTTTTTTTTTTTTAATTCTAGTCAAAATATGGGGTCATAAAAAACCTCAAATAACAATCAATTCTTTACACTGGAGAAGGAAATTGCAAACCACTACAGCATCTTTGCCAAGAAACCCCAAATGGAATCATGAAGAATTGGAAATGACTCAACAACAACACAACAACAACAAATTTCTAAATATTATAGGATAAGATGATATTAAATTCTGTCTGTTAAATAATGTCTATCCATCCATCTGTTAAAAAAACATCTATCTTTGTCTGATACATTATATTCTATCTATTTATACCTATCTAATCTCCATCTTTTATCATCTTTCTGTCTTCCTCTCCTTCTTCTTTCCTTCTTCCTTCCTTCTTTCTTTTCTTCCTTCCTTTCTTTTTTCTTTTTTCTTTCTTTCTTTCTTTCTTTCTTTCTTTCTTTCTTTCTTTCTTTCTTTCTTTCTTTCTTTCTTTCTTTCTTTCTTCCTTCCTTCCTTCCTTCCTTCCTTCCTTCCTTCCTTCCTTCCTTCCTTCCTTCCTTTCTTTCTTTCTTTCTTTCTTTCTTTCTTTCTTTCTTTCTTTCTTTCTTTCTTTCTTTCTTTCTTTCTTCCTTCCTTCCTTCCTTCCTTCCTTCCTTCCTTCCTTCCTTCCTTCCTTCCTTCCTTCCTTCCTTCCTTCCTTCCTTTCTTTCTAAAATATCCATCTATTCATCCATCCATTCATCTGTCAATATAACTAAATAAAATAGATTCTTTTTATGTAACCTTATTGAACTTTTGGCTTATAGTGAATGAATATGATTGAGTTAAATTTTGCTTTATTATGCTGCATAGCAATTTGATCTTCATAATAGTAATTTGGATACCATTGGCACATGACAAATCAGATCTTCCTTACCCTAGTCACCAAATCTTAACTCATGGTTATAAGTCATGGGTTAAGTGGAGTATAAGTTCCATGAAGGAAGGAGGTATTTAATGTTTGTCTTCAATTCCTCAATCCCTATAATTGATCCAGGAACATAGGGAATGCTTATTAACTATTTAATAAACAGAATTGAACTTGATTTCTAAAAGGGTTTTGTTGTTCTTGTTTTGTTGGTATTGAGTTAAATTATATTAACATATAAAACTATTCTATCAATATTTTAGAAGCATATCATAGTAGAGGTCTTATCTCTTCTAGCTTATTTGTATCTTTCTCAGAGTCCAACCCCATATCATGCTTTACATCTCATCCAGCTGTCTGAACAATTTGCCATCTCCTCTACCTATGTCCATATTTTCTCAAGCTGGAATTGAGACTTCCAAGATGGAATTCCAGAAGTTATGTACACACATTTTTTGAGGCACCCCTTCCATTAGGGCTTAGTTGTCTTTTTTAATTACTAAGTGCAAATTCACTTGGTCACTGTATATCTAGCTGGTCTGGACCAGACTATACTTCATATCTAATCCAGCTGTCTACTGGGACATCTTACCATGTGTCATGTTGCTCCCTACCTCCCTCCCTCTCTCTCTCTCTCTCTCTCTCCCTCCCTCTCTCTCTCTCCCTTATTCACCTTATTACTTTCTTTCTTCTGCTCTGGGCACAATAATTAAATCCATCCTACATTGCTTTTGTAAAGAGCATGTCAATTGACTTTCCTCCACTCATCATTCCAGTGACTTGCCAAAGCAGAAATCTCTCTCCTACCTACCAGTTCCTTACAAGTGTGGTTTCCCCTATTCAAAAGTAAGCTGCTTGAGTACAAAGCCTGTTTCAGTTTTATATTTCAATTCCCAATCCATGTCACAGTACCTAGAAAATTTTTAAAAATACCGAATAAATGCCCTTTTCATTCATTCATTTGTCCATTCAATCTTTCACTGAATAAGTATGCCTGTAGCCTGAAAAATATGAGCTAGTTATGAATAATTTTAATTGATCTTATCAGAGGAATCTGCTTCATTTCTGCTTCATTCATAAACTGCTATTTACTTATAAATAAAAATAGACAAATTCTATCCCTCAAGTCCAAGCAGTAGATAGGTAGTTGTTTTTATTAATCCCAATACAGAATTGTATGTGACTACTAACAAATAACCAACAGGGCTGAGACGCAAATCAGCCAGGTAATCCATCCAGATACAATAATAAAGCAACCTCTTGGTCTAGTCCCTACAATAGCACATTGAGAAGCAAATGGGAACAGTATTTGCTTACAAAAAAAAAAATCCCTGAATTTGCAGATCCTTCTTTGTTGGGCTTGAGGCTAACCAAAAAATGACTAGGCCAAGATGGATTTCATATATGACATCTGATGATATCACCAATCTGACCACCAACACTGCACTAATAGCACCCAAATAGACAGACACACAGCCATGCCCCCCCAAATGGTTCCAGTGGCTCCCTAGTGCGTCTAGAATAAAACACAAAATCCTAAGGCTAGCATTCAAAGCCCCCCTAAGATACTACATCTTTCACCTACCTTTTCAGTCTTATAGTATATTATTCCGTTCCACATAATCCTTATTCCAGGTCAATTGGCCAGCTGATTATTCCACATAAACACTACTCCCTATTTTGGTTGTATGCCTTTGTCTGGGACATTACCCTTATCTGGAATTCACCACAGGCTTCCCCTCCCCTCTCCTCCATCTAGCTCTCTCTGTCTTGTAGGATGCCAAGCTTCTTTCAAAGCCCAGTTTAGGTGCCACCTCCCACGAGGGACCTTTTCTGATTCTGCCACATGATAGTCCTCTCCATCTTGCATTTATTCATCTGTGTACATATTCTATTTCCCAGGAGAATACAAGAAATTTGAATGCAGTTACTATTATTATTATTTTTTGCCCTTGCATCTCCAGAAATTAGCATAGGACTAGGCACCTAGTAAACACTTGATTAACATCTGTTGAATTTGCAGTTGGTGATCTCCAATGTTTTCCCCCTTTTGCCAACATGGTCAAATGGTGTTGACTTTAAGTAACAAAAATGAAATGTTAGAACAATACAAAGAGAAGGTCCTGGCACAATTTCTCATTATCTAGGCTGGGTATATAAATAAAAAGGGATACAAAAGCTGAAGCATTATTCAGCTATGAGATCTGATTTTTTCTGCGTGTGGCACAGACACAATGGGAAAGCTTGCTGAGGATCAGAAGTTAATAAAGACAGCATCTGTGTTGCTATTATACTCTAAAACAATGCAAAACGAGCAGCTGGAGTCATTCTCGACTCCCTCCCTCAGCCCCCATTTCTAATCAGTTGCCAAGTGATATGGATTCCACCTTCTCAACATCTCTACTCTCTGTTTCCTTCTCTCCATGTCTCCCCACTCATATAGCAGCCACTCTAGTCTAGGCCCTCATTAACTTTCTCTGGGTCTTTCACAAGAACATCCTAATTGGTCTCCCTGCCTCCAGTCTCTCTCCATTCTGTCCTTCACAAAGCTGCCAGACTGACTTTTCTAATCCATGACTTTGGCCATGACACTTCCTTCTCTAAGAAAATGAATTCATTCCCTACTCCCTCTGGATAAAGTATCAACTCCTCTTTTTGGCATTCCAGGCTTTTTACAATCCAGCTCCAGCTAACCTGTTCAGGGTGATGCCTCATCACTCCTCATCAAACAAATTGGGCTATTTATTGTTCTCTTTGCAAAACATACTATCTTATAGAGGCACAGAGAGCTGGAAGAGACCTCAGAGGTTACCTGTTCCAAGCTTCATATTTTCATAGGAGAAAACTGAGATGTAGAGAACGAACATAAGTTAGATACCCAAGGTATCACTAGCAGTAATCATGAAAGGTGGGATTTGAACTCAAGTCCTCTGAATCCAGAGCCACTCCCTCTCTTCTTTCACAGTAGCTGTGTCTCACATTTGAAGTACTGTAGCTTCTCAGGTCTTGCAACCTATGGTTCTCTTTAAGATTCATCTCAAACACCAACTCCTTCCTTAGATCTCCTTGAGCTCATGTGTTTATTGATCTGGGAATAGGTTATATTTCACCTCCTTTGAATAGCAGCATGTAAACACCTTGTGGGCAAGGATTAGCTTCCCTAGCAATGTAGCTATTACAGACTGGTGAACCTTAGGCATTTAATAAATGATTAGTGATTGAGTAATTGATTTAATCCAATTGTGCAAGATTGTACAACCAGTATGTGTTAGAGGTGGGCCTCAAACCCAGGAATTTTTTCTTTTCCTCCACTTCTCTAGCTTTTTGTTTGGTCTCTCTTGCTCAAGTCTCTTCCCACTCTATTCTATACTCAGCTGTTGAACTACTCTTCCTAAAGCACAGACCTGGTCATATCACCCCTTTATTCTATAAATTCCATTATTCTGATCCTGGCTTTTGTAACCTCATATGTGGGCATCATCAGTCTTCCTGCCTGAAGTCTCTCTCAACTCTAATCCCACCCTCCTTTCAACTGATGGAGTGACCATTCTAAAGCCTCAAAATGTGATTTCCCCATTCAATATTCCCTATCACCTCTAGGACCAAATATAAACTCCTCTAGTTGGTGTTCAAAGCCTTGAATAACCTGATCCCCTCCCTATGTTTTCAGTTCCCCTAGAAGTTACTCATACCCATGTACTCTCACTTGTACCTTACTCACACCCATGTATTCTGTAATCCAGTGACACCACCTTTGATGAACTTTACAGGCCAGATACCATCTGAATTTTGATGAACTGCCTCCTATATCTGGAACTTTGTCCTTCCTCATCTTCACTTCATGACTTCCTTCAATTCCTAGCTAAAATTTCCCCATCTGTGAGAAGCCTCTCTTCTTTCCCTTTAATGTTAATGTCTTTCCTCAGTTGATCATCTCCAAGTAACCTCATATATATCTTACTGATGTGTAATAGTTTCCATGTTCTAGACTGTGAGCTCCTTGAGAACAGGGACTGTTTTTTTGCCTTTTTTCCCCCTTCAGCACAGTGCCTGACACATGGTGGGCAGTTAATAAGTTTTCATTTGACTTTATACTGTGCTAACTCTCATTTCACATTAATTTTGTTAAATATATAGGCAAAATAATATTATCAACAGATGTTAGGGGCTTCATCTATAGAATTATAGAGAAGACAAGTTAACTTTACCTGTGGTAACAATAAAGTAAGGGAACTTCAATAGTATATTTTCCTGTTATTGGGCTCCAAGATTTTTGCATCATCTTAGATCAATCATTTATCACCCAAATCACATGGGACAAAAATTTTCAATCATGTGGTTTGGCTCAGAAAACTTCCTTCTTTCATTAGCCTCTCCCCATGCTCTTGTTTTTGCTTATCTCTATGAAACTATAGAAAAACTTGATATAAAGGGAAAGCATGGAATAGCTTGGGTATAGAAAGAGCATCTCAAGAGCCAGGACAATAGGTTGCTTCTCCTGGGTGGCTGGGTTTGACCTGAGTGGAGTACATGGTGCTGATTGAATCCTTTCTAGTTTAGAGAAGAGGGAGAAAAGGCAAGGGTGAATTTCTGTGCAGTTTGATCTCAAAAATATAGTGCAGACACACCAATATTAAGAACCTGGTAGAAATCCCATAATAGAGAAATAGTTGAAAGATATGAACATGTAGCTTTCAAAAGAAGTACAGTGGAAACATGCCCCAGAACAGTAAAAAGTAAAATAGTGTTTGTTAAACACAAATTACATGCCAAGTACTCTTTGAAATACAAATTTAAACACTTCTGGGGCATCTTCTCTCAGATGTCACTCATCAAACTGTCAAAGATAATAAACATAAAATGAGGTAATACTGGAGTGATAGTGGTAAGACAAGCAAGCCAATACCTTATTGGTAGAGCTATGAATGAATCCAAATGTCACCTTCTCAAAATCAATTTGGAGATACGCAAATAAATAAATAAAGTTACTAAGTCAAGGATCATATGACTGAAAATATATCCCAGGTAGATCAACAGTAAATAATAAAACAGTTCATAGTTATTTCTATAGTAATAAAAGTCTGGAAAAAGATAAATGATCATCACATGGGAAACAGATGAATTATTTCTAGTACATGAATGCAAAAGAAGAATGTGCCAAAGGAACAATGTTGAGAGGATAATGTGGTGAAGTGAATAGAGGATCATTTTTAGAATCATGAAGACCCAAGTTCCCATGCTGCTTCTGATAAAATATTACTGTAAGGGCATATTCAAATTACAGGCAAGCTCAAACACTTTATTTTGCATATAAGTTGTTGATTTGCACTGCCAGTCACATAATGATGAAGAAGAGGAAATCATGGGAAGATTTACATGAACTCTTGGAAAAAAAAGAAAGCAGAACCAGGAAAATATCATACTACACTTATATAAATTAAGACAATCCCAAATAGCAGCATATCTAATATAAAACACAATGATCAATATTGCTTCATGATTGAATGTTGATGTTATTGGATGCTATTAGAAATACTGCCTTCTCAGGAGCGATAGAATGGACTTTTGGGACAAGATGTGACAACCTCTGTTCAACATTGCTTGTTGTATCAGATGGTTTTCCTTAATGGTTTTGTTATTGTTGTTATAAAGAAATATACTCTGTGGAGAAGGGGAGTGATAAGAAAATAATTTTAATGTAAAGTAGAAAATTCACACATAGATTGTAATTCAGAGTCCTCCACTTATTCCAAAGAGTGAAGGGACCAGAAGGAGGCAGTATCTGAAGTAGAGCATTAGTAAGGGTGTGGCAATTGAGGCTTTGATCCATGGCACCAACCTCTGAGGAAGAAGTCCCTCTCCTTCCTTCTGTCCTTTTTTAAACCCCCATCCCAAGGTACCAAGAGGGTTTTGTCTCTCTCCAAAAACCCTAAGGGGTCATACTCTCAAACACCTCATTGTCACACTCTACCATTTGCCAAGTACTGGGTCTTGTCTACACTAAACTTAAGCGAGTATGTGTATAAGAGAGAGAGTAGTTCCATTCTTTGAGTGCACTTCCCCAACTTTGCCCCAGGTACCATCATTCTTAGTTTATAGCCCTGAAAAGTGGTCAAAACCAATACATGTAATAGATTTTAATTTAAAATATATGTTGGTAGTTATTCAAGTTCTTGTAATCCCATTTTGAGGGTATTAATATCACCCATGGATTTTTAAAATTTTCTTTTGATATTATTATCTCCTAGAGATATCTTGTGAAATAATCTTTCAATGCTTGCTCTGGTCCAGAAACACTTCCAACTTCATCTTCCTAAATGCCATATAAACTCCTCGAGAATAGGGAGTGCTTCATTCTTTGTCTTTCTATCTCCAGCACCCAGCATATTCAGTGCTTGATAAATGATAGTTGGTTTGTCAATTGATTCATAAAGCAATACAGTAAGGATGTGTTAGGGATCCAATGTCGTTAAATGTGATTCACCATGGAGATGCTGTCAGCTTTGTTTCATTTGATGGTATTTGTTGCCCTGCCAGTTTCATCCACAAATGCTCTTGGGATAATTTGACTTATTTGAGTTTCATGCCAAGGTTTCTACAGACCTATTTTCACTTTCACTGATTTTTGCTGTTTTATAAGGTGATATTAATAAATGAGTATGGATTCACGGACCACTATAGCTCAGAACTTCCTCCATTTTCTACCATATTGTTCTGCAACACAATCTGGGTATCCAGATTGCCTCTGGCTGCCATCCCTCTCTGCTTGGGAAAGGGTTCAGTTATTGGCTAGTCAGGACTGTTTCTTGGTTCCTATAACCACCCCCTGATGGTGACCACTTTACATTCTTGTAAGAAAAAGCTCTCCATTCACTCTCCTCATTACTTGTGACCCCATGTTCCCTCAGAGCTCAATTCAACAAGGGCTACTGTGGATCCATTCCTCCATCTTCCTTATTATTGTTATCTGCCTCTTAAAATTACTTTGTATCACTTTTCACATACTGAATATCTGTTTATCTATATTCACATTGAATCCCCTGAGTAGAATATGTCAGAGACATTGGGTTTTCTTTTTATATCTAGAGTAACTAACACAATGCTTTGAATTGTTTATTGTATGAATATGGGCACATCACTTTCATAGCCTTAGTTTCCTCATCTGTACATTTCAGATTGACAGATATATCTCACAGGATTGTGTGGGTGCAGAAATCGCTTCAGCAACTTAAAAGTGTTCCACAAATGTAAGTTTATATTATATATGCTCAGCACCAATCCTTTCTTTTGGTTTTCTTTACAGTCATTATTTCATCTTATTGATGCATTTTGTTTTGATTTCACAGATATTTCTGGGCACACCCCTCCCCCAAACACCAGATGGATTGTCCCTTCTAATAACAACAAACAGTAAAAAAAAAATGCATCATAGCATCTGCATCTGTCACATAGGAACTATTGGGCACTTCAGGCCCCCCACTTCTCCATGAAAAGAAGAGCTTTTCAGCTTTTTTAGGTTTCTATATTTAATGTGCATTCTGCACAAAACACAAGGGGCTGTCGCAATAGTCCCTGCTGCTGACAATTGTGAACTGCACCTGAATAAAACTGAACCCAACCCTCACACACCTTGGAGTGTTTTTGGTTATGCTTGTTCTTTACATATCAACACCACTTGAAGGCTGTTCTTCTAAAGGTAATCAGTGTTCAATGAGAAGGATTGTCTTTTAATAATAAAACCTTCAGGAAAAGAAAAAATAGAAACAGAAAAAAAAATCCTTCTCTCTCTAGATCTTTTCCACTCCCTTCTAAACCCCTTAGCTTGAACACAAACACAGCATCCATTTACAGACGTGTATTTCATAATGCAAGGGCCTCTCTGATGAGTAGAAATTTCCCTCAGGAACACCACACTGGCATCATTGCCTGGTCTCTTCCTAAAGCCGTGTGATGCCTGCTGACTCTCTGAACAGTGAGAAGAAACAACTCCTTTCCTCATCTAATGTTATTGCAGCTGGCTCATGGTGGCAGCTCAATTACCCCTGTTGAAACCTGAGTTAGGATTTAAGGTTTTTTCCACCCTCTTTTCCCCTTCAATAGAATACAGAGTATAAATATAGCCTGATTTTTAAAAAATCAGCACCTTCTATGACTTGGAAAAATTCCACTCATCCTGACCAACTCTTCTGACTGATCCCAATACTTGTCCACCTTGTTCCCTTCCCCCGCCCCCAAACAGGCTTTCTCATGTTTCTAAAAAGAGGGGCAGCTCTATCAATACATTTATGAAATAATTAGATTTTATTGAATGATAAAATATTTCTCTAGTAGATAGCAGTGCAGGGAACTCAGTCTTACTATACAACTCAGTTATATTAAGAGACTGTTTTCTAAAATTTAAGGCTTGTAGTCCAGTATTGATACCTTAATAAACTCACATTAGAGGTCTAATTTCTGTACCTAATCTCAGCAAAGATGTCTGTGATTTCATCTAATAAAATTATATCAAATGAGATAACATATGTAAAGCACTTTGCAAACCTTAAAGAGCTATATAAATATAAATGCTAGTTATTAACTATGATAAGTCACAGCAAGAGAAGTGCCACATTAACTGGTCACATGGATCTTTTGCTGCCAGGTCACTAAATACATACTCTACCTAGCTTCACAGTCATTTCCAGGTATACTGCTCCCTCCCCCACTTGGCAGCCACATTTTCCCTTAGTACAGAATGGTTGATGTTGACCTATCCTGAATAACCTACACATGGAAACAACCAATGGAGCACAAGAAAGCAAGCATCTCTCAAGTGCCTACAATGTTCAGGACAGTCTGATGTCATAGTTGGGGTGCTGACCTTGGAATCAAGAAGGCCTTGTTTCAAGCTTCACCCCTAACACATACTGCCTGTGTTACTCGGGAAGTCACTCAACATCACAATCTTTAAACAACTCTGTAATTCCAGAGCAGCCAATCAGCATAAGTTGAGGAATGTCCTCATTGGGAGTTCCTCATGCCAACAAAATGACAGTTTTCAAAAAAAAAATGCATTACCTAGCTCATAAGTTTGTTTTGTTTGTTTTGTTTTTGTGAGGAACAAGGGAGATAAGATACATTGTATTGCACAAATTATGTCAGATATAATTATCAGTGAATAAAATATAAACTCTGCAGCCAGGCATTCAAGGCCTTCTATAGTCTCACTCCAGACAACATTTCCAACTTCGCCTCATTCTTCCTCCTTTCCACTTTCTAGTTCAAATTAAATTGGATCCTTCAAAGTTAGGTAATTCCATCATGCTACCTCCAGACTTCATGTGCATTTTTCCCATGTTTAGAATAAACTCTTGTATGTCTGAAATCATTCCCTTCTTTCAAGAGCCAGCTCAGGTTGCTAGTCTTCCATGAAGTCTTCTCTAAGGCCCTCATCCCCATTGCTACATTAGTGTTTGCTTCTTACCCACACTTCTCTATTTAGAACTTGTTAAGGTGCTCAGTTTAACTTGTTGGATAGTTATTTGTCCATGTTTTAGTGCTTCTTATTAAATTGTTATATCCTTCAAGAGCCTGTTTTCCATTTTATTGTCTAGTACTTTGTTCAGTGCTTTGAGCAGAGCAGGCATTCAATGAATGCTTATTCAACTTGACTCCTCTGTTTCTCTTTCTTTCTTTCTTTCTTTCCTTTTGCAGGGCAGTGAGGGTCAAGTGACTTGCCCAGGGTCACACAGCTATTAAGTGTCAAGTGTCTAAGGCTGGATTTGAACTCAGGTCCTCCTGAATCCAAGGCCAGTGCTTTATCCACTGCACCACCTAGCTGCCCCCTCTTTCTTTCTTTCTTTCTTTCTTTCTTTCTTTCTTTCTTTCTTTCTTTCTTTCTTTCTTTCTTTCTTTCTTTCTTGACTCCTCTGTTTTTCAACCCCACTGTTGGGGCGTGAGATAAATATGGAATCCCAATATGATATGACCAATATGGTCCAGGGTTGCTTCCACACACACACCCTCTGCCAGACACATAGGTTAAGCTAGCTTTTCCTAAAAGGTGACAAGGCTGTCCTCACAATTTGATTGGCCTTTGTGCCTTCCTTGGCACTACTGCCTGATTGCCTTTGGCTATTTCAGTCACCCAAGATCATGCAAAAGGGATATTCATAGACTCTGGACCCTTGAGACTTGGTAAATGTTTCAAACACAACCAAAGATAAACATTACTATGTACTTGTTTATAGCTTTTCTATGCCACAGAGAAGTAAATCTCATTTTGTTAATTGTTTATTTCAGTATAGAACATGAACTAACAGGCTGCCAACCTAACATCTACCTTTAACACCTACCAAGTCATATCTTATAGTAAAGAATTTAAAAGAGTGGGGCAAGAAAGATAAAATCCCAAAATGGTAAAGCCAGAAGGGATTTTTGCATTTCCAAGCCTTCCCCAAAGGACTATTTCCCACTTTCTTGTATTTCTAAGATCATAACAACCACTGAACAGAACTAATAAATCCTTCTAGTTCATCATACAGCTAGACTTATTCCAGCTATTAAGTAGGTGGCATTTGAAATGAATGGATGGATGGATGAATTCACTAAGCATTTATTTAGAGCTTACTATGTGCAAAGCACTGGGGATGAAAATGTAAAGGTAACATTGCCTGCCCTGAATGAGCTCACATTCATATAGGGGAGACAACATATATGAAAATCTTTCCAGGTCCTTAGGGTGTAGTGGTAAAGCAGATAATGTCTTTTCTTCTGTCATTTCCACTGATAAAATCATGAATTTCTGATGTTGAACCATTTGGTGCTATGCTGGAAGCACTGTTTTTCTCAAGGTTCTTGCATTAATGACCCTAGGCTTTCTCCATCAGGGTCTGAGGGGGAGATGGTGGTCAAGGGAAAGGAGCATTCTGTCTCTTATCTCCCCTTCAGAGTTCCTTACTAATAGCCTAGGATGGCTTGACTGCCCTGTGACAGGAGGTTGCTGGCCCCTGACAAAGGAATCGCCTCTCATCACATATCTGAGAACTGGAATGGAAGCACACCCAGGCATCAAGGGGGTTCTGTCAACCCCAGGGCTCCTACACTTGTCCTCTCATTTGTGGCATTTGGCTACAACTGTTGTTGGCACTAATGAAGAAAGTGCAACTCTTCACAATGATCTTTGCCTGCAGTGATGACTGGGATAGAAATAAGTCTAGTGGTCTTGTGGCTTCTGCTATTCCCAAGGTTCCTGGGAATTTTATCTAAATCATTGTTAGCTAACCCGATATCATCAGGAATAGTCAAAAAAGCTTAATTCTGTGACTGAATTTGAAATGGATGAATTGGGGAATCCTTTTTAAATAAACAAAATATTATTTCACCTGCTCCTTCACTGCATCCATTCCTCCCCCCTCCCTCAGAAATATCAGTTCTCAACCAGCAAACACCACAGATGTTTTGATAGACAGTTTAGACAGTCTTTGATTAGGCTGGGGCAATTTAAAGATTGGGGATGAATTTGGAAATACCAAAAAAGATGGTAAAATATTCAAATACTTTCACAGATGATTAATCAAAATCTAATGGAATTAAAGTGTGCTAGAGCAGAAGGGGGTCTTATGAATTGTCTGGTCCAATTCTTTCAATTTATGGATGATGAAAAAAAATTTGAGAGCATCCTCAATCTGTGATAGTATCCCTGGTGTGGGAGATGTGGGGGAGGGTGAAGGGGAGAAGCAGTTATCTCAGCATTCTTAGTATCAACCCATGGAATGTATGGGGAGAGGGGGAGATCTATTCCATCATCCTATGTATTCATTCTGTCAATGGAACTCCTGAGAACTAAAAGCAGGAAGGAGTGAGGAAGAAGGAAGAAGGTGATTTCTGAAATCTACTTTGTAACAGAAGCCCAAAGGAACAAGGTAATTGTGAAAGAAACCATTGGAGGCAGACTTGTCTACTCCTAGCTTTTTCTATGGCTACTCTGCAAGCTCAAGACAAGGACAAGACATATTCAACAATACACATTGACAGTATCTTGCTCAAGGCCTTCAGAAGATCAAAGGCCTAGGAAAGAAACTGGATAATTCTTAAAATCTACATGGCTCAAAATGACAAAGGCTTCTTCTTGAATGTTCAAGTGTATACAATTTTCTGACCCAGATTTTTAGTTTGGTTAGTGTGAAGTATTCCTGGTACAGAAATTCTCAATAATTGGCAATTTGCCTTTAATCTAGAGCATTAGAACTTTACCTGCATCCTTGAGAGTTTAAATAGTTTGCCCATGGTCACATTGCCAAGATGTTAGTTTACATGCATCTATATCTACATGTACACATATGTATATACATGCATGTGTACATATGTACATAGATATATAGTTGTACCAATATACATTCATGCATGTACATATGCAATACATACATGTGCATATGAGTATATACAGAGACATATTCCTAAATCTGTCAGTGTGATTGTATACATATGTGTCTATCTACATACATGTGTATGCATGGATTTTCTTTAAGAAGCAGTGTGATTTAGTGTAGCAATGTCAAACTCGAAAAGAAATGGATCCATGCTGGCCACATACTGACTCAGAAAACCACAAATTAATAAAATTTATACAGTATTATATTTTTATGCATTTAAAAATTCCCAATTATATTTAATGTGGTTTTGACATTATGAGTTTGATACATGTGGTTGGACTCTGAACCAGGAAGACTTGAATTTGAACTCTATCCTGATGTGTACTGTGTAAGAAAGCATGCTTTTTCCAATTGTTTTCCAACCATAACTCATCATATGACAGGCAGCATGCTAGAGTGGACTACTAGTCAGCCTCAGAATCAGAAAGACCTGGAATCAAATCCTGCTTCTCACACATACTGGCTGTTTGACCTTAGGTAAGTCACCTAGCCTTTTTCTCAGTTTCCTCAAATGTAAAGGGGAATAATAATCAGACCTACCTTGTGGAATTGTTGTGAGGATCAAATGAGATAATATCTGGAAGAAGGGAAGAGAACAGTGCCTGACACATGGAGTCTCAAAAGTGCTTATTCCCTTCTTCTACATTTGCTGTGAGGATATAACAAGATCATATTTGTTAAATGCTTTGCAAACCTTCAAATGCTTTTGTGGTTGTTCAGTGGTTTAGTCTTGTCCAACTCTTTGTGACCCCTTATGGGATTTTCTTGGCAAAGATACCAATGTGCCATTTCCTTCTCCAGCTTAAAGTGCTATATGAATATGTTGTTCTTGTTGTTATCTTCTTTGCTCCCTGCAAACCTGCTCAGAGTTTCTCCATCCTAAATATACACACACACACACACACACACACACACATATGTGTATATTGGAGAACTGTTTTTCCCCAAACTCCAAATAGAAAAATTAAAGTAATATGTTCAACCTTGCTTTACTTGAGTTAGAGTCTTATGAACCTAATCTCTCTCTAGCCAATGATTTTTACTATTGTCAGAAGCATAACCAAGGTGAGGTGATGTGGAATACATATCTAGGAACCAAAATTAAAGGATGAGAAAATTGGACGTGTGCTCCTTCCAAAGTGCCTAGGCCGCATAGATAATGAATTTTCTCTTCTATGCTTCTGAGTTTGTCCTGGCTATGTCTGATATTATTTTCTCCATCATAAATTATAAAGCTGGTTTGAATGCATTGGTCATGCTGCTTGCCCCATCACCAAAATTACTAGTTACACTTCTATTCAAAGAATACTGGAGAAGTTGTTTAAAAATAAAGTGTGCCATCATTAACCAGTGTTGGTTTTCATTTTGGAAAAGGCAAATACTTAGGATAGGAGTTGCTGTGAAGCAGGGAATTGAGGTTGGGAGCCTGCATAAATAACTGCTGTACCCTTAATGATATTCAATGCCTTTTCCCTTACCAGATCAAGAGCAACCTTCTCTCTTTTCCCCATGGCCCATCTATTTCCATAGGGGCACTGTCAAGAGGAAGTGTGAAAGAACCTAAGAAAGGACTGATTAATCACAAGGTCCTATCAAATGTCAAAGTTAGCCCTGGATGACCTACCATCTATTCAGATCAGCTTTGATTTAATCTGCAGCCTGGCTGTTCCCCCAGCCTGTGTGTTCTATCTGGAATCTGTGTGTCAGGGTTGAGATATGACCTGCTTCATGCTCCATTCATCTGATTGGAAAGACGGAAATTAAAGTGGAGGACCTGAGAAGGGGGGACTGCTCAAACCATGCACGCATTAACTGAAGCCCTTTGTGTGGGTGCATTATAAGAGTTGGAACAACCATTAAAAATTATATTAAAATGAAATTGATCTTTGCTCCGGTGCAATGCTTCAGAACTCCTCATGCCTTTACCCCTCCCCTCAACCAATCTATCTTCTGCTCTCCCAGGCCTGCAGTGAAAGATTATAAGAGCTTGCTTAATGTAATCTACATTGGAAGACAAAAACACAATGGTACTTTCCATTCAACCATCATAACATTTTTATGCCAACCACCTAAGCCCAGGAGTTTAGGAAGTGCTCAAGACAGTGACTTAATAAAATTAAAGATGAGGGTGGGAAATAAATTTGATTTCAAGTTGACTCTTGGAATTGAGGTAGGGGAATCAGGCAAATAGAAAATATAGAATACTTAGTTTAACATCAGAGAAGACTCTTCCAGTTTGCCTTGTAAAACCCCTCAGTTAAAGGTTTTCAATAATCCACACCAGACTCAACTGTTTGAGGAGAGTTATATGACTATAGGCTAAAGGTCATATAGTGGGAAAAATATTGAACTTAAAATTCATTTTTAAATGATATTAAAGTATTTATCAGTTTCATTCTCCTCATCCTTTAGTGCTGATCTGAGTTGACCCTAGGTTCATGAAGGCCTCTTTATGTGTAGCCATTCCCAGATTAGAATGTAAGTTGCTTGAAGGTAGGTACTGTCTTGCTTGTTTGTTTGTATTTATATCTGTATCACTTCATACAGTGCCAAGCAATAGTAAGTGATTAATAAATGCTTGTTAATTCATTCATGTTATTTCATTCATTAAACTATCCTTTCATTCATCAATTCATTCATTCATTTATCTATTCATTTATTCACTGTAAATCCACTATAAGTCCCAATAGGTCCTGCCAAACTGGAAAGACTTTGAATATTGGTTCCAGAAAAGCAAAACAGCAAAAATAAAATAAGATACACAGCGATTCATCACCAAGATACTAGACACATAGAATTATATTTTAGTTTCATTTTTGGCCACACCAACCTTATTAAAGCCATCCAATAAGGGGTGAAGAGGTTATGGCCATCATTCATTCATTCATCCCTTCACTTGTTAAGCTTCTACTATGTGCTAGAGAGGGAAACAAATAGGAAGATAATCTCTGCATCCAGAGAAGAAATTGATAAATGGAAGTATGTATAGAATGATTTTACAAACACATACATCTGGCTATATATATGTGTGTGTGTATATATGTATTTTATGTATACATATTTTTAAAATAATAAACATTTTTATTTATAATTTTGAGTTCCAAATTATATTTCTCCTTCCCACTTCCCTAAGGTGTTAAGCAATTGAATATGGATTATACATGTGCAATTATATAAAACATTACCATATTAGTCATTTTGTAGAAGAAAACTTGATTAAAAGAAAGAATTAAAGTGAAAAGTAGAATGCTTCAGTCTGTGTTCCATCAATATCACTTCTTTCTTTGGAGGTTGATAGTATGATTCACCATTAGTCCTTTGGGATTGTCTTGGATCATTGTATTGTTGAGAATAGTTTAAGTCTTTCACAGTTCTTCATCAAACAATATTGCTGTCTCTGTGCACAACATTCTCTTGGTTCTGCTCACTTCACTATACATCAGTTCATACAAGTCTTTCCAGGTCTTTCTAAAATCATCCTGCTTGTCATTTCTGACACTATAATAATATTCCATCACCATTATATACAACAGTTTGTTTAGCTATTCCCCAATTGATGTGTGTACATAAACAAAGAAACAAATAAATAAGTGTTTAATGTGTATACACACACACACACATATATATATTTATATTTATATACACATATTTGTGTCTAATGGTAGCCATCTCTAGGGCAGGAGAGCGGAGGGGAAAAAGGTAAAACATTAAGTTGTGATAACTATTATATACTGAAAGGAATAGCAAGTTGAACATAATAGATTTGTAGTTTCATGGGCAATCATCTTTCTTTTGTCCATTATACTATATTATGGAAATGATTATTTTATTTCTTAGGTTCAGAATAAAATAAATTAAATGAAAAAAGAAAGATTTTCCCCTGAAGGATCCTACATTCTATTAGGGATATAGCAATACATATGCAGATAAATCAATACAAAATGTAAATAAATTAAATACAAAATAATTTTCAGGGCTGAGATAAAGACACTAGCCACTGAGGGAATTAGGAAACGTGTTACATAGATAGTAATGTTTCAGGAAACCTGGAATTCTGAAAGATGGAAGTGAGAAGGGAATGCATTCTTCACCTGGGAGTAACCTTTACAAAAGCTCAGGACTGGGAGACAGAATGCTGTTTATGAGAAGCAGTAAGTAGTTTGCCTAAAATGGAGAGTATGTAAGGGAAAGTGTTGAGTGAACAGTATAGAAAGAAGTTGTAGCCAGTTTATAAAGGATTTTACATGCCAAAGAAAATAATTTGTACAGAGAACTAACGCTAGGCTGTGGAGGACAGAGCCAACAAGACTGGCAAGGGAATCCTTCCCTCAACATTGTGAGTTGGTATATAGTCTAATTCCTGCTAAGGACCAGAAAGCAAAGAGGGCCAGACCACCTTTCCATTGCCCTACCTTGTTTCCAGATTAGATCTCCCCATTATCTCCCCTTCTCAAAAATCACGAGCCCCAACTCTTCCATGTCTTTTGCTATGGGGCAGAATTAGCCAAACTGCTTTCACAGAGAGACACCAACATACCATGATTCTGGTAAGATGGAGGACCACTTCACAGATGCAGGTACCACTGGGTTCTAATGACTAATGGGCCTTTCCATCTATGCTGCTACAAACCCCTCCTTTACGCATTGTCTTCCTCAATTAGAATGTGAGCTCTTCAGATCAAGGACTGCTTCCCTTTTCTCTTTGAATTCTCAGCTTAGCATATAGTAAATTGTTAATAATCTGTCTTTTAATTTTCCATTCCTTCTTGTATTTCATTTATCCTGGATTCAACAGGGAACTATTAAAGCTTCTTGAGCAGTAAAGTGAAATGATCAGACATGTGCTGTTGGAATATAAATTTGGCAGTTGTGTGAATCTTCATCAATGAAGTAAGTGGCTGGACTAGTAAAGATCATGTGCACGCACACACACACATATACATATACATTTACACATAATATCATTCAACAGATCTGTGATTTTCTAAGTGAGGCTATACTCACAAATACACACATACCTGCATGTATAACTCTATAAGCTCTTTCCTCCTATTTTTGGAGCAAATTCTTGAAAAAAGCCATGGTTTATTTCACTTCTTTTTTTATATCCCCAGCACCTAGAGAAATGTCTGGCACTGAGTAAGTACCTAATAAATGCTTGTAGATTTGATTTTCTGGTGTCCAATTGAATTTGTTGAATATTAATCATAGTAACTATACCAGTGGACAAACAGCTCATATTTAAAGTTACAATCAGAATTTGAATTATTCTCCATTTGGTTTTACTTATTCCACTTAGGAGCCATGCCCAAAGACCTTTAAACATTGCAAGTGTTAAATAAATTCTAAGCCTATTTTAGGAAATGTGACCTTTTCATTTGTTGGAGTCTCGTTATGAGCAAATAAATAAAATACATTTTTTTATGTTTATAGGCACTCAGAGGATATACGTGTAACACCTATATCCTCTCAGTGCCTTTTCCATCCCACTCTCCTAAACCCTTCCCCACCCACTGGCATATACCAGAAGGCATTTTTGTCTCTACTCCTGCTTTAGGGGAGGGGCTAGGGAAGCTGTAGTATCATGTCAGTGTACACCATGATGAGGAGATTCTCTGTGTCTCTGGAGAGAAACTGGTAGGAACTCTGGTTCAAAGGACTTATTTAGTTGTTTCTGGAGCACAGGTGGCCTTGGCTGAAGACCTGTTCACTAAGTTACAATGGAAATCTAGGTCTTTGGGGCAGCTAGGTGGCCCAGTGGATAGAGCACCGGCCCTGGAGTCAGGAGGACCTGAGTTCAAATGTGGCCTCAGACGCTTAACAATTACTAGCTGTATGACCCTGGGCAAGTCTCTTAAACCTAATTGCCTCACAAAAAAAAGGGAAAAAAAGGGAAATAAAAGAAAAAAAAGGAAATCTCAGTCTTCCAGCTTAGGAAGGAGTTGGAAGGAAGGGGAGAAAGGGGAAATAGGCTGAATGAGAAAGCTAGAACACTAGTGTAGTGCAAAGAGAATTGTTTCTGGGTGTCAGAGAACTTGGGCTCCAATTTCAAATCTGTCACTGCCTACGTGTCCTTTAGCTAATCCTTTCCTCCTTCTAGGCTTCATTTTTCTAATCTATAAAATGAAGGGTTTGGATACAACCTGAAAGATTCCTTCCAACTCTAGACCCATGGGTTTTTGATCTAATATATTGGTACAAGGAGAGGAGATGGGGAATGATCCTTGAGCATCCCTCCCCTTTGAACCTTAAGTTGGACTTGATGATGTTCTAAGTCCCTTATAACTTTGAGATTTGGGGATCCTCTGTGGATTTCTATATTGGTTGCATTGGATTCTTATGCCCTTCATCAGAGTATTCCTACAATACCTTATATTTATTCTGGAAGCAACTCTTTTCTCCTTTTCAAAGGCTCTGCCAAAAGAATACAAGGTCTATCTGGGGCTACCAGACTACAAAAGTTAGATCACTGAACCTGGAGTTGGAAAGATCCGAGTTCAAATCTGTTCTTGGAGATAACAACTATATTCCCAAGGTCACTTAACCTCTGTTTGCTTCAGGTTCCTCATTTGTAAAATGGGTTAAAAAATAACATATATATATTGTTAAGGGCTAAAATTCTAGCTAAACTGTCTAAACTATTTAATGAGTGGTCACCAATAAATTATAAGCTTTAGCAAGAGTTAGGCTTTTAGGCATTTATTAAGGAGAATAAGAATTTGGTAAAGAGAGAGAAAGGCATAGATTCCTATCTATTAAAGGGAGAGCACATTTCTAGCTCCGCTCTCCACCAGAGTCCAAAGGAAAGAGCGCGAGACTGAGCGCCAGTCTCTTCCTCCCTCCTCCCACTAGCTGGCGTCACTTCCTGATGCCAAAGAAAAGACTCCTGGTCTTGCCCTCAAAGACCTTCACTTCATGGGCAGAACTCTTCTACAGTAAGTCTCCAGCAGGTGACGTCATTCCAATCGTTACAATATATATATATAAATAAAATTGCTTTGGCAAGGTTGGTTGTTATAAGGATTCAATATGATATCTGTAAAAAATTCTAAGTAGTAGTAGCAGCAGCAGCAGCAGCAGTAGTAGTAGTAGTAATAGTAGTAGTAGTAGTTTGACCTAGTGATGTATTTAATCATAAATCTAAGATCCATAAACCAGATTAAATTCAGAGAAAATCAACATCAAATTTGGCTGCAAGTGGATGATTATTTTGGCAATTGATATTCCTGAAGCCCATCTACTCAGTGGCTGAAGCATGGTGATCTCTTTCCATGGAGGCCAAATTCAATAGCCTTAGATTACAAATCATCAAAGTGTTAAAAGTTCCTTTCTTATATGGGACACATGCAGCTGTAACTTCTGTGGAGTTATTTTCTGGATCAGCTTTTGAAAAGAGGCATTATAGGATTTGTACAATGAATACTGGCTTTGGAATCAGAAGAACTAGGTTCAAATATTAGCTTTCTCACTTGCTACCTGTCCTTGTCTGATCTCAGGTGAGTCACTGCACTTTCCTAGTCTCAGGTTCTTCACTTATAGAACAGGGGTCAAGCTAGCTAATCCCCAAAAACACTTCCACCTCACATTCCGTGGAGTTATGAAATACATTTTAAAATACACTGGGGGGGGGGATTTGCTATTTTAAAGAACTCAGAGAAGGTATACAGCTTCATACTGTCATATGAATGACCATAAATGTGTTATGTAAGAATTTACTTGAAAATGTATTTCTCCCATTTTTGATACAAATCTTAAAGCTTTATGTGATATGTGGCTTGGTGATCTGGAAGACCTGAGTTCAAGTCTTGCCAGTGACCTGCACTGCCTTTGTGACCCTTGAATAGTTATTTAAAATTTCAGGGTTCTAGGCAAATCTCTAAGATTGTAAAATATGGAAAAAATTCTCATGTGCATTGGTCACAAGGAGTTTCCTCACCTAAGAGTTGTTCCTCCTGGTAATAATCCAGAATCTATAAATACCCACTGTTTTTATCATTATTTATATATTAATTTATTTTTTGTGGAGGCAATCCAGGTTAAGTGATTTGTTCAAGGTCACACAACTAGTCTGAGGTCAGATTTGAACACAGGTCCAATGGTCTCCGGGGCTTGTGCTGTATCCAATCATTATTTTTTTGCATTGTCTTCTCCCTTAAAATGTGAGCTCCTTAAGTATTTTCTTTTCCATTTGTACCCTCAGGTTTTGCACATAATGATAACTTAATAATTACTATTTTCATTCATTCAGAGGGCTGAGCTTGCCTCTCAGTTTTTACTATTCCTGATTGTTATACAAACTATTGGAACAATTGTTTATGCATTTGTTTTGTTATATCAATCCTAACAAAGATTTCAAATTTATACTTAGAGATTTTAAACTTGACTATTTTGAGAAGTGTTTCTGGGCTGAAAGAAGAGCTTTCCTCCTTGGTTGGTGTGACCCTCAGCTGACAAATGACTGGCATTGATAGCATCCAAAGAATGCCACTTATGCATTTCCTATGGGGAACAAAGGAAAGAAAACAAAGTCTGATTGTTTCTCTTGTGTGCCCTTTCTCCTCAAAATCTCTCCCTTTGCCTCTTCAACAGTGTTTTTGATTGTAGGAAGCTATCAGGAAGACAAACCACATTTGGACTGTTACTGCATTCTTCTCATGCTGGATGAGAAGTAGAGTTTAAATGTCTTGTCAGCTGCACCAGCTTCATCCTTACTAGAATTGCTATCATTATTTTAGTGGTTTGTGAAGCCCTACAAGGAGCAGGCAGAAGCATTTGTTTCACTTTGACTTCGTTGCTATCTAGACATCAGAGTATAAATATTTGCTTGTGAAAGATTTATCTTGGGTGGATAAGAAAGGATCAGAAAGGGAGAAGGAGGAGAAGGAAATTCCTATGTCCACAGAGGGACTATTTTCTATGACAAGGTGTACAAAGCATCCCTATAGTCAACAAATAATCTTTGGCACCCACCATGTGCAGAATGAGAGGCAGCATGTCATCATGGATAGAGAGATGGCTGGCCTCTTACTTATACTTATTTTGTGACCTTGGACAAGGAACTTAACCTCTCAGTGTCTTGGACAAAGCTCTAAGACTGTACATTGCCTCAGAGTTGACAATCTACAATAATGGAGGAATCTCCTTGCTGGAAAGTTCTTTACATTGGTAACTTCTCAGTTTAGGTCCCCCCAAAATAAATATAAGTACAGTGAACTCTTCTCGAACCTGGAAGAGATAGAACTATGAAGAGTACAGGGCTCATGGATCAACTCTGGTCATAGAATGAATTATTAAGCACTTGCAGCAGGAATTCTTCACCTTTTGGCATCAGACATTCCTTTAGCAGTCTGGAGAAGCTGATGGACTCCTTTTCAGAATCATGCTTTGTTGTTGTTGTTTTAATCATAATAAAAGAAACTTATAAATTTTAGTAAGAGGTTAGTGGAAATAATCATGAAAAATGTTCCCATCCAAGTTGATGCATCTTTTCAAAATATTGATAGGTTTCTTTGGGTTCTGGACACTACAGAATGCTTGACTTGCCATGTTCTAGGCACTTTTGAGGGAAGTATACTATAGTATAATGAGCACTGACTCTGGAGCCAAGAGACTGGAGTCCAAATTCCACCTAACCTATTTAATATCTGGGTTATCTTGGGCAAGTAAGCAACTTCCCCGGAAGTCACTTTCCTTATCTGTAAAATGGGAAGGTTGGACAAGATAACCTCTGAGTTCCCTTCAGTCTGGAGACCCATGACACTGTAATTCCATGCTGAATGTTAGGGCTACAAATACAAAATGGAAGAGAGTCACTGTCCTCATAGAGCTTACATTCACTAGAATGTAATTAGAACAAGAGGAGATGACAAATATAAAGTCATAGAGGACAGAGGGCCTTTTGGTCAAGTGAGTCATAGGGAAAGGAAATTGATACATAGAACAATTGATCCATAGATCACACCCTTTCAGGAACAATGATGGTAATGATTTTATTAAAGTGATCAGAAGTTGAAGTGGGAAAAGGGACAGGCAGATGGATGGGATAAGAGGCATGCTTTGGTGTGGGGTGGGAGAGCTAAATATAGTAAAGTAAGTGAAGTTGCACTCACTCTGCCCAAACCCCAGGTTTGAAAAATATGGAAGGTTAAGCAGACAAAAAACTGTTCAGAAATGCAACTGACCAGGAGGCTGGAGACTTGGATTAGATTTTTCCCCTACCATTAGATATTTGTAAGTTACTTCCTTTTGCTAAGCCTTTTTCCTCATTTTTTAAATTTAAGGAACTGGAATAAAAAACTTCTAGGTTTTTATTGTCTAGTTCCAAGATTCTGTGACTCCACATCTCTGTTCACTATGGGGATTAAGTTCATATGCTAATTTTATATTCAAGACCCTCCAAATCTTTTTTTTTTCTCACCATGCCTATGTCACATTTTTCTGTAGTAAGAAGGCAGAAAGTACTGAAGTTTATTCTGTCTATAGAATGAGGAATATTTTTCTTCTATTTTCCCACTACTGGGGGAGTCAGAAGATCTGGACTCAATTCCAAGGTCTTCCACTTAGTTATTCTATAACCTTGGGAAAATGGCTCAATTTCTCTGGAACACAGTTTCTTCATTTATTAACATGGACTCTGGGAATGGTTGAACAAGTTGTTGTATATGAGTGTAATTGAATGTTATTGTGCTGTAAGAAATAATCAGCAGGAAGATTTCAGAAAACCTTGGACAGGCTTACATGAATTGATGCAAAGTGAAGTGAGCAAAACCAGGAGAACATTGTACACAGTAACAGCAACATTGTATGATGATCATCTATAAGTGACTTATCTCTTCTCAGAAATACAATGATCCAAGACAATTCCAAGGGGTTCATGATGAAAAATGCTGTCCATATCCAAAGAAAGAACTGATGGAGCACGAATGCAGATTGAAGCATATTATTTTCACTTTGTTTATTTTTTCATGTTTTTTTTTCCCTTTTGGTCTTTCTTCTTTCACAACATGACTAATATTTTTTATGCTTGCACATAAATAATCTATATCCAATTGCTTACCATTTTAGAGATTGGGGAGGCAAAAGAGAGGGAGAGAGGTGGGGGATTTGAAACTCAAAATTAAAAAAAGAATGTTAAAATTTATCTGTACATGTAATTGAAAAAACTAAAATATTATTTTTAAAATGGACCCATAGATTCAATGCTGTCTAATGACCCTTCCAGCTAGAAATCTATGATATTATTAAATGGTCATATGTGAAGTATTTCCACTAGGGCATTTAATCTTGTCAAAGAATAGAAAGGCCTCTGAAGTATAATGGTATATAAAAATGTAAAAATCTGAGTATGAAAAAAGGGTGTTTGATAAAATTCAGTGGAATTCATACAAGAAAAAATATTGAAATTGAGTGCCCTTTTAGATTAAGAAAAAAATAATCTCTATTTCTTTCTTTCAAAAAGGAAATGCATTTTTTGAGTTCCAACATCTTCATATCCCAGGTCTAAGCTTTCCTTGAGACAGAATAGCCAGTCAGTCAGTCAACTACAGCTCACAGACATTTAGATTTTCTTCGTACTAACTTCCTTCCATAAGTAGGATCAATGTATCTGTCCTAAGCCTCTACTCATCTTAGGATAAAAAAGTCCTTTATATGCTTCTCAATCCCAACTTGCTATCATGAATCTCCTTCAAATCTTTCCTGGGGCTACCTCCCAACAAATGGCACAGAGTTGTCTAGGTCTGGAATGCCATTTCCAAAATCCTTTGGGTCATGCCAAGCAAATGCATCTGAGTAAGCACGAAACCTTATATAAAGAGGTAAAGTCACTGTCTTTGTTTTGGCCTACATTCCTCCTTTAATTATTTGTGTAGTCCAGGCTTTGATCCACATTGCACACATTATATCTTTTGAAGCTCATGTGACAATTAAAGTAGGTCCTAAAGTCATTATTACCCACATTTTGCAGATGAGGAAATTGAGGCTCAGAAAGAAAAACTGATTCACCCAAGGGTTATATAGCTAGCTATTATCAGGAATTGGGATTTGTACACAAGTCTTGCTGATTCCCATCCACTACTGTATTCATAATGTCAGTTTAACACCTACTTACTCCAAACTGTCCCCAAATGACTGAAAAGCACATTGAGGTTCACCCAGTCATCCTTATCTGTAACCAAAAGAAAATATTATTGGCCAGGTATATGGATAAAATATGTGAAGTAATTTCGAGGCTCTAAAATAATTATTACTATTAAGGGTATTCCTACCTTCCCAATCACCCAAGCTTGCTACCTCAGTGTCATCCTTGACTCTTTATGCTCATCATCCCCCATGTTCAATCTGTTGCCAAGTTATATCATTTCTACCTTAAAAGCATCTCTCACATATTTCCTTCTCAGTTCTGACTTCTCACCACCATCCTGGTGCAGGTTGTCATCACATCATAACTGGAATATTGTGATATCCTATTGACTGGTCTTCCTGTCACAAGTCTCTCCCAATTCCAGTTCATCTTCCACTCAGTTGTTAAAGTCATCTTTCTAAAGCACAATGTCATGATAAATCTGCAATTAAGGGAAACTGAGGCACGAAAGGCCAAGCATAATCTATTTACTGCTATGGTTAGCAATTACCAGTAACAGAGATCAATGGCCCCTCAGTGACCAGAGACACACCTTACAATCAGAACACCCTTTTACGAAGTCTGGTTTTGTAAGTCTGTTGTATATTATCAACTGGTACCAACTAAACTAGGGCCATGATTGGTTGATAATTACTCTGACTTATAAAAGGGGCCTTCCAGATCCCATGGTAATGAGAACACAGAGTTAAGTCAACATACTTGGAAAGTCCCCAACCCCACACTCTTCTCTACAAGAGATACCCAGTGTTTAGAAAAGAAAAAAAGTCCACCAAATGAGTAGGTTGAATGATCCTTCATTCATCTTTTTTATCTCCTTCAAGTGGCAGGTTTCCTTAGAGTAAAATGCATAGCCTCCTATCTAGTATCACACTACTGTGGTCTATACAAAATACTTCTAAATCTAAACATTTTGAAATTGGTTACAATGGCTGTTGTTGTGATTAATAAAATTCTTAACTACCACTCAATCAATAATCAATTTCACAACAGGTCTGGCCATGTCACTCCCTTCCCTATTCAATAAGCTCCTATGACTCCCTATCACCTCCAGTAACATATAAAATCCTCTGCTTGGTATTCAAACCCCTTCATGGCATGAATATCCCACCCTTCTATCTTTCCAGTCTTCTTACACCTTAACCCCACATACTCTCTAATTCAGTTGACTTTGACCTCCTTGAACTTCCTCAAACAAGACATTCTTTCTCCCATCTGGACATTTTCTTTGGCTGTCCCCCCCAATTGGAATTCTCTATACCTCACCCCTACCTCTTGGCTTCCTTCAAGTCACAGCTAAAATTCAAACTTCTACAAGAAGCTTTTCCTGATCCCTCAGTGCTGGTGTCTTCCTTCTCTTGATTATCTACAATTTATCACATATATATTTCATTTGTACATGGCTATTTTTCACATTATCCACCCTTTTTGCCTCCTTGGTCTCCTTGAGTACAGGACTGTTTTTGCTTTTCTTTGTATCCCCATCATTTAGCACAGTGACTGACACAGAATAGGTGCTTTAAAAATGTTTATGGATAGACAGAAAGAGGGCAGGGTAGGTGGTGGGGATTTTATTCTCACTAAAATTCTTTGCATCAGGGGTCAGATTTCTGTACACTTCTGCCACTGAAAATTAAATGCTAAGGAAGGGCTATGAAGTGACCTCAATACTGATCTGGTTAAATGTAGATTAAATTTTTTCTTATACTTGAAATTCATTCTGGAAAGTTTCTATATGCCTTCCATTAACCTCCTTGGAATTCCTCCCTCTGAGTTTGAAGATGTAATTCCATTGAGATGTGAGGCAAGTAAATGTATCTGAAATTTCCCAGCCTAGAAGATTTGTACTATTCAGGACTCTGAAATAAGAAAAAAAAAATAGGATGAGCAATGATATTCCCTTCTTTGGAGGAGGAAGTAACAGGGTAAGGGGAAAAAAATCAAGTAAGCAGTTTAGACTTTTTCAGGGATTAAGGCTGAGTCTTGCTTTCATGCTTAACTACAAGAGAAAATTAGGAACAAGTGCATGCATATTACACCCTCTATTAATGTAGACTTTAATTGGTTTGGAGTAAATTAATGGCTGCTTGCAATATTTCTGGCAATTTGTTATAAGCTATGTAATTTTAAATTGGTTTCTTGAAAAGGCTGGATAAAACAGTTTAATTCACACATTGCTTTAGGACTTGATTTGGGAATAATAAAGTATAATGAAATGTTTTACCTCGGATGGGTCTCACGTCTAGTCAAGCCACAATTTTAAAACTTTAATGCAAGTAATGACTATCCAGTTTAGAATAATCTTCGATTTAGAATGTTTTGGAATGGTATAACTATCTCTCAATTACTGATATCCTTATTTGATAACAGTACTTTTAAAAAATTCTGTTTTCTAGAAGAAATAGGCAACAAGGAATTTCCTTTGGGTCCTCCTCTAACAAGGAAAAATGCATCAGTATTTATGAAACACAATGGTATAGATTAGAAATTACTGCATTGCAATAAGGATTACTGCAGAAATTGGTACATTGGGCAAGAGACCAATTAACCTTTATTAGAGTTCTGGAATTGTTGGAAGCTTGCTGAGAGACCTCATGCAAATATAATTTGGTAACTCAGTTTTGCCATCTGTGAAAAGGGGATGGTCTATTAAAGATGTGTTGTTCACAATGGTGAAAGCAGATGTTACTCTTAAAAGATGAGTAAAAATGAAGGAGTTCATTACTTTTTCCTCTTGAGAAGAGCCACACACACAAAAAACCTGATAAACATCTAAGCATCTGTCAATGGCTTCCTGTCTCCATAGAGAACCAAGGGCAGCTGTCATTGTGGGAATAAGAATAAGCCTAGACTCCTCTCTCTTTCTTGCCAGTTGTCTTTTTTTCACTTGGTATTCCCCATGATAACTAACAATCTGGATTCCTTTGAAGTCATCCATAATTAAATAGAACCATTGCTTAATATGTTGACATCAGTGTTTGCCACTCCTTATATTCTGAACTCTGGCTCTAGGTTACTGTTCTGGACCTGAACCTCTTCCCTGATGGAACTATGGTGACATTGTCATCCTTTCTCCCCTGTCTAATTCTTCTGAACCTCTCTTTGTCTCCATACAAGCCTTCATCTAGGTTGGACTGTATGAAAGACAGAACTTCCTCTAATGGGACTTTGGGTTAATGGTTATCCTTCCAAATTGTAGAAAAAGCACTCCACAGGACTGCAACTATACAAAACCCTTTGACTTACTAATTATAAAATGGTGTGAAGAACCCCATAATGAGTTTTGGGTTGGGGAATCTGTACAATTGAGTCTACATCTCCAAAGCCACTTAAGTCATCTAGGGTGTGACCAGGTCATTGCCTTGGTAAAAAAAATCTTTTGTAACTCCTCATTGATTATGTAATAAAATATAAACTACTAAGTATGATCTTCACATTTAAACTCACCAATATTTCCAAAACTATTTCCTATTCACGTTCATGAATTCTGTATTCTAGTAAAAAACAACTACTGGTCATTTTTCAAACTAGATATCCAATCTCTGACCTCCTCGAATTTGCACAAACTATCCCCCAAATGTAGAATATATATCATTCTTTCTCTTGGTCTTTCATAATCCTTATCTCCTTCAAGGATCAGGTCAGGTGGTAGGCCTTCCCCAATTATGGGAACATAAATTTAAAGTTAGAAGGGACCATAGAAGTTACCTAGTCAGATTTTTTTTTCTGATAAAGAAATTTTGGCACAAAATGCCAAAGTGATTTGCCCAAAGTCACACAGATAAGTAGCAGATCATTTACATCCTTTCTCAATTTTCCCTGTATTATAATTATTTGTATATATTTACATTTCTCAAGGAGCATATAAGCTCTGAGAAAATAGGGATTTTTCCTCTTTTGTTCCCTGTGTTTAAGATACTGTCTTGTATATAGTAGATACTAAATAATTATTCATTTATGGTAGCTGCTTAATAAATGTTTGTTGAATTGAATTAGATTTTTCCCATGCTTTCTCTAGTAATCTTAGAGATCTCTGTCTTGATGTCTTGTATTTCTAGCTCCTTTCAGTCTTGTTAAAGGAAAAAATGTATAGCAACTCCTGTTTATAGAATTAAGCAAGGATATCCAGAATATATCCTCCATGCAATCATGAGTAGTGTCCTGAATCTCCCATGGAGTTTGGGGCAGTTTTGAATGCCATACAAATTGTTTTCTATGAATGTCTTGCTCCAATGCTTCACTGTGGTGGGGAGGGACTGCTGGACTCTTGCTTCCCAGGACATTGTAGCATCATATTGGGAGGTGGAAAGGCTTTGAATACAGGTCCACTGATGGACTCCTTCAGTCATCCAATAAGAAGCCTAGCTAAGAAAGGAGATTTTTATCAACAAGCAACTAGCAGGTCACCAAAGAAGCACCAATGATATCTCCCCTAAATAAGCATCCTGATTTAGAGGGAAAAGACATGGAGCATTGAATTAGTGAAGAGAACAGCCACACTAGGAAAATCAATGATAATGAATAAGTGTCTGAAAATATGTCTTTAGGGGTAACCAAGAGACACACTAGAAAGAGCCCAGTCAATGGAATTGGAGGACCTGGATTAAAATCTCACCTTTTACATTTACAATTGGTGTTTCCTTGGGCAGGTTATTGAGTTTTCTTGGGCAGAACTCAGTTTCCTCAAGTGGAAAATGAGGAATCCAAGGTCCTCTGACATCCCTTCAAGCTCTACATTTATAATTTTTTGGTCTTCATAACATTTTCTCAATTGTAAAATGGAAATGATAGGAGGCAGATGAAAGACATTAAATGCACAGAGCTCCTGATACAATTACCCCCCAAAACAGCAATAAAAGAACCCATGGAGCAGAAAAACCCACAAAAAGATGAGCTGATATTATTTTCCAGCCATAGACAGATAAAAGAGGGCTGTGCTGGGCTGTTAGTAGAGTCCAACCCCATGACCAGGCCAACACAGACCCCAGACACACTATGCCAGAGGAACTTAGCCCCTCCTGCCCCTAGCCTCTGAATCAGCTGCAGCACCAGCATCTTCTGAAACAGAGCTTGCAGTCGGGTGAGAGGGCTGAACGGCTGGTGGAGGGGGGGAGTGCAGGGGTGTCAGTGGAACCTAGGGAGGAATTCAGCTGTCCACCCCAGCAGGGAACCAGGAAGAAATCCTGAGCTGCAGGAGGCCCAGGTGGGGGAGGGGCACAGGCTTGTCAGAAACTAAGAACCACAACACAGGAAGCTTTGCTGGTTGGTTAATTAGTAAATTGGCTTGAGGTTATCTAGAACAGGACAGGTGAGAGAAAAACCTTCCCTCCATCAAACTGTAATACCTGGGACCCTCTGCAGCTTTGGGACAGTGTAGCTTAGAAGTAGGGCCCCACTATAAGAGGGAGTTAAAAGTCAAGTAAACAAGAATCAGATTTCAATCAGACATCTACTTTTGGCTTGAGACAAGTTGGCAAAGAAAACAGCAGATGATAGAGATCTTCTTTGGGGGAAAGATGGACCAGAATACACCCTCAGAAGAAGATAATAACAAAGTCAAGGCTCCAACATCCGAAGCTGCCAAGAAAAATATGAAGTGGTCTCAGGCCTTTGAAGTGCTCAAAAGGGACTTTGAAGAGAAAGTAGGAGAGACAGAAGGAAGTTTTAGAGAGAGGGGGGAAAGAATGGAAAGAGAAATCAGAGTGATACAGGAGAGTCATGAGAAAAAAGTAAACAGCTTGAAAAGTCAAATAGGAGAGGAAATAGAAAAACTTGTTGAAGAAAATAATTGCCTAAGAATTAGGATTGAACAAATGGAAGCTAGTGACTTTATGAGAAACCAAGACACAGGAAAGCAAATCTAATTGAATGAAAAATTAGAGAGCAATATGAAATATCTCCTTGGAAAAACAGCTGACCTGGGAAATTAATCCAGGAGAGAAAATTTGAAAATCGTCGGTCTACCTGAAAACCATGACCAAAATATGATCCTAGACATCATCTTCCAAGAAATCATCAGGGAATATTGCCCTGATATTCTAGATGCAGAGGGTAAAATAGAAATTGAAAGAATCCACCAATCACCTCCAAAAAAGTAGTCCCAAAAGGAAAACTTCCAGGAATGTTATAGCCACAATCTAGAGATCCCAGGTAAAGGAGAAAATATTACAAGCATCTAGAAAAAAGGAATTCAAATAATGTGAAGCCACAGTCAGGATAACACGGGATTTAGCAGCTTCTACATTAATGGACTGAAGGGCATGGAATATGATATTCAGGAGGGCAAAGAAACTGGGACTACCCAGCAAAACTGATTATATTGTTTCAGGGGAAAAATGGGACTTCAATGAAAAAGAAGACTTCCAGGCATTTGTGATGAAAAGACCTGAACTGAATAGAACATTTGTCATTCAGATATAAGACCCTAGGGAAGCATAAAAAGGTAAACAGGAAAAACAAAACATGAGGGACATTAAAAGGTTAAACTTGAGCAGATAATACAATAATACTTCCAACTCATACAAACTCTCTCAGTATTAGGGAAGCTAAAAGGAATATACATAGACAGAGGGGACAGGTGTGAATTGAATATGAAGGGATGTTATCTATAAAGCATTTGTCCATGTTTTTGTGGGGAAGGCAGGATAGGGTGGCTTATGTGTGGGGCTTGATTTGTGCTGGGGGCCTCCTGACTGGTGCTTTGTCCACTGTATCACCTAGCAGACCCATGATGACATCTTCAAAATAAAGTTAAGGAGTAAGAGAAATGCACTGGAAGAAAGGGAAAGGGAGAGATGGAAGGGTGTAAAAAAAGATCACATAAAAGAAATAAGAAAAAACTTACGGAGTGAAGAGGAAAATGGGGAAAGAGTGAGGGAGTGAGTAAGCCTTACTTTCATCAGAATTGGTTCAAAGAGGGAAGAAATAAATACTGAAGTGGGTATAGTAATATATTTTGCCCTGAGGAAAAGTGAGAGGGGAAGGGGAAAAGGGTGGGGAGAGGTTAAGGAAGGAAGGACAGATCAGGGCAGTGGGCAAAACAAAAAGCAAAACACTTTTGAGGAGGGATAGGGTGAAAGAAGAAAGAAAATGGAGTAAATATCAAGAGTTGGGAGTAGAATGGAGGATAATGCAGTTAGCAATAGTAACTGTGAAAGAAATGATGAGCAGGATGATATCGGAAGGACATATGAAAAATGCAAACCATCAATAGAGGAAGAACTGATGGTATTTGAATACAGACTGAAGTATAATTTTATTTGTTAGCTCTTCTTTCTAAAGTTATTCTGTCTATTTTCTTTCACAACTTGACTAATGTGAAGATACTTGGCATAACTGCACATGTATGACTTATATTGAATTGCTTGATTCCATAGGGAGTGTTGAGGAGGAAGGGAGGAAGAAAATTTAGAAAACAAAGTTTTTTTTTTTAAATCAATGTGAAAAAATGATGAGCAAGCAGATTTCAGAGAAATCTGTAAGGACTCACATGAACTGATGCTGAGTGATATTATCAGAACCAGGAGAACAGTGTACAAAGTATCAACAACATCGTATGTTGATCAACTGTGATAGACTTAGCTCTTCTCAGCAATTCAGTGGTCCCAGATAGTTCCAAAGATCTCAGGATGGAAAATGCCCTCCAAATCCAAAAAAAAAAAAAAAAAGAACTGTGGAATCTAGATGCAGCGTTGAACCACACAAGAGAAAGCTGAAAAGCAGTGGGTGAAGACCAGAGGATAACCTTACAAAGCCATGATGTTCCATGGAGTAGAAACCAAGCAGAGATACTAGTGGAAAATGGAGCATTACCTAGAAAATTCTCAAAGTTCTGAGTCTTATATAAAGAAAGCCTTGGGGAGGAATCTATGACTCTGCCTTGCAATCAGAAGAGAGAGGCAACTGAAGGAATTAAGATTTGTGTTAAGTATCAAAAACTGAGTCAAATCTGCTGGTGATAAGATTTTACATAATCAGTTCAGACTAGGGGAAGCAGGAGATATTTCTTGGAGTAGAAGCCAAACAGGGGTGTTAATGGAAAATGAGGTCCCACTTGAGATTAGATAGCCTAAATGTGTAATGGACCAAAGTAACCCATGTCATGTGACATCCTCTAGCACTGTTAAGCAGTAAGTAAGTTTGTGTGGAAATAGTGGAGAGTGGGGTTATCCATAATTGAGGGTTGGAAAGGAATAACCAGAAATAGGACAGTGATGCAAAGTAATTGTGAACAGAAGACAGTGTTATATTGAAAGTCAACTATATCACAAAGATTAAAAAGGAAGAAATTGATGGCAGAATAGAGGCAGACCACTGGAAAAAGAGAAAGGTGGTTCTGAGAACTAGGACTAGGGTTAGGAAGTGTGTACTACAGAGAATGAGATACAAAGTGAACTAGGAGGTTAGAAATTGATGCTCAGTTAAAGGAGAAGGTAGCATTAGTATAATGAAAAATCAGCAGCTCTGGAGACAGAGAGGAATAATGGCTGTAGAAGTGAGACAGACTAATGACATGAGTTTCAGACTGGATGCAATGCTAGGAGTGTAAGGTTTCTGAGAAGCAGCCTCTCTCCCACCAATGGTATGGCAACCTATCAAAGATTGTACACTTTATAGAGAAAATATTTTTCCTTGATATTTACTAGAATGTAAGATCTCTGAGGGTAGAGATTATTATTATTATTATTATTATTGTTGTTGTTGTTGTTGTTGTTGTTGTTGTAGCATATGTATACTTAGGTCAGTTCTTGAAACATGGTTGATGCTTAATAAATTTTTGATGATGTATTGATTGCTCTTTTGTCCTAACTCCTATTTGGTTCATGGTCCCTGGTTGGTTGATAGATTAAGACCTGGAAGGGTCTTAGGAGCCAAATAGTCTGACTTCTTAATTTTAATGATAAGGAAATATGAGAACTTAGATGACTTGCCTAAGGTCACATACATAATAGTAGAAGAATTTGGGATGGGCCCTCTATCTTCAAATCTAATACTCTCTCCACTATGTTATGTTGTTCAATTGGGACCTAGGTCATATTTGCTTAATTATGATTATCCCAAATATCCAAGACTGAACCAGGGATAATGAGGGGGTTCCTCAGTCATTTGGGACTCATGGTACATAAATGTAATATAACATTATTATTATTATTATTATTTTGGGAAAAATTCATCACATAAACAGCTTGGCCTATGCTGAGGCTTTGAAAAATATGGATCAATGAATGAAGAACAATTTACTTTTCATCCTCATTATTATAATTATCATTATTTATTATCCCCATTAAGAGCAATTAACATGATACATCACTAATAATAACAATAATGGTGGCTGTAATCCTAACAGTAAGTTTTGATACATAGTCATATTTCCTTTGAAAAACTAAGAAATTGAAGGGCTCATTTTCAAGGACCCTCCACAATGTTTCTGCAAGAAAATAGTTTGTCACTGATTTTCATGAAAAATGCATTCACCTAGATGATGCCACAGAGTTGAAAGAAGGGCCATCTCAACACGCAAATTCCCTAACTTTCTATTGAATATAAATGAATCATAGAGAAAATCAGCAGACATTTGTTGCTGGGGGGAAATAGGATAGTCACCAATGTTTAATTCTTCTCTCATCAACCCAGTCTTAGTGATTTGTATAGAACTTAGAAGCCTCATAGAGGAGGTGAATAGTAGTTTCCTCATCAGAATATATCTCAGTTCCTTCTGTAGTTGAGGAAAGTAAATCCTGAAGTTTTCTGAGTCAGGGGGTATGATAACTACTAAGGGCTATTGTTTATTTTTGGCCAATAGTTTAAACGAGACATTTAAAAGAGGCAGTATAGGAGAGAAAAGTTAAAATAAGAATTCACAACTGAGCAAGGACAGTTATTTTCTTAAAGTGGGCACTCTTAATTTCAGTATACATCATGGCTGAGCAGGAGAATTCCATTGCCACTGGACGATGGAGGAGGTAGGTGGTCCTCCAATTCAAGAGAAAGTCAATTATCCATATTGCTATGGCACCACCACTTCCACCAATAGATGAAGCACAGAATATTAGGTAGCTGTGGAAAAGGACATCTACTGAAGATTATAGGTGAGGCTCAATAGTAGGATGAAAGACCGGGCTGAAAGAGCTGTAGCCATCCTATGGAGGGGAAAGGCTTCCTAATTATAGTGTAGAGCAGAAGTAACTGAAAGAATTGATTTAGAGCTATGGTTCTCCTCTATAGGGAAGAATATAGTGACCTCCACACACTATACCAAGTGGATTTGGACAGGATATGAAGGGATGCTAAAGAATGTTGGATAGATGAAGACCAGCTTGATTAGAAATGGGATGCCCAAGATGATGCAGCATAGATGTAGCATCTGTTAAGATACCAATGAGACAGAACACCTGGAAGTGAGGTTGAAAGTGGTGGTAGGGAGGCAGGCCTAAATGTGAGCATTACAGTGATATCACCAGACAACTTCATCAACACTGAGGCATCAGAAGCTTGAGTCACCCATCCACATGTGTGCTCTAGTTTTAGAAGTTCTCTGGCTATGGGCACATCCATTTGGATTTGTAACACACATGTAATTCCTAGGTAGATAGAGAGAGAGAGACAGACAGACAGACAGACAGACAGACAGACAGACAGACAGACAGACAGACAGATAGATAGATAGATAGATAGATAGATAGATAGATAGATAGATAGATAGGTAGATAGATAGATGATAGAGATATATAGAGAAACATATAGATAGATATATAGATATTCTATGTGTGAATCCTCAGTATTTGTACTACTCTCACAGCTGATGTATTTGTGAAAGAGTGAGCTCATGCTTTATGGGGAGAAAGTACGGTTGTTATTTTATCACTGTGTTGTTTCATTAAATACCTTTATTCTGTACTTATTGTGTCATCTAGCTGAATAGCAAAAATAAACACAGTTGTGGGAGCTAGTGCCCTATGGTTTTAAAAAGACTTTAGCACACTAAGTACTTAGAACCTGGAGTAAATTTCTGGGAATCCTTGGTTGAAGGCACTTCTGATGCTATGTGAAATTGATATTGGTTCATATGAGATCAAGGAAATGTCAAACACTATGAAAAGGACTACTACTATTTTTAAGTCAAATATTTTGTGGCAATGTGATTATAAAAGCATTTGGCTTCAGTCAATGCTACTGAAGGTGATACTTAAGTCATTTCTGAATATGCTCTGCCAAAGCAACTTCACAGCAGGGTTGATGGAAAACATGAATGGGAAAATTGAGATGGGAATTCATCTGGAAGGTGCAAATTAGAAGTGATTTATTTAGTGATTTTTAAAAGGTGGGGTGAGGTCTTATACCTAGGCTGTAGATAAAGCATGATGCTGCTTTCATTAATTACAATCACAAAAGATTATACCATAATTCACCAGGAATTGTCATAGAAATACCTAGAGGGACACAGATAAATTTCTCCCCTAAATAAGTGTCCTAATTTAGAGGGCATTTATAATTAGACTAAGGAAAGATATCCTCCTGAATTCTGAATGTCAGTCAGTCAGTCAGTGGAAAGGCATTTATTTATTCATGCTTACAATGTACTGATTTCTTTGTTAAACCCTGAGATTGTAAAAAATAATTATAACAACAACAATAACAACAATGACAATAATAACACTAATTTTCAGTTATATGGCACTTTAAAGTTTACTAGTATTTTATAAATCTCTCATTTTGCCCTCACAACAATCCTGGGAGGTAGGTATTATCATTGCCTTCTTTTTACAGATAAGTAAACCAAGGCACATAAAGATGAGGGGGTGTTTGAGGTCTCCCCAACTCCAGGTTCAGCATTTCATCCACTGTGTGGCCTGGCTGCTTTTACATTCCAATTGAGGTCTTTCAAATGTGCTATTTAATACATTTCAAAATAATGATGATGCAAATAAGCCTCAAATCCAAGTCTCAGTGATTGGATTCCATTCACTGAAGTTCAACAACCATATATAAAGTGCCTACTGCAAGCAAAGTGTCAAAGTTTGGGGGAGGAAGAGGCAAAAATGAGATAAAACACAAAATCTTTTCTTGTGGGACTTAGAGCCTAATATGAGAATATCACATAATGAGAGTGAATTAGAATAGAAAATATTACATGATACATGTGGGAAGTGTTGCAAATCAAGGGCTTTATGGAGCCATGGAGGAGTGTGGAAAGTCATACCCTTTCAAATGAAGAAGTCAGGGAAGACTGAAGGGAGCATTGAAACTGCCCTTTACCTTTTAAGTTAGTTTTCCCAGGTTGACATGAGGGAAAGAAAAGAGTATATATTGTAGGCATAGGGGATAACATGAGAGAACGTATGGGAATGGGAAGACACAAGCCAGTAATTCTGTTGTTCATCTCTCTAGGTTAACACCATGAAGGTAAATCAGAATTGACACACCCTGGCTTAGGCTCACTCCATAATGGATTCAGATTGCAAGTGCCCTTTACTTGCTTTATGTCACTCACTCCTCACAAAAACACTGTGAGGTAGGTAACATAGGGTTTACTGCACCCATTTGACAGATGAGAAAGCTGAGGTTCATAGTGACTAGCTCAAGCTTATATATCCATGAAGTATAGAATACAGTACTCAAATTCAAATTCAAATGTGTCATGATTTCAAGTCTACTATTCTTTCTATGTTATTGAACTGCTAATCAGGTGCCAAATCTGGCTATTTCAATCTCCACAGTATTTCTCTTAAATGTTCCTTCCCTTCCTCTACTAATATTCTGTCCTTCATCACCTTTCAGAGAGACTATTGGTCTCCCTCACTCAAGTTTCTCTCCACTTCATTCCATCATTCACTAAGCTTCCAAATTGATTTTCCAGAAACACAGGTCAAATAATTTTCCTTTCTCTCTCTTCTATTCATTTAACTCCTGAGGCTCTCTATTACTTCTAGAATCAAATGGAAATGCCTCCATTTGAAATTTAAAACTCTCTACACCTTTGTCCCCTTCCTATTCCCAAATCCCACTTACTAGAACCATTTCTGAGACTCCCCTCTATTGATTCTGTTTATATCTTGCATTTACATAATGCACAAAGTCATTTGCATCTTTTCTCCCCAATTAGAATATGATCTCCTGGAGGGCAAGGATAGTTTTTTGTGTTTGTTTGTTTTGTTTTGTTTTTTCCTTTGCCCTTCTTTGTATGCTCAGTGCTTAGCTAAGTGCTTGGCACATGGTAGTTTCATAATAAATGCTTGTTGACTGTTCGACCAGGCAACTTTCTCAAAAGAAAGTAAATGGTTGAGCTGAGGTTTTAAGCCAGGACCTAGGATTTCCAAACCAGTGCCCTCTCTATGCTCTTAGCAGCCCTGCCTGTGTTCTGCTGTAGTTTATAAGTTCAATTAATGTTTTTATAGCATCACTATCCTACACTCTAAAAATGTGTTCACTCCAATCTCTGCTGGCAGCAAAGTCAATCTGCCTAGTGACCTCAGATATATCTCTGGATCTCTGTTTGCCTACAGGATATTAGGAGGAGAAATGAATCACTGTTAGTGTGATGCCAGAGTTGCCTTTAGACTGCTTTACACATGGGTAGCACAGTAGAGCCATTAGGCTTGAAAACTCCCTTATTACCCAAGGTTTACTGAAGAGTGTTTTGGGTAATTATCATTATGCAAAAATGTGGTTCAAGTGCCCATCCAGTACATTCTCTTTATCCACAAATCATGAAGGATCCATAAATCAAATAGCAAAACATTTAATTGGGACAAAGTAGCTAAGTAAATAATGGACAAAAGGAAGCAATGAAATTATTTGCATCCTTCCCATACATAAAGGGATAAAATCTTCCATGCACTCTCCTACCTTTGGTGAAGAGAACAATTATCTAGAAAAATGCAGGAGGAGTGGAGACTGAAACATGCCTTTTATGTTCATGTATATACAACTGTCTTTGCCTTAAACTTTCTTGCTTCCACATCTTACAAACCTCTTGGCATGATCCCAGGCCTCCTTTTTCACTGCCTTTCCAGTCACCCTTGGCAGTGGTTACACTCTCATTTCGAAGCCATTATCTTCTGAAATGCTATTCACTTCCATTAAGATGTGAAAGTGCTATGTTTTTATTATTACTTACCTGAAGATGCCAAGGTGCACCTCAGACCATTGCCAGTCATCCCAACTTTTGTATTGCCACTGGACTTTGATGATGCTGGAAGAGAAAATGAGGCCAATGACGTTGTGCAACTCTGCCTCACTTAAATCCAATTCAAAAGTAAGTCGAGGCATTACCTCTCCATGTCATTGATTCTTTTTAAAAATGAAGGATCATGGGACAACTAGGTGTCACAGTGGATAAAGCACTGACCCTGGATTCAGGAGGATCTGAGTTCAAATCTGGTCTCAGACACTTGACACTTACTAGTTGTGTGACCCTGGGCAAGTCACTTAACCCTCATTGCCCTGCAAAAATTTTTTTAAAATGAAGACCACCCCCACCACCAATAACTACAGCCACCCACTTCCATTAATTTGTGGCCTCTGAAGCTATCTTTCACTGCTTCTCTACCAAACTGTTTTGACTATCTTGTAGAGCTGTTTTACTGTGTTTTCCTTTTCCTTAAGGGAACAGGAGGGGGAGAGGGAGGGAGGACTATAATTGTGTTTTTTTGTGAACCTCTCCTTGGTTAAGAAGCATACCCAGCTATCATACCTAAGGGTCACTCTAGTGGTTGACATGCCTTGCCTATCATATTACCCTTTTGCTGAGTGAGATCCCCAGAGTGATAGCTGTGGGGCCCCATACTGTCTGCAACTCTTGCTGAGTTCTTCTGGGGCTTAGGGTAAACACACACATCAGTTTTCATTTGCCCTTCCAGCTCTCATCATGCCCAGAATAGCTAGTACCTTGGTCATGCTAATTGGCTTGAAACATTAATAAGTCATAAGATTCACTTAGTAACACAGAGGATAAAGAGGAGGGAATGGTGACCTTTTCCCCACACTCCTGCCATCACATTAACAACTTCCTTATACATGACTATCTAAGCTTTTTTCTTCTTTCACAGAATTCCTGACTAACTAACAATCCCCTGAGGTTACCAAGAGGCCCTAGGAATGCAAGAAGCAAGATGCTAATTAGGTTGAAGAGATTTTGAGATTTTTATAGAAGCTGTCACCTTAATGTAAATTTTATTTGTACCACTGAGGATTCTAAATTACATTGGCCTATGTTTATTATTAAAGCACCTTGTTCTGTAGTTTTGAGACGAATAAATGAGATCATTTCTATGATTTCCCTGATGACTTTACAGATCCAGGCATTTGAAGGACTGTCATCTGGAAGAAGAATTACACTTGTTCTGCTGCTTCCCAGAAGCCAAAATAGAGGTAGAAGCGGCAAAGAGACAGATTTAGACATCATGAAAGGAAAAGTGCTACCTGACATTTAGAGCTGTCCCACAGTGACCTGGGCTGCCTTGGGAGGTAGTGGGATCCTTATCACCAGGTTTCTTTGGCCACAGGGTAGGCGATGAGTGGCTGCAATTTGTAGTGGGGACTATTACTGGTCAAGTGTAGATTGGAGGAGATGACTTCTAAGATCTCCAGCAAATGAATTCTGGGAAATTCTGAACACATCTATTGAGCATCAACCATGCCCTGGTTAGGGATCCATGAATATGGAAGAAAAGAAGGGGAAGCACTGTGATAGAGTGAAAGGAATTTGGAGTCAGTTGAACTGGTTTAGAATCTGTGCTTTGCCATTTCATATCAACCTTGGGCAAGTCACAACCTCTCTATGATTACAGTTTTCTTTTCTGCAGAATGAGGGTAGACTAAACAGCTTTAAGGACCCTTCCAATTTTATATCTATAATCCCAAGGTATGGCTCCGGCTCTCATGCGACTTATACCTTGGAAAGGAGAGATAGAGGGAAGGACAATTCTTTAGGAGCAAAGATATCAATCCATAAGGAATCAATTAATAAGCAGTTAGTAAATGCCTACTATGTGCCAGGCACTATGCTGGGAGTTGTAATAAGTGCAAAGATGGCTATTGTGACTTTTTCCTGGGAGGTAACTGATGTACTGTTCATTTTTTTATACTCCCGAACATCTGTCAAAGGGGGTTGGTCTGGATGGAGATACTTGCTAACACTGTCAGTGCCTCCTTGGCTTTCTAGGGTCCCCCTCTTCAGGCTTTCTTTCCCCAGGCTGTACTCCATGCTTCAGACCTGTCTTTTGAATTTTTAAGATGGTGAATAGATCTTGAATAACTGTTAGTCTAGAAAAAATCTGATAGACTGAAACATACTAAGATATGCCTAATGATGGTTTGCCCAATGGCATTACTATTTTAACACAAGGCAGGTCTTTAAGCCAAAGGACTTAAGCTTTTATACTATAATCCCAGACATCAATGAAAGGTAAGGATGGTTTTCTCAATATCCCTTAAGCCCCAGAACATACATTCTTGTAGGGAGAGTAAATAGTAACTGAAATGTAATTTCAGGAGAAGCCATTTTACAGATTAGAAAATGGAGAATCATCAAGATTCAGCTACTCACTTCTATTTATCCATATAGCAAGTAGTAGAGCTAAGATTTGAACCCAGGTCTTCTGATTCCAAATTCAAAAGACTTTCTTTTTTAAAAATTATTTTTTTAACTTCACTGGCTTTCCCATGGAATTCTATTGTAAATAATTGTTATCAGATGCATTCCTAAATTCAGGTTTTGTACAGAGAGAGTACAAAATGGACATAGTATTTGAATACATAGGCCAAGGAAAAAGGGAAGCTGTAGTTCTGTTGCATACGTCTGGCCCTGGCTGGGAACTTAGGTTTCTCTCAGATAGAGGACTTTTTTGTCATGTAACTCAGTTTAAAGAAAAGTTTCTTCTCTTGGGGCAGAGTCATAGAAAAGAGAGATTAGAACCTCCTTCCTCCAGGTGCCAAGATGTGTGAGGTGCTGATAGCACTGTGTCTTTTAGCATCATAGATACAGCTGAATTTAGTATCTGGTTAGCAAGAATAATCAGGTAAGATAGGAAGTTACTAGGTGGATGCAGGCAGACATGGTCCAAATGAACTCTTCCCTAGCCATGGATCTTCCCCAGGGTTAAGAAGAGGGAAAGATCCCCTAAACCATCTTCAGATAAATTTTGTGCTGTTTGCCCTAGGCACAAAGTTACTAGTCATATCTCTGTTTCGGGGCCTCAATTCCATCATTCGAAAAAACATGGGGCATTGAAGATTCCTCCCAGCTCTAAATCCTAGAATCATTCTGTGATCTATGACCCATCTCCATTCCTGTGAGTTGGCCTAAAGGACAACCTCTTAGGGTTGGAGGCAACCCAATAAGACTCTAAGTTAAAGATGGCTGTCAGGTATACAGATTTCCATATCAAGTGTTTCTCCCAAGCATAAAATCACAGATCTGGACCAAAATAGTAATTTACAAAGAGAGGCAATGAGAAACAGTGGAAAAAGAACTAATTCTGGAGTCAGAGCACTGGAGATCAAACCCCAATTCTGACACTTATTAGTTGTATAATCTTGTGTGAATCACAACCTTCATGGAACTCAATTTATTTTATTTGCAGGTAGGATGAATAGTAGATTGAGCCCTGGGTCTGGAAGCAGGATGACCTGAATTCAAATCCTGCCTCAGACACTGACTAGCTGTGTGACCTTGGGCAAACCCTTCTGGGGGTTAGTTTTCTCATCTGGAAAATGGGGTTTAAAAATAGCACCTACCTCCCGCCAGAGTTGTTGTCAGGACCAAGTGAACTCATATTTATAATGTGCCGTTCAAACCTTAAAACCCTAAATAAATGCTACTTGTTATTTGAAGAAGGAAACTGAAAACAACTCCAGTATCTTTGTTGAAAATAAAAACAAAAGGAGTCTTGAAGAAATTACTACATTGACAACAACGGTAACAACCAAAATGATTATTATCATTGTTTTATTATTGTTTTTATTAAGGGTTTTGACTAGATCCCCCAAAGATCTAAATATACTGGTGCTTTTCTGAGTGAACAACTCACTCAGATTAGGTTTGGTTTAACTGTTTCTAAGTTTTGTTTTGTTTTTTAAGAAGAAAATAAACTACCAAGTTTTTACATGCAACTTTGGATCCCAAGATTTCAAAAACTGCAAGACTTGTTAGAGTGTAAAGAATGAGGATGTGAGTCTCCTTCTGCTGCATCAATATTCATCTTATAATATCTATGCATCAATAACATGGTATAAAAATGAACTGATTGTAAAAGGAAGTTGGTACTAGAGAAGATCAATATTTTCTGTTTTATAAATCAACACATGGGTTTCTTCTTGTGATTTATAATGTATTATCAGTGAAGAGACCTGCGTTGCCTCAATTTGGAACATGTCTTGTATTTCCTCCATGAGAAAGCTTGAGCCTTACTCCCTGTATGACCTCACACATGTCAATATATTTCTCTGAGTCTCACCTACTGGCTCTGTAAAAAAAAAAGGGGGGGGGATTTGACCTAGATTAGGTTCTCTTCCAGTTTCAAATAAAATGAACCTATTATTTTAAAGGTCACTTTACCATCATTATGGATGCATTGTCTGTGCTAAATCCATTGGATTTAGCGATTATAAGATCGGTAATATCTTTGAAGAGAGCACTTTCCATCAAAAAGTATTATCAGAAGTCGAGTGCTAAGAGTTGTGTTATGAGTGAGAGGAAAGAGTGTGGAATCTACAAAAGTAGAAAGCTTTTCTTTAAAAAAAAAATAGTTTGGTAGCCATATATATTGGCATATAACTGAATTTCCTGCTGTAGAGGCTGAGACTGGTAGATGACTTGGCTTGTAAATTCTCTGCTGTAGTATTGCTAAAGCTGATCCAAGTGTCTGAACTAAGTCTGAAATGAACAAGGTGATTCCCAAGGGGGGAAGACTGCCTAAGAGAGGATGAACCAGTCCAAATTGGAACCTGAGGGGATCAATGTTTCTGTCAATCAATAGTGGGATTAGGGAACCTAGGTGACACAGTAGATAGAGCACTAGCCCTGAAGTTGGAAGGACCTGGGTTCAGGTCTCACCTCAGATATTTACTAGTTGTGTGACCTTGAGCAAGTCACTTAATCCTGATTACCTCAAACATCCAGAGCCATCTCCAGTCATCCTGGTGTTTATCTTGCCACTGGACCTAGGTGGCTCCATAGGAGAGGGACTAGTGACATTGCACAGCCCTCCCTCACTTAAATCCCATTCAGTGCATGTCATGACATCACCCCAATGTCATGGTCCTTTTTGAGAATGAAGGACAAACAACAACAACAATCAGCAATGGGATTAGGATAAGGCCATGAATGGCTGCTGGACTTCCAGTCTGGGTGAGATAAGAAGATCCAGTCAATAGCTAGTGGATGGATGAATGAATAAATGAAAATAAAATGATTTTGATTGTGAAAAAAGTAGTTCTATAGGAGAATAGTTGTAAGATTTGACAGAATCAAGAAAAAAAATGGAGAGGCCCTTAGAGATATTTGTATATAGCATCGGAGTCACCTGTGAATCATGGAAAGCTGAAGTTTGGAGGTAATATAGAGGACAGATCAATGGGATACAAACTCCCTAAAAATAGGGAACAGGTTCAAGAGAAAAAGCAGAAATGTAGGCCTCATATAGGAGAAGAATAACCAAAGGAGATGGCAATTGAAGATGATTTCAAGGTGCTGTCATATAGACATGGGGACAGGAGGGAACTTGAAACAGGTGGCCTTCAACCTCCGTCAAATAGGAATCAATTTCTTCTGTTGAGTTGGAGGTGAAAAGATATGGTGAAAGTGTCTCATGCCAAGTACTAAAATCCTTCTTCTATGATAAACTCCTGGGTTCATAGATTTAGAAGATATCCCCAATATCATCTACTCTATCCCTTACAATGGAAAAAAAAAAAAACAAGATTAAAGTGCTTAAGTAAATTGTCTAAGTTCACAAGTCTGTAAGAAGTATAACTCACACTTGAAGGCAAGCCAGAGGTATAAGGGATGTTAGAGGTCACCTAGTTCAAGCCCCCTTATGTTACAAAGGAGGAACTAAGACCTAGAGAGGTAAAGTCATTTGCCTAACGTCAGAAGGGTAGTGAGGGGCACAGCCAGCACTTAATCCCAGATGATCTGGCTCCAAACTCAGTGCTCTCCTCATTGGCTCATTTGCCTTCTTGCTCTTACCAACTGCTTCTTTCCCTATACAATAAGCTATCCAATGGATCTGGATATGTCTAGAAGAATCCATGGTAATATTTCCAAACTTTGAAAACAGCCATAAATAAGAATGCTTATACCTCGTAGAGATTGTGTGTGTGTGTGCATGTGTGAGTGTGTGTGTGTGCATGTGTGTGTGTGTGTGTGTGTGTGTGTGTGTGTGTGTGTGTGTTTGGGACAGTATATTTCTGAGAAAATCTATATCAGACCCCTTAAAAGGTTTAGGGAATAGGAAAGGAAGGCAAACTCTGGGATAATTTGTCTCTTGAAAAAGGCAATTGTAGATATAATTGTAGACCTAGAGAGAGTATGACCAATCCATACCTCCTTCCCCTTTATTCCCAAGCTGCTGCCTCCAATGACCTTTTCCTCCCAGGAGTCAGTGAATAGGTCCAAGTCCTTTGTCACCTTTTCCTAGTTAGCTCCTGCTCTAGTGTCTGAAAATGGGATTTCATGAAAGAAGAGTAGCCCTCTCCCTCAGGTCTGACTTCTAAAGCCTTGCTAATCTTGACCCCAGCATTTGAAGAGAATCAGAGGAAGTTACTTGTGATATTTTGTACCAGATGGATAGGAACACTACAGGATACCTTGACAGACTGAATTCTGCACTCCCTCAAAAACTTAATTAATAGCATTGTTCCTATTTATTGTGCAATGCCCATTAGACCACTTCACATTCATATTGCATTACACAGACCTAGGTCTTTGGGGGAAACTGTTCAATTGGGTAGAACTTGAAGAAAATACAAAAAAGGATTATTTTAAAACATAAATGCCCCTAATTTAAATGTTCCTGAAGTGAATTAGATGGCAATTTTGTGCTGTTCTTAAGAGAACAGATTTACACCTACATTGTAAATGATAATGGGAGTTGAAGGCTCCCAGCACCCACTCCATGCTGCTTCAGAGAATTCCCAGCAGCCCCTGCTCATATACTGAAGATTACAGGAATCACAGAATACCCTCAAGGGTTTATGAGAACTGGGAGAAAATATGCATTTCAACTGTAAAAAAAAAACAAGTAACATGGATGTTTATTTAAAAGACGAAGCTGGCATACTCTGGGTTCCCATTAGCATATAGAAAAGTTTGGCTTCTAACAAGAGACCTCCAAAAGGGACCATTTTCTTAAGGATGCAACATCTCTCCTTTCTGGGCCACAGTATTACATATGTCAAAAAACCCAAATGTCTCCATGGCTTCAGGCATCTGTGATATTTGTCAGAATTAGTGATAGGAGTCAAATGATTCATATTTTCCTCTGAATGAGCAAAATATTCCTACTAAAAAACTACCATGTGGCAAAGAATTGGAAATTGAGGGGATGCCCATCAGTTGGGGAATGACTGAACAAGTTGGGGTATATGAATATAATGGAATACTATTATGCTATAAGAAATTATGAGCAGGCAGATTTCAGGAAAAAACCTGAAAAGACTTAAGTGAACTGATGCTGAATGAAGTGAGTAGAACCAGGAGAACATTGTACACAGTAACAGTAACACTGTATGGCAACTGTGATAGAGTTAACTATCTCAGCAATACAATTATCCAAGATAATGCCAAAAGACTCATGATGGAAAATGCTCCCCACATACAGAGAAAAGAACTATGGAATCTGAATCTATACTATTTTTACTTTTTTTTGTCTTTTTCTTTCCTGAGGTTTTTCCCTTTTTTCTGATTCTTCTTTCATGACATGACTAATGCAGAAATATGTTTAATATGATTGTACATATATAACTTATATCAGATTGCTTTCTGTCTTGGGGAGGAGGAAGGAAGGGAGGGAGGAAGAAAAATTTGGAACTAGAAATCTTATGAAAACAAATGTTGAAAACTATGTTTACATGTAGTTGGAAAATAATAAAATACATTTTATGATTATAAAAAGCTACCATGGGGGCAACCAATGGACTTTTGAAGGGAATAGGAGGTAATGTGGTCTAGTGGCTGGAGTGCTGGTCTATATTCAGAGGAGCTCAGGATGACAGCTTGAAGGAACATTGGAGCCCAACCCCATCATTGGAGTCCAACCCCATCATTTTCTAGATGACGTCCAAAGTGGAATTCATTTTTTTCTCCTTAAACCTTGCCCCTCCCCTACCCTGCCTTAAACTATCTGGGTCTTGAATTCTGACTTTGAAAGTGGGGAAAATGCTAGTATCTAGTTCATGGATGTTATTTTAATAATGTGTGAAGAGTCCTTTGCAAACCTTACAAAATCCATTGCCATTGTTTTAAAACATCCTGTCTGTTTCTGCTCAGTCACCATAGCACTAAAAAAATCTTCTTCTCTTGAAATTATCTCTGAAATGAGACTTTTTCCTTCCAGTGTCTCCTAAATTGTCTTTCTATTCTCCCATCAGCAGGCACCACAAAAACAGAGTTTAATCTCTGGTACCAGGGCTCCCATGTATATATGTATATCAGAACTCCAATAAGCCTGATTTCTTGATACCAAAGTTAGCCTGAGTTCAAATTCTAGAGTTTTCTCTAAAGTACCAGAGGATAATTCATAAAGCTAAATTCTGACCGTCCCCACTATGGAATTCTTTTTTTTCCTTTTTCTTTATTTTTTCTTCCTTTCTTTCTTTTTTTTTTCTTTTTGCGGTTCAATGAGGGTTAAGTGACTTGCCCAGGGTCACACAGTTGGTAAGCGTCAAGTGTCTGAGGCCAGACTTGAACTCAGGTCCTCCTGAATCCAGGACCATTGCTTTATCCACTGCACCACCTAGCTGTCCTATGGAATTCTTTTAATCTCTAGTCAGTACTATAGTGTCCTAGTCCAGATATTTGGGGAAGGGGGAGGAGGGGTACATCCTTGGGCTATCTTTCCAATGCACATTCTAATCTCAAGTAAAGACATGCCTGTAACTATTTGCACTGAATTGTTCATAAAAGGTGAATAGGCTTACCTACCACCATCAGTCATGAGAGATTAAATAGTCTGACAGAATTTAGGGTCATCTAAGCACATGGTTGAGCTGGAGCAATTAAAGAGTAGATAAATTCACCATATTCTAGCAGTGTCTCAAGGCAGGCACATTTAGGCCAAGAGCAAGTTCTATCTGGGCAGATCACTCCTTCAGCTGATCAACAAGCCCTATGTGGTTCCAAATGTTATTTATTACATCAGCCATACATCAAGGGAAGCAAGCCCTTCATTTGCCATTGGCTTTCTCTCCTGTTCTGTACTCACATTCAAGTACCCCATTTATAAAGCTTTAAAGTTTCTGGGTCACATGATCCTTCAGTCTCTCATTCCGTATGGGCAAATTATCCTTCCCAGCAAACCTTACTACTGATAGAGGCCTACAGTAATAATAAAAACAAAAGAAAACTGCAAACAAAATGGGTGATCACCAACTAGAGAATGGCTCAACCACTTGTGATACTCAAATGAAATGGAATATTTCTATGTCTAAGATGAATGTGATGAATCTAGAAATATGGGAAGAATTATATGAATGTGGAATAGAAAAAGCAGAAAAAGAATATGTATAAGGATAATTTTGTAAAAAAAAAAAAAGGAACAATGAAATAAAACTGAAGTCTTTTATCATAATAGCCAAATTAGGCCTCACAGAAGAAATGAGAACATGTGCCATCCTCCATTCCTTACAGAAAGAAAGTCTCTCGATGTGGGATATGGAAGATACGTGTATATGATCCATTTTTTGGTTGGTTTTATTACATAGTTTTCTTGATGTGGCATTTCAGAATGTGAGCTTCTCTCCAGTAGGGATTGTTTCTGTTTTTGTCTTTGTTTCCCCAATACTCATTTTGGTGCCTAACACAAAGAAGACACTAAAGAAATGCATAATCATAGGCTAATATTTCTTTTTAATTTTTTTTTATAAGCGGAATAGCTGGCTAGGTGAATGGAGGGAGCCAATATGCAGAAATGAATTGACATAAAAACAACATCAATTAGCATCAAAACAATAGCAAAATATGAGACTTTGACTCAACAAGAAGTTTAGGATTTGGCAAAAGTAATACAATTTAATAAAGGCAATTCAGTCCAATCCTATCCTCCTCTTCTTGTCTAGGAATCAATCCAATCTAAAAGACAGTGTTCTGTTGTTGAAAATGAAATCAACCCCCCTTAACTGACTTCAGGTGAAAAGGAACAAAGAACTGTAGAAAGTTCAAGCAGGGCAGAACCTTTTCAGCTATTCTAACAAACTCACAAAATTTGAGATGCAGGATCATCAAAGCCAAGAATGCAAGTCCAGCTTGAAAGTAGTCCATTTATAATGTAATTACAAATAACCTTGTAATAAAATTTTAAGTGGCAATAATGAAATATTATATAGACTTTATCTTAATGACAATAAAAAATTAGGTAATTCGACTTTCGGCTGAATTAAAGGAGGTATATTATCTAAGACCAGGGAATCTGTAATCCCACCCTAATGTACTTTGCCTTGATCAGCCCACATGTGGAGTGTTCTGTTCAGCTGTCTGTGTTACAGTTTAAGGAGGCCATTGATAAGCTGGGGTGACTGAAAAGGAGCATTATCAGGATGGGAAAAGCTTTGAGTCTGTAGCATAAGATCCATTGATTAATCTGGTAAATTTTAGTCTTGAGAAGAATAAAAAAATATGATAACTATCTTCTAGAATTTGAAAGGATATGACATAAAAGTGATGTTAGCCTTGTCCTGAAAGACTTATCTACCTTTCTCTCTTTCTAGCCATCTATCTGTAATGTCCAGCTTCAGTATTTATCCTAAACTTCAGTCCCACATCACTAACTGCCTATTGGACATTTCAAACCTGATGTCACAAAGACATCTCAAACCCAACCTGTCGAAAAAAGAGTGCTCTTTCTCCCAAATGTAGCCTTCTTCCAGACTTCCTTATTTCTGTTGAAGGTGCCACCATTCTTTTAGTATCCAAGGTCTACAACCTTGACATTCTCCATGACTCCTCACTTTCCCTTAGGTCACATGACTCATCAATCACCAAATCTTACTGAATATTCCTTTCAGATCTGGCCCCTTCTCTCTATTCACATGGCCATGAGCTTATTTGAGGCTCTCATCATCTTTTGACTAGAGTATTATAACCAATTCCTCATTAATCTCCATATCTGAAGTGTTTCCTCTCTCCTATACATCTTCGACATTGCTGCCAAAGTAATTTTCCTTGAACACAGAGCTGAACACTTACACTTTTCTACTTCATGAACTCCAGTGGCTCCCACATGCCTCTAAAATGAAATGGGAATTCCTCAGTTAAACATTTAAGGCCCTCTGCCACCCTGTAGTAACTTCTCTCTTTAGCCTATTCTACATTTCTTCTCTTCTGCTTCTCTGAAATTCAGATAAATGATCTTTCTCTTGTTTGGCCACAGAGCTCCATTTACTGATTCTGTACCTTTAAGTGGTCCATCCTAATGCCTGGAATGCATTTCTTCCTCACTCACACCTCGTAGAAGCCTTCTCTTTTTTTCAAAATACAATGCAAGTGCTATTTTATATTGGAAGCCTTTATTGAGCCACCCTTCCCAACTAACTGATAATACCCTTCTGCCCTAAGCACTTAAGATTTAACTAATTCTTATATATTCTTTGGATATTTGTGTGTATGTAGTAAGATATTTTTTTTAATTTACCCATCATAATATAAACTCCTTGAGAATAGGGTTTATTTATTTCTTTGTATTTTTAGCTCTACCTCCTCACATGGTGCCTGGACCACAGTAGTCCAAATTCCTCGTTTCCCAAATGAGACAAGATAAATTAAATGAATTGCCTAAGGTCACAAAGGTAGTAAGTGGAAGAACTGAGACTAGGACCTAAGTTCTCTGACTCCTAATCCTACAGTTATGTCACTATACCATGCATATCGATAGAACCATAGATCAGAGGCTGGAGCAGTGGGTAGAGGTTTCAGTAAGGCCAATTAGCCTTGTTGTCCTGACACTTCCTGATAATTTGACTTTCTGGAGGTAGAATGGACTGCTTTGAAAGTTTTCAAGCAAAAGTCCACTGACCATTCACTTAGTATGTTTCTGTCCTACAGCTTTTCTGGGGGCCTCGGTGGGCCTGGGTAGCTATTGAGATCCTTTCTAACTCTGAAATTCTATGACTCTTCTCTGAGAGCATAATCTTATCCATAATCACACAGACTGGTCAGTTTTTCATGTGTAATTTGAACCTGGGACTCCCAACTCTAGTGTCAACATAAGCTTCTCCATTCCAGGCTTTGTAGATGTTTAACAACTACTGGTTGAATTGGAATAGAGAAAATAGAATCTGGGTGGACCACCAAGGCAATCTCCCAAAGTTCAGACCAAGAAAATGTCCCATGGACTTTGTTTCTCTCAATAACCCTGAATATGTGCTGGAATGACTGCATGATGATGACCCTGATAAAATTCTAATCCTCTCTGCTCCTTTAAGGGCTATTAGTGATTATTAGTACAGTAGCTATTGCTCCAGCAGCAGCTGTTTTCAGTCTATAGAAAGAGGTTGAATTCAGGCAGCATTTTTTTTTTTTTGCAGTAATGAAATGAGAAATGAATACCCTTAAAGCTTTTATGATTACCATCTTAGCTTTATTGAGATTCAGAACTTGAGATGTGCTCTGGGCAAAAGAGTCAATTAAGTTGCAGAAAAAGAAAATGGAATTACTTTTTAGTATGGATAACAAGAGAGATGTATTCTAATTTTTTTTGGGGGGGTGAGGAAAATTCTACTTCAAATAGAATCTTAGATTTTGAAGGGATTTCAAGGAGTCAACTGCTATAACTTCTTACCTCTAGGAAAAACTACACTTAGACATCTGAAACAGGTAGATTATTTACCATATTTTCAATTATCTCTAGAATTAAATATTCAAGAACCTTCCTTGCTAATCTGCACTGACTCAAAGACCTATACATCTATACATGGAAGTTCTTCCTACTATCTGCCCAGACTCTCTCATTACAATTCAAATTATAATTTCTCTTACAGTGGTCATCTTTGTTCATGTCCTTGCTCTAGTCTGTGACCTGTGACAAATGGTTTAACCTCAGTTTTAGTTTCCTCACTACTGAAACAACCTTTTAATTGGTTTCCTTTGATTAAGTCTCTTTCTACTCCAGTTAATTTTCCTCACAGCTGCTGAAATAATTTTCCTACAACTTAGTTCTTACTATGTCACTCTTCTAGCTCAATAAACTCTAGTGACTCCCTATTACCTCTAGGATGAAATATAGATGTATTTGTTTCATAGTTAATGTCTTTCAGAACCTGACCCCAATTTGTATTTCCATCCTTATCATACTTTACTACAGACTCTTTGGTCCAGACAAATTGGCTTTCTAACTGTTCCTCATCCACAGAAATCACTCATTAATCTCCATTCCTATTCAATGGTTGTCACCCAAACCTGGAATGCACTCTCTTCTCATCTGTATGTCTTATAATCTCTAGGTAATTTCAAGATTCAGCTCAAGCCACATCCTTCCAAATGAGCCGTTCCTGATCTACTCTTTCAGGCATTTGATTGTCCTTCCCACCAAACCATCTGGCATAAAATTTGCATATCTCAATATATGTCCATGTTGTTTCCTCAAAAGAACGTTAAGTCATTGGGGACAAGGACTGTTTGGTTTGGGGATTTGTTTCCCTAGTGCCTACTGCAGTGTTTGGCACATATTAATCTCTTGCACTGTCATGAGGACAGTGTTTTCTTTCTTTCTTTCTTTCTTTCTTTCTTTCTTTCTTTCTTTCTTTCTTTCTTTCTTTCTTTCTTTCTTTCTTTCTTTCTTTCTTTCTTTCTTTTTTGTTTTTGTTTGTTTTTTTGGTGAGGCGATTTGGGTTAAGTGACTTGCCCAGGGTCACACAGCTAGTAAGTGTTAAGTGTCTGAAGTTGGATTTGAACTCAGGTCCTCCTGACTCCAGGGCCAGTGCTTTATCCACTGCAACACATATCTCCCTTTTTCATTAATCCCAAGATCTCCTCTGACACAAAAGATGTCAACTCAAAAAAGGAAGATAATAAATGTTGGAGAGGCTGTGGGAAAATTGGAACACTAATGCATTTTTGGTGGAGCTGTGAGCTGATCCAACCATTCTGGAGAGCAATTTGGAATTATGCCCAAAGGGCGATAAAGCTGTGCATACCCTTTGACCCAGCAATCCCACTTTTAAGTCTTTTGCCCAAAGAAATCATGGAAGGGGGAAAGGGACCCACATGTACAAAAATATTTATAGCTGCTCTTTACATGGTGGCAAAGAATTGGAAGTTGAGGGGGTGCCCATCAATTGGGGAATGGCTGGACAAGTTGTGGTATATGAATACAATGGAATACTATTGTGCTGTAAGAAATGATGAGCAGGAAGAGTTCAGAGAAACCTGGAGGGTCTTACGTGAGCTGATGATGAGTGAGATGAGCAGAACCAGAAGAACATTGTACACGGTATCATCAACATTGAGTGTTGACCTACTGTGATGGACTATATTCTTCTCACCAATGCAATGGTACAGAAGAGTTCCAGGGAACTCATGATAGAAGAGGATCTCCAAATCCAAGAAAAAAAAAAGAAAGAAAGAACTGTGGAGTATAGATGCTGATTGAACCATATTATTTCTTTTGTTTTGGGTGCTGTTGGTTTTTTTTTTTCTATTTTGAGGTTTTGCATCACTGCTCTGATTCTTTCTCTTGTAACAGGATTAATGCAGAAATAGGATTAATGTTATTATGTGTATATATATGTGTGTGTATATATATATATGTATATGTATATGTATAGAGATATATAGATATAACCTATATCAGATTACCTGCTGTCTAGGGGAGGGGGGAGGGAGGGGAGGGAGGGAGAAAAATCTGAAATTGTAAAGCATGTATAAACAAAAGTTGAGAACTATCTTTACATGTAACGGAAAAAATAAAATACCTCATACATTAAAAAAAAAAAGAAAGAAAAAAAAAAAGAAAAGCAGGGTTCAAGGCCAGGCTTTGTCACTAAATAGCTGTGTTACAATATGCTAAAAAAAAAAAAAAAAAAAAACAAAATATGTCAACTAACACCAATAATTATTTAGTAAAGCTATATAGCTTCCATCAGTAAATTTTAAACCTGTATGGCTGAAAGGATGACAATTGCATCATCAGATATGACATTCATAAAAAATATTAGGTTTATGCGAAATATATTAAGTTCTGTTTTGGACATGTTAAGTTTGAGACTCCTACATAATATTCAGTTTGAAATGCCCAGTAGTCAGTTCTATGAACCTAGAGCTCAGGAAAGAAACTTGGGTTGGATATATAAATCTGGGAGTTATCAGCCTAGGTATATAATTTGAACTAATAAGACTAATGAGGCTACCCACAGAATGTACAGAGAAGAGAGAAGAGGCCCCATGACAAATCCTTAGAGAACAACTATATTTAGTAGATTTGAAACAGCCAGTCACCCAGTAAGGAAGACTGAGGAAGAGTGTTGAGACAGGTAGGAGAATCATGAGCAAATAGTGTCAGGAACACCAAGGAAGTGTCCAGGAGGAAGGGATGGCCAACAGCATGAAATACTGCAGAGGGTAAAAAGAATGAGGGCTGAGCAAAGACCATTAGATTTGAAAATTATAAGATCCTTGATAACTTTGATGAGAACAATTTTATTTAACAAATTATTTAAGTGATGAGATAAAAAAGAAATAATAGAATAATAGAAATAGCACAATTATAGATTACCCAAGCGGTAGGGAAGCATGAAGAAGATATGTAGGTAAATGACAGCAAGTTACCAACAACACCTTATATAGCAGTGGCATAGACATCAAGGGCAAATATGATTTCCCAAGGAGATAGTTCAGTCATGTGGCAATGCCAAGCGATAGAAACAGATGGACAGCCAGAGGGTAGCATTGATATTCACACACTATTAAAAGAGCCAGAAAGAGACATCTAAGCTCATAGGGAAATCCTCTGGGGAAGGGCATTCTTGAAAGGATAAGAACAAGAGATGTACAGGACAGAGGGTCAGGATGGGATGCTATTTGCAATAGTGAAGGGAATGTGTATAACCATGTATATGAGATTGACAAGATCATAGCTCCATCAAAGCATCTCATTTGTTCTATTCTTTGGACAACAGGTGGTTTCTCTTCACCCTGTAAAAACTCTTCATATCTTTGAGAACAACTATTAAGCTACTTTTAAGTGTTCTGTCTCTGATGTGGAATAACCTCAATTTCCTTATTCTTTCTTCATGGATCCTATTTTCTCTCTTCTTAATCTCTTCTGCTGCTCTGGGGCTTCTGCAATTTCTCTCTGAAATCACAGGGCCCAGAATAAGCTGTGACATTCCACCAAGGACATGGACAAAACTGAATCCAATGGAGAATTACTTGACAATGCCAGGCTAGCATGGTCCCATTAATGAAGCATAGTGTCACAGTAACTTTTCAAAGCACAGCACTGCATTTCTGACTCATATTTAGCTTGTGAGTCCTTCTGCATTTAGGGTTTTTCCCCTATACTTATGCCTGGCCAAGCATTCTGTATCTTCTTATTCTCCTTTTCCCTGCTAAGATGAATTCTGTTCAGGGTATGACATTTCCCTAATTTGTCATGGTCCATTTCAGTTTGCAAAGTTATCAGACCTGCCTAATTGGTACCAGTGGTAATCTTAAGAAATATAATAGCTCACATTTCTGTAGTGTTACAAAGATTATAAAGTACTTTCCATGAGACAACCATGCACGATAGGGAGGGCAATTATTATTGTTAAACCTCTTTTATAGGTGAGGAAACCATAGACCAGAAGAAGTTAAGTGACTTGCCCATAGTTGTATAACTAGTAAATGTCAGAACTGGTATTTGGGCCTTGTTCTTCTGGCTTCAAGATCAATGGGGATTGGGGCAGCTAGGTGGCACAGTGGATAAAGCACTGGCCCTGGATTCAGGAGGACCTGAGTTCCAATCCGGCCTCAGACACTTGACATTTACTAGCTGTGTGACCATGGGCAAGTCATTTAACCCCCATTGCCCTGAAAAGAAAAAGAAAAAAAAAAGATCATTGGGGATTTCTGCTATAAAATGTTATCTAGCAAGGTAGCTTTCCAGAACATATACAGTTGGTTTTTATATAGAATTATCACCTGAGAGGCTGATTCACAGAAATTGCTAGCCAGTGGGTCCAAAGCCCAGTGGAGTGAGACAATGGCATAGTTACCTAAAGACAAATGGAAATAAAAAACACAAGAACATCAGGTCCAGTATTAGATTATTAGAAGACTCTTTTTGGGGGGTGGGGGGTTAAGGGACTTGCCCAGTGTCACACAATCAGTAAGTGTCAAGTTTCTGAGGCCATATTTGAACTCAGGTCCTCCTGAATCCAGGGCCGGTGCTCTATCTACTGTGCCACCTAGCTGCCCCCTAAATTACTCAACAGCAAATTTGAACAAATAGAGGAATGAACGAGGAATGATTCTGAGACCAACCTAAGTGGTACATCATGGCTTCAGGAAAGTTTCTTAGTATCTCTGGGCATCAGTTTCTTAGTCTTCAAAATGAGGATATTAGACAATATCATTTTTTATGCCCTTTCTGGTTCTAAATCAATGGACCTATATTTGGGAGGAAGTATGGTACAGTAGACTGAGCATTTGCTCTAAAATCTGAGGGCATAGCTTCAAATCCTGCCCCTAAAACATACTATCTTTATCATCATGGTCAAGTTACAACCTCCCCCTACCATAGTTTCCCCATTTAGAAGATGAGAATGTTGGAATAGACAAGCTTCAAGGTCCCTTCTAGCTCTTAATGTGTGATCCATGTAAGATGATCTGTGTAATATGACTAAACATATCATGCAAAGGGGAATGATTGAAAAATCAGTTCCTTTCAATCAATGAAAATAATGGAAATGGGTAAACAACCTTCATAAACTGAATGGACTGAAACAGATCATCTCTGGGCTTTCTTCCAGTTATCTCTGTCCTATGATCCTTTTATTCAGTTCATGCTTCTGCAGTGAGTAAAACTTTTAAGAATTTGATCCTCTGCTTTCAGGGGTGAATGGACCTGAAATAGAGATGTAACTAGAGTGAGGGGACTTAGGTTTTTCATCAAAGCCCCTGAATTCAATACATGGAAGTAGCATGTGCCAGGCAAGTTGAAAGACCACCACCACCACAACTACCACTGTCACCACCACATTGACTACCAACTCCATTCAGACCCTGATGGAGATATCCCAGGACCCTTTGGAATAGCAGTGGTCCTCAAACCACGAGGCCTCTTTCTAGTCTAAGTATTTACAACCATACTCCAGGGAGGTGATTCCCATGGAACAGGGGACAGCCAGTTATGCCAACAAGGAACCAATTCCCATTCCCAGGGCAGAAAAGTCAGCCTAACTGAAGAAACAAAGCATCCTGAGAAAGAGACAGTAAGTAGCATTCACCAGGCAGGTCAAATCACCACCATCTCCACCTAGTTCAGCATCTCCACTCTGACACTGATGGAGACATACCAGGACCTAAAATGGAAGACTTTTAGAATTTTAGTACTTCCAGCCTAGTGTCTTCAGCAATCTCCATAATGGCCTAGGAATATAAAGACTGGAAACTACTCTAGCTATATCTATCAAAAACTAAGTATAGGGGGCAGCTAGGTGGAGCACTGGAGCCCTGGAGTCAGTAGGACCTGAGTTCAAATTGGGCCTCGGACACTTGAGACTTACTAGCTGTGTGACCCTGGGCAAGTCACTTAACCCCAATTGCCTCACCAAAATCAAAAAACAAACAAAAAAACTAAGAATAGAAAGTTCTTATCCCCAAAAGTCCTTGGCACTGCCAAGTGTTTCAGCATCTGACATGATTTGATCAGTGGAAATGACATTTACATAAGAGGCATTGCTGTCTCCTTTTCCAATATACCCAAAAGACCATGGGGCTTTTCCATCAAATTGGCAGCTAAAACCTTCCACATGTGTTGTCTTCTCTGTTAGAATGTAAGCTTCTTGAGGGCAGGCACTGTTGAGCCTTTCTATTTTTATTCTCATACAAACAGAATATCCCCCATATATAGCAGAGTGCATATATAGTAAATGCTTAATAAATGTCTTATTCATTCATTCAGGGTAAATTATATTGTTTACTTGATTAGAAACAACTGAGCCTAGAATTTAATTAGAAAGAATAATTATTAAAAATAAGAAGCTAGAGTAACTAATTACCGTGTCCACTCAACTGAATTTGTCTTCATTACTTATTGTGTTATTTTCATACCATAAATTACAAAGTTGATTTAAGGATCCCTATTCTTGTATTTGACCTTCATATCAATATTTTTTAATGTGTTATAGTTCCTACAATGAGGGTTTCTATAGAAAGGCATTAAAGGAAGGGCCTGTGACTGGGAAGGGAGGAGAGAGAGAGTTATCAAGGTCAAGGGATTGTTGGGGGTGATTCTGCCAATGAGTTTGCTAGCTATGTTTTATTTCCAAGGTGAGATGCAGATCAGCTAATCCACTTAATTATAAAATAAGCCAAAATATGTTTGATCTAACAACCTGCGAGGTGTTTGTGAAGAAGAGCTTTCTAAATCATAATGCTGGATAGAAATGTGACTAATTAATTCTCATTAGTAGCCTGTGCTCATTCTCTATTTTAACCATACTCGATACTTACAATGCCTCAAACTAGATGGACTATTTTCTAGCTCTGAGCATTTACATTTCTCAACTATGCTTGTCAAAATCCTTGCCTTCTTTCAAGTCTCAGCTGAGATGTCACCTCTTCTCTGAAGCTTTCCCTAATCTCCCCCAGCACACGGTGTTCTGTACTGCCCCGATTTTTCCTGGAACATTGGAATCTCTCCTTCACCATCATTGCATTTTACATTTTTTGAGATGCTTATCGACATGTGTCATAACCACTCCCTTGACCACAGGGACTATAAGTTTTCATCTTTGTATATTGAGGCTCTAGCCCTGTACTTGGTACAAAATGGGTGCTTGACAAATACTTTGTGAATTGAATAACAATTCAAAACATTAATAATTCTTATGTACATATAATTATGATATTAAATATATGGGAGGATATCATCCACTAAATTGGTGCAATAATTGAAAAATTCAATCTTAATTTTATGTACACACATACACACAGCTATATATGTATGTATGTGGGGGTATATATACACAGACACATATACACATACTTATATACACAAGAAGTAGATTATGTACAATACACATGTGCATATATGTGCATATGCATGTACGGTTTATTTATGTATTCATATATACATGCAAACATGCACATATGCATATTTGTGTATATATGCATGTGTGTGTAGTTAGTATAGTCATTAGAACTGAACTAATAAAAATATTGTTTAATAGAGGCTAGAACATTTTTTTAAAATGTAGTTTAGAAGGATGACATCGATCCTTCACACAGCTGCCAAATTGATATTCCTAAGCACAGATCTCATTATGCACAAGTCTTTAATGGTTCCTTACTGTCATTAGGATAAAATACAAAAACACTCCTGCTTTTGCGTCCCTTCACAATTTGTTTCCCATTGACTGGGCTGGTGTTATTTTCTGTTACTATTCTTCGCATGCTTTCTTTGAAATCTAACTGTCCTTAGTACATACCATTCCAGTTCGAGCCTGGAATACTTTCTTTACTCACCTTCACACTTTCTTCAAAGCACAGTTCAGGTGGTACCTTCTAAATGAACCCTTTTCAAATAGCTCTGACACTTTGCAGTTTCTCCCAGTTTCTCTCTGTTTATCTGTTGCCCCTCTTCACAGTATTACATCAGCTCCTTGAAGATAGGGACTATCTCATACTTATCAATGTCTAATGCAGAGTCCCAGGGCACCTTGAGTTTTCCCTTGCCCTTAATTACACTTAATATTTTTTTGTATATTTATGAATAGATGTGGCATAATCTCTTCTATCAATGTACTATTAGGTGTTTGAAGGCAAGGGCTATGGTCTCGACCCCCATGCTTTTTTAATTGTTTTTTTGAAACAGAATAATTTAGATTAGAATGGAGAAAAGGGGGTTCTGGATCAGGTTACTTGAAACGTGCTTGAAAGGCTTCTAGGAATTCCATTTTTGCTACTGAGGAAAGTTGTCTTGCTTCGCTCCAGCTCAGTAGGGAGATCCTCCAGACGAAAACCTGAAGGCAGTTACCTGTAATCTCCTGCCTGCAGACCTAGCTCTGCCATATGTCCAGGATGTTGCTTAAACACTCTGACAAATGCCATTCTGACAAAGGTCTACTTTTTTTCCACAAAAATCAGCACAGTCGCCTGTGAGCCAGGCCTTTGTAGAATATTTCATTTGGTCCAAGCTGTGTCTCTCTTGCCAAGAGATGACATAATGCCGCCAAAATAGAAGGCATTAATAGATATGCTGACACACTGTTATTATCCCAAAGTGTGTCTGTGAAGTATGCTACTGTGATTCCTCACTTCCTAAGGGAAAGCCATCTGTCAATAAGACCAATGAGAAGTGACTTCATGAGATTAGATTCCTTAATCCACCTGAGAAGTGTTTAGGAAGCTGGATGTTCCACAATAGGTGTTGAGTAAATATTTGTTATGAACTAGACTTGAGAGTTGTTTATAGACAAGAGGAAACACAGAGAAAGTAAATGGATTGAAGAAGAAACAAGAAGAAAAAGAGGAGGAAAGGAAGGAGGAGAAAAAAAACGATTTCTATCCCATTCTGTATTTTTCATGGAGGTCTCTACTCTGCTGAACCTGAATCCATCTCTAAGAAGATCAGTTGGTTTTTTTGTTTGTTTGTTTGTTTGTTTGGTTGGTTTTTTTGCTTTTTATCTAGACCTGTGACTGCATCAGTGTAAGAAGTACATTTGGAGGAAATCACCACTACCAGTGCCAATCTGTAACTATTGTGAGATTTAAAATTGGATATAAGAGCATTAAACTCCCCTTTAACCTTTCCCTTATATATCTCCCAGACCAGTAAGAGAAAGAAACCTCTGAGTTTTAGTTAGAAATGGATTACTTATCTTTTATTGTTTGGGAATTAATTAGCCAACAAACAAGGTGATGCTGATTAGAGAAATAGGAAAGTAGAAATACAAATAAATAGTCTTAAATCTAAGCTTAGTCTATATTCCATATAGAACTCACCAAAACCCAAGGCCACCTCTGAGGCTGAGAACCGAGTCAAGCACATGCTATTAAAGAGAACCAGGCCGATCACCAAGGACCACACTGTCCCACCTGAGTCAGCGTGTGTGTGTGCAGAGCGAGCGAGCGAGTAGAGAAAAGGCACCACTTCCGGTCTCTCCTTGCCTTTAAGCTCGCACCCCGGAAGTGGAGTGCTTGTATCAGCAGACTCACGGCTGTTCCTCACGGTCTCCTCCCCTAAAGGGTCGTCCTTCAAAAACTGGCATCCTTCGGTTATTTCTATCCAACTCTAAAAGCCTTCACTTTTTACCACACTCTTCTGCAATATATAGTTTTTGAATGATGCCTGGAGCACAGAGAAGCTAAGAAACTTGCCCAGTAATCCACAATGTCTCTAAGTGGAGCCTCATGGGCTATTTGCTCCAACCATCTCGAGGATTGCTGAAAAGTTGACGAAATTGAACAAATGGCCATTTAAAGTTCCAAAAAATAACTTCATGTGGTGTGCAGGGCAATATTGCATAAGTTTTTGTATTGGGATTAAAGACAAATCTTATGTGAGGAGACATCAAATAAAGCCAACATATGAGATTATAAGTAGTTAAATTGAATTTAGGTGTAAGTTATAAGTGGCTAACAGTGAATATTGGGTGCACACAAGAATGGGGATTTGAACCAATTGTATTAGGAAAGTGATAGTCCAACTCCTGAGGAGCCCCCTAGAACCTTGACAGGGGTCTAGATCTGAGATAGTAAGTCAAGAAAATGCTTGATACATTAGGAATCTCCTTAAATTAATTCTACTAAAATACTTATTTTTAAATTTGGGGGGGACATGTTACTGTTACTGACATAATGAAATTTTTTGTTAAGAACTTCCACTGTTTGATTAGATTTGTCTTTCCACACAAAACCCACATAACATTTCCCCACATATCATATTGTTAGTTGTAATTTATTGAAAGCTAAATAAAAGTCATATGTTCAATTTCATCAACTTTTTATCTTAAAAGTTTGAAGTGCTAAGAATCCCCTACAATTTTTACTCTGTTTTCAGAGGATAGAGCTGGAAGGGTCCTTAGTAATTTTCTATTCTAACCCTCACACTTTATAGATAAGGAAATTGAAGCTTAGAGTAAATGAATGACTTTCCCAAGGTCATGCAGTGGGGTTCCTGATTCCCAGTCCAACCCATGTGCTTTCTACAACAGACCATTATCCAGTTTTGTTATTTAAAAGCCAAAACATGGTGAGAGGCATCCTCTACATGGTAATTCTTCAGGGCCAGCTGTCACTTCTTGTTATTGTTATTCTTGTTTTGTTCTTTAAGTGGAATAGTAGTTTAGACATACTTTTTAATTCTAAAGCATAATAATTTTTATTAGGACCAGGAGAAGGAAATGTATTTGTCAAATGTCAGGGAAAATCACTTTAGTGCCTCATACAAGTAAAATAACATAGAGAGATAAATTGAAATAACTCTCTTCATCAGCATTTTAACATTAATAACAAAGCATGAAACTTTTTTTTAAGATGTACCAGTGGTCCAAAGGCAGAATAATTATTATGACCAATCTTGGTCCAAGGAAATTGGGTTAAATAACATCCTCTTCTGTCTGTAGATGGTCTGGGGACTGACTACCTAGATGGAATGTTGTATGTGCTGTTAAGAAGTTGTCGTATCAATTGGTTTCACTTACTACTTATTTTGTTTCAAGGGAGTGGGGTTTTTTTGTTGGTTTTGGGGAGCTTTTTTGAGGGGCAATGAGGGTTAAGTGACTTGCCCAGGGTCACACAGCTAGTAAATGTCAAGTGTCTGAGGTTGGATTTGAACTCAGGTCCTCCTGAAGCCAGGGCTGGTGCTTTATCCACTGTGCCACTTAGCTTCCACCCCCCCCCAAAGGGAGTGTTTAATAAGGGAAAGAGGTAAATTGGGAAATTATGATGATCTCAAAAGTAAAACCATCAATTTTTATTAATTCTATTTTTAGGAAACACCTAGGACACAAGGGCCAAGTGTCCTTTATGGAGCTGTCATACTTTTCTTGTCTTGGCTAATAAATAAATGTGGAATCAAGCATATATTAAATACTTACTATAGCCTGGGAACCTTGATAAGTGCTAGAGATACAAATTCAAGCAGGCAAGACAGTTCCTGCCATAGAGGACCTCACATTCTAATGCAAGAAGCCTGTTCAAACAAGGAAGCTAGAAAGACAAGGTAGTTTGAGGTGTGGATGGCTGAGATTGAGCCTTCTTTTCAGAAAGCTAAGAAAAAAAAAAACTTTTGAATGCCCAGCTCAGTAGATTGGAAGTTCTTCACCTCAAAAGAATCCCTAATGTAATGGGAAAGAAGCCTGAACTTAGTGTGAAAAGACCTGAATTCCAATGCTAGTTCTTTTAGACATTGATACCAGGCCTACCACCTACCCTTTTTGACCCTCAGGTCCCTTATCTGTGGCCATTGTGCCATTGAATTTTTTCTGAATTGAATAATCTTTTCTGCATTGGAGGGATCTCCCCTGGTAACTGAGCTGGCATGAAAAGAAGGAACTTCAAATGTACTTCCATTTCTATTCCTCCTGGAGTATAGATTCAGTCATTCAATCAACAAGTCTGTATTAAGAATTTATTATGTTCCAGGCCCTGCATGAAGAGCTAGGTAGACAAAGGCAATTATGAAACAGTGCCTTCCCATGAGAAGTTAATATAAACAGGGGATATGACATGTAATAATCAGTGTATATTATATATGTTATATTATTTGTGTATATATGCATGTGGATGTGCATAATATATATGCATATGTTTATTTACACATATATACACAAGTCCATAAATGTATGGGAAATTATATGCTTATACAGAGCTGTATCTATCCATATCCATCTCTATCTGTTTATATAATATGAGGAGCTATAGAGCACTAGCAACAGGGAGGGAATCAGGCTATTTAGAATGGAACAATTGAGCTGAGTCTTGAAGGAAGCCAACAATTTTGGGAGATTTTTCAGGGTAAGAATATTTCTTGATGAAGATGAAAATGACCATATAAGACTTGAAAGAAACAACATTTTCTGATGTCAACGGTATTTGATGGTGGGTATGAACAGGTGGCAACACACAAATAGCAAGAAATTCCCAAGAACTGGAGTCAAGAGACCATCAGACACATGTGTGACAGTCAGAAAAAAAATGCTCTGACAAAAGATTGGCATGAGGGAGCATTGGCAAAGAGGTGGGCATAACGTTCTATTCATCCTCCTGAAGTCAGAAAAAGAAAGTGGATGAGCTGTTGTGGGATGAAATGAAGACGGGTGACTGCGGATGGTTTGGGATCTGCATCTATGAAAGAACTATCAAGATTCACTGACATCAAAGAACCATCTGAGTAAGGGTAACAAAAAGTATAAAATTGGCATCTGGAGATACAAAATATGGATTGGGGGCAGCTAGGTAGCATAGTGAATAGAGCACCAGCCCTGGATTCAGGAGAACCTGAGTTCAAATCCGGCCTCAGAAACTTAACACTTACTAGCTGTGTGACCCTGGGCAAGTCACTTAACCCCAATTGCCTCACTTAAAAAAAAATGGACCAAACAAGGAATAGATTATCAGGCTGGAAAAAGCAGAAGTAGACAGAGATCTCAAAGAGACATACCAACACAAGAGTTATAATGCATGTATATATGCCCTCAGCAAGGACCACAAACTTACCTGGGGCATGTACTCAGCATGGTAGGAAAGAAGGCGAAAATGTGAGTACATTGGCTTTCTGAAGTAGAATGCATTAACCCATGGTAGCAGCTATAGCTGGGGATTGTCCTCCATGCCAAGATTCTAAGGAAGGTGTTACATGGTGGAGAAGAAACAGTTCCATTTGGCCTTAAGAAATAATAGACATTTCTGTTTCTTAAAATAGAAAGAAAGCTTTCTATTTTAGTAATAGCTAATATTTATATTGTCCTTTGAGGTCTGCTAAAAGGGCTTCACAAATATCTCATTTTATCCTTGCAACAAGCCAAGAAGGTAGGAAATGGAGGGAGACAGGGATCAAGTGACTTGTCCAGCATCACACAGCTAATAAGTGAATAAGCCATGATTTTAACTCAGTTCTTCCTGATTCCAGATCCAGCTTTCTATCCCCTTCACCTAGTCACCTCTTATTATTTTTCTATAATTATGCTTGCTACTCAGCTGCTGATTGACATCAACACCCTCTAAATCTGGCACCCTGGGACTAATTTCTGGTCATTCTAGGACAAAGCCCTAGTTACGGCTCTCATCAACACCTTCTAAAGTGGTGATCATGCCAAGTCACCAAGGTGACAATGCAGAGAAGGCAAAATTATGTAAGGCAAAAATCAGTAAATAAAAAAAAATACAGCAGTGTGGCTTGACATGCACATGAAAACAAGCAGGAGGATGATTTACAATTACATTGCCCTTTTCTCACCACCCCCTCCCCACAAAAAGGAATAAAGAAAATCACACAACTGTGAGAGGACAGGAATGCTGCTAACTGATAAAAATGAAAAGGCAGAAGCTTTTGATGTTTTCTCTACCTCTGGCTTTCTTAAAATGTTTGCCTCTGATCAGATACTATGATACCCACCCTTCGATGGGAAGTTAGAATACAGAAAAAAAGTCACAGGGAAAAAAATAGCTAAGCACTGCTTGAGGAAACTGTTTTGGTTGTGTGTTTTTTAATTGGCAAGGTTAATAATGTCCAAGCTGGAAGCCATCATTTCAAAAGACAGAATACCCAAAGCACTGGAACCATGAGAAAAGTCCTGGTTTTCCAAGTCAGAAGTACTGTGTTCAAGTCCAGATCAGATAATTTTTACTAAGGAAGATTTCTCTTTGTGAGTTCAAATTTGGCTTCAGTTACTAGATGTGTGACCCTGGGCTAGTCACTTAACGCTTTTTGCTTCGGTTTTCTCATTGGAAAAATGAGCTGGAGAAGGAAATGGGAAACCATTGCATTATCTTTGCAAGGAAAACCCTAAATGAGATCATGAAGAGTTGGACATGGCTGAACATGACTGAACAACAACAAAAATTAAGAAAATCATTGATTCTGTCTGAGCCTCAATTTCTTCACCTGTAAAACAGAGATAATGACACCTATCTTTCCACCTTCCCTAGCCTATTGTGAAGAGGTTTGCATTGAGTTTGTATTCATTTATCTTTGAACATTCCCTTGTCTTCCCTGATAAAATGTAAGCTCTCAAAGGGCAAGAACTCTTACTTTTGCCTTTCCAACCCCATTACCCTGAATAGTACTCAGTTCTTTGGTAGGTGCTTAAAAATGATTCTCCATAAATGGATTTGTAAGCCTTAAAATGGTATGGAAGCATGAACTATTATTAATTAAATTAACACCAGACTGGAACTGAGGACATCTTTAAAAAAAAGCTTTAGCTTCTTACATTTTTAAACAATTGCCACAAAATCTTGCTCCAGATTTCCAGTTAGCTCTGTGAAATTCACCAAATCATTACTCCTCTCAGAATCTTAGGCTCTTCATCTAGAAAACAGTAAGGTTTGTTCATTGATGGAAATAGCAGGCAAAAGGAGTCACTTTATTTAGAAAGCATTCTTTTGGGGGGGGGGGCAATGAGGGTTAAGTCACACAGCTAGTAAGTGTCAAGTGTCTGAGGTCAGATTTGAACGCAGGTCCTTCTGAATCAAGGGCCAGTGCTTTATTCACTGCACCTACCTAGCTGCCCCCCAAAAGGAATCAATTTATTGCTTGTAGTTTTGCATAATGAAGGCAGAATTTTAGAACTAAGAATCTAAGGCAGTGCCCCAGAGACCCTCCAGCTTTACTTAGCCTTTATTCCTTGCTTGTGTTTGTTTGCCTGCTAGCTCAGAACATTATAGGAAGTTGAGTGGAACCTTGCTGAATCAGCCTTCTATAGTTCTTTGGTCATTTTGTCAGGTGGCATCCCTGAATAGGTTGAGGGAACGTGGACTGATAATCAGGAATTTGTCAGGAGTTAAAAGGAAAGTTACATAGATGACTGGGTGAGAGACTTCAAGTGAAAATATCACAAATGTAATCAAAAGAATAATCTTTGTCTTGGCCTGAAGATATTTTTTGACTTACTGTCTTCTTAGTGGGGAGTTATCATGGCATTTGGTTATTCAGAACAAAAGAACTTCAGCTCTCCTTTGGAAGGAAAGGTGCCAGCAGCTAGTAGCTTCTGAGCCCCAAGAAATGATAACAGAGCTCAGCAAGCACTCTATCTATAGATCAGCTAACATATAACCAAAAGAGAAATATAATAAAATATTAATATATTCAAGATATATTAACTATAGAAAATACAAAAATACAACAGAGACACCACGATTCATTCCCAAGTAAGGGAACAGTGCATGATAGCATGATGACTTCATCAGAGAACACTAATAGCTCTGAAGCATAAGAGTTGGTCATGGAAATATCCTGATCATTCGAGTTGTACTGCAGGTGTGCTTCTCCATTCATGTTCCTTGGTTACATATACCCTATGTAGGTGTGTCCCTTGATGTGTTTTCTATGATCATACATATTCTCTGTACATGTGAATTCTTCACATTGGTATTGTGGTGACCCATGTTAAAGTGACCCCTATGGATATGGGGATAGAGATTTTTTCTTGTCACTTAATTGGCTTATTTTGTAATTTCTGTTTGGTTTGATAAAAGTAAAGACTTTGTTGGGGTCTGTGAACTATAGCCCATAAAGTATTTCCAACACGGAGCATCTTCCCAGCAGGTATAGGATAGGTCAGTCTCAGGTGAACATAATGAGAAGCTTGAATTAGATCAACTTGAAGGTCTCTTCCATTTTACAAATCTATAATATGAAATTGTCAACAATTATATATATTTAAATATAGTCATGCTGGACAAAGTTGCCTTAATATTTGGAGTAATAACATGAAGCTTTGCAGTATAGTAGAAAGAATCTGGAGTCAGAAGACATATATGTGCATCCCATCCCTGCCCTTTTACTACTTGTAGGAACTTGGGCAAGTCAACTGACTTCTCTGGTACTCAATTTCCCCCTCTGCAAAATGAGAGGGCTGAAGCAAAAGACCCAAGTTCCCTTCCAGCTCTAAACCCAAGATTATATATTAAGAAACTCTCACTCTCACTGAAGCAGCACTTAATTCCTTCTCCAATGGCTTGTTTGCCATCATGAAGACATGGCTTTTTGTAGCTATTTAAGAAGAGCTTAATTAAATGGGTTTCACAAGCAATCAGTTTGATTAATACATATAGCAGCTCCAGCTACTGTGAAGATCGCCTCCCATCACTCTGTGGCTGTGATTGTTTAAGGTGGTCTGAACATGAGCTGTCCTTGAAATCTTACAATATTGAACTCTCCCTGGAATCCAGTTCCACCACCAACCTCAGAAGAATCCCGAAGCCATTTTTGCATGGTTCAGTTTCTAAATACCCCAGAGAGAGAACACACCAGAATCCTAGAAATCAAAAATCTAAACATTAGAAGGGACCTCAGCAATCATATGGCCCATCCCATACATGGAAGCAATCCTCCCTCTAACATAGCCAGCAAGTGATCATTCAGCCTTTGTTTGGAGCCTCCAAGGAGGCAGAACCTGCTAGATGGCCCACTCTACTTTTGGATAACTTCAAGTGTTAGGAAATTTTCCTTGATATGAAATTGAAATTAGCTTTTTTGCATATTATGCCCATTGCTACTAGTTTTGTCCTCCGGGACCAAATTGTAATCCTTCCTCCACATGACAGCCTTTCAGGGCTGAGGACCTTTAAGGTACCATAGGTCTTTGACCCATAAATAGCCTTCATTCCATAATAAACAGAACTGTGGATTCTTACAATCAGTATAAAATGGAATTTCATTGGCCTTCTTACAGAGCTAGGGCTCCTGCATCTCTCTAAATTTTGCTTGCACCTTACTTATGATGGAATTAAATGCTGCCTTCTTAGAGATGGATGAACTGCTGTCTCTTCTTTCACGACATGACTGATATAGAAATATGGGTTTTTTTTAAATTTCATTTTATTTTGATTTTTTGAGTCAATCAAAGTTAAGTGACTTGCCCAGGGTCATACAGCTAATTAGTGTCTGAGATCATATTTGAATTCAGATCCTCCTGATTCCAGGGCTCTATCTACTGTACCACCTAACTGCCCCCTAATATAGAAAAATGTTTTACATAATTTCACATATAAAACCTATATCAAATTGCTTATTGTCTTAGGAAGGGGAAAGGGGATGAAGGTAGGGAGAAAATTTGGAACTCAAACTTTTATGAAAAAAAGAATGTTATAATTGCACAGGTATAACCAATGTTTGCCTTGGGGGGAGGAAGGGAAAAATATAATTTGCAACTCAAAACTTTAAATAAAAATGTTTATTTAAAGATGAATATTAAAAATTATCTTTACATGTAATTGGGAAAGAATAAAATGCCATGTTAAATGGGAAAAAAGAAAGATGGATGAATTATCCTGCTGGTAAACTCTGTGAAGTTCCAGTTTTTCATTTAGTAGCCAAGCATTCAAACTCTACTGCAGAGAGGACAACTTTGGTGGACTGGCCACTTTGTTCAAATGCCAAATGCACATTTGCCTAAAAGACTATTCTAAGGAGAATTCACACAAGGTAAGCACTCGCATAGAGGTCAGCTGGAGCAATACAAGGACACTCTCAAGGTCTCTCTGAACAACTTTGGTATGAATTTAGAGACATGGGGGTCACTGGCACAGGACTGTCCAACATGACATGCCCACATCAAAGAAGGCACTGTGCTCTATAAGCAAAGCAGAATTGTAGTAGCTCACAGTATGAAGAAAAACAACCTATACATATACATACATAAGTATATATATATGTAAATGTATGTCTGCATCTATGTTTATGTATGTATATGTAAATATGATTTCCATATGTGGATTTTCAAATACATGTGATGCTTTTTTCCTTATTTCTTTCCTGAATTTTATGAGGGCCCCTACTATCAAGGATCTTACCCTACAGAGTTATTTGTGTATATAAAAATAATAAAGCCAAATGAGAAGTAACTCCATCAACAACATGCTCACTATGAAGGAATATTTTAAAAGTTAGCCATATCCCAACCCAATCACTTTCTACTTTCTCAAAAAGTTGAGATGCCCAAACCATTCAAAATATAGATCTAGAAGCAGACACCATTATCATTATCGCCACCACCACCATCATAATCACTAGCATTTATAAAGCACTTTATACTTTAAGGTTTTCAAAAAATTTGATAAATGTGATCTCATTTGGTCCTCCTAACTCCTCTAGGAAAAAGAATGTATACTTATTCTCATTTTACAAATGAGGAAACTGAGGCTGAATTTAAATGACTTGCCCAAGATTACATGGCTAGTAAATGGCTGAGGCTGGAGGTGAACACGGGTCTTCCTGATCCCAGATTCAGCCCTCTAACCATTGGGCGACCTAGCTGACTTTAGGCACACACAGACACACAGATATAGACACCCACACAACAACAACAACAACAACTCAACTCCTCACCCTTTAAATCACTCAGTGATTCAAAGGGAGACTAAGTAAAGAGTCTCAAGTGGACATATGAGGTAATACAATCCAAGTGGAGTCCTTTAAGGTTAAAGGTACAGAAAGGACCAAGTAAAGATCTTTTGCCTTTTTCCCTGAGGTTCTATGCTTTGTGGTGGCATAAGACTAAATACACCCCTTGAGCCCCATAGGCCCCTTGAGGAAGTCAAATATACATTTCTGCAGGGCCTAAGGCAGCTATGGGGGGGGGCAAAGCCAAGATGGTGAAGGAAAGACATTAAATGCACAGAGCTCCTGATACAATTATCCCAATTACTCCAAAAACAGCAATAAAAGAACCCCTGGAGCAGAACCCACCCCCCCAAAATATGGGCTGAGATTATTTTCCAGCTATAGATAGATTAAAGGGGGCCAAGCTGGACTGCGAGTAAAGTCCAACCCTGTGATGGCTCTGACAGAGACCCCAGGATGCCATAACAGAGGAACTTAACCCCGGAGCCTCCGAATCAGCTAAGGCAGCTATCTTTTCTAATTTGGACCAGCCTTTGTAATCAGAGAGCTTAAAGGTATTGCTGAAGGAAAAAAAAACCAAGACAGAGTCATGAATGCATGCATCCATGTGCATATATGAAGAGACACACACACACACACACAGAGCGCACATATGAACTTGCACTTAAGGGAGGTCAGTGTTTCATTAAAATACACATTTCATAGACAGGAGGGATTGATCATCCCACTCCCATTGGCTAAAGCTGAGCAGATGCTTGCTTACTGCAGTGTAAAATTGTCTCTTGCAATTCCTCAAATAGATGGCATCTCCCTATGTACTGAGGTGAGGATAAGGGGTGAGATAGCAAGGGGGAGAATGTGGAACTGCTTCCTTCCCAGGTTGACCTCTCTTGTGGGAAATAGAGAGGCAGGGATAAGCCAAAAAGCAAGAACACAGAAATGGACAGAACAACACAGAGAGGGAAGTCATCACAGGTCAGTAGATTTGGGAAAACAGAAGGTTAGTCAAGATGAGGTTGGGATGAAGCCAAAGGTATATTAAATGACCGACTGAAATGTACTAAAATAAAATATACTATTTTGAAGCCAGTAAATTAAAGGGAAAAAAGGCACAGCAGAAAGCAACAAAATGTACCAGCAATTCATCACTAAGCATCTTGAATTGACAAAGAGATTAAATGAACAAAATGTCACCAAAAAAGATGTAGGTCATGTAAAAGGAAAAGTACTAACAGAAACTAAAATCACTTGTACTTTAATCAAGCAGGAGGCGGAGGATGAAAAGAGATTTTAACCAACAGCAAATACAGAAGCTCTGAACAAAGGACTGGTAGCTTGAGGAACTGATCTAGCCCAAGTCTTCACTTTTCAAATAAGGATCTGAGATTTTGCCTCAGGCCACACAGCCAATGAGAGACTGAACTAAGATTTGTATTGAGTTTCTTTAAGCCCTAAACCAGAGCTCTTCTCATTTTACTGCATTGCTTCTCTATAATGCTTATTAAACAAAGGGTTGGGGGCAGGAGAAGAAGAGAAATTATGATGTCTAGCAAATCCTAAACTTCATGAGGGAAGAGACTCCCTATTTTCTCCAGGATAAAATATAAATGCATTTGTTTTGTATTGAAACTGTTTTAAAACCAGTTCCAGCCAATATCTCCAGACTTACAAACAAGCTTCTAACCACACTAACATACTTCCTGTTCCCTGGACTTGAAATATCATCCCCTGCTTCTGGGGTTTTATACATTCTATCTTGCATATGTGAAATGCCCTCTTTCTTTAAAAAAAAAATATATATATATATATAATTCTGAATTTAATAAAGTAAACAAGCATTTCTGTAACAGTGGAATAGAAAAGAAAGATGAGTGCACATGAAACTGCTGATCTATTGTGTGCAACTTGCTATTCCTTTTAAATATATAATAATATGTAAATTTCATTTTTTTCTCTTCCCTCCCCCCAAGATGACTACCATTAGACATAAATGTGTATTATATATGTAAAATCATTCTATACACATTTCTATTTATCAGTTCTTTCTCTGGATGTAGATAGCATCTTCCTTCATATGTCCTTTGTAGTTAATTTGGGTATTTATCATATTCAAAATGACTTACTCAAAGTTGTCCTTAACACAACTCTGCTGTTACTGTATACAATGTTCTCTTGGTTCTGCTGATTTTACTCTTTATTATTTCATGCTAGTCTATCCATGGTATTCTAAGATCATCAAGCTCATCTTTTCTTATAGAACAGTAATAGTCTACTATGATCATATACCACAACTTGTTCGGCCATTCCCCAGTTAACATTCATTCCCCACACATATCCATGCAGTCTTTACTTACCTCCAACTCTTTAAAATTCTTGCTTTCCTTCAAGGCCCAGCTCGTGTCACTTTCCCTGCTTCCAAAATTAAGCTGTGGATATTACTTATTTATTTAACATGTACTTGTTTACCCACAGTAGAATTTAGGTTCTTTAAGTGTAGAGACTCTTTTTACCCCCTTGTATTGTAAGCACATATTGTAATACCTGATGTATGATAGGCATTTAACAAATGTTTATGGAAAGAATGGATGACTCTTATTTGGTATTCTCCCTCAGACCTAGATATTATAAGTCAACAAATTTAATTATTTCGCTTTGTCCAAATTAACTTGTACAACATTGTACATTTTTCTTGTTCTCACTATGTTGCTGGTTCATGAGATAAATGCTGGTAGGTTCTAAAAGGGGAAATTTAGTGGGTCAGGGCTCTAGAGAATTTTGTGAGTAAATCAAAGCTGAGTATATCTTTGGGTAATAAAAAGACAATTTCAGCTGAGCAACTGAAATACTATGATAGTAGACGTGGTCCCAAATTGGGAAGAAAACTATGAGGACTTTAACTTTAAGGCAAGTAGTCAAGTTAAGTAATTAACATACAAGCCCCATGAGGATTTGACAGGTAAATAGAAAGTGAGTGGAGTTAAGATTTCTCTGTAATGAGATAAAAAGGATCAAATAAAGTGATTAGATATCAGAGCAGTTGATTGTCATGAAAAAACAATACCCTAGTTGTTTATATTTAAAAGAAATACAAGGGGCAGCTAGATGGCGCAGTGGTTAAAGCACCGGCCCTGGATTCAGGAGTACCTGAGTTCAAATCCGGCCTCAGACACTTAACACTTACTAGCTGTGTGACCCTGGGCAAGTCACTTAACCCCAATTGCCCCACAAAAAAAAAAAAGAAAAAGAAAAAGAAAAAAAAAAGAAATACAGAGAAGGTATTTTTAAAATAAAATAATACTTGCTAATATTAATTAAAATTACCAGTGTTAACTATTTTTAGTAAAGAGTTATCTTTTTATTAATAAAGAAATAATGCTGAAATAGTCAAAACTCTGGTCAGTGTTTTAGATGAAATTATGAATTTCATCATTTAAATATGTCTTAGGCTTTACCTAAGTCATGATATTTTATCTAAATTCTAGACATTCCTTAAAAATGTCTAGGAATTCTGTTCTGAACATCTTTGCACACATGCAGGGCCCCCAACACATGTACAGCTAGGTCTTGATTAATACAAATAATGAGTCTCCTGAATTGTTGCATGTATTTGCATTTGCACTACTAGTAGTTGTAATTATGTAAAATTGGTCAGTGGTTCCAACACAATGTAAATGTGGTGTGTAAATTTGAATAATGTTACTACTCCAAGTACTTCATTGTTCACAATATTTGGGACATAGATGTATAGCGCAGTAGTCCTATACTATACATTATGAGCCATTTACCATACAATCAAGGTTTACAGAATATGCTAATAACTATCACTGACATCAAGCTTTAAATTCCTTATACCATTTGGTTCACATGTAAGTGGTACAGATATTAATATCTTAACTGACAACTATGTAAACTATGGTACATTTTCCCAGAAGATAAAAAGGTAGTAAGTGGCAGAGCCAGAATTTGAAATGAACTCCTAATTCCAAAACAAGTGCCCTTTGGGGCTCAAAATTTAAATGAAGCCAAACATCTAGAATAAATGTAAGCTTTTTTTTTGAAGTCTCCACATAGTAAACAATTGAAAACCATGATGATTTGAATATATTACTGCCTAATAGCAAAAGCAATAAGGAGGCATACACTTCACATATTTAGCACATACGTACACTGATAACTACTGACCTATTTGCCTGCTTTAGTAGAATTCTTAAGAGAATTATCTATGCACATATCAAGGGCCTCCTTGATTATATGAGAAAGGAAAAGGAAGGCTTTCATAAAAGATGTAGAAGAAGCCCTGGGTATGATATCTTTGTGGCTATGGAGATGCTATCTTTGGATAAAAAGAAGACAATTCTGCCTACACTGGGCAACCTGCCATGGCCATCCATCATAACCATTTTTCCCATGTTAATGGAGTTTGGAAAAGTATTTCAGTAGTATGGATAAGGAAACTGGGACACCAAATGACCAAATGTTTTGTCTAAGTCAATAGATAAAGTAAATAGCACAAATGAACTTCACTTGAATAAACTTTTTACTTTTAACCAAACTTGTGATTATAATATTGTTGGGAACTTCTGGTGAAAAATTTCCTTTGCCAATACACGTGACCAAGTGGTCTGTAACTTATTATCTGGGGGAATTGAACAATTGAGTGACCCACTAAGGGTAAGACAGCCTTTATACATCAGAAATGGGACTTGTACCCAGGTCTTCATGACTCAGTACAGTTCTCTTTCCAAATATTTATTTTTTTGGTAAATAATGGTATCTATTTGCTTTTGAAGAATTGAAGATGTAACTATTTAAGTATACATTGGATCAGAAGTCATTGGTTTTATGTCACATGGCTAGTAGTTATGTTGAGTGAAGCCCCATTGTAACAATGACTTTCCAATATTTTTTGGTCACTAAACTCCTTTGGAGAGACTTCAGGACAGATGCATGTTATGTTCTTTTCCATGCCATAATGCTTAGAGTTTTTATTTTTTCCCACATGAACTTCTGTTAAACCAGGTTTTGTTCATTCTATATCTTCACAACCATCTTTTTTTAACCTAAATGGATGAGTTTGCTTTTGTCCTTTGGTAGTTTAATATTTTTGTCTCTGCTTTTAGCCCATAAATCCACCTTATTGAGATAATGTTGAACTATTATTCTCTATTACTTGGCCCTCCCAACTTTCTGTCATACTTGTTTTCTATGTCTTTATCCAGGTCATTGATAAGTATATCTAGGAATAGAGCAAAATAGGGTCAAGGACAGAGTCCAGAAGTACTCCACTAGAAACTTACCTTTAAATTGTAATTAATTAAATTATCAACATACTTTTATGATAGTTTTTTCAAATAGGTATTTTTCTACCTATCTATACCTTCATTCTATCCTCTTGTATAAAAATGTGTAATTAAAGATTTTTCACATAACTTGTCAAAATCCAGATGTGCTATGTCTACAGCATTCCCTTGATCTCATAGCACTATCAACTAGTAAATTATGTCAATTTGCCATGACTTTTTGTTGGTGAACCCATGCTGGGTTCTAGTCTTTACCTTTCATTTTTAACTGCTTAAAAACTCTCTCTTCCATAACCCATTCTATAATTTTGCCTGGCATTCAGTTCAAGCCCACTTATCTGTCAATTTCAGAATCTATTTTTTCCTTCATTCTGGCTCAGTTTGCTAGGCTTCAGTGTTTTGACCACTTATCCATTTCTTTTCTGTGAGAGCTCAAAGATTAGTAACATTGGTTACAACATCAAATCCTTAAGTCTTTTTGGTGCCTTGGGATATAATTAGCCTGGAACAAATGACTTGGATATACCAAAGTAGCTATGTATCCTTTTATTATCACCTCAGTTATCTTAAGAAAAGCAGTTTAGCATAGTAGATAGAAGGCAGATTGGGAGATTAGGAAAATCTGTATTCAATTCTTACCTTTGATACAAACTCACTTTATAAGTCTAGGCAAATCATTTAACATCTTAGTTTTCTAAGTCAATTTGCTAAGATTTTAAGTTATCAGTAAATTGATCATCTTGATTAGTGCAGGGAGTTTTTGCATTGGGAGTTCCTAAATGGAAAAAAAAATTATAGATCTAAACAACCTCACCATGTATTAAATTTCATTTCATCCCTATGTTTGTTCTGCCCTTTTCTAACTAAAGATTATTACCTTTGATGTAAAAGGCAGATGAAAAATGGGAGTTGAATAGCTCTGTTTCTCTCCATCAGCTATTATCACTCCATTCTCTGCCCCTAAGCAGCCAACCTATTCTTTCCTTTTTGATCATCTTGCTCTGAACACAGTTCCAAAAAAACATTCTCGCTGATTTTATCATTGTTCACATAATTCAGTCCAGTCTAGGCTTTAAAGCCTTCTTGAAACAGTTATAAGCTCATGCTATTCTTGTTTTTATCCTTAATTTTATGACTAAGGCACTAAGGTAGAATATGAATAGAGTATTGGAGTTTAATCCAAAGAGATCTGAATTAAAATTTCACCTCCATCACTTGCTAGCTGTGTGAACTTGGGAAAATTACTGAATTTCTCTGATTCTCTTCCTTAACTATAACATGGTGGTAATATTATTTTCCTTACACAGTTGCCATGAGGATGAGATGAGATAATGTATTTAATGTGCTTTGTTAGCCTTAGATATATAAACATAAGCTATTATTCAGAGCACCTTCTGTCTTATGTGTCTTTTAGAAACCTGAGCTCATTAGGAAAATCCCTGGGCAACCACTTTAAGTTGGATTTATCAAAACAAACAAACAAACAAAAACACCTTTTTGCTATACACAAAGTGACTCTGTGGTGCAATGGAAAGAATTCTGGACTTGTCAGGAAGATGAGTTCAAATTTAGCCTCAGATCTTTAATAGGTCTATGACCCTAGGCAAGTCATTTAACTTCCATTTGCCTCATTTCCTTATCTATAAAATTGGAGTAATGATAAGATCTAACTCCCCAAAGTTTGGAGGATCAAATAAGATAATGTTTTCAAAGTGCTTTGCAAACCTTAAAGCAATTTAAATATAAATACTAGGTCTTACTACTAGGTTCCAGGAACTGTGCTAGGCCCCACAGCTATCCTTTCCACATATGGGGTTCAGTCCATAAGATCATACCTTTAGGATCATTGGATCAAAAAATCCAAGCCTAGATGGATTTCTTTAATTTACATTTTGGGAAATTGTGGCCAAGAAGTTCACTAATGTAACGTTTGGAATGATGCTACTCCATCTCTCCAGCAGGTGGCGTCATTCCAGTCCTTACACTAATTTGCCTAGATTAAGCTCATAAATGCTTCAAATATAATTTAAACCTAGATCTTCCTGGCATCCAGTTCAGTGCTCTTATTGACTGTGCCACTATACCTTGGCAATATTATCAAGGATTTGCCCAAAGGTCACACAGGTAATAAGTGCAGGCTCTGTGTTAATATCCAGGTCTTCTGACTTCAAATCTAGTACAAAACTACTATCTCCCAACTGGCTGACTTCTCTAAAACCAACGTTTTCTGGTCCACTGCAAAAGTTTCCAGGAGGCTTGTTTTTGAAGGGCTAGAATTAGGACTTAATAAGCTTCCCTGGAAGTTTTTATGTAAATTAAGTTCTCCACTGCCTTCTCCTAGAATTCACTTTTACTTCATTCCAACCAGCTGTGAGAACCTTATGAAGGGACTGAAGGGAAGTGACTCATTAAGGCAATCAGTTAGTTTAGGCATAATCAATCATGCTGGTGACCAGTGATAGTGTTGGTGCCACACAGATGGTCCATCTGGCACAGGTAATCATTTTAGTTTGACTCATCACATTATCAAGAAAATGCCATTGTCAAGAAAAGTTGGATTGTTAGTCTATTTCCAAAGGACCTATGACTCAAGATCAGCTGATCAGAGAGTAGAAAATAACCCCAGTGAAGACAGTCATTACAACAATTGGTAAATGTAGGGCATGGATTTGAAATGACGATTAGACAGAACTCGCCTTCATTCAAGCCTGATTTTCTGTATTGGTTGAATGCCTCCCTGAGTCATTTGGAAATCTAGCCACTTAATCAGGGATATGGAAATATTTAGAGTGTTCAAAAAAGAAGTAGATATTACAAGAAATGTGAGAACTAGAAATAATGTATTTGATTGGCTCTCCAGGGTGACTTTAATTAATTCACAGAGCTCTGAATTCACATTGTAGTACATTTTCTTTGGCATCTGAAGAGAAGTGTACCTGACCAACTGAAAAGGACTTCAATGTGGCTGTTCCTTCTTACTAATTTTTTTTTAAAGACCATCCATTGATGCTAGGGTATTCCTTTTTCTACCCTAGAGTCATATCCAACTTGCTTTTTGGATCATAGAGGAAAAACTTCATCATGATATGACATATTGAAGAAGCATGATGTTCAGAAGGAATTAGGGGAAATATTTTAGGAGATTTGAATGTTCTCTATGCCATTATGCACCTGGTGAAGAGGAATTTAAATTAGATCATTGAATACATTTACATAATAATTTAGCGACTGCCAGGATTTTTAAAAAGTCAATTTCATTTCAGTTGTGGGGTTTTCCAAACTGAGGTTTTACATCATTAGTTATGTCTTTACATTCAGGTTGTCATTACAAATAAATCTTTTGCCAAATCCAGTCTAGAGGGTGGTCAATTGGCTGCCCATTCTACTTCACTTTTTCCCAGATGCTGGCTAAGGTCCAGTCCAGGTGATTTGCTGCAATTTATAATTCCCTGGGAGATATGTTACTCTGCCTAGGAAAATCCATAGTCTAAGGGGAAAAAATATGATGAACTGAAAAGATCTCAAGATGCTCGAGACCAAGTTTAATATCACTATTTTTAATAGTACTGAATGTCTTATTCCAATGCCTAATTTTAATATGGATGTAACCCTGAGTTTTCAAAGGCAGTTTTCACAGACTGCAAGCTCTGGCAGGATCCACTAAGTTAAGAAGTCTTAGTTAACAATTGAAGCAGCAAATGAGATATCTTAGCAACAATTGAGGGGATGGAGGTATGTAACTGGGACTCCTGGAAGTGGACTTCTGGAAATTCACTTGCACCCACCCAGCGAAAGAGCATGAGTTAAAGTTAAGGTGGGAACTGCATTTGGTGCTAATGTACCATGGTCAGACTGACCCATCTTTTTTGAGGTTCACAAGACAGTGTGGGAGACCATGGGGATAATTAGTAACCAGTGTGGTGTGAGAGAAAGAACGTTGTATTCTTAGTCAAATCCTTATCTTTGATTCCTGGTTATGCTACTTACTACCTCTGTTGACTTGGGCAAATCATAACCACTCAGGGCCCTTACCAAATGAGGATATTTAGCTAGATGACATCTAAGGACCTTCTAGTTCTTAATCTATGAACTGTAATCTATATACATGCATGTGTGTATACATATATATATATATATACATATATGAACATTTTTCAGTTAATAAGAATTTTTATTAAGCACCGTAGTAATCTCTGGGGATATGAAGAAAGATAAAATTCAATTCCTGCCCTGAAGGAGCTCACAATTAAATTGGAGAGAAAATACCTAAACAACCACATACAAGCAAGATATAGAAAGGATAAATTGAATATAATCAATAGCAGAAGTAATTTGCATTAAGGGAGACTGGGTAAGGCTTCTTGTAGAAGGATTTTGTTCGGTATTTGAAGGAAGCCAACAAGCCAGGAGGCAGAAATGAGGAGTATTCCAGAAATAGGGGACAGTCATAGAAAATGCTTGGTGTCAGGAGATGAAGTCTTGTATATGAGGAAAAGCAACGATCCTAGTGTCACTGGGTTGAAATGTATAGTGGAGTTAGTGAGGCATAAGAGGACTATAAAAGTAGGAGGGGACCATATAATACTACCAACCAGAGTATTTTATATTTGATCCTGGAGATGACAGAAAAGGAAAAACAAAAACAAACAAACAACAACAACAAAACCTGGAGTTTATTGAAGAGGGGATGAACATGGTCACAGCTTTACAAAGAACAATTTTGAGAGAAAAGTGGAGGATGGATAAGGAGGGGAGTGTCTTGAGGCAATGAGACCAGCTAGTAGTCTGTGGAAATATTCCAAGTGTCTGAGGGTCTTCATCCGGGTGGTGGCAAGGTCAGAGGAGAGAAAGCACATAAGAGACATGCTGTGGGGGCAGCTAGATGGCGCAGTGGATAGAGCACCGGCCCTGGAGTCAGGAGGACCTGAGTTCAAATCCGGCCTCAGACACTTAACACTTACTAGCTGTGTGACCCTGGGCAAGTCACTTAACCCCAATTGCCTCACTGAAAAAAAAAAGAAAAAAAAGAAAAGAAGAGACATGCTGTGAAAGTAAAATCAAGAGCACTTGGCAACAAATTAGATATGGAGTGTGCGTGGGAGTGAGGAGTCAAGGATGATGCCTAGGTTGAGGTCAGGGCTGACTGGGACGATAGTAGTACCATCAATAGAAATAGGGAAATTCAAAGGAGTGGATGGTTTGGGGAAAAAGAAAATAAATTACATTTCAGAATGACTGAGTTTAAGATGTCCATAAATATCCAATTAAATATCTGCAATAGGCAGTTGGAGATGTAAGTTTAGAAATAAGGAGAGAGGTTAAGATGGGATAAATCAATCTAAGAATCATTATCATACATATGGTAACTAAATCCATGGGAGTTGATGAGATCATTAAGTGAAATAGTGTAGGAGGAGAAATACAAAGGGCCAGGATAGAGATCTGGAGTACATACGCAATTTAATTGATTTAACCTAGATGTAGAGAATGAGAAGGTTCAGTCAGAGAGGCAGGAGGACAACAAAGACAAAGTGATATTTAAAAATAGAAACCTAAGGAGCAGATAATACTAGAGAGAAGACAGTTATCGATATTTTCAAAGACTTCACAGAAATTAAGAAATAAGAGGAATGAGAAAAAAAGGTAGATTTGGCAATGAAGAGATCATTGGCATTTTTAGAGAGAATGTTTGTAGACAGTAGAAAAAGAGATGAAGACAAGGAAGGAGGGATGAATAATAGAGGGGAAAATCTGTTGGAAAAGATGGGATGAAATAGGACCATTTGAGCATGTAAAAAGATTAGTCTTGGCCAGGAGAAAGGTGACTTCTTAATAGGAGATAGGGATGAAGGAGAAAATAGTGGTAAAAGGCATCTGAGTGATGAGAGATAGGGAAAGGGGGAGTAGAGGGAGTTCTTGGAGCGTATAGGAAGAGAGAGTTATGGGAAGCTTGAGGATGGATGAAAAAAGTGTGGAAAAGCTGCTGTGGTAAGTAGGATAGTGAATCAGTTAGGATATGTAAAAGGATTGCCTTACCACAGACACAGCCTAGTGGAGATCATAAAATGTGAATTTGTAGTGGACCCTATCACCTTCATTGTGTGATTTTCTCCAACAGTGTTCAACAACTACCAATGAAGGTAGTGGATGATGAGAGGGATCCAAGGCTGGAATTTATTAGGGTAAGACCAGGGATATATTAAGGGGGCAAGGGACTAGAGAGAAGAGAGCAATGGAAAAAAAAAGTGTGTGAGTGTGTGTCCATGCATGTTTGTGTGTGAATGTGTATATATGCACATATATGCATATTCACACATGGATATGCACATATATGCATGTCTGTATGTATATATACTTATAGTTTATACATAGTATGTGTGCATATAGTTAATGAAAATGTTACTTTAATATAATAGCATGAAATAGGTTAATAAATTGCTACTTTAATGAACAGTTAAATGATTGCCAAATAGGTATTAGCTATTGACATGTTAATGAAATTTTCTGAAGATCTTGAGCATTGTAAACATACCCCCCCCATCCCAGAAAAAAAAAAAAAACTCCAAAAAACAACTCTGAAATCTTCTTTGGAATAACCAAACAAGGTTTTGACTATTATTTCTTAGCAAACTCTTTTTCTATATATGCTCTATCTCTTCTTAAAAGATCATGTATATATTTATCTACTTGCCTGCGGTATCCCTCCCAAAGCTGGGCCACAGTCAGTTATCTTGATTCTTGTCTTGCCCATAGACTCTGATGACTGGAGGAGAGAATGAATGATGACTTTGCACAGCATTGCCTCACTCAAATCCAATTCAGCAACAAATGAAGACATCATCATCTTGATGTCATTGGTCCTCTTCAAAATGAAAGATGAGAGGGGCAGCATTGGAAAAGCACTGGTCCTGGATTCAGGAGGACCTGAGTTCAAATCTGGCCTCAGACACTTGGCACTTACTAGCTGTGTGTCCCTGGGCAAGTCACTTAACCTTCATTGTCCCAGGGGGGAAAAGTAAAGAATGAAGGATGAATAACGACATCTTTCCTGCAAGAACATAAGCTCCTTGAGGACAGTTTTGTTTTGTTGTTGTTGTTTTTAAATGTGTCTCTAGTGCTTTCTGGCATTCCTGAAAGGCAGTTAGGTGGTGTAGAGGATAAAACACTGGCCCTGAAGTTGGGAGGACTTGAGTTCAAATCTGACACCAGATAGTTCGTAGCTGTGTGACCCTGGACAAGTTGTTTAACCCCAACTGCCTTAAAAGTCAGGGGCCATCTCCAGTCAACTTGATCCGTATCTTGCCACTGCACCCAGATGCCTCAAGGGGAGAGAGTGAGGTTGACCTTGCACAGCCCTCCCTCACTTAAATTCTAATTCACTGCAAATCATGACATCACTCTGATGTCATGGTCCTCTCTGAGAACAAAAGACAAATAAAAACAACAACCTAGCATACATGTAATAGTATGCATGTAATAAGTTTCGATTGAGTTGAATGTCCTTGAGTAAAGGTAATTTTTATACCAAACTCTGTCCAAATCAGTACCTATTTCAAATTAGGTCTAAATAATAAGGATTTTTTATATTGCTAACTGAATGTAAGCTGGGAAGTTTAAGGAGATCATTTTGCAAACAGCAGTTTCCTGGGTTTTTTTAATTATTATCTTTGCATTTTTAATGTCAGCACATCCCTAATTAGGATAACAATTACTGGTGCAGTTAATGATAGATGTATGATTATGTGGGAGTATTTCAGGTGATAAGCAAGATATTTTAACTCAGTAATTGCCAGTGATGAATTTCATTTTTCTAGCTTGTCACATTTTTTCTTTTGCTCAAGTTTGAGAAGTTGGAATATCATTTCTATGAACTGTAATTGCCCATGAATTATGCCCAGGACTGCAAGTTTTTAGTTGATTATAGCCATTTGGGCTATTTTAAGTCAAATGCCAAAAAAAACCCAAGGTGCATATATCACAAGAAGCTGTAAAATCCTTTAACATCTGTCTGGGAGAGGATGGCTATGCATGATAGATGAGGCTGCTTTATTGGACTTCTCTCTTATGTCACTCTCCTCATTAAAGGCATTAGAGAAGGTCATTGGGATTCAAGAGTTTAACCATGGGGAGAATCACTCATACAATAAAATGAAGCTGACAACTGACTCCCTGGTCCAGGTATTTCTGAATGTTCATGTGTCATTATCCCTCCAATGCATCCCTTTTCTCCGATCACACAAAAACCACCTTAGGTCAGGCCCTTAAAACCTCTTTCCTAGACTACTGCAACAGACCCCTGATTGGTCAGTCTGCCTCTGGCCTCTTCTCTGGCCAATCCATTCTCCTGATAACATCCACTTTGATTCTCCCAAAAGCACAGGTCTGACTATATCACGACCTTCTCATGAAGTTTCAGTGTCTGTCTGTGGCCTTCACAATAAAATACTAACTTATTTCTTTGATATTAAAAACCCTTTTCAATCTAGTTCTCTGTCTTTTCAGGTTGATTGTCCATACATACATTCATTCTGCCACTGCACTTGATATTTCAACCAACATCTGAGCTGTTTCCTATTCATAACAATCCATCTTTTGCCTCTTGCCTTTTACACAAGCTCTTTTCTCTTTCCCCTCATCTCTATTCATTATCATCCTTAGGTATCTTGGAAGCTTAATTTATGTGCTTTTTTCCCCTTTTACAGGAAGTCTATCCTGATCCATCCAGTTGCTATTGGCCTGTCCTTAAAATTACTTAAGTTCCTTACAGGCAGTGGCTATTTTCACTTTTTCTTTGTATCACCAAAAACTAGTTTAGTGCCTAATGCATAGTAGGTGCTTAATAATTACTTCTCCATTGATTGCTTATCCATCTTGTATTTATTATTATTGTTTTATCCCCATCCAATAGAATGCATGCTCCTTAAAGGTAAGGGATATCTTGTCTTTGTTTCTATTCCAATAGCTTAACACCCTACCTGGAACATAGTAGACACTCAATAAATTCATGTGAATTTAATTAAATATTCCTTTTATCCCAGTTTTACTACAAGGGATATCAAGATGCTCTTGGTTCAAACTTTGGCAAAGTATGGGATGTAGATGAGATAAGACATATCAGCAGATTCCACAAAAATTGTCACTTTGAGGTTTTCTTCAATAAATTGTACCTACTTTTCAATTTTTTTTAAATTATTTTTTCCTTTTTTAATTCAGTTCAATACCAGAATGATCCAGGGCTCATAGAATTTCAAAATCAGAAAGTGCTCAGCAACTATCTAATCCAATCCTTATCTAATCAATAATTCCCTTGAAATCACATTAGATTAGTGTCTTCCTGGAAAAATTAACTTCCTTCCTTCCTTCCTTCCTTCCTTCCTTCCTTCCTTCCTTCCTTCCTTCCTTCCTTCCTTCCTTCCTTCCTTCCTTCCTTCCTTTCTTTCCTTTCTTTTCTTTCTTCCTTTTTCCCTTTCTTCCTTTCTTTCTTTTTTTTGGCATGGCAATGAGGGTTAAGTGACTTGCCCAGGGTCACACAGCTAATAAATGTTAAGTGTATGAGGCCGAATTTGAACTCAGGTCTTCCTGTGCTCCAGTGCTCTATTTGCTGTACCATTTAGCTGCCTGCGCATGCTCCCCCCCCAAAAAAAAAAAAAAACTTTTCTACAAAGACTTCTACTAAAGGGGAATGAACTCCCTCCCAAGTCATTCCATTCCTCTTTGGTATAGTTCTAATTGTTAGGGAAGCTTTTCTTTCCATCAAAACTAACTTGACCTCTGCAACTTCCACCCATTTTTCTAAGTTTTAACCTTCCAGGTAAAGTAGAGTAAATGCAATCTTTTTTTTTTTCTTTATCAAATACTTAACAATATGCCCCAAGCCATCTCAGACTAAACACAATGAGTTCCTTGAGCCTGTCCTTATGTAACTATAAGGCCCTTTAAAATCTAGCTGACTTCTTCTAAATGCTCACTTGCTTATGAATGGGAAGAACTATGGTACGATAAATATTAGAATGAGGAGTCTGAGGGAGAAAACAGGATTTTTCTGGGAAGTCAAACCACCCTTTCTTCCATGGGCAAGGTAAAATTGCACATAAGGCAGAGACATGCCTTTATTATTATTTTATTTATTTAATTATTTATTTTGGCAGAGCAATGAGGGTTAAGCCCAGGGTCACACAGCTAGTAAGTGTCAAATGTCTGAGGTCGGATTTGAACGCAGCTCCTCCTGAATACAGGGCCCATGCTTTATTCACTGTTCCACCTAGCTGCCCTGCCTTTATTAATTCCAAAGGAAATTCCTGCATTCCATTTTAGAATGTCAGCCAATGTGTAGGAACACAACACATTCAAAGTGCTCACATGATCTATCCTTTAAGTCCGATATTCTATTTCTCTTCTCCAAAAATCTTTTTAACCTTCAACTCACAGAACAAGAGAATGTTAATATTGGAACAGAAATCATTGGCTATCTAGCATTCATTGTGATGTACCTCTTGTTAAGGGCTAAAATTCTAGCTAAACTGTCTAAAATATCTAATGAATGGTCGCCAATCAATTACAAGCTTTAGCAAGAGTTAGACTTTTAAGCATTTATTAAGGAGAATAAGAATTTGGTAAAGAGAGAGAGAAAGGCCTAGATTCCTATCTATTAAAGGGAGAGCACATTTCTAGCTCCCTTCTCCGCCAGCGTCCTCAGGAAAGAGCCCCAGAGTCAGCGCCAGTCTCTTCCTTCCTCCTCCCACTAGTCCGCGTCACTTCCTCCTGCCAAAGAAAAGACTCCTGGTCTTGCCCTCAAAGACCTTCGCTTCATGGGCAGAACTCTTCTACAGTAAGTCTCCAGCAGGTGGCGTCATTCCAATCGTTACACTCTCAAAGTCTCCAATAATGGCAAACTCACTATCTCCAGAGACAGTGCCCATTTTATTTTGAACAACATTTATTGTTGAATTTTTTCCTGACATTAAATTAATTCTTTGCAACTTACATTCTCCTGGTTCTACCCTTTGGGGCCAAGTAGAACAAGTTGAATCCTTCATCAAAATCCCAGCACTTCAAATGTTTGAACACAATTATCATGCTTATGTTGCCCAGTTTGAAAGCTGCATCAGATCTGCCTTTACCTATGCAATTATCCCTCTTCCAGCTGGGTGCATGCCAAGATGCCATAGCATTAACTGTGAGGCAGATCCTTGGATTGTCCCAGTTTTCCAGATAAGAAAGCCAAAGCTCAGAAAGTTAGCTCAGGATCCAGAGTAATTATTAGGCTAACTTTATTGGGCTAAATTTGGGTATCTTATACTCATTCTATCTGCTTGTCCTAGATTCCTAACCTCCCATCTACCTTGACCTCTGGTAGTGTCTTAGAGTTGGAAGGAAGCCTGGAGATGCATAGAGGAATCCTCTCTTCAATGGCTCCGCAGAGAGTCATCTAGTCTCTACTTCAACACATGAACAAATCTGCGAGGCAGCCCGATTGCAATTTAGGACATCTCTAATTGTTAGAACATTCTTCCTTGTGTTGAGAAATTATTATTAGAGATGTAATCCCTAACCACTCATGCAGTTCTGCCCTGCAGAACATCAAAAACAAGACTACTTTCTCATCCCTGAGGAAATGTTTGAAAGACAGTGATGAAGGGAGGGGGAGACAATAACAAGTGACAATCCTAAAGCACTTCAAAAGGCAGCATAGTATAGTGTATAAAACCAGCCTTCCAGTAATGAAGAGCTGTGTTCAAGTTCTGATTCTGACACATATTGGCTTTGTGACCCTTGATGAGTTATTTTACCCAGGTAACCCTCAGATGCAGTAAGTCAGGGAAGTGTTGCTAATTCATATCAAGGATGCTTCCATATGAAGAGTCCTCCTCCCATCTCCCAATGAAATTACAGATCCAAAGAATCAAGTTTTACAGTTTTCAAAACATATTACAACCTTTAACTCACGTCCTCCTTCCCTATAACAAATTTTCTCTTCTCTAAGATGAATATCCCTAGTTCCTTCAAACATTACTCACACTACCCAATTTCCTGACCTTTTATCATCCTGTTTACTCTCCTCTGGGCACAGGCCAATTTATCAATGTCATTTTAATACACAATAAAATATAGTGTGCAAAAATGCATATAATTCTTAACCCCTGTCATACCTGCCCGGTCTCCATGCCTGGTGTTGGTGCTATTCCTTGTTAATGAAATGCCCCCTTAGTGGTGCCAGCTTTTCTGCTTTGGTGACCTACTTAGGTCTGACTTAGGTCTCCATATGGCCCTGGATTGACATCTTGATGGGGAAGATTAGTGCATTTTTTTTGCCTTCTGAATGAATCATCCTGTTAGAAACCTAAAAGAAGTTATAGACATTTCAACAATCGATCACATTTAAATCATCATGATTCCTCAAATTCCAGGAAGTTGTTGAAACATGGTAGATTATTGCTATAAAAAGATTCAGATAATTTAATAACAAACCTTGGAATATCAACAAGTATCAAAGCTATTAAATAAAGGACAGATCTCTCTTATGATGAGGCTGAGCTCTCCTGAAAGTGAAGCAAGAGGCCTGTGACTGCCTCCCTCCACCAGTTACCCTCCAGCCTTGAGTGCTATGGCTAGACTAGAAACTTTAATCTTGTTGTGACTGGGGGTTAAAAACATTTGCCTGGAATTCATCCATCTATCTATCCATTCATCCATCCATCCATCCATCCATCCATCCATCCATCCATCCATCCATCCAAACAAGACATTAAATTGCTACATTAATGATTTCAAAAGAGATACAAAAGCATTCCGAGATCTTCTAATATCATTTCTACCTTTTCTTCCACTCCTATACAGACCTCGGTTATAAGGTAGATTAAGAAATTGAGAAAGGGTAAGAACCTAAAAGAAAAAAAAAGTGATGGTAAACTCCATAACCTACCCTTTTCCCACTTTGTAGACAGGATAGATCATCATGTCTAAGGACAGAATTGTAATATTTCAGCTAGAGAGGATCTGAAAGAATATCTAGTCTAATCATTACTGAATGAGGATTTTTCCTACAGTATACGTGTCAAATGACACAAATAGTCATCTAAACTATCCTTGAAGTTCCCCAGTGATGAGGAACTCACTCCTTCCTGAAAAAAGCTCACTCTACCTTTGAAAAGTTCTAATGTGTCATTATGTAATTTAATGTCAAGGGTTGAAGGAGGGTGGCTAATGGATATACTACTCCTTGTGGGAGAGGATGAGCAGCCTTCTTCTGGAAAGGAATTCTTAGGAAGGTAGAGGTTAGAAAAAAGACACACTGACCCTATCCCCTAAGGAAAGAGGAGAGCAAATAATTGCTCCTATATCTGGTACCCAGGGCCAAATGCAATAAGCCACATTAATCAATGGATAAATAAATGTAATTAGGTGTCTAGCCTTTGCCAAGCACTATGCTAGATTCTGGAGGTATAAAAAGAAAAATGCAACAGTGACTGCCCACAAGGAGTTTACATTCTATTAGACTCAAAAAGAGCTTCTAGGTGATTCAGTGGATAGAGCACTGGGCCTGTAGTCAAGAAGGACTGAGTTCAAATTAGGCATCAAAAGACTTACTAGTTGTGTGACTCTGGGCAAGTTTCTTAACCCTGTCTGGCTCAGTTTCCTCACCTGTAAAATGAACTGGAGAAGGGAATGACAACCCACTCAGTATCTTTGCCAAGAAAACCTTAAATAGGGTTACAAAGGGTAAGACATGACTGAAACAACTGGAAAAAAGAGTGTAATATCTCTTCTATGTGACAGCCCTTCAGATATTTGAAGAAAGATATCATACCCTTTTCATAAGTTTTCTTTCTTCTATGCTAAACAACTGCTAGATGTTTAATCAGTCAATTAATAGCACCTTCTCTTTTTTGTGGGCCATTGAGGGTTAAATGACTTGCCCAGGGTCACACAGCTAGTAGGTGTCAAGTGTCTGAGGCTGGATTTGAACTCAGGTCCTCTTGAATCCAGGGCCAGTGCTTTATCTACTGTGCCACCTAGCGGCCCAAGAACCTTCTTTGTAGCTAGAGACCTCCAGCTCCACCATTGTCTCAGTTGTCTTCTGCTGAACTTTCTAGCCTGTCAAAAAATCTAAGTTCATCCTCAAGTTCTGATCTTGGTCAAATTACATAATTTCTTAGGCCCTCAATTGCCTTCTTTTTTAAAATGAATGTGTTGGGCTGGATGAGCTCTAAACACATTTTCACCTCTAGATCTAGGGTTGTATAAGCAAAGCTTGCAAAAATAAGCACAGCATACCTCTTTTATCTATCTATCTATCTATCTATCTATCTATCTATCTATCTATCTATCTATCTATTTATTCATTTATTTATTTTGGACATTATGCTGTTCTGCAAGGAGGAGGCAGCTTGGTGCAATAGAAAGTCTTGGGTTCAAATCCTACCTCAGACACTTCCTACCTAGGTGACCTTAGAGAAGCTTCTTAATCTCTCTCAGCCTCAATTTCCTCATCAGTAAAATGAAGGGCTGGGACAAGATGGCATCTCAGGTCTCTTGTTTTTCACTCATTTCAGTGCATTCAATTCTCTGTGAACTCATTTGGGGTTTTCTTGGCAATGATCCTAGAATGGTTTGCCATTCCCTCCTCCACCTCATTTTACAGATGAGGAAACTGAGGCAAACACAGTTAAGTGACTTGCCTAGGGCCACATAGCTAATGTGTCTGAGGTGGAATTTGAACTTTGGTCTTCCTAACTCCAGACCTAGGACTCTATCCATTGTGCTACCAGCTACCCAAGGTTTAAGCTCCCTTATGCCCCCAAATCTATGATCTTTTTAAAGCATGAAGATCTGGTCACTTGGTTTGCTGAAATCTCAGTGGTATCTAGTGTCATTTCAGGATCCCCTAGGATTCCAACCATAGCCTGATATAGAAACTATCTGAGCCTTAGATTGATGCTCTCATCTCCAAAATGTCAGTGCAGCCCCATCAAGGACAGCTGCTCAACAATTTTACTTCCTATTAATCTCTGCCATACCTTGTCTGCAAGCTTTATATGGAGGTGATAGATATTATTTCAAGAAATAGAAGTTAGCATCACTAAAACTAGGAATACCTTTATTTGAGTTGCTCTAGCCTTCATGCTCAAACCTCCTGTTGGCTGAAGTTTAAGGAGTCTTTCTTTTCAGAGCATCCAAGACAAATCCTCCAAGCTTCAATGGAATTCATTAATTATCTTCCATGACAATTGTCAGAGAATCTCTTGCCTTTCTCCCCCTGACACTTTTGTCCAGCAACATTTCATTTGAAATGAGAAATGATCGAAGCCAGAAGACATGACTTTGCTTCTTAAGTAATGATTAGGTCTCCTGTGGCTCAGCAATTTTTTGTTTTGTTTACAGAGGTTCTGTTTGGCCAGCTCCCAGCAGCCTTTAGAAGTCTTGCTCTTCAGGGTCCCAGAATCCCATGTGGATATCTTGTAAAAGGAAACCTACAAAGATAAAGTTTTCCAGAGGGGGACAGGAGAAAATCAAAATGCCAGCCTTTAAAGGCCTCAAGGACTCTTTCCCTGCTCAGAAGGGAATAAATTCCATTACAAAGTATTATTGCCTTAAATGCAGATCAGTGAAACTCAGGTAAGATATGAGTGGGCTGATCTGATTGTACCGATTCTTCTCCATAAAACTCTCTTTGACGGTCTGTGTTGCAACTTTCCAGGTGACAGAAGGACCAGAGCTGGGATACCCGAGAGGGATTCTCTCTTCTCCTTCCTCATTTCCTCTTTTGGTCCCAGAACCTTTCTGGTGACACCCTGTTCTTCCAATGTCCTTGACTCTATATCCTATAAAAGGAAATTAAATATGACACCTCCGGGACAGAATCAGCCCTCTTTTTTATGAGAACCAAGCACATGAGCTTGGAGGAAAAACCTCAATACTAATGCATTTCATCTACAGGAATAAAACAGGATAACAATTTTGACATTTCCTACCCCCCCTCTCTTCCTTCTTTCCACCTTCCACCCTTCTTTTCTTCCTTCCTTCCTTCCTCCCTCCCTTCTTTCCTTCCTTCCTCCCTTCCTTCCTTCCTCCCTTCCTTCCTTTCTTTCTCTTCTCATATTATATTTAGACCAATGTAGAAGACAGAATGACAATTACAAATTAAAGTCAGAAAGTGTCTAAGAGAACAGATGGAAGAACAGAGGAAAGCTTCATGCTAGCTCAGATTCATTGACATAAATTAGGAAAGAGAGGTACTTAATAGGTTAGCCACCCTCTGTCTGTGATTGCCTTTACAAATGGTATAGGGTAAAATGTTCTAAAAGACGATTTGTTGACTCATACAAATAAAATTGTTTCAGAGAGATAAGACAATTTTTATTGCATAAGTTAAGTACAAGTTAAGATCAAACAAGTTGTAATGGATAGAAAGCTGGCTTCAGCAAAGAGAAGACCCAGCTTCAACTCGAGCTTTAGACACACAGAGATTGCATGACCCTGGGCATGCTGCTCAGTCTCAGTGCCCCTGGTAACACTCCAAAACTACTGAGAAGGTACCAACTTGCATTCCTAGATGGAGTCCCCTTCCCCAGAAGTTTCGTATACCAAAGACAACATAGATAAAGTCCCAATGCCCATCTCTGTCTTCATTCTTATTGAGAAACGATGTACCCCATGTAGTTTGACAAAGATCTTCATGACGTATAAGTGATATATGTGATCAACACAAACAGCAAACTCTTCAGGTCTGATTTACACCTTCACAGTAAACTGAACATTTAGCTCATAGATTTCAGGCTAGAATGTTGGTTATTGTTCATGCTGTTTGTCCTTCATTCTAGAGAAGGACCATGACCTCTAGAGGTCATATCATGGCTTGCAATGAATTGGATTTAAGTGAGGCTGGGCAGTGATAAGTCACTGGCCTCACTCCTCTGAAGTCATCTGGGTCCTAGGGTCACATAGTAAGTATTTTGTTTGTTTGTTTGTTTGTTTTTTGTTTTGTTTTGTTTTTCAGGCAATTGGGGTTAAGTGACTTCCCCAGGGTCACACAGCTAGTAAGTGTCAAGTGTCTGAAGCCGGATTTGAACTCAGGTCCTCCTGACTCCAGGGCCGGTGCTCTATCCACTGTGCCACCTAGCTGCCCCACATAGTAAGTATTAGAGGCAGGAGGAGAACCTAGTTCTGATTCTAAGGCCAGCTATCCATCCATTTTACCATGAAGTCATTTTTTCAAGTTTTCCCAAATTGTGACACATTATTATTTTAAATATTTTCCTACTATCATTTTAAAACACATGTTTAAGCAAAGGAAATAAAACAGTGATAATTCATCATTATGGCCACCACTTCCCTTCAATGCCAACTCAAAAAGATTTTTCTCAATCCTTATCTTACTTTCCCTCGCTACAGTTTTTTGCACTCTTGGTCCATTCTTAAATACTCTCTTCAACTTTGGCTTCTGTGATTCTCTTCTTTCCTGGTTCTTCTCCTACCTGTCTGACAACTCCTTCTTCATCCATCTCCAGCCCCAAAAGTTATATGTCTTTTGTCATGGGCCTTCTTTTTTTTTCTGTTTACATTCTTTCTCTTGGCAATCTTTCACTCTTATGGATTCAGTGATCTCTTCTTCTTCTTCTTCTTCTTCTTCTTCTTCTTTTTCTTCTTCTTCTTCTTCTTTTTGTTTGTTTGGTTGGTTTTGGGCCAAGCAGTGAGGGTTAAGTGACTTTCCCAGGGTCATATAGCTAGTAAGTGTCAAGTGTCTGAGACCCAATTTGAACTCAGGTTCTCCTGAATCCAGAGCGATGCTTTATCCATTGCCACCTACCTGCCCCAAGTAATTAGTTTGTTTGTTTGTTTGTTTTTTGTTTTGGGTGGGGCAATGAGGGTTAAGTGACTTGTCCAAGGTCACATGGCTAGTAAGTGTCAAGTGTCTGAGGCCAAATTTGAACTCAGGTCCTCCTGAATCTGTGCCACCTAGCTGCTGCCGATCACCTCTTCTTTTAAGATGATTACCAGAACTCTCAATGTAACCCTTACCCCTTTCTTAATCATTAGCCCTTTATCTCCAGTTGGCTGTAAGACATTTCCATCTATACATCTCATAAATATTTCAAACTCAACATATCCAAAATTGAATTCTTCATTTTCCCTACTAAATTCATCCATCCTCTAAATTCCTTCCTATTGATGGTAACATCATCTTCCCATTTACCTAGGTTGAAAATACTCGAGTTATTCTTTAATCTTCATTCTGTTTCATTCCCCATATTAAATTGGTTGCCAATTCTGGTAATGCGGCCTCCATGATATCTCCTGTATCCCTTCTCTAAACTGACACATCCACCATGCTTGTTCTAGCCCATATCACCATTTCCCCTCTCTCTCTTGAATCTTTCTAATATATAGAAGAAATGTATAGTGGAAAACCATGGGAGAAATTTTAAAGGTATTCAAAATAATGGATGGTAATAAAATCATGATTAGTCCCATTTTTCAGAGAATGGGCTGCTTCAAGTAACACAAAACTAGCCAGATACTTCTCTTTCTTTCAATCCTTATGAAAAGACTTCCCTCTGTGGGTCAATTAAAACAGTGTAACACAAATCACAATTATGATTTTCTTTGTGGAATTATGCTCACAGATAAATCTTTTATATACGTTTATTTGTGCAAGACAGTGAATATTGCATAAATTGTCCCAGACTTGAATAAAACCCCAGAATTTCAGAGCCTCCTAAGTGAGCTCTACTAGTACTGAGAAATCAGCCAAAAGGATTTAGTAAACTTTTACTATTTGTCAGGCACTGTGTTAAATGTTGGGGATACAAAGAAATGAAAAAAAAAAAGCTCCTTGCCTTGAGTTGAGTTTACATTTTAATAAGGCTTTAGGGACTCTGCCTTCTGGGATTTGAGCTGAGTCTTGAAGGAATCCCATGAACTTCTAAATCTCCGATCCAAATATCTCCTCCCTTGGGAATGGAAATGGAACTTATTCTTTGTAATAAAGATTTTATGAGAATTCAACATGTCCTTCTTAATGCCAATGTCATAATTGTGATGGGGAAGTGAGTTGGAGTCATTTCCAAGTCTCAAAATCAACTTAAAATAACTCTCCTGGGAAGAAACAAGAGTCACATGTTGTCTTCAAAGATAGATGAAAATAGATCATGTTCCAAGCCTTTTCCATATGATCTCAGATAAACATTTACATATGTTAATTCTATATGCTTCATAAACTCTGGCAGAAGGAAATGCAGCACCTAAATAGACACATTATTATATAATTGCCTTATTTCCTGATACATATTGGGTGTGATTATTTCAGAAAACATACCAAGGAAAATCATATTTATCTCCAATAAATACATCCTGTATATTTTCAATGAACTGGTATGGATTGCTATAATAATTTAAAAGCACATATGGTTCAAGAAAAAAACAAATTGCCAAGGGCGAGGAAAAAAAATGACTTTCAATTTCTTGTGTGTTCTTCTCGAGCTGGAACAGAACACCCAATTGCCAGGGGCTTTCACACCTCTTCATTAGTGTCATTAACAATTCTTCATCTGCTTCCAGAATTTGTAAAAACCATGGAGAGCTGTCAGGGAGATTGCAAATCAAATGTAACTCCTGCTCCAATGTTATGAAAGAGATTCACTAATGAGCCATTTTAAGGTCTTTTGTGTGCAGAGGGGAGTGGGCTGCAGAGTCCACATTAATACCCAATAGGCAATTCTGATCTTCTGATCATCCTTTTTTCCTTTCACTTTTGCCCTTCCATTAAAATGATGAAAAATGTGATAATGATAGTTGTATTGATGTAAATCCTTTCAAGCTCAGAACCCTTTACAGACATGACTTTGCTCATCATTCATCTTGATTACCTACCTTCCTCTCTCCCTTGGGTACAAAAGTCCTCTATATTTTGATGGAGCTGTGAGCTTATACCTCCTTTGGTACAGATTGGAGTGCCTGCCCATGCTCTGTGATCCTCATCCATGTCCTCCCATAAATTCATCAGATGGGGTATGCATATGAGCTTGGGTCATTCCCCAATTTCACATGCCATCACAAAGATAACATTAGATCTCATGGACTGCTCATTAATAATCCCTTGCTCTCAAAATGTTTAGCTTCTCTGACATTTCTTTAAGGGCATCTTTTACAGTGTTCATTTGTGAGGCTCATGCCCACCACATGCCACTCCGTTGTCCACCGAGTGGAATTCATTTTCCATTCTTTGAAGACTGTATTTTCCAATGACTTGGCATGATATAGCATTAGAAACCATTAGATATTTTTGACCTGAAGAAAAACCTCTATGCCAGAGAGAAGAGGTAGGAGATAGATTCCCATGATACTCAGTGGAGAAAAGCATTGGAGGAAGAACTGAGTTTGAATCCTACCCTAGACCCTCATTTATCCAGTGATTCTGGGTAAGTAATTTAACTTCTCTGGACCTTATCTACAAAGTGAAATCTGAATTTGATGGTCTCTAAATATTTTGAATAACATATTTCTTTCACCAGCCTTCCCTTTGCTGACTCAGATCGAAGTCACTAAGTACTACAGTATAGTTCTAAGTTCCTTCAGAGGCATCTATTTAGTTTTTCATAGAAGCTTTCAATCCCTCATTCTCTGCAGCAGATGCTAACCTGGAGTCACCTTGATAGTAAAGCTTCTGTTGATTCTCCTCATGAGCAGGGGGAGAAATGGGAGTTTACATGCTCCATGCTGTTGTGCTGCTTGTTACCTTTATGCATTCCTTTGAAAAAATGAATGTTGATTATATAGCAGCAAAATTCAACCATATATTGATAATCTGAGGGAAATTTATCTCCCAGACAAATATGCAAATAACTGTTCATCAAAATGGGGATTAGTTTTACCTGATAACCACTCTACATGAGTCATTTAGCAGTATATTACTTTTTTAAATTAAATTTCATTTTTTAAGGATCCGTTTTTTCTTCCCCCTACCTTGCCCTCCCCCATATATGTGAGAGAAATAAAAAGAAAAATGAAATCTCCTGATAAAGAAATGTATAGTTGTGCAAAACAAAAAATTATTACATTGCTATGAAATATGTATGTACATATCTGTGTCTATATATATACACATATATGCATATGTGGATACACATGTAAACCCATGTACTCATGTAAATGTACATTGTATATGCCATTCTGCCATAATGTATCATATGCATTCCTAAAAATCATGACACTATGTAAAATCACTCAACAAAAAACAAAAAAACAAACACAGGGCTTATGAGAAAAAATAGATAAAGTTAAAAATGTTATCCATGATACATTAAAAAAAAGACAGGAACCCAATGAATATGGTAGCATTGTTTTTTATTTTACATGTAAAATGCAGAAGAAATACTTAAATACTCCAATAAATAGTTCTGGTGTTGATGGCCTCAGGCTACTGTTATGCCTACACTGACTCTCACTGGTGGCACGGTGGGCAGAATGCCTGGGTATAGAGCAAGCCTCCCTTCACAGCTTCTACTCCACCAGAAGATAAACAATAAATAAAGCAGTTGACCTGAAGTTTGCTTCTGGAAATGAGGAGATGGTGTCAGCTTGTGAGATAATTTGTCATAATTTTCTTTATTCTTTCCAACAAAATACGCTTATAAACAAATGTGAAATATTCCACAATAGTTGCCTCATATATTAATCATGTTGGAATAAATTTCCTTTTTCCAAACAAGTACCACAGCAGAACTGAATATATATTTGTACATATACAAATGTATACATATAGACACATATAGACTCATGTATATTATGTAAGGGGAGGAAAGGGAAGGGAAAGGAACTGAACTCTATCGTATTTATTAGCTATATGCTTGTGAACAAATCACATAACATCTTTGGATTAATGGTTAGGGTGCCAGGCCTGGAAACAGGAAGACCTGAGTTCAAATCTGACCTCAGATGCTTAGTAGGTGTGTGACCCTGTGAAAGTTATTTAACCCTATTTGCCTTACTTTTCTCATCTATAAAATGAGCTAGAGAAGGAAATGGCAAACCACTCCAGTATTGTTGCCAAGAAAACCCCAAAGGGAGTTGCAAAGAGTTGGATGTAGCTGAAAAACAACTGAACGATGTCAACAACACATTTTCCTGTAATATTAGTTTTTTGTTTCTGGAATCGATTGAATATGCACTGGAATAGGAGACAGAAGTTGTGGGTTCCTATCAGTGATCCATCAGCTACTGGCTGTGTGTCCCGGGCCAATTACCTTGGCGCTCTAGGTGTCAGCTTCCTTATTTCTAAAATGAAGGATTTGGACTACATCAGTGGGGTCAAACAGATAGAAATAGGGGCCGCTGATTGCTGTAGATCTCATGTTCACCTCATTTTATTGTATGTTTCTTTTGTTAGATATTATCCAATTCCATTTTAATCGGGCTTGGGCTGTACTCAGGAGTGTTGCGGGCAGCATGTGGTCTGCAGGTCGTGTGTCTGGCATCTCTGCATTCAATGATTCATAAAGTCCTTCCTCGCACTAAAAAATGTCTGAGTTAGTGTAGGGCCATGCTAAAAAACACTGAATCTTGAGTCAGATTAAATTCCAGCTCTACCACTTACACCAGCAATGTGACCTTGGATCTATCATTTAATCTTTTGGGGTCCAAGTTTCTTTATCTATCAAATGCAAGGACTGGACTAGATAAACTTCAAGGCCTCTGGTATCTTTAAATCCTCTGATCTGTGCCTCAAGAGGAAAAGACTTTGGGAAAGGGTCACTGCAGACAATTTCAAGTGTTTGAAGGGCTGTTACCTACTTAAAGGTTTAGATGTTTTTCTGCTTAGCCTAGGAGGGAAGGATCAGGAATAGTGCATCGAAGTGGCAAAAAGACAAAGGACAAAGAACAAAAAATTATACTATCAATAGCTACCTAAAAGTGGAATGGGATTCCTTGGGAGGATGCTAGGTTTAGAAATCCAGTTCAGTCTTCTAATTGTATAGGGGAAAATGAGGTATAGAGAAGCCAAGGTGGGCTCATCAATTTCTAAAGTGGGATTTGAAACCAGATCTTTCACACTCCAGATCTAAGGCACTATTCACTGCAACCAATCACTCAGCATTTGTTATGTGCATACTGTGTACTGGGCTTCTGAGGATAGAGGCATCCCTTCAGCGAAGGGATCAGTGTTGGGAGAATTCTTGCCTAGGGCAGGCGGGATCATGGCCTACAGAGATCCCATCCAAGGCTAAATGAGCCTTGTCCTTCTTGCTTCTGTGAATCCTCCACAATTGTATAAACTACCTTGCTCAGCAAGTATCTCTAAACAGAAAAAAAGTACTGAACCAAAAGTCATTCCATCACTACTAAGCTAAGGGGACCATTTTTGCCTCCTCTAGTGATGAAGGTCTTGGGTGTTTGGAAGACTTGGGTTCAAAATTCATCTTAAATATTTACTATTTGTATGATCCTGAGCAAATGACTCAATTTCTCAGCCTTTGGCAATTTCCAGAATTATAAAATAGACACAAGAATGATACCTACTCCCCTGGGTTCTCCTGAGATTAAAAGGAGATAATGTTTTTAACACTTTCAAGAAATTTGTAAATATCAACTCTTTATTGTTGAAGTGTCTTTTAAGTCTTTTTTTTTCTGAAGTGCTGTGTAGGATGCTGTATTTAATTGTGAGCTGGACGACTGAAGTTTTTCACTTGACCTAAACTCTAAACCTAAATTTAACTCAGTTTTGACCACCCCATCATTTTTTTTCTATGTTCAGGTAAAACATGTCACACTGAGACATGTGTTTTCTTGTTTCCTTGATCTTTTGCTTGGTCATTCATTGAACTGTATTTGTCTTAATTTCCAAAATGTCACCTTGCTTTATTTAGTCCTGGTAAGGAGACCAGTAGGAACATTTAAAACTGTAAAGCAGGGACTCACAACCCCAGATCACTGTGTTAAACTATGTAAATTTGATAATAAATCCCAGGCATACTGACTCCATTTCTACCATCTTCAAAAAGAATATAAAAACCATACAAAATGATGAAGCAATCCCTCCCCAATAGATTCTTCACACAACTCCCCAAATTAGTTTCTTGAAGCCAGGCCTTACCATGTCACTTTTCTCAATATTACCAGTGACTCCCTACTCTTCCTAGGACAAAATGCAAACTATTCACCTTAGAATTTAAAATCCACAATTTAGCTCATCTGGTTCCCATCTGCCACATGATATGTTGCCTATTTCTTATTTTTGCTCATTCTACAGTTCATCCCAAAGGCAGCTGTGGGGAATGGGTACCAGTTTCTTATCTGACCAAACAAGTCTTTCTGGCAACAGGTTCCATTTATCAATATCAATATCAATATCAATATCTATATCTATATCCATCTCTATATCCAATTCTATATCCATCTCTATATCATCTATCTCCATATCTATCTCTATCTCTACATCTACATCTATATCTATGTGTATACCTATATCTCTCTATACACATATACCTATATCTATATCTATATCCATTTCTATATCTATATCTAAATGACATATCACATCAATCCCCATCAGGGCTTCACAAATACTTATGTATGTAGTATAGCTTTTGAAAGAATGTAAACTAAAATGATAACTCTAGACCTCATTAGTGAAATGAGAGATTAGAGATAGTCATGGGAAGCTCCCTGGAATCAAAGGATCTCTTTTCAAATTGTGGCTTTGCTTCTTACTACCTGTGCAACTTTGAACAAGCAATTTCCCTTCCCAGGGTTTCATTTGCCTCATCTGTAAAAGAAGGAGGCAAGATGACTTCTAACACCCTTCCCATCTCTGATTCAGTGTTCTAATGATCTCATGAAGATAATTGTCTATCATTTTTAAGTCCTAAGTCCAAGATGAAACCCCTTTATGAATCAGTAGAATACTTCCTAGAGAGGTAAAAGAAATGGTGATAGATCAGCCAAAGGATAGAAGACTGAGAGTCTACTGAAGGATCATATAGATGTGTGAGGTTAAAATAGTCACTTTTCTTCCTGGGCTTCTCTATCTTCATGTATAAACTCATCCAATACAATCTGACATACTTTGGAAGGCTAATAAGCAACCCTAAACACATACCCCCACCTACCATCATTGATACTTACTAATCCCAAGTTGGAAGCTCTTCTTGAAGGTCCTTATAACACACTACATCTTTCAGTTCAGGACTAAGAAATTAAGACCTAAAGCCATTGGTCATTCTCTTGTTATCTGGAGGCATCCTGAGTAGTTCAGGTCCTAAATCCATTTCTTTAAGAGTGTTATTTAGATTATTTTTGAGACATATTGCATTTATTCCTTTCTTTACAGACCATGAGAACAAATATCCACAACAACGTTTTAAAATACTTTGAAAATCTCCCTTCCATAAGCCTGAGTAATTTCATTACATGCTCATTTTGTTCCACTGTGCAAAAGCCAAAGAGGAAAAAAAAGAAGACTGATTAAGGATAGCATCTTGACTTGCATGACATGTCTGGAAGATTTGCCTTCAGAATGCAAATGATACCAGAGCAGTGAAAGGAAGTAGATTGAACACTGGGATTCTGAGTACCCCCTGATGTGCTCAGCACATCAAGGACACTCAGGGGATTTTATTAGTAGGGACAACATCAGCAGTACCACACTTTTTCAGAACATCAAAGTGCTAAACAGTATTCACAAGAAAGATGAATGAGTCCTAAACAATTAAATGTGATCATGCCCTTAGAGGTCATCTTGTCCAATCATCTCTCTTTTTTTTTTTTTTGGTGAGGCAATTGGGGTTAAGTGACTTGCCCAGGGTCATGCAGCTAGTAAGTGTTAAGTGTCTGAGGCCGGATTTGAACTCAGGTCCTCCTGAATCCAGGGCTGGTGCTTTATCCACTATGCCACCTAGCTGCCCCAATCCTTTCATTTTTATGGATGAGGAAACTGAGTCACCAGGAATGTGCTTCCTCAGGGTTACATAGCTGACAAGTGACAGTTAAGGAATTTGAATCCATATCCCCTGATTTGTATAACAGCAACGATGATAATGATAAGAATAATAAATATTATGTAGTGATTGCTATATGCCCGGCTCTTGTATTAAATACTTTTACAATTAAAATCTCATTTGCTCTTCACAACATTGGGAGGTAGGTGTGTATTATTTTTAAGTGACTTTCCCATTTAGTATATGTCTGAGGTCAGATTTTAACTCAGGTCTTCCTGATTCCAGGTCCAAAGCTCCATTAATTGTACCACCTACATGACTAAATAGGGCGTTGGGTGGAAATCATTGTTGGTTGGTTGTTGTTGTTTTAATGTGTCAGAAGAACTATGTTTTCCTCATGTGGATACATCCTTCCCCAGAGCAAGCCAAAGCTACTTTATATATTAATAGAGGAACTGGTAGGTGACACAGTGGATAGAGCACTTGGCCTAGGATCACAGAAGCTATCTTCCTGAGTTCGAATCTGACCTGAGACACTTACTAGCTATGTGACCTTGAGCAAATCACCTAATCTTGTTTGCCTGTGTCCTCATCTATAAAATGATCTGGAGAAGGAAATGGCAAACCAGTGGTGTCAAACTCAAATAGAAACTGGGTACCATTAAGTTGTATAGAAAAACCTTGTGGGTACATATTGACTTAGAAAGCCACATGTGTCAATGATCAATATTCTATTGCATTTTTATTCATTTTATTAAATATTTCCCAATTGCATTTTAATTGGGTTCAGGTTTGTACTTGGAAGTCTTGTGGGCCTCATGCAGCCTGCTAGCCTCCTGTTCAACAACCCTGATATAATTGATGCCACAGAAAACCAAAGAAAAATAATGATAGTAAACCAAAGGACTGAATGATAAGTGAATTCTAATTAGTAAGACTAAATAATTCGGTATATTTCCTACAGCATGCTCATAATAGGATTCTGTTAAAAAAAATTATGACTAAAAATCCTCTATTTTCCCCCGCTGTGATAAATGCACTATACTATATAGATCTATATGCTGATTTCCACTTTCATAAGATGCTTTTTTACAGTTACAGTAAATATTAATTATGGAATTAAATCGTGGATAATGGCTATGTAATTTGCTTACATGAATAATACAGTTTGAAAAGGCATTTGTTTTAAGCAACTTCTGTAATTCACAAATCTTATCCCACTGGAGGGGGAAGAACCCATTAAGCTAGCTTCATCAATAGCAATAAGCAAGTGTTAATTATCCATATTTGGAATTCATTTGACAGCCTATCAATCTAGAAGCAGAGAGATACACACTCATCTTCTTTTGGATTGCTGAGATGTTATATTTGACATCCGCCAACCCCATGAAATCACATGTCCTTTAGATGAGATATCAACACTTCATTAGGCACTTCAAGTAAAACAAAAGAGAGAGAGAGAGAGAGAGAGAGAGAGAGAGAGAGAGAGAGAGAGAGAGAGAGAGAGAGAGCATGCATATGGCATCAAATCTTTAGAATACATATGGGACATAGAGCAGAATAAGTGAGAATAATAGAATTTAAGAACTGTAAGGGAGCTTACCAGCTGTGGAGTCCAACACATGTATGAAAAGAATATCCCCCTATAATAATATGGTTATCTTTGGCTTCTAAACCAAAGGTCCCCTCTCTCCCCTAAGGCTGCCCAATCTCTTTTGGGATAGCTATAGTGGTTGGGAAGCCTTTCCTTAATAATCATCATCAATTGCACACATCGCAATTTTCACCCATTGCTCAGGGTTTCATTCCCTGGAGCCAAAAGGTACCAATCCAATCCTTCTTCCACACAACAACACTTCATATACTTCAATAGAACAATCATGTTTCTGATTCTCCTCTTCTCCACATTAAGCACATGTGATTACTTCAATTGATAATATCATGGTGTGAAATTGAGGGCCTTCACAATCTTCATAACTATCTTCTAGATACTACCTTGGGAGGTTATCAAAGTCCCTCCCAAATTTAGGTGTCACAAACAAATTGAACATAATTATCTAGATGTTGTCTGAACACACAAAATACAATAAAGCCCATCACTCCCTTATTTCTGGCACTATGCCTTTCTTGATTTAACCCCAAATTTCATTGACTTTGGGAGCTTCCACATGATATTATTGATTCATAATGAGCTCTGTCCTCAATAATCTCCATATGTTTTTAAAGCAATATATTTAATCATGTCTTTTGCAATTTGTACTTGGGAAGTTGATTATTTAAGTCAAAGTCTATGTCTTTACATTTATTCTTAATCAATTTTATCTTATTAGATTAAGTCCAGTACTCTAGCTTGTCAAGATCTTTTGTTTTAGATTTTGACTGTCATACAGGATATTTGCAATCCTTCTCAACTTTGTGCTCCCTGTATATTGGCTAAGTAAATCACCAATGCCCTTATGAAAGTGATTGATAAAAAAAATTTACATTGAATGAGGCCAAATACAGATCACTAGTGCCCAAAATATACTATTATTATGCCCTGGTTGACTCCTTATCACACTCTTTCCAGATACTGTTTTCAGCCATCTCCTTTCCATTCTGGTACCTTATCGCACTCCTTTTGACTACTCTTGTAAAGCAAAAAAAAAAAAAAATACCTTGACTCTTCCTTTGTAGGAAAAATGGCCACCCATTAACAACCTATTCTCTTCTACTCCGCACTTACAAATCTCTTGATACCTCTTCCATTTCTGTTCTCAGAAGAGATCTTCTCCTATCAAGGTCAACACTACTTATGCCTTGATCTCATTACTTTTCTCCCAAAACGTCCCTGTCACTTGTCCCCCACTCCTTACTCTCTGTATCTATTTCTTTGTCTTTTTTTTTCTGTCTGTTTCTCTGTCTCTGTCTCTCTGATTTTCTGTCTTTAAATCTGTTTCTCTCTTCTTTCTCTAACATGGGTTTCTTTCTCTCAACCAGGATGGAAGGACAGAAGCCACTCATGAGTCAATACCACTGCTCATCAGCACAAAAGCTTTGACTTGCTCCATTTTTCAAACTTGACCTATTTCAGTCTTCCTAAGGAAGCCTAATGACCTTTTACTCCAAGGGACTCACCACATTAGTTCTGGTCTTAGTGCAGAAACCCAATTGGTTTTAGTCTTACTGCAGCTCAAAACTCCCAAACTAAGATGATCCGTCTGCCTCATCCTCCTCAGCCCCAGGTATGATAGCCATTCACCGCTCTCCTCAGATCTCCATTATTTTTTGAATTTTTTAAAATCTTTGCCTAATCCTCTCAAGCTTCCATTTTATATAACTTCTTTTTATGGCTAACGTGTTAGAAAAGTGATGACAATATGTATTGCCTCATCTTCTTCATGTCCCACTTACTTTGCAACCTTATGTAACTTACTTTCTATATCTGCCTCCCTATTGAAACCTTCTCAAAGATTACTAATGATCCCTTAACTGTTAAATCTGATTTTTCACTCAGTTATTTCATTTATTCCTCACAACCCTATGAAATGGGGACTATTATTATTCCCATTTTCTAGATGAGGAAATTGAGGAACATAGAGATTAAGCAACTTGACAAGGGTCACACAGCTACTAAGTGTCTAAAATGAGATTGGGAGTCAAATTCTTCCTAACTTTAACTTCCTATTAAGTCACCTAACTGCCCTTGTGGGCGCAGTGAAAACAAAGATGAACACACATTCTGTCAAAATCAGTTCTAGATTCTTGATTTAGCATACTAGGCATCTACCTAGATATCCCATCTCATCTAACTGAAGCTTAAGAGCCAGAATTCTCACTCTGGAACCAAAGAATTGTTCCTTCTAAAGGCTAGAACCCTGGTAATAAGAATTTAGGCAGTGGGGTATTCAAGTCTCCAGCTGAAGGACGACTAGACAATATGAGCCTAGGAAAAAGAGTTAGTGGGGGACATATACCCTCTAGTTTCCATCCAGTCCCAATAAAATCCCACATCCTATATGAAGACTTTCATGGTTCCTCGAGTCTAGGGTCTTCCTACTGCTGATTATTTCCAATTTATCCTGTATATTTTTTCTTTCCACATAACTGTTTGAGTGTTCTCTCCCTCATGAGAGTCCCTGAGAGCAGGGACTATCTTTTGCTTCCTTGTATCCCCAGAGATTAGCACAGTGCCTGGCATATAGTAGGTGCTTAATAAGTATTTATTTGGGAGGCAGCTAGGTGGCACAGTAGATAAAGCACCAGCCCTGGATTCAGGCAGACCTGAGTTCAAATCCGGCCTCAGACACTTGACACTTGCTAGCTGTGTGACTCTGGGCAGGTTACTTAACCCTCATTGCCCCACCAAAAAAATTTAAAAATAAAATCCTATATATTAAAAAAAATAAGTATTTATTTGACTGACCAAGAAGTCAAGACAAGGAAGGAAATGAGAGAGAATTGCAGACTACTCATCTTATCTGGGGCTAAATGCTGTCCTTATGATTACATAGTGTTCAGGTGCTTTTTTGTTTGTTATTGCCTGCAAAGGGAATGTTTTTCCCTGCTGTAACTATAGGCAGACATGTGCATGATGAAGCTGGATTTCTTTTCAAAGCCGTATGGCTCCTTGAATTAGGAGCTGGAACTGAGGAGTTATCTTAGAAGAGCTTCCTATAAAAATATTAGGGCCAACTAATTGCTCTCCCCCCATGCTTTGACAACTAGGCTCCATGGTTTAGTTTCACATACAGAGTTGGGGCTAATTTCCTTAAGGTCTTCCTAGCCTTTCCAGAGCTTCAAAATTCCTTCTAATTAAACAGTTTCAACTTTGGTTGATATTTACAAATGAGTCAGTGCTTAAGTGAATTGACTGATCTTAATTGGAGCAAAATCTCCCTGCAATCTGCCATTTCCACATTTTGAGCTCCAGCAGGCTCACTGGGGGGGCCCAGGCTTCAATACATATAATTATTTTAAATTTCTAATAACATTTCTTATTTGAGAAAGTTAAGGATTACTCAGAATCCCAAGGTGCACCCAGCATCCATCTTCTGATTTGCAGGGCTCCTGCTGTTGGGTGGGGGAGATGAGGAATGCTGAACTGTGAGCTAATCTTCCCTTCACATCTTGCTTTCATAAAAGGAGACAGGAATAAGGCAGCATTATTTGCTTCCTGCTGAAGTAGCAAGAGGACAGCTCATAACTATTTGTTTCATGATTCAAGAATGGGACCAAGTCCATTCTAAGAGCCGTGGATTTTCCCAGACTCCCTCTGAGATAACCATATTACAAGGCTAGAACCTACATCTTTAGGGTATGTGTGTGTGTGTGTGTGTGTGTGTGTATACATACATATATGCATATATGTATATTATGTATTGTGTAATAAAAGTTGTTGTTAAGTAATTTACCAGTTGTGTCTTGCTCTTTGTGACACCATTTGGGATTTTCTTAGCAAAGATACTATAGAGGTTTGCATTTCCTTCTCTAGCTCATTTTACAGAGGAGGAAACTGAGGCAAAGAGTGTTAAGTGACTTGCCCAGGTCACACAGCTAGTAAGTGTCTGAGGCCAGAGCCTTCTTCACATATACATACACACATATACACACATACAATACACATACAATGCATATACAATGGACATACAATACACACATATATAAGTTGAGGTTTATATAGTACTTTTCATACATTATTTCATTTTAGCCTCCTAGTAACCCTCTAATGTCTTTAACATAAGTGTCATTATCCTCATTCTGTAAAATAGAAAATGAACTCAGAGAATAAATGAATGAATGAATGAATGAATGAATGAATGAATGAAAAGGCATTTATTAAGTGCCTAGTATGTTCCAGGAATTATAGTAGGCACTAGGGATACAAATCAATCAAACAACCCTTGTTAAATGACTTCTATGTGTCCAGCACTCTGGTAGGTCCTAGGTATACTAGTATAAAAATAAGACAGATCTCAAGGAGCTTACCTTCTAATAAGGAGAGAGAACATATATTGGGATATGATTGCCAGGGAAAGCCACACTCAATCATTGGGAATATGAATTTGACGATTGTTCCCAGAACAGGAGGTAGAACTCAATGATGGAGGAAAATGAGCTGAACAGCAGGGCACATGGGAAAAAAATGCCTGGCATAGATGGATATGAAGCATGAGACGGAGCTATCTATCTAGAGTTTGCTAGATGAGTTTGTAGTAACTCATCACTCAGGACAAATGGTCTCAGGACAAACAATTTAGTGACTTGTCCATCTCTGTTTAGTTACTAACTTTAAGAGGTGGGGTTTGAATTCAGGACTTTCTGACATTAAGCCTAATATTCTCACCACTATGCTACACCCCATACACCTGCGTAGGAGTAATGCATACACACATATATACACATTGTGTGAGCAATCAGTATACATGTGCACTTACATGGATGGATGGATGGATACATATATTTATTTATATGCATGTGTGCATGCATGTATGAATGCATATAGGGCAAAGACTGTGACAACTTAAGCCACTAGGCTTTCTTGTCCCCTTCAGTGTTTCTAGAGCTTTCTGAGGGCTTGTGACAGTTTTGGTGCAATTCACATAGTTGGCAGGAGAAAGAGATCTCCAGTAGTCATGTTGAGATCCTGGAAGTCATTTCACCTAAGTGACTTTATTTGTGGGACAATGAGGGTTAAGTGACTTGCCCAAGATCACAGAGCTATTAAGTGTCAAGTGTTTGAGGCTAGATTTGAACTCAGGTTCTCCTAAATTCAGGACCAGTGCTTTAGCCACTGTGCCACCTAGCTGCCCCCCAACTAAATGATTTTGTATGCTGCCTCTGCATAATTTTGATCTTGAGGAGAAACATGGAAGGAAAACTCTAACAACTTCATAATTTTGCCTCAAGTTTCCCAAGGGAGGCCACTGAGGTAGACTCCCTGGGACCATCATGACCTCACTCATGAGGCTGGTGTTGCCTCAGTGTAAGCATTACCCTATAGTCCTCCAAGTGCTTTTTGGCCCACCCACAATGACTGTTCTGCCTCTTTGGCCCAACAATGCCAGATAATGCATTCGTTAACATTGAATAGAGGAAGGGCAAGGTATGTATAGGACACACATAGTCTCTGCATGTATTTAAAGAATTACTATATCACTGGATTATTTTAAATAATTCATATTTCACTATGAGGGATAAGCAATATGAATTATTATAGAATATCCCTTGTATGTAAGTATGTTATTCATTCATCACCATTGATCTTTTGAGAAATACAGATTAATTACATTTTTCAAATATCAGATCTTCTATCACTGTTTACTTTCCCATGGCATCTTTCCAAGGAATAGAAGTGCCTCCACACATTATTTAAAATAAGATTTTGTAGTTAAATATTACCATTTCCATTTTACAGCCCGAAAAATCAGGACAATAGGAGATTAGAGACTTTTTCAAGAACACATCTAAAATTCAACAATTCTAAGATAGATCATGGAGCCAGTCCCTAGGCCATCTAAGAAATTAGTCTTAAGACCTCTATGTTTGGTTCACACGGCTTTTATTTCAATTGAATTCCTTATCACTTTTGTGTCAAAAGGGTGGGAAAAAGGTTATTATTTCCTCAGTCTAAATTCTTCATTTTAAAGATGAGGAAATGGAGACTGAAAGAGATAAAATGTCATCTCCCATTGCTCTGATTTTAATGGAATGTTAATGGAATGACCAGAACTAGAAGGCATCACAGATTAATAAACAATTATAGATTTAGAGCCTTAGAGGTCATCTAACCCAACTCCACTTTTATATATGAGGAAGTTGGGGTTCAGGGGGGGAAACTTGTCCAATGTCACACAGCTAGGGAATAGCCAAGCTAGTGTTCGAAGAGGCAATAAATGAATGAACTGTTCATAGAGGTAGAGTAAGGGACATATGGTCCACCCCTGCCCTTATCTGCCATAGTAGGAAACTGAGGCCAAAGAGACATAGAGTGACTTGCCCAAGATCATTCAGGTAATAAGTGGTAAATCTGGGGTTCAAACAACCATCAGATTACAAACCCATGGCTTTTAATCCCGACTTTAGGAATTTTTGAAATGGAGTTGAAAGATGATAAAGAAAAAAAAAAATGTAAGCATCCATTTCCCCATTAGTAGTGTCTGTGTACATGGAGCCCTAGACTTCAAATACCAAGAGCCTGCATTCAAATCCTGCCTTAGATACTGAATGGCTAAATGACCATCACATCTTCAACCTTCATTTACTGCATGTGTAATAATATTCAAGGTGATTAATAAAAACTGTGGATCCATTGTTTCAGAACAGTACAATGAATAAAGAAAGCAACAATGCATTAGAATCCCACCTGGATCTCTGGCTCAGTGCTACATAAATATGGAATTACTAACTGAATTTCACAGTAGTATGAAATGCCTGGAGTCCTTTCATTTATTTCTCTTAGGAAAAGAATAATTTATTCGTATTATCAAAATCCTTTGCAGAATGCCTTGGAGACAGTAGTTCAAAAAATATTTACTGACTACTGAAGTCAGGAAGACCTGAGCTTAACTCCAGACTCAGAAACATTAAATGTGTGACCCTAGCATAGTCATTTAACATCTGTATGCCTCAGTTTCCTCATTTGTAAAACAAAGATAGTAATAGCAACTACCTACCAGGGTTGTTGTGAAGATCTAAAGAGATGATATTTGTAAAATGCTCAGGACAGTGTTCTCCACATAACAGCATCTTAATAAAATGCTTATTTCCTTCCTAGATAAATAAATTTGACTTTGTTTTTGTTTCATTTGTATAGCAAACTCCAGGTGAGGAAACACCCTCCTCCAACATAATTTGACCCCAGATCTGCAACTGAGATTCTTAGAGATTTGTCTTGGACCCTGGGATTATTTGACTTACCCATGGTCACATAGCTATTGTGTGTCATAGACATAACTTAAATCCATGTCATCTTGACTCTGAAGACTCCAGATTAATACATATGTATGTACTATGTACGCATGTATGTATGCAGGTATGTGTGTTCACGTGTGCATGCATTGTGTGTCAGTGTGTGTATGTATACACGTATATGGAAATTATATTGTTTTATATATAATTATTATATGTAGTATAAGGTATAGTTTTGTATACCGTATAATTTAATTGTATATTGTATGGTATATAATTTTTATATATATTATACCTATATACATATGCATATACATATATAAAATTTCCATGTGTTTAACATGAAGAAATTAATTATGTTTCTCAGTAACAGTGCCAGGATGTTTTATAGTCTTTTAAATTTTGTTCTGTCCTCTTTATCTATTTGATCCCTCAAAGCCTCATAAAGTACCCCAAAACCTTTCAATAAATCTGTTACATTTTTAAATATACCACCTTTTTTTCAAACATCAAAAGCGAGCTGCATTTTTTCATTTTTAGTCATAGTACATTACCAGATAATTATTTTATCATGACTTGAGCTTTTAGAAAGGCATAACAGTGAGGGACTAGTTAAATGTGATTCCTTCTGCTCATGGCTTTTCTTTTTAGCTGCTGTGACACATAAGCGCTTCTTCCACATAGAAACATGATAATTTACTTTTCGTTAAAATAAAAAAGAACTCGAATGAGCCCTCATTCACTCTTCTATCCTTATGGATGAGGAAATCAACCATGTATGTTGACTCTGAATTTCAGCAGCCTGCTCCAGTGAGCCCAAATTCTTCCCCAAAACAGAAGCTCATTTTTAAACCCCGATATTCTGCCAGTGATGGTGTATCATTGCTATTCTTGGAATAGCAGAGTCCCCAAATAAGTACAGTTGAGGGTCATTCAAAGGGCAATAGAGAAGCACGTGGTGGGGCTGAGCAGACTGCAAGCCATTACAAATGAAGGATTACACAGGGAAAGACATTAAGGATGTCATCAGAAAGATGTATGACAGGAAAAAAAAAATTGGAACTGGTCACATAGTGAGAGCTAGGGAAAAGCACTGGGTAACACTTGTGTTTCATTGATATCTATCAAATGGTTAGAAATCTAAGGGTGACCAGAGCTCACTGGGTAGATTCCTCTGGTGTCAATTTATGGAAGGACACACCACACAGCATCAGCAGGCATAGATAGGTTACAATTTGCACTTTGATGCTTACCAAGTCCACCCCCCAAAAGGTGCCTTTGATCTAATGCTCTCTCCTTTTCTCTAGTGGATTATCCCTTTAATCATACCTTCTCTCTCTTCTAGTCCCCCTTTTTGATAGATCTTTCCCTGATATCTATAAACATGTTTATTTCCTCTAACTTTAAAAAAGTGACTGGAACCTAAAATCCTATCAAATTACATTCCTTCTTTTTTGCATCCATACTCCTAGAAAAAGCTTTCTATACTTCTGGCTCTCATTCCTCTCCTCATTCATTTTCCACCTTTCTTGCAATCTACCTTCCAAATTCAGCACGATAGAAATGACTGGCTCCAAAGATATTAATGATCTCAATTGCTAAATCTTCCAGCCTTTTCTCAGTTTTCTTCATTTGACACCATTGACCAGGCTTCCAAACACTGTTCTCTCTTAATTCTCCTTTTACCTGTATGATAGCTCCTTCTTATTCTCTTTTCCTTTTTCTTATTCTCTTTTTCATTACCAAAATCACAACTGCTAACTGTGGTTGTTTTCCCCAGACTCTGAATTTGGGTTTCTCTTCACTCTCTACTTTCTAACTCTATAATTTTTCTCTTTCCTCCTCACTGTCTGTCTCTCTCTGTCTTTCTCTATCTTTCTGTGTGTCTCTGTTGGTGTGCCTGTATGTTGATTTTTCTCTCTGGGTCTGTATCTTTCTCTCAGTCTCTGTGTCTCTTTATCTCTCTCTCTCTCTGTTTCTGTCTGTTTCTCTCCTCAGTTCCTTTGGTTTAATTATTATATCTACTCCAGTGATACCCCATATCTATGTATCTACCCCATTGTCTTTCTTGAGTTTCAGAACAACACCACAACCTGACTATTAGCCATTTCCAATTCAGTGTCCAGTTGGTTGGTTGGTCTGTTGTTGTTCTTCATTCTAGAAGAGGACCAAAATGATATCACCATATCAGGGTCAAGATAGGATGTGTCCAACTGTGGCCATTCAGACCAGTACAAGCTTGGAAGGCACTACCACAGGTCAGGCACAAATAGTCCACATGAACCTTTGGAGTAGAGGTCTCTAAATGTGTACATCTCATGTTTGTTTTGAATTACTGCAATTGTGCTCCCCTCATAGAGCACAATTTCTTACTTGATGTGGGAATGTCATGCTGCACAGTCCTTTGCAAGGGTCTCTGGTATCACACAACAGATTCCAAAGTTCTTCATCAAGACCTTGAGAATGTCCTTGTGTGAGCTCTCTGTAAAATAGTCTTCTAGGCAAAAGTACATTTGGCATTCGAGCAGCATAGCTAATCCATCTGAGTCATGCTCTTTGCAATAGAGTTTGAATGCTTGGCAGTTCAGCTTGAGAAAGCACCTCAGAATCCAGTTCCTTATCTTGTCAGGTGATCTACAGAATTTTTCTAAGACAATTCACATGGAAGCAATTCAGTTTTCTGGCATGTCACTGGTAGACTATCCAGGTTTCATTGGCATACAACAATGAGGTCAGCACAATGGCTCTGTATGCCTTCCATTTTGTAGTCGATCTAATACCTCTTCTCCCCCAAACTTTTCTTCAGAACCTCACAAACTGAACTAGCTCTGCCAATGTATGCATCAACCTCATCATTTATATGTACGTCCCCTGAAAGTATACTGCCAAGGGAAGTGAATTTATCCATAGCATTTACTATTTTTTCATTTGTTCTAACTGATGGTTCCACATATGTCCACTAAGCATTCTCAAACACATCATACCCTAAACTAAACACATATTTTCACATGAACCCACTTCTCTTCCAATGTTCCCCATATCTATTAAAGGTACCACCATCCTTCCATTCTCTCAGGTTTGTAACCTCTTTGTCTCACTCTCAAGCACCTCTCATTACCAATCTACTTTTCTTCCTCCACAATATTTCAGCTACCCTCTTCCCTACACTCACCGAACCATCATCCTTATTGAGAGATTCATCACTTGTCACCTTTTCTCTCACTATTACGGTATCTTCCTAAATGGGATCCTTCCCACAGTTCGAGCCCTACTAAATCCATTCCATACAATGTCATCAAAATGATTTTCCCAAAGTTCATGTTTCATCATCTACTTCTGTATTTAGTAAACACAAATGATTGCATATTACTGCTAGGATCAACTGCAAACTCCTATTTGCTATGTAAAGCCCTTCCCAGGCTGGCATTGACCTACCTTTAAATTCTTATCACACAACCCTCCTCTTCTCATACATTACAGTAAAGCCAGATTGGCATTCTTACTGTTTCTCATGCCTTTAATCTTCCTCCTTTTGCATAGGCTGTCCCACATCCCTGAAATGCACTACCTGTGCACTGCTATTCCTTAGAATCTCTAGCTTCCTTCAAGGTTCAGTTCAAGAGCCCCCTTCTATATGAAGCCATTTCTCAGCTCCCTGCTGCTAGTGTCCTTCCCCCAAAGAATTTTATAGCAACTTTCTTCATAGCTACCTGCATACATGTTGTCTCCACTGAATGCAGTGTAAGCACTCAAAGGACAGGTGCTATTTCCCTTTTAGTTTTCTATCATTGGGGTTACAAACAGTTCCTGACATGTTGTAGATGCTTAGTAAGTTATTTTTAAGCGAAAGAATACAGAGTTAGTGCAAATTCCCCTATCAATAACGTCACAGATATGTTGGACTATCAATTATGCAGTTGAGTCACCAGACATAGAGCCAGAAGACATGAGTCCAAGATCTATCTGTCCTGCTTAGTAAGAATATGACCTTGGGCAGAAGGTATCTTTCATTCACCTATCTGAGCCTCAGCTTTTTCATCTGTCAAACTGGTATAATAATCCTTGCATCTTCTACCTTACAGTACAATTGAGAAGAAAGTTCTTCTTGTTGTTGTTTTTTAATTATTTTCTTTTGCAGGGAAATGAGGGTTAAGCAACTTTCCCAGGGTCACCCAGCTAGGAAGTGTCAAGTGCCTGAGGCCTGATTTGAACTCAGGTCCTCCTGAATCCAGGGCCGGTGCTATATCCACTGCACCCCCCAAGAAAGTACTTGTTAACTACAAATTTTCTACCAATGCATATTGTTATATCCAATACTACAAACCCAAATATCATATAAATAGAGTATAGTTTATCAGATTCTTCCTCAAGTGAGGATATTGGGCTAGAGTATGAATTTTCAAAAAAAAAGTGTGATAAGTTTAAAATAATGTGCAGTTCTACAAAAGTTCTGTGATTTTCTCAGCATAAAGGATTCCCTTGATGGGAATTCTCCCTGAACAGATCACAAGTCTAGTTAAGTCCCAATTAAGCATCAGAGATGTTCATCTGGGGGCATACTGTAGTCAGAGATAGAGGTAGAACTTAAGATCGGGTTTTCCTGACCATTTGTTGAATATTTTATCTAATATTATACTCATTAAAACAACAACAATAATGACTATCATGCATTTAGGCCTTTTAGATTTGCAAAGCATTTTACAACTATCTTCTCCACACCCAACCTGAAAGGTGCTATTATTATACCCATTTTATAGATGAAGAAACTGAGGCATAGAAGTTGTGTCCAACCCAGGGTTACTCATCTCAAAGGATTCTAAGGCTGTATTTGAACTCAAGTTTTCCCAACTTCAATTGTAGCACTCTCAACTGTACCATCCTTACCTCCTCCCCCCCTTTTCTGTGAGTATATTGACAGGAAGTATATGAAAGGATCAGAAAAAGAGAATTAACAGATACTACCATTCAAAAAAACCCCTAAGATTACATATACACTTGGAAATGGAAAGTACTTTAGTGGCCACTGAATCTGAGCCTCTCATTTTACAAATGACTAAACTGATGTCCAGAGAGGAAAAGTATGTGGTCTGTGGTCACACAGGCAGAGGCACCAGAGCTGTGGTGTGAAGCCCATCCTTGCAACCTAAAAGCCATACTAATTCCATCACATCAATCTGCTTTTACCTAAGTATAAAAGCATAGAACCCTGTTGTAAAGGCCCATTATCATTATGATTAAAAGAAATTAAATCCTCTGTTTTACAGATTTGCTAGCCAATAATCTCAAAGAAACAGTGAAATAGGTTCTCTTTAGTTTAAGATTACATTGGTTATTCAAGAGTTAGGACAAAGATGGCTCTGTCAACTCATATGTAAGAAGAGAGGTGGCAATTTCCATTTTTGTATTTGCTCTTCCTCTTCTACCCATCCTAGTACCCTCTTGATCATGGAAAGGTAATTAGGCATGGGAGACCCCTTCTCTGGGAGTTATTATGCCTCCAGTGAAGTGACATTCATATCCTTCCATGACCTTCAATGATATTTGATTTTCTTCCTATCCCTAGGTAAGCCTTTCTCTCTTTACACCGTGGGAGAGGAATGAAATTGGACATTGTCAAAAAGGTTTCCCACATGTTGTCACCTGGCAAGTGATTTAGATCATGACCATTGAAATAACTTAGAGCACTACTAGCCCTCTTAGATATTAAACAACAGTTAGAGGAAAAATGTGACCTCAGTTGGCAGATGAGAAGGTCTAAAGTTCAGGCAGTTTCAAGAAGTCATAATGAAGGCATAAGAGCGATATTCTTTATGAGGAAAATGTCAGCTTCCCAAGAAATGGCTGAAATTGTAAAGGACATGTCATTACCCAGAAAAATGGACTTAATATACTTTGCAGATGACTTCTTAAGAGTCAGTTTTCATTTTCTCATCACAAAGGGAAATTAGCTGAAATATTGATCTTGTTTTCCTTTACAATTTTGTAGCACTAGGCAAAAATCATGTTGCAGCAACTGAATACCAACTCTATATGCAACATTTTTCTTCAATTTGAGAGCATTTATTAAGCACCTACATGTGCAAAGCACTACACTAGATATTAGGATACAAGGGTCAAAGGAAACCATCGTTCTTGCAAGATGCTTATGGAATATATTCAACGTGCACACAAACAAGTAAATAAATGGAAAACATATAAATGATATTCTAGATGACATTTTAATTAGTAGTAGTAGTCGTAGTAAAATGGTATCTAAAAAAGAGAATGATATCTATATAACACAATACAATTTGTAAAGCACTTTACAGTTGTTACGTCATTTGGACCTCAAGCTTACCCTATAAGTTCTATTATAATCTCCACTTTACAGATAAGGGAACTGATGCTAAGAGAGAAGTTAAGTGACTTGGCCAACAGAATCACGCAGCTGCGCAGTTTATGACATAGGGTTTGGATTCAAAGTCTTTCTCACTCCAAGGACAGCACTCTATCTTATACATTACCTAGCATCCTCTAGATGTCTTTCTCTCCTCTCCACTTTTTTTTTGGCAGGGAAATGAGGGTTAAATGACTAGCCCAGGATCAAACAGCAAATATGTGTCAAGTGTCTGAGCCCAGTTGAACTCAGGTCCTCCTGAATCCAGGGCCAGTCCTCTCCACTTTCATTCTGCAGCTTTGCTTGGTTTCAGCTCCATGTGTTCCATGCCCCTTTCAAGAGAAGTTGATCACTTCTAATCTCATCATTGTACCCTACTGTCTCTCCTGTACATATCCCACCCCCCAAAAAAAATTGTCTCCTAAATTCCCAGGGCTTTGATTCCCACAATATGTGTCCCCATGTATTATTTATACATACACATATATTTGTGTGCATGTATACTGAGACAGAGATACCACTTTTATATTATTGTTTGAGACCAGATCTGTGATACATCAGCAAAGGGATCTTGCTGAATAAACCACTTATTCTAATGCAGATCAGCATTTATGTGGTATAGGATCTTAGAGAGATTCCTAAAGCCTTGAGAGGTTAAGTGACTTGCCTAAACCCAAACACCATGACAAGTTGGATGTGAGACATGAAATCATGTCTTTCTGATTTGGAAATTAGCTGTTTACCTATTATACCACTCTGTGTACAAAACAAAACAAAAGACATTCCCTCTTAATGTTCTTTCTCTTCCTTGATAACTAACTTAACTTGGAGGGACTTGTGTAACTCAATGAAACTATGAGCTATGACTTGCAGGGTTAACTAAGATGGACATGTCATAGTGGAGAAAGGACTCATTAGAAAAAGACTCTGGTGTTGGGAAAGATTGAAACTAAAAGAAGGGGAAAGCAGAAGGTGAGATGGAGAGATAGTGTCATGGAATCAGCAAACATGAGCTTACACAGACTTTGGGAGTTAGTAGAAGACAGAATGGCCTGGCGTGCTGTGGTCCATGGGGTCATGAAGAGTCAGACATGATGGAATGAATGAACAACAATGTTCTTTGCATCCATATGGCCAAGTAAGTTTGAATTATTACCATGAACTTCCCAAGGCCTCATGTCTTATTTTGATGCCTAATTCAAACGATATTATTGAAAAACATGATGATTCTTATTTGGAAACAAAGATTGATAATTAACTACATTTGTTTTTGCATGATCTTGCATGCATATACACACAGACACATGGGAACATTTTGAGATGTCTTCTTTCTCTTTTGATGTTTTATTGTTAAGCATGCTTATCTTTATTTTATTTTTAATGAGATGAAAGTTAATCATATTGAGCTTTGTTCTCCCTTGGAGCCTGAGCCTGCATAAACAACAACCAATCTGGATGGGGTTATGGTAGACCCTCCATTTATTCCACTCCAGGTTTACACTTGGTGATAGTGGGTAAAAATATTCACTACTTAGAAGAGTACAGGCCCCCTATAATTCCTTTTTTTTCTATCAATGACAGAATCATAGAATCTAAAACTTGAGAAGAAATCTACAACCCCTAGGGGATAACATCATTTAGGTAGAAATATTTACTACAACATATGATTGGTGGTCATTCAGCCTCTGCTTGAAAACTCCTAGTGATAAAGAACTCATGAATTAATAAAGAAAAATATTTCATTTCTGGATAACTTTGATTTTTAGACATTTATCCATTATATTTATTTGAAATCTTTCTTCCTGTAACTTTTTTCCATTGGTCCCAATTGTGCTTCTTGGAGTTAAAAGGAATTGTCCTTTTCTTATGTGAGAATCCTTCAAACATGTTCATCTGATAATAGTGAATTTAATTGGGAATGATGAAAAGTCTTACTTTTGTGTTAAAAACCAGTGTCACTGTACAGGATGGACAGAGTGATGCATGGCTAGACAGCAGTTTATTTTGAAGGAAAAAATATCTTGGAGCTGGTGTACTATGGCTCCAAAATAACTAATGCAGAGCATCACAGATCAGGACCAGAGGTGAATGAGTTCCACTTGCTCTTCCCTGGGTGATCACATCTGACATGTTCATTTCTATGCATCATGTTTTAGGAACAAAGTAAGAGAGGCTCTCAAAGAGGGCAACTAAAAGAATACAGAGACTTGAGAACATGCCATCTGAAGAATGATTAGAAGAATTCAGGATGCTGTTGAGAAACAATTAGTATACTACCTTCTCTTTTTAGTCACTGTCAACCTTTACTTAATACCAAAGCCACCCTCCTATCTGTCCCTGTGTTTTTTGTTTGTGTATTTGTCTGTGTATTTGCACTTCCCATACCTTTTCTTTCTCCCCAATACTTTCCAGCTCTGGAACCTTATTTAAATCACTACCTCTATTGCTATTGAAAAAGGTTCCAAAAAAAAAAAAAAAAACAAAGGGCAGCAGTGGATAAAGCACCGGCCTTGGATTCAGGAGTACCTGAGTTCAAATCCGGCCTCAGACACTTGACACTTACTGACTGTGTGACCCTGGGCAAGTCACTTAACCCCCATAGCCCTGCAAAAACAAAAACAAACAAACAAACAAAAAAGAAAGAAAGAAAAAGGTTCAGCAATCTGGTCCTTTGTGGCTCCAGTTATTATCTCTGTTTCTTCCTAAAGCAAAATATCTCTCCCTGGCTACTCCTCCCCTATGTTTCTTGTCCTTCCTTACCAGTAGATTATCCCTTTGGGCAGCAAGTTTGTGCTACATTTGTATCACCAGAGCTTAGCACAGTTTTTGGCATATAGTAAGAATTTAAAATGCTTTTTCATTCATTCATTAATCCATTCATTGTTTATGCTCGAGTTGCTTAACTTATTTATCTCTTGTTAATGCTTTGATACATGGATGTGTCTGTGATATCATCAATGTGGACACATTCTCTAGACAGGCAAATTGCAATAGAGCTATGTCTGCCCACCTTTAAAACTTGTTCATTTCCTCTTACAACGTGGAGAGAGGGAGTCATCAGTTGTGCTATTGACGTTCCTCTGGAGCTCTTACAGTTTCATGGATATCAATGGTGAATGTGGATGGTCCATATATTCTTCACTATTCCTGCATGTCTAATTCATCTTTTTTTTTCCCTGTCCTTTCAGTTTTCTGGGAATATCCTTTTTGCTTCTCCTGTGATATTCTTAATCGAAGACAGACTGCGGACTGTATATACCCACCAACAAATTTGGGTGATCCTTAACTTTGACTTTTCAAATAGATATGTAGTATTGGAATTCATTGTTCTTTAAATGTTTGGGAGATTGCACTTGCAAATCCATCTGTTCCTTCCATGCTTCATGCCCATCATTTGATATCATTAGAATAATTTGGTGGGAAAAAGATCGATCTTTGTTTTTATTAGTACACATTTTTTAATGTATCACTTGAATATTTTTTAACACTTAACTCATCCAAAATATTGTAAAATAAAAGAAGAAATCATGACTGAGAGGAGTAAAGAAAAGTTTTTGCAAAATAATTCAAGAACTTTCACAAGGTTGCCTCAAAAAGAAAATATCCACAATTATTTATCCCACACAAGTAGGTCTCTAGACAGAAAAGAAAATAAATCATGTGAATAATAGCAGAACTGTTAGTGACCTAATTAAATGAGACAACTGAGACAGAACAACTGGTCAAAGCAAATCATTTGTATTTTGCAGAAGAAATTCATTTGCATATAAAAACCAGGTCATTATCAGCTGCAGCTCCCTTGGGCCAAACAAGGATTTCAGTGCTGTTCTTCTCCATTACACTTTTCCACTATTAATAATATATTTTAGACTTAAACATAAAATGAAATTAATGTAACAGATTTGTTGTTATTCCGTTATTTCAGTCATGTCCAACTTTATGACATTTGGGGTTTTCTTGGCAAAGATACTGCAGTGATTTACCATTTCCTTCTCCTGTTAATTTTACAGAAGAGGAAAGGGAGGCAAACAGTGGCAAGTGACTTGCCTAGCATCACAATTATCTAAGGCCATGTTGGATCTCAGAAAGTTTTATTTTCCTGACTCCAGGACAGGCACTCTATGAACTGTGCCACCTACCTGACCCTATGTAACAAAAAGATGTTTATAATTTCAAAAGTAATGATGATGTGTTTGTGACCTTGTTTGGGGTGAAAAATTTAGCAAAATACAGTATCATTGATTACCCTGCTACTTATAATAATTTTTTTCAATTTTGTCTTTTTGCCTTTTATTAATCTCTCCCTCCCACCATACCAATCCCAGAATTTAGGGGGGAAAATCTTTAAATATATACATAGTCCATAAAAACAAATTTTCCTATTGACCGTGTCCAAAGCCATGTCTCTTTCTTCATTTTAAATTCATCAGTTTTCTGTCAGGAGATGTGACATTGAATCTTCATTCTTTTAGACTTGTGGTTTATCATTGAACTGATCCAAGTCCTAAAGTCTTTCAAAGTTGTTTTTCTTTCTAATGTCATTACTATATAGATTGTTCTTGCTCTGATCATAAACGCACCTTGCAATTTTTCTCAGAAACTGTCCATTTCATCATTTTTATGAGCCAATAATATTCCATTATATCCACATACCACATTTTGTTTAGCCATCCTGCAATAGGAAGATACCAACTTAGTCTCCAATTTTAGGTACTATGAAAAGAACTGTTATAAATATGTTTTTATATATGTATTCTGTAATACAAGTCATTGTTTAGTCATTTTCCGTTGTGTCTTACTCTTTGTGACACCATTTGGGATTTTCTTGGCAAAGATAACCATCTAACCTACTCACAGTACAAAATCTTTCTAATATATTGTTGTAGCACAACAAGCTCTTATTTTATTAAAAATATTTGCATCGATCTTCATTAAGAATATTGGCATATAATTTTCTTTCTCTGCTTTTCTTTCCCTGGCTTAGATATTAAAACTCTATTTGTATCACTGAAAGAATTTGGAAGGGTACCTTATTTCCATATTATCCAAATGGTTTATATAATATTAAAATTAATTTTCCTTTGAAGGTTTGATAGAATTCCCTTGCAAATACAACTATTCCTAGAGTCCCACTCCCCTACCTCAAAAACATTTTAGAATTAATCACTTGCTGAACTTTTTTTTCTTATATGAATTTATTTCTTCTTTTATATTCTGGGTATTTTAAATATTTCTGAATATGTATCTATTTCCCATAAGTAATCAGTTTTACTAACAAAGAATAAAGTAAAAGTTTCTGACAATTTCTTTTATTTCTTCTTCAATTGTTACCAAAAAGTTCTTTTTTTTTTGTACCAATAATTCAGTTTTACTCTCTCTTAATCATATTAGCATTTTTTCTAATTCATTAGTTTTTCTTAAGGGATTCTAATTTTATCAAGTCAATGGGATTTTTGCTTTCAATTATATGAATTTTTTTTGTTTTCAAGATTTTTACTTTTTTACTTAATGATTTTCAATTTTTCATGTTGGTTTGTTCTTTCTTTTGCTGATGAAAGCTGTAAGTGATGTAAATTTTGTCCTCAGTAAGACTTCATCACATTCTGTAAGTTTTGGAATACTATCTCATTACTATCATTTTCCTTGATGAAATTGACATGGGGCTTAAGACATACCTAGATAAACTAGATATGAAGGTGGATATGACTAAGAAGTAGGGGGAGATAAAATTCTATAGCAGGCAAGTGCACTAGGTGTGGCTACTACCTGGGCCTAGGACCACAGAGTCCAGGGACAGAGATAACTTCAGAAGTCAGGAACGCTATCCCTCATTCAAGCTTTTCCACCCCATCCCCAAAGGGAACTTTCCATTGTCAGATGGTCACCCCATCTCTCCTCTATAAAAGCTTTGGCCTCCCTTCTATTCTGGGAGGAGGATGTTTCTTAGCCATCTCCTTCCTTTGAGGTGAAATCTTTGACTTCCCTCTCACTCACTTTCTCTAGAGTCCAAATAAAAGACCATTTTATTCTCATTGGACTGTGTGGGAGAGTTGTAATTCTTTATCGAGGTATACCTAAGGATACCCTCATGTATCCCTCCCCCTAAGGCCCCCCAAAAAACTTTTTATTGTTTCTCTTATTGGTTCATTGACCCAGCAGGTCTTTAAAATTATGATATTGAGTCTTCAGTTATATTTTCCACCTATCCCTGTTTTTCTATTCCAAGGCTCTCCTTAAAACTCCATCTGGATTCCTAGGTAAAATTAGAGAATCTGCAGATGTTTTTTTCTTAATTTTTTTTTAGAATCATGCTTTTTAAAGCTCCAGTTTGTTTAGTATCTAGGATTCTGTGTGATCTAACACACTTCCATCTTCTCACAATCTCCAATTCCCCTGCTAATGTTATTTTACAACCAGATCAACATGATGAATTCTGGGTAGAATTTATATTTTCTTACAAATGAAATGGGTTATTGTGAGGCATATAACCCCAGGAAGATAACAAAGAAGAAAGGACCCATTTACATCAAAATATTTCTAGCAACAGGTTTTGTAGTAGCAAAAACATAAGATGACTTTCATTTGAGGAATGGATAAACAAGAGGCATTATTTGAATATAATAAGTCTTTCTATGAGATAAGAAAAATTGAATATGTTAATACAGAGATTCCTAGGATGACTTATGGGAAGTGATGTAGAATGAAACATGGGAGGGCAGAAAAACAATGATGTAAAATAATGCACAATGATGTAAATTAAGAGAATAACAACAAATCAATCAAAAATGAATGGTGTGGGGGCAGCCAGGTGGTACAGGGGATAAAGCACCAGCCCTGGATTCAGGAGTATCAGAGTTCAAATTCAGCCTCAGACACATGACACTTAAAAGCTGTGTGACCCTGTGCAAGTCACTTAACCCCCATTGCCCCACGCCCAAAAAATGGTGTGGAATTATAATCACTCAACATAATCCCAAAGAAAAGATGTGAGAAGTCATCTCTTCACTGCAGAAGTGGAGGAACTATGGATCTGGAAAACTCTAGAGCATAGTATATTTTACTGATATGTTGGGTAGTTCTGCTGAAGTATCATTTTTTTCCAGGGCAATGAGGGTTAAGTGACTTGCCCAGGGTCACACAGTTAGTAAGTGTCAAGTGGCTGAGACTGGATTTGAACTCAGGTCCTCCTGAATCCAGGACCGATGTCTTATCCACCATGCCACCTAGCTTCCCCGTGCTGTAGTATCTTATAAAAATTCTTTTCAAAATGTTCTGGTTTTCTGTGTGGAGGAAGGAGCAGGTAATACACCAGGAAATGCAGAAGATGTAATGACATGTTAAAAGAATTTTTTAAAAGTATATGAAGTGACTTACATGGAAATGTGTTTTTTATGACTCCACATGTATAAACTATGTAAAATTGCTTGCCTTTTCAATGAGGGGAGAGAGAAGGAAAGGGAGTTATTTGGAATTCAAATTTGAAAAAAAAAGGATGTTAAAAGTGCTTTTACATGTAATTGGGGAAAATAGGAAATATTAAAATTTTAAAAAAAGAAAAAAGTACCAAAATATATAAAGTATATGATGAATGGACAACCAGTATGTATATGCCAAATTTCTATTTCAGAAAGCCAAAGCTGTGTTCTGTAGTTGAAAGCATGCTGGATTTTAATTTAATTTAATTTTGTTTTAGGCAATTGGGGTTAAGTGACTTGCCCAGGGTCACACAGCTAGTAAGTGTTAAGTGTCTGAGGCCAGATTTGAACTCAGGTCCTCCTGAATCCAGAGCCGGTGCTCTATCCACTGTGCCACCTAGCTGCCCCAGCATGCTGGATTTTAAATAATACAACCTGGGTTCTAATCCCAGGCCTGCAATTGTGTGTCCTTAACCAATACATTCCACTCCCCCCCCCAACACTTCTTTTGCGTTTGATCATCTGTAAAAGGAAGCAGTATATATTAAAATATTGCTAAATCAGTTCTAAATCTGTGTACCTTTGTTCCTCCCAAAATGGTTCAAACCCAAAATGTGTGCTACATACAAGAGATAGAGAACTTCCTCAATACTCTGTGTATATTTCATGACATAGCCCACTACTATCCTAGAGCCAGGAATAAATAGCACAGCTTTCCTCCATGAGATTGACTGATGGCATGTGGACATAGGATCTGACCTGTGATACTGTTGGTTTTGAGAGCTTGTGGAAAATCCTGGCAGAAGTTGATTGCATGGAAAAGTTCACCAGTATTGTACATCAGTTTCATGTTGGCATTCTTGCATGGATTCTGGATAATGGAGGATGCTCTCACACTTTCCTAGTCACCAATGCAGAGAAGCAAAGTGGTGTGCTTGCTCCCATGCTTTGTAGCAAGATGTTTTCAAAGATGTTGTTGGCTACCTTCAGCAAGGATGAAAATGGCACCAGGGTCAGCTACCACACTAACAGTGAATTATTTAACTTGAAAAGGCTACATGACAAGACTAAAGTGGAGGAGAGTTGAAAAGTTTGACTGTGGAAGGAGGCCTGAGCTAAATTATGGAGGAAACCAGGGAACCCACATGGTGGAGGAAAGGAGGGAAAGGATTCCAAGCATGAGCCCATGGAAAGGCCCAGGCTGTAGGAGGATGCAGGTGCCATGGGAGAAACAGGAAACAGCCAGAGCACTTGGGTTTGAATCCTGGCACTGTCACTTTTTTCCTGTGTTCTTTTGAAAAATGACATAACTTCTATTGAGCCTCAGTTTCCTAATATATAAAAGGATGAGGTTGGACAAGATGACCTCTAAGACTTCTTCCAACTCCAAACAGTTTCCTTGAGCAGCCTATACTGTTTGTTTATTCCTGCTCTCTGGAGGTCAAAGGGATGGGAGGTAGACCAGCAGATTTGATGATTCATTTTAGGCTGAGTATCTATGACTCTTGCAGGTTCTCCTGTGGGTAATGCTTGGGTGAATAGGTGTACGAATTCTTCTACAAGAATTCAGGCAAAGAAAGGTTGATTCTATGGTCTTGGTGGAAACCACCCAGGTGGAATAGGGAATAAAATGCTGTACTTGGAGTCAGAAAGACCTGAGTTCAAATCCATATGCTGGTCCTTACTAGCTGTATAACCCTGGGCAAGGTCACATAACTAGTTAATCATCCTTCCTAGGTTTTCTCATCTGTAAAGTGGAGGTGATAATAACATCTACCTCAGAGGGTTGTTGTGAAGATAAGAAGAGGTGATATTTTTCAAGTACTTTAATGCCAGCTGTTATTATTAAGGCCATGAGAAAAGGATTAGAATCATTATCATTCACTAGTAGGAGATGCATATTCCTTAATTAGGACTCCCAAACTTCCTCTTTCATTTCATCAATGTATGAAGTCTCTATTTACAAATATTTTGGTATTCAAGAGATGAAAGAAGAGAGTAAGAGGCTGGTAAATGAATCTGGTTCTAGAAGTGCGAATGCAGGCTCATTAAAATTAAGGGTTCCCAAAGAATCTGCTCTTCTGGAAATCTCTGTGGCTATGTAGTTCAGCCATCCACACCGAAGGATTAGAGCATAGCATTAATGAGGCCAAGGTCAAAGGTGCAGTGCTTATTGCTCAGCAATAATCATTAATGTTGGCTAGCTATCCATGAGCTTGTGCTATTGGAGGAGAAGGTGTTGATAAATGAGGACAAACAATGATAATAATGGTCATTATAATCATTATTAATATGTATATGTATGTGAAGTTTACATACATAATCTTTCTGAACTTAAAAATCACATTTTCCTCTACTGTTACCTGGGACCTCCTGGCCCTAGAACAACTGATTATCTCTACAACTTGCTCACCCTGGAATAATATTCTGCAAGGCCTCTCACATTCTGCCCATTGTTGAGTTGCAACATGAGCCTCCATTTTGTAGATTTGCCCAGACTGGCCTGTGTTCATTCCCCTCCTGGTACTGTTCTTAACTTTAGCCTTCCAAACTATGGCCCTTTATGAGATACCTTCATCCCTCCCCTTTCCCAGCTGCCTTCCTTCCAATCTTGTTATTGGAAAAATGATTTTTTGAGCATATGTATAAGATTTTAATTTTTATCCTTAGTAAATTATTTCATTTTCCCTAAGCTCAATCAGCTAGACCAGCAGAGTCTTTTTCGATTCCAACCACTCTCATGAGAAATGCTACAGTGGCAATGATGTCTTCTTAGGACAACAAACAAAATGATAATAACGACAACCAGGGTATTCATGGTCTTTAGGATTTTAAGACAATAAAAACATCTGGAAGAGAAAAATGGGAAAGCAGATCATTATTTTCATTAAATAAAAGGAATGAATAAATTGATTTTAAATATTGTTATTAATATGTGTCAGGTACTGTACAAAGTCTTTGTGAGAAGGATGAAAATAAAAGCAATTAAGTAGCCTCTATCCACAAGGAGCTTGCATTTTGTTTTTGTTTTGGGGTTTTTTTGCGGGGCAATGACAGTTAAGTGACTTGCCCAGGGTCACATAGCTAGTAAGTGTCAAGTTTCTGAGGATGGATTTGAACTCAGGTCCTCCTGAATCCAAGGCCAGTGCTTTATACACTGCGCCACCTAGCTGCCCCCAAGCTTGCATTTTAATAGTGGAAAACAACACATCCAAGGTTATTACAGTTTTGGGACAGATGATTTGGTGTCCTTTCTAGTAATGATATGGTTCATTCATTTCATTGCAAATATCAGAGCTACAGTTTTTTAAGTGAGGATAATGGGGGATAGAAATACTTGTAAAAGTCAGAAATTTTCAAATCCAGAAGACTTCTAGTTAAAAGAATTATTTTGAAAGGAACAATTCCAATTTCAAAGTCTGTGGACATATTCTTTTGCCTATAGCATGGCAAAGACCCCTCACTCAGCATGACACAATGGAAGAGAGCAAAGCCAAAATTCGGATAGGGGGAGTGGTGTTTTCTCCCATGAAACTATACTTGCACTTCTTTAGCTAAACACAAGAGAATTAGACCCCTAAATTCTGTTCTAGGAAGTATGACTCCACTGATGCAACAGCTTCTGGTTGGTAACTCTCTACCAATGCAGACTGGTAACTGTTTTGAAGCCTACAGGCACAGAAAAACACTGAAATCCAGTGATGCTCTCAACTTCAGGGAGCCAGCAGATATCTGATACAGGTTTTAAATTCAGTCTTTCCTGACTCCAAGGTTATCTTTCTTAATCCACTATACTAAGTCAGTATCTAGTTAGTAAGAATAATAGATATCATCTAAATAGCAGATTAAAGTTTGCAAATGTTATCTCATTTGATCCTCACACAGCCCAAGGAGGCAGATGGGATTATTTTCTCCATTTTATAGATAAGATAATTAAAACAAAGAGATATTCAAAGATCTGCTCCGGGTACCAAAGCTAGTAAGTGATTGAGGTAAGATTTGAACTCAAGTCTTCATGACTTCCAGTGACCTAGTTGCACTGAGGGTTTTGGTCCTTCATTACCCTGCCTTCTTTCTTCTGAGTAGTAACCTCCCACAAGTGTCACAGAGTTTTTATCTTCCCTCCACACCTATCTTATCCAAACCCAACCAGCTAAAAAGAATCACACCAAGTGCCCTAGGGGTGAACAGTAGGCTAAACATTTCTAGTTAAGATTCAGGGTAAATGGTGCCTGAATACAGAGGTGGAGTGAGTGCTATCCACAGCTTCAGTCCTTCAAGGATACATGGAAATAGGCACAGTGCATTTGGGAAACCCACATAAATCCGCACACTCAATGAATCTTCCACTCAGTTCTAAAACAGTACCTTCTTTTTCAGGCTGTGCCAACCCCGCTTCCAGAATGGGGAAATGCCTGGAATCCAGGCCATTTCTATTCTATAACAGCAATTGGCTCCCTTGTTCTTGAGAAAAGATAGATGATAGATAGAAAGATAGATAGATAGATAGATAGACAGACAGATGAGGAAGGAAGGAAGGAAGGAAGAAGGGAGGGAGGGAGAGTGTGTGTGTTTACAGCAGAACAATTAGCCCCACTAAAGCTTGTTCTCCATAAGAAAAATGAACAATAGAATAAATTGTAAAACCTTCTTCATTTAAGTTCTAATATATCAAAATCTCATTTGAAACCTCTGTGGTTTCTTATTCCTTCCTCCCCATTTTTAAAGCGAAAAATTAAAACACGAGTATACCATTTTTTTTCTCCAGTTTCTCCAGCCAAGCAAGTTGATAGAGTTGGTATAACTCTCACTTGTATAGATACTGCCTAGCAGGATCAAAGACACAAATCATGACGGGACCGTTAAAAAGTTAAGATGTTGTGAGGAAAATGACTCCTGTTCGATAATTCTCTGGAACTCAGAGGCGGTTGATGTGTCAAAGGCTCATTTATTGCCATTCTCATGAGAATGGGCAACCCAGTGTGCAGCTGGTGGGTATCAAGAATGGAGGCTTGAAGGCCCAGTTTTAAACCCTAGTCCCTGACATGAATGGACCCTCCCCTTTTTCATTACTGGTTGATACTCAAGAGTTACAATCTATGCACAAGAACTAGCTAACCAAAATGCAGTATTTCTTAGCCAAAGCGGGAGGTGATACAAGGATAATTCTTCAATCCTCCTTTATATGGACATAGTTCAGGAGCAGATCTAACTGAGACCAACTCAGGGCTTCCCTGAACCATGTGATTTTTTTGGGGGGTGGGGGAAGGAGAAGGAGAACTTTTTCCTCAATAGGTCCAGAGGAATGTAATTTGAAAGATGACTATTATATTCTTATTGAGAGGAGACCATTCCCCATTTCCTCACAGATGTAAATGCTTCCATTTTCAGAGGTTTGTTCTTTTTTGTTTTTTTTTTTAGTGAGGCAATTGGGGTTAAGTGACTTGCCTAGTCACACAGCTAGTTAAGTATTAAGTGTCTGAGGCCGGATTTGAACTCAGGTACTCCTGACTCCAGGGCCAGTGCTCTATCCACTGCGTCACCTAGCTTCCCCAGAGGTTATTTCTAATAGGAGAGTTGATTGTAATGAGGATATGTGTGGTCAGCTGTTCTCCTGCATAAGGATCATGGAACCACTAGTAGTTCTAGAGCTACTAGGGGCTTCAGAGGGCATCTGGGTCAACCATCTCATTTTGCATATAAGGAAACTGAAGCTCAGAGATGTCAGATGACATCCAAAGTCATATAGCTGAGTCAGAACCAATAGACTGAAGAGTAGACCTGATGGATTCAGATTCAAGATAAGTTTGAGATAATAAAAAAATTAATTAGCATTGTAGAGTACTTTAAGGTTTGTTATTTTATTATATGGTAAGTTAAATGATATAGTGGTTAGAGTACTGGTGTTGGTGTCAAGTATACCCAAGTTCAAATCTGGCTTCAGATATTTACTTAACTGTGTGACCCTGGACAAGTCATTTAATCGTTCATTGTCTCAAATTCCTCAGTGGTAAAATAGGGATAAATAATAGCACCTGGAAAGTGCTTCATAAATAACTATTATTGTTACTTTGTCATGGTAATATATCTAGTTAGTATAAGAGTTAGGATTCGAACTCAGATCTTCCTGATTCCAATTCTAGTGCTCTATCCATAGTACAACCTAGCTTCTTGCAATGAGAGTAAATTACTAATTGGATGTTTAAGTGAAGAGATGTGATATTGTGGATAAAACATTGGACATGGAGTCTGGAAACCCTAAATTTGACTCCCATCTCTTACTCCTGGTATCTGTGGGAAGTCTGGGTCTCAGTTTTTCCATCGGCACACTGCGGAAGTTGAACTAAATGATTTCTATGGTCCCTTTAAGCCCCACATCTATTATCTTACATTTTATAAATCTTAAAGAACTATACAAATTATACAGTTATCAATATTATCCCACCAGTCCTTATGAAGGAAGTAGTGGAGGTAGTATCTAATCTATACAAAATGGCTTAAATATGTCTTATCTTGAGTCAGGAGTGTTCTCCATAAATTTAAAGTCCATCCCAGTCTTCAAACTTTGCCCCATAGAAAGTTTCAAGGGGATTGACTAGGAAGCTCATCCCAATTTTTTTCTTCAAGACCTAGAAGATCCATAATTTCACCAGTGTAAGTGCTCCCTTTACCAGTGCAGGTTGCAACCACTCTGTGGTTTAGTACATATTCCCCAAGAGTTGCTCCTCTTGTGACTAACCTGGTGATGAAATTTTCCAGCCTAAGATCTCTGATGGGGCATAGTCCATCATGAGGTTCATACCTAAAGTGTTTCCAACCTAGTAACAGTTTTTCCTTTGTCACATCTTTCAAAAATACAAGGATCAGGGAAGGCATCATTTATATTTTACCTAAATTTATACAGAATGTTGTTGGGGTTTTTTCCCATTTCTCTCCCTGTTGGTTTGATGTATTTCAACCAGTAAAGATATTGGGAAAGATTGATATTTGAATATAGAGTCAACCTCACAGTTGAGTTGAAGTTCCGTCTCTGTGATCTGAGTGATCATGGGCAAGTTACTTCACAACCGTCTAAGCTTCTCATATCCTGAGACTCTTACTTGGGAAAAAGAAACCCCTTCCTAGGATTTTTGCAAGTCCATGAAATAAAAAAATAGTAAATAAAAAAGTCCAAAAGATAGAAGACAACTTTTAAAAACTGTCTTCTAAATTGATCTCCTTAATTTTCAAACATTTGATGATATGCTCATATGGGAACTCTCTTGCCTGGAGAATATAATTTGAGATTCAGGGGTCAGGTTCTGATTCACTAGGAGTACTCTTTCACTATGACTACTGACCTTCTGGTTACCCAATTGTGAACTCTCTCTCAAAGGTGTCAGCACTCATCCACACCCAGGGTGTTATTATCCCTTTGGATAATAACTTCTGTTGCTATCTTTACCATCCTTTTAAAAAGCTTGTAAGATTTCTTTTGTAAGGTCTTACTGTGTGTCAGGCAACACAGTAAGCACTAGGAATTCAAAGAGTGACATGAATAATATGTACACTTAAGGAGGGACAACTAGGTGGTGCAGTGGATAGAGTGTCAGGCCTGGAGACAGGAAGATTCATCTTTGTGAGTTCAAATCTGGCCTCAGACACTTACCAGCTGTTTGACTCTGAGCAAGTAGCTTAACCCTGGTTACAACAATATCTTCAACTGTAAAAAAGAGCTGGAGAAGGGGTAGCTAGGTGGGTCAGTGGATAGAGCACCAGCCCTGGAATCAGGAATACCTGAGTTCAAATCCGGCCTTAGACACTTGACACTTACTAGCTGTGTGACCCTGGGCAAGTAACTTAACCCCAATTGCCTCACAAAAAGAAAGAAAGAAAGAAAGAAAGAAAGAAAGAAAGAAAGAAAGAAAGAAAGAAAGAAAGAAAGAAAGAAAGAAAGAAAGAAAGAAAGAAAGAAAGAAAGAAAAGAGCTGGAGAAGGAAATGAAAAACCACTCCAATATCTTTGCCAATAAAATCCCAATTGGGGTCAGGAAGAGTTGGACATGATTGAAAAGCAACTAAACACAAGAACAAAAAAAAAAATCCTTAAGGAGTTGGCAACCTGCTGAGAGAGACAACATGAAAATAAACTGGTTAATTCAAGATACATACAGGATAGATGGAAGACCCCCAACTCATGCACTACATCAATGAGTAATTGCATTTTTCCCACATTCATTTTCCTTTGTATTTACAGGCTTATTACAGTAAACACTATAAATGTCCCTGACAAATGAAGGGGACACAGGAGAAAACTGTGCTGGGAACACAGCCAAAGTTATAAGAAATTGTCCTAGAGAAATTCCAACATGGTAATGAACATTTGTTATTTTTTACATACAAGAATCAGAGTGGGATTTTTCAAAATGTAAACAATCATGGAACTCTCTAAGCATAGCTGAATATCAAGGATGTCTTATTCTACTTTGATACCATTTTTTGAATCTTGTTTATAAAATAAATATAAAGTGGAAAAAATAAGAGTCATATAGAAAATGAAATAACTAGGACCTTCTTAAATGGTAAGACCAAAATTATTTGGATCATTGGGACAAACTCTTAACATGAGTTTGGGAAATTCCTTGTTATTTTGTTGATCTATTCATGAAATGTCGCAACATGCTGTTCTCTCTGATAGGAAGCACTCTCCAAAAAGTATTAGCTTTGCTTGAAATGTGCCTAACCTAGTCGGACCCATGATGCTGAATATATTTCATGAAAGTTGAGTCAGATGTTTGTACTTCTTTTTCCTTTTCTTTCTTTCCCCCACGTCACAAGATATTTGAGAGATTTCTTCAAACTGATAGATTTCCAAATGAGACATCTAATCCCTGCTGTGTTACTAAGGTATTGAATTATTAAAAATTGCAAGATAGTGCTATGGGTAGTCACTTCTATGAGAAGCAGGGGTCAGGAGTGGGTGGTTAAGGCAGTTGAAAAAATGAGTCATCAATCTGTAAAATTAATGGACCCAACAGCTGAGCTGGAAAAAAAGTGTGAAATTATCTAACTTGGTAAATGGATAGAGAGCTAATATTCAAACCAAAGCAAGGGAACCTGCTCTTGATGGGAGATGCTTTTGATGGGCTTTGAGTGGGAGAAGACAGGGGGTAAGGGCAGAAAAGGAGAAGAAGAAAATTAGGGAAAAATAAGTTCCACTACCAGCTCTCCCCCTTTGATAAAATCTGACATTTCTATAGCACTTCAAGATTTTCGGAAGTGTTTTCTAGCCATGAATCTCATATAAGTCCTCGAAAGTAGGTGCTGTCCATAGGATCATATATTTAGAGTTGACAGTATCTTGTTATTCAGTCATTTCAGTCATGTCTGACTCTTTGTACCTACATTTGCAGTTTTCTTGGCAGAGATACTGGAGTGGTTTGCCATTTCCTTTTCCACTCATTTGACAAATAAGGAAAGTGAGGCAAATAGGGTTAAGCAACTTACCCAGGGTCATAGAGCTAGTAAGTGTTGGAGGCTGGATTTGAACTCAGGTCTTCCTGACTCCAGGCCCAGCACTTTATCCACTGTGCCATCTTTTGCTGTAAGGAATGAACCTTAGAGTTTAGCTACTATTTTTCTAATTTTATAGATCCTTGAAGCTCAGAAAGTTTTAGTTAGAGTATTCCTTTCTCACCATTGCTCTTTCCAGATGCTCCCTTGAGAACCTTTATTAAGCAACCTCTCCTCTTTTGAGGTTCTCACTATTCAACTTAATCATGCAATCTAGATCTGAGTGGCTATTATACATAGAACATTGGGACGTGTTTTTTCCTTTCTCAACAAGTATAGTATCAGAGCTCACAGTATTTCTTTCATCCGCATCTCCTGTCTTCATGCTAGATGGGGATGTCAACATTCATATTAATATTCCCTCAAATAACCTAACTTTCTGGCTTTGCAAATTGCTGAATTCCCATAACCCATTTCCCCTTATAGAGCTACACACAGAAATCATCACACCTTGCTATTTATTACATACAAGTGTTCTACTACATTGCTGATGAAATCTGAAATTTCTTTATCTGATCAAAATCTTTTATCTTTCCTCTTATCTTTCCTCCCTGAATGACTTCTCCAAATTTGATTCCTTTTCCTCTCTACCAGTCAACAGAGTCTTGACATTGAATTTTGACCCCCAAAACTGCACTATCACCTCTGGGAGTCTTTGATCCCTGGGAATTATGTATTCCTCTTGAACATCCTCTTTTACTTGTTTTTCAAGTAAAAGTGACTCTTTCTGAGGCCATTTTGGAGTTTTTTTTTTGGCCAAGATCTTAGAGTGGTTTGCCATTTTCTTCTCCAGCCCATTTTACAGATGAGGAACTGAGACAGACAGGGTTAAGTGACTAGCCTAGGGTCACATAGTAATTATCTGAGGCTAGATTTGAACTCATGAAGATTCATCTTCTTGATTCCGAGTCCATTGCACTCTCCACCACACCGTGTAGGTACCCCTCACTATTAGTAGGAATTGGCAAAGACTTAGATGTTCTTTAAAAGTCTTTTTACTTTCTTGCTTTAATTCCCTAGGAAAGCTTTATAACCCCTACTATGTCTCAGTGGAATTAAGGAAAGCAGTAAGTTTAATACGTATCCCAGAGAAGCAGGATGGGAATTCAAACCCCACTGGAATTTTGAGGAAGCTGGAAGTGGTAGAAATGAGAACAAAGAAGTCCTCTCAGGAAGTGGCCTTTGGGTTCTACAATCCAGGATTTTTTTTTCTCCCGACCTCTTGGGAGAATTTCCACATAAGAACTAACTCTAATTCACAGTATGTCCTTTATGATCCTTTTCCCCTATCAAGGACATCTACAGTGTCAAAGAGGGCCAGTGGTGAGACCAATGCTTGACACAAGGGAATGACTCAATAATGATGGGTATTTGGGCTTGATTGACAGGTCAGTGGGGAACAGATCTCAGCACCCCTCACATCACACCATGAAGGTTCATATTAACATATAAAGCTAGTCCTACAAACAGAGCCCCTGAAATCCAATAGCTTTGTCTGTACCATTGAGCATCTTGTCTTAGGTCTTCTTATTGTGATGGATCAACCCTAAGAGTGAAGTGAGAGTCAGGAGGCAGGGGTCAGAAGCAAAAAGAAATATTCAATTTAATCAATGAGAAAGGATAAAATGAGAGTATCTCACAAGCCCTGCATCTTTCCCCCATGTTAGAACATACATGCATTAATATTCAACCAGGGGCTGACATCTTGCGAAAGCCCAGTTTGGAATCCAGCCAAGCTACTTTTAATTTTCACCTACCCCTTTTATTTTTTTTTCAGAAAAATTACAATTTCATAAATCTAGCATTGATTTCTCAAACATAAAATATGGAACTCAAATCTGACTCATACACTGTAATCTGCAGAGACCTCTAGCAACTTGCTACTGGCCCACTTCCATTCAGTGACAGGTGCTCTCTGTAAAGCAGAATAAGAAAACAAAGACTCTGTGATTCTATAAAATCCACCCCCCCATACACACAGTTTTCAGTCTTCAGCCTTCAGCATTAACTGACTTTGATGGATGCTACTATGCTTTTTTTCCTCAGCAACTGTGAGCTGACCCAAAACAAAACAAAACAAAACAAAAAAAACACTGTAACAATAATTTTCAATCTTCCTTATTAGCTATAAAGATTTATTCAATTATTATTATTATTATTATTATTTTAAATTTAGCTTGATGAACTGTCACTCAGGTGAAGGTAATTCATGGATGATTTATTTTTACTTACAGAAAATACAGTGTGGAACAGTGACAGCAGGGATCTCTAGGCATGTTTTACAGAAGCCAATTCTGGATCTTGCTTAATGCAGTTGTAGGAGGCAAAGCAAATTAAAAACAGGCAAATTTTTAAAGACTTAGCTCTTTTCAACTTGACTTTTTTTTTTTTTGCGGGGGTTAAGTGACTTGCCCAGGGTCATACAGCTAGTAAGTGTCTGAGGCCAGATTTGAACTCAGGTACTCCTGAATCCAGGGCCGGTGGTCTATCCACTGCGCCATCTAGCTGCCCCTTGACTTCATTTTTAATAGAGAAACTCAGCTCAGCAATAGGGCAATTAATTGTGGAGATCATTTGTGTTTTGATAAGGAAAGTCCAAAAGGGTGAAACTAAAAGTAAACACCACCATAACATATAAGGGACTGTCACTATCATCTAGAGATTCCAGTATTTATTCATAGAGGCATGAATTCATTTGCTAGATCTGGAGGCCATATTTACTTCTGCTGTTACTATTTTTTGTTGTTGATTCATCTGTTTATATTCAAAGTCTTTGAGTTTTCTTTTCCTTGAAATCTTTAGTAATTTCAGGCTTTTTTCTTCTTTTATTTTCCTTATCACTCACTTCCTGACTCCCTCCCTTCTTATTGTGGTTTCCTTAGGGGCTGAATCTCAAAGTGTCTCAGCCTTCTTCCATGATGTGCATTTCACAGTTTATCAGCCTAGTGCCCCACATGACTTTGGGGTGTTCATGACTAGCCCCAGCTGGTTGCAATGCTCTTTCACTCAGGCTCGATAAGATGCTGCATAGCTTCCCACACAAATGGTATTCTAGCCTGGTGAGTTGTTTCCCTTTCTCTATTCCTTATCTCTCTGGCCTCACAGTGGAAGATTAGACCCTGCCTTCTGTAGCATGAGCAGAGCCTGTTTTGCCCCCTCACCAAGTTTTTCCAAGTTGCAGCTCTGTAGGCATTTGCTCCTCAAAGATTGTAGCTAATTAAGCTGGCTGTTGAGGCCTAAGCAACCTGAAGTTAGGGCTCTCTATGACAATGAGAAAAGGAAGAGGGAATGGGGTGCAGGAGAGGGCCTTCATCATGTTCTTGTGTCTGCTAGTAGAGTCTTACTGCCAATATCATGGGAGGTGGGGGAGGGATGCTGGGTGATCTCAGGGTCAGCAAGGGTTAGCTCCTGGGTTTAGGGGATTTTTTAACCTTCTTTTGGATTCTGGGTGTCCTAAACCATGGACACAGCTGGAGTAATTTTATTTTTGGTACATGATTTCTGTTTTGGAGAGGTTTGAGAGGTTATGGGCAGTAGAGAAAATATCTAGTCCACCATCTTATTGCCCACATGACCTAGAAGTCAATATAGTGACTTCCAAAGGAAATTAAGATAATTTATCAGTTTTTACAATATCATCTTTGAACAGAGGGAAAAAAAAACCCTGAAATTTCCATATGCCTTTTATAAAAGAGATAGGCCAAGTGAACAAAAAAGGGGTGAGGGTGAGATGTTGGGGCAAAAGGGGGCTATTAATTCCTGACATTGTTGTCAATGCAGGTGTGTTGTGAGGGACTGTCAATCAGTCTCCTAAATTCTTCAAGCAATTAATGGAAACTTAACTCCCAACCTCTGTTAGTGTCCCCCCAAATGATACAGATGCATTAGGAAGAGAGAGTAGTTCCAAAGACAACCTTATCCTTATACTAATTGGCAACTTGCACTGATCTTCTGACTTAGATTTGGGACAGCTGTGTGTCTTTGCTGTCCTTTCTGCCTCTCTTGAGGAATTTAGCTAAATAGTTAGCAACCTATGATGCCTTAAGAGAATATAACTGAAGGACAAGGGCTATCATCAGAAAGAAACAAAGAAAAATTATCCACAAAGACTCAAGCCCCACAAACAAAAACCTCACCTTGCTGTGAGGAGCTTAATTAATCCACAGATATTTCTAAAGAGTCTATTATATGCACTGTGTTGTGCTAGGGGTTACAAAATTGATCTCCTTCTCTCTCCTCCAAATAATAGATTTCTGTATTCATTCAGTGTGATAAGGACTAGTTTCTAAACACCAACAGTGTAAAGTCTACTTCTTCCTGCTTAGGGGTGCTTCCAGAAATCAGCTTCAGGATAGAAGGGAAGATGGTTGACTCCTTGGGGCTAATGGTCATGTAGCATCTGCTTTCTGGCTCAGCTATGCTGCCTTCTCTCCGATGATCTATCATTCTTTAGCAGAGGTTAATTACCCAATCAATAATAATTTACATTTGTATTGTTCTTTAGGTTTCGTGAAGCATGTTCCCCAAAAACCATTCAAGGGAACAGTTACAGATCATACATTAATTTGATAGAGGAGAAAACTGAAGCTCCAGGTGGTTAAGTGACCTGTCTATGTTCACACACCCAGTAAGGAAATTTGTTGCCGAACCTTGTCTTCAATTCAGATTACTGTCTAGGCAGTCAGGTTGTAGAGGTAATAAGTGCTGCCCTTTGAGTCAGTAATATCTCAGTTGAAATCTTACCTCAAATATTTACTTTATGAATGATCTGCGGCAAATCACTGACCCTCTCTCAGCCTCAGTTCCCTCATCTCAAAAATGGGAATAATAATAGAATTTACCTCACAGGGTTTGTGAAGATCACATGACATAAATGTGTAATGTGCTTTGCAACTCTTAAAACATGATCTAAATGCTATTATTATTATTTTACCTTGCTGCTTTTTATCCAGTACTTTGTCATTATTCTTGTTCTGAAATAAACCTTCTGTCCTTTTACAACATTTCTGAAAACAAGTCAAATCACCTCTAGCACCTTCCTAACATCCCTACCATCATATCCTATCTGCGATCACTCACACATAAGGCTGCCCAGCTAACAGCCCAAGACATGGCACAGATAATTTTGTCTATGAGATGAAAAAAACAGAGTTATTTGGCCAGATTAGAGAAATAAACAGACAAGTCCAGAACTAGATAAATTTCAAATTCAGGGTTCGAGCAAAGTGCCCCATCACATGCCTTGCTATACTTGTCTTTGTCTCTCTAGTCCTAATGGGCACTCAGTCCCCTCTGTTAACAGTACAATTTGGGGGCAGCAAGGTGGTGAAATGGATAAAGAACTGGCCCTGGATTCAGGAGGACCTGAGTTCAAATACCACCTCAGGCATTTGACACTTACTAGCTGTGTGACCCTGGGAAAGTCACTTAACCTTCACTGCCCTGTCAAAAACAAAACAAAGCAACAACAACAACAACAACAACAACAACAACAACAACAACAACAAAAGTACAGTTTAATCCTGAAGTAAATGATTGTTCTAATTTTGTCTTTGTAACCACAGTAGTCATAGCTCATGTTCCTTGTATGCAGCACAAGCTTAATAAAGGTGTGATGAATGGAATAAAGAGCATGGTATGCAGTAGGTAGTTAATATGTGCTAATTGAATCGAATGGCCTCTTTTTCACTATCTGTGTAGGCTCCTAATCTCCTATATGCTAGTCCCTATGCTCAGGGAGTTCCCTAAAAATTCCAAATCAAGCTCCTACTTGATCAAAATGTTAAATTTAGTGAAGAAAGCAATATGCCTCTTTCTCCTTCCCAGGGATTGATAGGAAGCTGCTTGAAACTCCCAGGGGTAGGAGCATTTTCGAAAGAGCTTTCTTCCTAATCTATCTGAATCACTCTTTGCTGGAATTTCCAACAGACTGGCAAGGCAAAGTGAAGAATTTCAGGCAGAGTGGGAAGATATTTTAGCACACTGGGCTGGAGAAGGGAGGAGGGGTTCCTAACTTCCTTTAAATCACACTGTTTGTTCTGTACACATGCATCATGAAAGCTTACTTTTTTCCCCCATGTTTTCACAAATGTGAGGAACTCCTTTTTTTGTTGTTGTTGGTTTGTTTGCAGGGCAATGAGGGTTAAGTGACTTGCCCAGGATCACACAGCTAGGAAGTGTCAAGTGTCTGAGGTCGGATTTGAACTCTGTTCTTCTGAATCCAGGGCCAGCACTCTATCCACTTTACCACCTAGCTATCCCGAGGAACTCCTAATGTGGAAATTTCCTCCACTGATACAGTTTACTAGCATGCTATCTACTGGTAGTCAAATAGGGCTGCCTGGTGGCAGAGAGTAATTATACAATGAGCTCTGGATCATGACCTTGTGGCAAAAATGGAACTTGGGTCAACCTAACTCCAAGTCTGTCCCTATCTCCATTCTTCCATATCACCTCTCAGAAGCTTGCCTTACAGGAAACAATATGCCAGGCAAACCATTCACTGAAGAATGTCAAAACAAGTTGTGGTTCAAAAAAGGATGGAATGGACTATTACTGCATTGTTAGAAACAATGAATTTGATCCTTGCAAGGGCACTTGGGAAGGCTTCTATGAACTGGTACAAGGTGAAGTAAGTAGAACCAGGAAGAATATATAGCAACAACTAATCGATTGGATCTAAAGCTTTTTGCTTGTTGTTGTTCAGTCATTTCAGTTGTGTTCAACTCTGAATGGACCTGTTTGGGGTATTCTTGGCAGAGATCCTACTGGAGTGGTTTTCCATTTCCTTTTCCAGATAACAATGCAGTAATAGATGAGGAAACTGAGGCAAATAGGGTTAAGGGAATTGACCAGAGTCACTCAGTTAGGAAGTGTCTGAGGCTAGATTTAAACTCAGGATGATGCATCTTCCTGATTTCAGGCCCAATACTCTCTCCACTGTGGCACTTAGCTGCCCCCATCCAAAGCTTACAAGATTATAATGTTCAAGCTTGCCCTCAAAGAAGAAATAGCAGAAGGTACCTGTGAAGAGGTGATGGACTATGGATGTGAAACACTGACAATCATGTTAGATTTGATGGTATCTTGGTTATATTTTGTAACTATTTTTCTCCTGCTCTTTTAAAAAAATTCTGTTATAAGCTCTCTGGGAGGGGAAGGGAAGGGATACACTGGGAAATATAGATGATGTACAACAAAATATACACAATAATTCTTATTTAAAAGTCATAAGTTAAAGAAAAGTGTTTTCCCAAGGCCCAAGCACTTACACTGAATACCCAAAACATGAGGACTCTGATCTGAGGTCTCAATGTAAATACCTTTGCTCAATAAAGGAAGAAAACATGACTTTACACAGTCTCCAGAGAAGACATTTTTCCTCCTTTTCTTTTGTTAAGGGGATAAAGAAGGCTGCTATTTACTGTGCATATCTTCTGCCAAATGACAGTTTGGAACGCACTACATTGGTGTTAGTGTGTGTGTGTGTGTGTGTGTGTGCGCGCGTGTGCGCACACAGGCACCTGTGGGGTTTCCTACACACACACACACACACACACACACACACACACACACACACACACACCCCTCCCCCTTCTCCAGCTAATTCAGAATGACTTGGATTTACATAAACCAGGGATACATAAGCAAAGCGGTTTCTATGGTTACAAAGGAGGCTTTCTAAATATGGCCAGCGTTGCAGGCAACTAAAGTGACTCAACTGTTTATGTTAAGTACAGAGTCTATTCCCCATTGAAATCTAATGATCTCCTCACTGCATTGAAGCAGGCTGCATCCAGATAAAATTAACATTTCTAATGCATTTGCAGAGATGGATTGCCTGAGCAATTGGCCAGCATCAACTCATTTTTATTTGATCACATCAGTGATTCGGAGGAAAGCACTTTCCCTGTGTGATTAGAAACTGGGGCTACAAATGATTCTCTTCCCTGGGCATGCCAGGACTCCAACATATTCCATTCCGTCTTTGCAGTTTAGCTGGTACCAAATGCAGGAAGGAGCAAGAGCTTGGGAAATATTTTTCTTTTAAAGGAGCCAGCCAGAGTTGACAGTGTAGATGGTGGCATCGATCAAACAAGCCAGTGGTCCTAAAAAAATTCAATAATGTGAATGGTTCAGGCAGGATAGGGTGAGCCTTCTCTCCTCACCCTTCTTTTCCCCTGAGTGACAAAGGGAAGCTGTCTCTGTGGAAAAGCAGGCAGGAAATTGGAGTTGAGAAAGACATCTTTTTAATATTTTAACTTACTCTCTCCGAAGCAGACACATACATTTACTGCTCGGTGGGAAAGGACTGGACTCAGGAATCAGTGGTTGAACAAAAGCAGGGAAAAGAAAGTCCAGTGACCACTACCCCTAAAATAGATGGAGACAAAATGGTCAAATTTCTATTTAGTATCAGCTTAAAGAAATGCAGATATCCTAATTTAGAAACAGGATGGGTTAATGCTATAGTGGATTACCATTTAAGAAATTCAAGCTCATATTGAAGGTAGCACCTACCTGCACACCAAGAAGTATTTTGGGTTGTGGGTAGAGGTGTATGTAGAGATATAATTAGGTTGAGGTAACTGGTGCATTGGCTTAAAGTGCAAACATCCACAGGGATTCTTTATTGTACTTCTGCAACCAGGGTCCTTCCTTACATTTCTCCCCCATCCTTCAAAAGGTCACCTAATAGAACTACACCTCACAAAAGTATACTATCTGGGGCAGCTAGGTGGCACAGTGGATAGAGCACCAGCCTTGGAGTCAGGAGGACCTGAGTTAAAATGTGGCCTCAGACACTTAACACTTACTAGCTGTGTGACCCCGGGCAAGTCATTTAACCCCAATTGCCTCACCAAAAAAAAAAAAAAACAACAAAAAAACAACAACAACAAAAAAATAGTATACTATCTTCTATGTGGCTCCTTTGATTTCAACTGAATTTATCCATAGACTCAAAATCTGACATTCTTTCTGGTACAACATATATGCATATGACACAATAAGGAGGTGAGGAGAAACCTCTATAAAAGATTAAGGATTTAGTTTCGTTTGAACCTTAAATCCCCTGACTCCCAACCCAATGATTGTTCAGATTATTCTATGCTGCCTTGGAATGTTACTCTAGAGAATAGCATTGTTCTGACAATCACAAGTCCAGCTGGTTTGTCCTCCTGTGCCCTATTTAGGAAAGGGGATCTGGTCAGTTGTTTGATTCATTTAGACCATTTATCTTTCCATGCTTCTATGGTGGAGAATTACAACAGAATGTGTGGGAATCATGGGTCAGGAGCAACAAAGTTAGAGCATCAACAATGGTACATGCAGAAAAAGCTAAATGAAGGGCCATGGTTTTCAAGATTATTTTTTCAACCTCTGACATCTGGCAATTCAGCTCTTGATTCTTTCCATTTTGACTGAACCCCTACTTTTGTATCCCTGTCCCAATAATTAGATGTCTACCTAAGACCCTATTCTACCTTCTTTCCTTGTTCTACATAGGATCATAGATTTGGAGCTGAAGAAGACTTGGGGTTGAATTAAACCACCATTCCCTCATTTTTCAGATGAGGAAATTGAGGTGAAGTGAGATTGAGTGACTGGTCCAAGACCACACAATTAACAAGTAATAGTGCCTAAAGTCAAGACCACCTGTCTTCAAATCCTGTATTCTTTTCACTGGACTGTGTTGCCTTTTCGTCCTGGAGAACGGGGGCCCTGAGTTTCTTTGAACAATTGACCCAAACCAGAATCCCTATGCTTGCTTCCCTGCTTCCTGCTGTTGATGACTTACCTAGGTCTCTGCTTATTGCCTTATACTTGACTCTGTGCTATGGACACATTCACACATTTATCTTACCAATATTGTTAAGTACCTAGTCCATGCAAAGCCCTCTCCAAGGTGCTAAGATTACCAAGATAGTTACACTGAGATTTTGCTCTGGCTGTAAGTCTCTTACCATCTAACAGAAAAGAAAAGCATGAACAAAAACAAAGCAAAACCAACCCCCCAGGATTTCAGTGTGGCTCAAGAGTAAAAGAGCTATAATGACTCATGAGTTTCCATCCAATATTGACTTTATTCCCTATTCTAATAGCATTTTCACTGGCCATTCCCCATGCCTGCAGTTCTCTTTTCCTATTTCTGCCTCTTGGCTTCTCTAGCTTGCTTTATATACCAGAGAAAATCTTGCCTTCCACAAGAAGCCTTCATTCAGGATGCCCCTAATGCTAGTAACTTTCCCCTTTGATTATCTTTAATTTATCATCATCATCTGCATGACATACATATGTACACATGTGTAATGTAATGTGTACAAGCAAGACACATATGGCACGTGTGCTATACATGCATGCATGTGATTATCTGTGTGCTGTTTATGTTCATCTTTTTGTACATATACATATATACCCACATATACATATATACTTATATACCTGTACACATACAAAATACATGTGTGTACACACAATACGGCATGCATACATGCATATTTGTGCACACACATACATGCACACATATTTGTATGTATATACATACATTTGAACATATACATGCTTCTCCCTTACTAGACTTTGAATTCATTGAGACCAGGAGCTATCTTTTGACTTTATATCCCCAGAGCTTAGCATAGTGACTGACACATAGTAGGTACTTAATAATGTTTGTTGACTGGCTGACTAATGATTTTCTCATTTCATTGTATAAGCTTGCACCACTAGGAAATGAACATTTCTAGGCATTTGATGGGATGAAATACTGGAGTGTGTGTGTGTGTGTGTGTGTGTGTGTGTTTGTGTGTAGGGGAAAGATATCATTTTTACTTGATCATGTTAGTGATAAGCCGAGTGTGGTAAGGGTAAGAGTAAACTTCTAGCAAAATGCTATGAGAAATTTGAGGAGAGAGATCAGTCTCCCCTGGCAGAGGAGCACAAGGGCAGGCAACATGGGATTGGCATGGTGTACTGGAAAGAATGCTGTACTTGGAATCAGTAGAAACCTGACATTGAATCTCTGTGAATCATTCTAACTTTGTGACCTTGGACATTGACATATACTGGGGTGAAATGAAATGCCAGTAATGACCTGTACATTGGGGACTCTGTTCTGACATGACCTGGTCTGGACTCAACCCTTATGAACTTCAGTTTTCTCATGTATAAATTCAGGATAATGATATCTTTTCTACCTACTGTGAAATAAACCTTGGAAATCTTAAGGCCCACTGCCAACATGGATTCACATTGTTGTTATGGGTATTAGAGTTGAGCTTTGAAGGAAAGAAGAAACTGAATAGATGGAAATGGGGCAAAGGGAAAGCAAGGAGGAAGCCCATTCTAGGTATGGTAGAGTGGGGTTGATCTAGGCTATCTCTAACATCCATTCCTAATCATAAATCTCTGATCCATATGGTATAAGGCGAGGACATAGATATGGAGGCATAAGGAAGAGAATTGGTTAGTTGGGCAGGATTCTAAAGAGAGGCAGATTCTATAGGCATGGAAATGGAAGGGGAGAGAACAGCTACTGACTCTCCATCTCTGGACCACCCTTATGCTGACCACATGCATGCCTGAATATCCATTTATTGGCTGACTTTTAACAAAAACTAAGGACTGTTGGTGCTCCTGAATCCTTCAGAGTAGAGGAAGCTATTTGCATGCTCAAAGTTACATGGACTTTCTGAAATGTATTAGTCACATGCCTCAGTACAACTTTGAACCATGCAGGCTACTGGATGCCATTGAATTGAACCCAACCCTCCCCCCAGTTTTGCAGATGAGAATATTGTGGCACAGAAAAGATAAAGAAGTTACACAAATTATAAATAACTGAAACAGCTTGTGAGCTCAGGCCCTTCTGACTTTGCATGCAAGGGTCCATTCACAATGCTATGTTGCCTCTCAAGAACACTGAATCTTCAAACAAGCCTAGATCCTTCTCCACTGGGTGACTGAATTTGCCTGTCTACACATTTCAGATCTGTGTGTCTTAAGTTAGCATATCTTGTTCCTTTGTAGAATTCTATCCTTTGGATGCTTTCAGAGCACAGACTTCCCTAGGGAGGAGGACGGGTCTGCCTCTTTGTCTATTTCTGTGCATGAATGGAGGTTCCCAGCTGTGCAAAGGAATGAAAGTGGAGGCAGGTGTCTTCTCATAGGCACTCTCTCTATATATAAAGCATATTATATATGGGAGTATATTTGTATACGTAATACACATGTATGTATATGTGTATATTATGTGATGTGATGTAATATGATATATGATATGATATGATATGATCACTTGTTATTGTTCAGTCTTTTCAGTTATGTATGATGCTGACCTCATTTGTAGTTTTCTTTGCAGAGATACTGTTGTGTTTCGCTATTTCTTTTTCCATCTGTTTTTACAGATGAGGAAACTAAGGCAATCAGTGTTAGGTGACTTGTTCACTGTCACATGCAACTAGTAAGTGTCTGAAGCCAGTTTTGAACTCAGGAAATAGTATTCCTGATTCAACAAACAGTGCCACCTAGCCACTTCTCTCTCTCTCTCTCTCTCTCTCTCTCTCTCTCTCTCTCTCTCTCTCTCTCTCTCTCTCTCTCACTCTTGCTCGCCCTCTCTCATATGCATATATTTATGTATGTTTATATACACACATGCATATATAAAATGTTGTTTCTCTTTCCATTTATATTGTTGATATTGTAGTTAGTTTTTTATTGTCTCTCATTATTTCACTTTTCCATTAGTTCATGTAAATCTTACATTCTTTTTTGTGTTTATCACATTTGTTATTTCTTACTATATAGTAATATTAATTTACATGCATGTACCATGACTTATTAGCCAAAGGAAATGGGCATCTACTTTGTCTCCAATTCTGGGCTACCATAAAAGGGATACTCAAGCTCCACCTCTATAAGAGTAAAGATTTCTCCCCCCAACAGAATATTCATCAGAGTTCTATAGCCAATACTGTCCACACAATTTTTCTTCGGGCAAGTAATTGGCTACATGAATTCCACACTAGTAGGGCCTGATACTCACTACTACAACAAGAATGTCCAAGGAGAATCTATGCTTAAGAATTTCCAAAATTTGTTGCTTCCTTTGTGACTACTGAAATGTGAACTGATCATGGCTTGCACAATATATTGGCTAGGTGACTGACTAGAGTAAAACTAATGGAACCAAAGACCAGCAAAGCCTGGCAAATCTCAAGAATAATTTAAGATTTCTATTCACTCAATGAGTCTTCTAACCTCAGGTGGTTCAGACTTTTGCACATTCATATGCGTGCATTGTGACTGAAGATGAATAAGTTTCAAGCACTTTGTGTTTCCAGAGGTGTCAGCTGCTTAGACATAGAGTGCAAATGTAATGGAACATCAGGGGGAAAAAGATCTGGATATTATTGAAGTTAATAATAACATAATGGTGTAGAAAATCTTGGCAAATAATGTTCAAAAAATTCAACTATCAATGGGGTTTTACAGCAGTCAAAAATGTAACTAGATACTCAAAATGCTTTTAATTTGTCCAGAAGACAGCCCGGCTTTCACCTCTTCATCTTCCTTAATGCACAACAGATTACAGGCCACCTGGGAACCCAGCTTGATTTAAATTCAGACATAAGAGATTGGGGACTAGTGAAAGAGTATTGATTATGGATAGTGATCACACCAAAGGTTCAGTAGCCGTTATCCATCTGAAGTAGCCCCCACTTTTTATACATAAATAATTTGCGCAGGAAGTGCTGGAAGATGAGGTGGATAGCCAACTGAATAACTTCATGTGTTACATACTAATAAAGACTTCATTTGTATATATGCATGTGTGTGTGTGTGTGTATGTGAGAGAAAGAGAGAGAGAGGTTTTTGGTTTTTGTTTTGTTTTGGTTTGGTTTTTTTGGGGTGAGGGGTAAGTCTTAGAAGGTTCTCATCTCTGAGACAAAGAGTAGAGACACCTATCTGTTACACTGAGTTGCTTGGCATGTAGGAGCATGTGGGGCACATGGGGTTTGGATGGATTCTTTATTCTACAATTCCCATTGCAAGCTTTGAAGTTTTGCTAAATGAAGTTCCTCAGATTATTTAAAGGAGATCCAGGCTAGTGACTTAAGGATAGGATAGGAATCAAAAAGAATTTCAGACAGTAATTCAGATTAAAATTCAGAACAGGGTACTTTGAGTACCCAGAGTACCAGAAGCAAAAACAAAAGTTCAAAAGAATGATTTAAAAATGCATAAGAACTTCTTTAGCTTGCTGGCTGGGTACAACTGGCTGGGGGTTTTGCATCCCAAAAGAACTAAAAATAGATGGAGAGTCTATCAGACTAAAAACCTTATAGATTCCTTTCTCTGGGACTGAGTCATCGATGGAGACCAGAAAATGCCAAAAGAAAGTAGTAGGAGAGAGAGCCATCAGAGCAGCATCATTGCCACAGACCACCAACAGAGAGCAGGAGAGGAAGAAGCATCTAGCTGTTGTGTCTGCTGCTATTTGAAGTTAAAACTTTTCAAGGCTCCCAATGTTTTGCCTAGTTAGCTAGGTCAAATATTTTAAACTGAGAAGACAGCCAAGCAAGTTGGATATTTGAATACTTATCTCCTGAGATGAATGTACCTGAGCTCATAGAAGTAGTTTAACCAACTCAGCACTTAAAAGGTTCCATTTGTTTGAGGAAATTTACTTTGAATTGGCAAGTGGAAATGCATTCATCACATATCGATTCCCTTGACAAATCAATATCTAAATTTAAGTTACATCTCAGTGCCCTAATTAGTTATTTTAGAAGGGATTCATTTTTAAGGGGATTTTCATGCATCCTTCCCCGCAGTGAGTGCAAATGCAAATTTATCTTTTATACGCATATTGCTTCAGAAAGTTATCCTAGAGCACCTGCTTTATTCTATTAGAATTATATGCCTGCAATGTGGAGATTCCAAGTCCCAGAGGTTTTTTTTTCAGGTATGTAGTTACTTCCAGGTTCTAAAATATTACAGTGGTAAAGTGCTGAGATCCTATCTAGAGGTGACTTATCAAAGTGAGGTATAATCACAAACAAGAAGCAAGTGACATGATTCACGGTGTGCCAGCCTTGAAGACAAGGAGACCTTGGTTCAAGTTTTACTTTTAATACATGTGGACTGTGAGGCCCTGCAAATGAGATCAAATTCTTTATCCTCCTAGGCAACTCTTGGAGATATAATATTGGCTCTCATTAACACAGAACTTTAAAGTTTACAAAGTATTTTACAAATAGGATCTCATTTCATCCTCACAACAATCCTGAGAGGGAGCTGCTTCTTTCATTCCCATTTTACAGGTAAAGAAATGGAGGCAGGCAGGATTATTTCATGGTTTCTTCAGTCAGGTCCAACTTTCCATTGCCTTATTTGAGGTTTGCTTGGCAAAGATACTCGAGCAGTTTGCCATTTCCTTCTCCAGTTCATTTTACATATGAGGAAAATGAGATAAACAATGACTTGACCAGGGTAACAACATTTAGTATGTGTCTGAGGCCAGATATGAACTCAGGAAGAGAAATCTTCCTGACATCCACCGTGCCACCTAGCTAAAGGCCAATTCAGGCCAAATCAGATGGGAAGAATCATATATGACAGTGCTGATGAATTGTTTTCTGAGCTTTATTTGTAGATCTCCAATGAGAGGGTACCCAGTGCCTCTAGAGTCAGTCTATTCCACTTACTGCTAGCTCAAATGTCATACAGGTTTTTTTTTCTAGTTTGGTTTCTTTGCAACAAACCAAAGCTACCTTTTTTGTAGCTTTCACCCATTCCTTTTTTCCTGCCCTCTAGGGACAAGGAGAACATGACTAATTCATCTTCTACATGATATGGCCTCAACTGTTTGAAGACAGCTATGATGCCTCTCAGAAGGTTCCTCTCTTCCAAGCTAAGACATACTTGTTTCTTCAGCTGAGCCTCATATGACATGATCTTCATGATCCTGGTCATTCTCTTCTAGAGGTTCTCCAGTTGATCAATATCCTTCTTAAGTTGGGTGACTCAGAAATAAAGACAATACTCCAGATACAATATGACTATGGAAGATTTTTTTTTTTTACATATAAGGTATTTTATTTTTTCCATTACATGTAAAGATAGTTCTCAACTTTTGTTTATACAAGCTTTACAATTTCAGATTTTTCTCCCTCCCTCCCCTCCCTCCCCCCCTCCCCTAGACGGCAGGTAATCTGATATAGGTTATATCTATATACATATACATATAGATAGATATATATTTCTATACACACACATATATACACATAATAACATTAATCCTATTTCTGCATTAATCCTGTTATAAGAGAAAAAATCAGAGCAGTAATGCAAAACCTCAAAATAGGGAAAAAAACAAAACACAACAGCACCCAAAACAAAAGAAATAGTATGGTTCAATCAGCATCTATATTCCACAGTTCTTTTTTTTTTTTTCTTGGATTTGGAGATCCTCTTCTATCACGAGTTCCCTGGGACTCTTCTGTGCCATTGCATTGGTGAGAAGAATATAGTCCATCACAGTAGGTCAACACTCAATGTTGATGATACTGTGTACAATGTTCTTCTGGTTCTGCTCATCTCACTCATCATCAGCTCACGTAAGACCCTCCAGGTTTCTCTGAACTCCTCCTGCTCATCATTTCTTTTTTTTTTGTTTGTTTTGTTTTTGTTTTTGTTTTTGAGGGGCAATTGGGGTTAAGTGATTTGCCCAGGGTCACACAGCTAGTAAGTGTTAAGTGTCTGAGGCCGGATTTGAACTCAGGTACTCCTGAATCCAGGGCCGGTGCTCTATCCACTGCGCCATCTAGCTGCCCCCCTGTTCAGCATTTCTTACAGCACAATAGTATTCCATTGTATTCATATACCACAACTTGTCCAGCCATTCCCCAATTGATGGGCACCCCCTCGACTTCCAATTCCTTGCTACCACATAAAGAGCAGCTATAAATATTTTTGTACATGTGGGTCCCTTTCCCCTTTCCATGATTTCTTTGGGAAAAAGACCTAAAAGTGGAATTGCTGGGTCAAAGGGTATGCACAGCTTTATCGCCCTTTGGGCATAATGACTATGGAAGATTTTGGATGGACTATCAATCACCCCCTTGCGATTTTGATTCTGCCTCTTCTGAGGCAGCCCAAGATGACATTGACTTTTTTTTTTGGCCACAAATTTGAGAAACTACTGATTGCTTTAAGCATCCTTTTAAAAAAAAATGGGAAATGTTTCCACAGGAGGAAGGAGTTAATTTTCCCAGTTGGAATTCTCAGAGTTCACATTCAACAGCTCATGCAAAAGCTAATGCAAGAGGTATTAAAATAGCCCAAAGTAATTTCGTTAGGCAATGAACCACGATGTCTTCCCCGTTTGTTCTTGCTGAGAACACACTTGCCAGTTCACTTGGCATCCATCACTTTTATTTTGTATCAGATACTCATTGTCTAAAGTAATAATGGATAAGTGGGCCAAAGAATAGAGGACTGCTGTGAGCTGCTGACATACTGAAGAATGGGACATTAGGCCAGATTATATGGCAAGCCAGGGTACCCACTTCGAGCATGGAATTCCTTGCAGTAAATATGCTACTGCCCCCACACTTCTGTATAAGAGAGAGGGAGCTTAACAATGGAGGGCTGATATCTGTAGGCCAATGGCATGAGCAGTGAGATGGGATGTCCGGTATTTCAATCGTGCCATTCCATAGCTAGAAATGTTCTTGAGTGATGCTCAGGATTCTATTCATTTCTTTCTAAAAATGAACGTGTGCTGGATTATATGCAATGCAAGGAAAATTTGCAGTTCCCTTTTAGAATATGTGAATTGCTTTAGGAGGAGGAGTATATTTTTCTTGTCTTGCTTGTCTCATCTTTAAAATTACTATATTGGACTAGATCAGGAGTTCTTCATTCTGTGTATGTGTGTGTGTGTGTGTGTGTGTGTGTGTGTGTGTGTGTGCATGTGTCTGTGTATATGTGCATGTTAAGGCCCCCTTTGGCAGTTTAGTGAGGTCGAGGGATCCCTTTTCAGAATAATGCCTTTAAATAGAAATATATATTAAATGCCTAAAATAAAATATATTACATTACAAAGGAAAGTAGCTATAATGAAATACAGTTAAGGAAAAAAGTAAAGAAATTCATGGACCACCTGTTAAAAAAACCCAGTTTAGATCATGTCTAAGGTCCCTTATAGCTCTAAATTTATGGTCCTATGAATATACACGGTGTGTGTATATGCATGTGTCTCTGTGTGTATTTAATTTGTTTTATTCCCCATAAGCCTTCCAAATTCCCATTTTAAAAATGGAAATCCCTAGGAAAGAAAGAGAGGAGGAATAGAAACAAAGGAAAATTGGAAAAAAGAAAGGAAATAAAAGAAGAGAGGGGAGAAAAGAAGAGGAAAACAGGGCAGAAGAAAGGTGAGGTGAAACAAAATGAGAACAGAGAAGAGAAGAGGAGAGAAGAGGAAAGAGAAAAGAGAAGAAAGGAAAAGAATGGGAGGGGAAGGGACAGGAAAAAGAAAACAACAGCAAAAAAGAAAAAAAGAAAAACACAAACCCATCCCCTTTAACAAATAAGCATAGTCAAACAAAACAAATTCCCATATTGGCCGTGTCCAAAAATGTGAGTCACTCTACACATTAGTCCATTAACTCTCTCAGGAGCTATTTCTAGCATTCTTCTTCATCATTGTTCTGGATTATGGTAGATCATTTAACTGATCAGACTTCTAAATTCTTTCAACATTGTTAATTTAAACAATAAATTGTTCTCATTCTCCTCACTTCAATCTGAATGATGGCATAGAAATCATCCCAGGTTTCTCTGAAACATCGTACTCTTCATTTCTTACAACACAATAATATTTCATTTACATTTATATGCTACAATATGATCAGTCATTCTCTAATTTAGCCCCTCTCCCTCCCCCTCACCCCATCCCCCAGGGGATGATACACATTCCCTTAGTTCCCAGTCTTTTGCCACCACAAAAAGGGACGCTATAAATATGTTTTGTACATATAAGAACATTTTCTCTCTTTGATCTCCTTGGGGTATAATAGGTAATGGTACTGCTGAGTTAAAGAATATATACAGTTTAGTAAATTTTTGCCATAATTCCAAATTGCTTTCCAGAAGGGGTGGAGTAATTCACCATTCCACCAGCAATGCATCAACATTACCATTTTCCCAGACACCCAATCATTTGTCATTTTTTATTTCTATCCATTTTGCTAATTTGAGGGGTATGATGTAGAACTTCAGTGTTGCTTTAATTTGCATTTTCTAATTATTTGTCACTTGGCACATTTTTCATATCATGAGACAGCTTGAATTTCTTCCTTTGGTAACTGTTCCTATATTTACCATTTATAAATTGGGAAATGGTCTTTCAATAAGCATTTATTAAGGGCTGACCCGAGAATTGATTTACACACCCAGAGTTCTTTAAGGGATACTTGAGGAGAAAAGAATAATTGGCTAAGTCATGGTGCCTGCACTTATAGCCCATTAGAAATGGGGCTGGACGGGAGTCAGTGGACCTGAGCTCAAATGCCAGCCCTGCCATCTCCAACCTGTCTGACCTTGGATAAGTTACTGAATCACTCTGGACTTCAGTTTCCTCATCTATAATATAAGAGGGCCAGACTTGTGGATCTTCAAGTCCCTTTCAGTTCTAAATCTTCAATCCTATGTATTCAGAACACCTGACTGAGGTTCAGAGGGATAATATATGGAAGAATAAGCCACCTGAATATAGTGTCATGGCTGTAATATGATTAGAATTTGGAAGACCTAGTCCATAGTGTCAGATCTTCTGTGCCAATCCTCATCTCTGAGCCTCAAATTTCTCCTCCATAAAAAGAGAGGGTTGAATTAAATGATCTCTGATGACATAGTTTTGGGGGGTTTTGTTTGTTTGTTTCTCCAGTTCTTTTATTCTTATATTCACATGAGAATTGAAAATGTTAACTTGACTTCACTATTGTCATACTCCAATGAACTTTTTCTTGAGTCTGGGCCCATTTCATAGTTTCTCTTTCTGCCCATTTTACTCTCTACCCACAAATGGATAAAAGCTATCTAGAACTCTACTCATAGATTTCTATTGACAACATCTGGATTTTCTATTTACCCTTATCTCATATGTGGCCCTCTACCTCTGTGGGGGAAGCCCTTTGAAAATTCCATAATTAATATCAAGGGAAGTTGTGAAACAGGGCAGTTCCACTTAATCTGATGTCTATTTCCTGCCTAGACTGGGTCAGGATGGGGAAACTGGACAGTTTCCCAGATCCAACCAAGCCAAGTTTTCATTGTGTCATTTCATTATCCTCTTTGAAGTGAATTCCCAGAACTTCAGACACACCCATAATTGAACAAGATGAGAAAAACACATTCCAAAGCCAAAAGATAATGATTTAAGGGTTGTCACCATTTTAGATTACCCATGCCTCACCTCCTCTCCATTCTAGCGGATAATCTAAAGGGCTGTCTTGTGGAAGAGGGATTAGACTTGTTCTGTGTAGCCCCTGAGGGCAGAAATGGTAGCAATAGGGGGAAATTACAAAAACACAAATATCTGCTTGATGTGGAGAAAAACTTTCTAACAATTAGAGCAATGAAGAAGTGATATAGGCCTGGGGACATAGTGGGTTCTTCCTCTCTGGAGGTTTTCAAGGAAAGATTGTTTGACAACATGTTGGTTGGTTTGTTGTAGTGGTGGGTACTTTGGGGGGGGGGAATCTTTGGACTAGAGAGTCTCTCAGGTCTTTGCAAATGTGAGATTCCACAGGAACTGAGCCCTTCCGGAAATTTTAATAAATTCAAGATAGCTTTAGTTATGCATGTGTCTGCCAACCAGTACTAAAGAAATGTTTGTTGCCAGCCTATTGCAAATTGCCCTATTGGTAGGAATTGGGGGAGGGGGAGGACAGAGAAGGCGATGAATGTTTCTAATCATCTGACCCTAACCACTGATGGAGAATAATGTTGTGTTTTGCTCCTTTGAGGTATTCATGGAGTATATCCTTAAGAACTAAACACAAATAAATAAAATAGCCACTAGATCCACAAATGAATCATAGAATCAATGTCCTTGGTATGGCATAAGGGCTGCATACATGGATTTTATTTTTGGACTGATTATATTCTGAAGAACCAGGAACCTGGTACAAAGCTGATTTTTTACAATAGCATCCCATAGGTAGAGTACTATCATTGAAGAAAGATTTACACTAAACAATTTTAGAGATATATCAAACTTAACCTTTTATGTACTAGATTTTTTTTTTAAGAATCTAAAATGCAATGCCTTTTAAAGCAGAGGATTGAGAACATTATTTAATCTTGATGATTCAGGATCATCAGTATGAATATTATTTCTATCATCCTCTAGAACAGGGCTTCTTAAACTTTTTCCACTTATGTTCCTTTTTGCTGGAGAATTTTTATGCCATCCCAGGCATATAGACATATGAAATAGGTATGCATAACATTTTTACCGCTGCCAAATTTTTTGTGAACCCTACATTCAGTTATGCAACCCAGGAAGCTTTACAGGGGCAGCTATGTGGCACAGTAGATAGAGCACTGGCCTTGATTCAGGAGGACCTGAGTTCAAATCCAGCCTCAGACACTTGACACTTACTGTGTGACCTTGGACAAGTCACTTAATCCTCATTACCCCTTCCCCCCCAAAAAAAAGAAGCTTTGCTCTACTACAATGCTTCTCATACTTCTGGGGGGCCTGAAGATCTTTTAGGGGGTCCTTGAAGTTAGAACTATTTTCATAATGATACTAAGATTCTATTTGTCTATTACAATATTTCTCTTCTTTCCAGTTACATAGTCTGTGTGAGGCAGGATTTTATTCACATTGTTGTTGTTTCTTTTGTTGTTCAGTTGTTCTTCATGTTCTTCAGTTCTTCATGACCCCATTTACATTCTTGGCAAAGATACTTGAGGGGTTTGTCATTTCTTTCTCAAGCTCATTTTACAGAATGGTAAACTAAGCAAACAAGGTTAAGTGACTTGCCCAGGGTCACATAGCTAGAGTGTCTGAGGCTAGATTTGAATTCAGGAAGGAAGATGAGTCTTAGTAGATAAAAGACTTACTAGATAAGAATCCAGGGGACTACTATTAAGCTAGACAGTAAAGATATTTAGGAGAGAGAGAGAGAGAGAGATTCTTCTCATTAAAATATTTTTTGTTTTGGCAGTAATTATTTTTTCATTAATACGTCTTTGATGTAATATAAAATGGATTCGTTGTTACTTTAAAGAATTCATAAATACAAATTTTGAATTTTACTAGGTTTAATGTCTAACATAGCAAATATTGATAAATATAATACACAAAAGCCTTTTGGGGTCTTCAACAATTTTTAAGTGTAAAGAGATCCTAAGACCAGAAAGTTTGAGAACTGCTATTCAACTATGATGTCTAGAAGGGTTACTGAAATAAGAAAGATTGTCTGCCTCTACTTAAAATAGTCCCATGTTGCTTTCCTTTTTGAATTCTTGTTTGGTTTTCATAGATTCTTTGTGTCCCTGCCTATAGCAACTTTTTTTTCCTAATTTACTCCTTCTGATCTCTTATGACTTAGAAAAATAGATAACAAGAACATTCAAATTATTTCTAAAGTAAGAGTTCAAAGGCTCCAAGTAATGGCTTGTGCTTTAGTTCAGTGACTTTATGATAGATGTCCCAGGTGTTGCCTACTTACTTTCAGGTTTTTAATTTTATTCTGTACATTCACAGTTAAGGGGTAAGAGAAGTCTAGATAAGTGAAGTCTTACTATAGATCATATATCTACAAGGAGGTCTGCTCAGGGAATGTTGTTTAGGGAATCCCTCACTCTTAATTGAGACAGGAAGAAAAGCTGAATGAATCAATTCCTGGTAAATAACATTTATTTTCTTTGACAGGGGAGGGAAAAGGAAACAGGAGGTTTGGGGATCAGAGTTGCTATTGTGTTGCCATTTCCCTTTTGAATACATGCCATTTTAACAAATATTTCTAGTGTCTTTCATGTCTTCCGAATGGTAGTAAAGGCAGAAGGTGCTGGGGCAGGGGGTGGGGTGTGTGCAGGTAGGTGGTAAAGCTGTTGCCACATCACCCATGCACCACAACCTAAAGTACCTTCATTTTAAGTCTTCCACTTCAGTGAAATAAATGGCTATCTTAATCAATTCAGTACATTCAATTTTGGTCAGTTAAAATTTATGTAAAGAAAAAACTTTCTCAGACTAGGTGGGTGGGAATCAGAGATTTGCCTTCCCTGCAATCCCTTACAGTTTATCTTCTCTGCAGGAGTCACTTTAGGTTGGACAACACGTTACATGGGGGGTGGGGAGAGGAAAGATAAAGAGACAATAGGCTCCTTTCTTTTTTAAGTATATCCTTCCCTATGTAATTCCTGACAACAGCAACAACAGCAGAAAAGCAGTTAAAAAATGAACCAATATAGTATATGCAATGATCCACACCCATTGTTTGCTGTTTCTGCAAAGTGAAAGAGATGCTTTTTTTTTCATCTCTTATCCAGGGACAGACTTTGACTAACAGTCTTTTTTAATGAAGGAAGTAATTAAATGTCAACAGAAAGTCAACATTAATCCTGGAAATGATTGGAATCAATGAGTAAGGTGGCAGAGAAATTAGGTCTATTGCTGCAGGTACTGTGAAGGGCAGATCCTTGTGTGTTCCTGTTGCCTTAGAATGTCTTTAACAGTGGAATATTGAATCCTTTCTGGTACTTTGTAACTAATGAGTAATATTTCTAAGACTAAGCTTAGCACTTTGTGGGCACATAATCACATGATTTCCTTTTCTTTCTTTAGAAAGCACACAACCCATCTTCCTAAAATGTATCCTCTACTCTTCCTTGCCTTGTTTCCCTCCCTCCACCACCACCCCCATTATGTGCCTAAAAATACTGTGTAAGCAATTGGTAGACTAAGAAAATTAGCTCTCATTTACGATTAGTTACATTTGTTACATTTTCCATTCCCTAATGCCCAGAACTTCCAGCTGCTCTAATTAGCATGACCTGACTCAACTTCCTTCAAGCTACCTATGAGTCAGGAATAAGATGTAGATTCTTCCCTCAGGGACTTCACCTTTTGCCTACCAAGTTTGAATCTGACTTTTAGACACTGATTAAAAAGAGGAAAGGGTTGTTAATAAACTTTCCAGCCCAAAGAGAGCCAACAAGTATTTATTAAGGAATTCCTAGTTAAAGGCCCCTTGCTGTATACTGGGAATACAAATACAAAACAAAGTGATCTTGTCCTCATTTAGCTTACATTTCATTGAGGGGCTATGGGAGAACAGTTAGAGCCAGGACCTTAGCATCCTAGATTTAGCTGGAAGGGACTCTAGAGGCTAAATGGTTCCAATCCTCCTTTTATAGATAGGATAAAAGAATCAAAGAAAAAGAAGATCTAGACTGAAGTAATGCTGGGAAAGAGAAGTTAGGTCCTTAGACTTCAATTGCTTCAGTCTTTCTCCTTCTCTTCTCTTGTATTCCCTTATACTGAGGAGACTAGAATGCAAACTTGTTGAAGGCAGAAATTGTTTTCCTGTCTTGGTATCCACCACACCTACCATAGTACACGACACATAGTAGGTGATTAATAAGTTTTTTGTTTTTTTTTTGGTGAGGCAATGAGGGTTAAGTGACTTGCCCAGGTTCACACAGCTAGTAAGAGTCAGATTTGAGGTCACATTTGAACTCAGGTCCTCCTGAATCCAGGGTCGGTGCTTTATCCACTGTACCACCTACTTGCCCCCAATAAGTATTTTTAGACAGAATTGAATAGAACCTTGTATCTGGCAGCTATGAAATACATTTTTATTTATTTTTAACTGAAACGAAATAAATGATTTTTACGTTAGATTGCCCTTGGCATTAATCATATTTTAAACCAATTGGCCAGGCAACTTCACAGGTGTAGGACAGGGCCAATGCTCAAGTCTATCCAGTAGCTGCTTGTTTTTTTTGTTGTTTTGGTTTTTTTTGTTTGTTTGTTTGTTTTTTAGGAGACCTAGGCAAGACCAAGGCTCATCATGAGAATATCCTGATGCCCTTGGGTAAACCCTCTATCTTAATTGTCATTGGCCCTGAAAACCTCTGATCCTTGGCTTGAAGCTGCCAAAATAATGTCAAATCCTTCCTGCTTTCTGCATAGTTCAAGCAGAGAATGTTTTGGTTAGAAAGGGAGCATAGAAAAGTGATCAGAATTCTGGGCTTGAAGATAGGAAAACCCGAGTTAAAATCCTGCCATAGTCATACAACCAACCCTGGGGAAGTCACTACTGCTCACAGCTTTGGCTTTCTCTTCAGTAAAAATGGGGTGTTAATAATAGCATCTGCCTTCTGGGGTTATTGTGAGATTCAAATGAAATCATGGATGTAAAATGCAATGCAAAACTTAAAGAGTCATCTGAATATCAGCTATCCTTACCATATGTACTATCAAGTCTTGTTGGACTGGGATAGAATGTTCTTTTACAACTCTGAATCTCTATTATAAGAATGGAGGGGTGGGGAGAGAGCAGTGATTGAGCTGAACCTGTATCCAGAATTAAATCAAGCTATAATGATGATAACTACCATTTATATAATTCTGTACTAATATGATCTCATTAGAGCCTCCCAACAATCCTGTGAAGTTGGCACTGTAGCTATGAGCTTCTCTGTTTTACAGATGAGGATGTAGAAACTCACTTAGGTTAAGTGACTTGCCTATGCTGTGGTTCCAAAGATATCAAACAATAAACTGCCAAGTATTTATTTAGTGCCTACCTTGTTCCATGTACTTTGCTAAGCACTGCGGAAACATAGATGAGTAAAGTGAAACCATCTCTTCCCACAAAGCGCTAACATTCTAATGGAAGAGATGATAGATTTGTGTATATATATATATATATATATATATAGACACACATACATATGTACACATAAATATTATATATACATGCATGTATATTGTCTGTATATACATATATGTGTATATGTACATGTGTATGCACATAAACACAAAATTACTATGAGGCAGTTCAGAGAGATTTATTCCAGTAAACTTGTAGCTGAAAGCAACAGAAAAGACTTCATGTGGAATGTGTCCTTAGAACTTAGTTGAGTCTTCAAAGAGACTAGATTTCAAGAGGTGGAGATGAGGAGGAAGGACATTGGGGCATGGAGGGTAGACAATTCAAAGTCACAGAGATAGGTTCTGTGCCCTTTGAACAGACCAATGAGTAGGATTAGTGCTAATAGTTGTCAGAGGTGGAATTAAAGCATCTTTCTGGCTCTAAATTATGCATATACTCTATCCTCTATACTACTCTGTTTCACTCCTCAGCAATATTACTCAATGTCCCATCCTCCCCATGAATTCTGAGTAGGAGACAGATTCACTGCAAATCTGTTTCGAATATATTTGTTTGTATAACATTCGGATTACCAACCCTCAAAGGACAGGCTTTAGCTTCTCACAGCATCAGAAATCAGTCATGCCATTTTTGCCTTGCCATTCTAAACTACTAACCATCTCATCATGCAGATTTGCCTCCCCAACCAACTTGGTTTTTGCTCTCGCTTGCCCTCTCATCTTTTCTTTCAAGTCTCTGTGTTCCAGTTGGAAAGATACTGGATTCTTTGCTTAGTAGGAATGCTACTTACTAATTCAATAACACCAGGGAAGCAGTTTCCCCTCTCTAGTCCTTGATTTTCTCATATATTAAATGAAGAAGTTGAAATCACTTAAAAAAAAAAAAAAACCTTACCAAGCTTTTACTCTATGTCAGGCACTGTGCTAAGTGGAGGTAATATAAAGAAAAAGGAGAAAACAGTCTCTGACCTCAAAGAGCTTATATTCAGTGTGAGAAATGACATATACATGTATAGATCTTTGCAAGATAATTACAAACTAATACAAGGTAATCTTAGAGAAGAAAACATTAGCAATTGGGATGGAGGGACTCAGGAAAGGTCTCTTGCAGAAGATAGTCTTTGAACTTAGTCTTGAAAAAAGCCACTGTCTGGGCAGCTAGGTGGCACAGTGGATAAAACACTGGCCCTGGATTCAGGAGTTACCTGAGTTCAAATCTGGCCTCAGACACTTGACACTTACTAGCTGTTTGACCCTGGGCAAGTCACTTAACCCCCATTGCCCCACAAAAAAGAAAAAGGGAAAAAGCCACTGAAGCTAAGAGCAAGAGATGAAGAGAGAGAACATTCCAGGTATGTGGAATATTGAATGCAGAGGCACAGAGACAGTAGCTGTTAGGAAGAGTAAGAAGGCTGAGTTGACAGCATGGTAGCATGTGAACTTCTCATGGCTAAGAACTTTCTTTTGCCTTTCTTTCTATGCCCAACATTTAGCACAGTGACTGGCACATAGTAGGTACTTACTACTTATTGATTGACTGCTTGAGAAGTATAGCATATAATTAAGCTGGAAAGTCTGGAAGGTACCAGGTTGTGAAGGGCTTTAAATACTAAACGGATGACCTTATATTTGATCCTGATGGTAAGAGAGAGAGAGACACTGGAGTTTACTGATTAGGGATGTGACATGGTCAAATGTGGAAATCACTTTGGCAGCTGAGTGAAGAATGTATTGGATTGGGGAAAGACAGGAAGGTTTGGAAAGGAAGAACACTTTGGTGACTATTGACTGTTTTAAGGGCTAAAATTCTAGCTAAACTGTCTAAAATATCTAATGAGTGGTCGCCAATAAATTATAATCTTTAGCAAGAGTTAGACTTTTAAGCATTTATTAAGAATTATAAGAATTTGGTAAAGAGAGAAGAAAAGGCCTAGATTCCTATCTATTAAAGGGAGAGCACATTTCTAGCTCCCTTCTCCACCAGTGTCCTCAGGAAAAGAACCCAGTCAGAGCGCCAGGCTCCCCCCTTCTTCCTCCCACAAGCAAACGTCACTTCCTGACGCCAAAGAAAAGACGCATGTTCTTGCCCTCAAAGACCTTCACTTCATGGGCAGAACTCTTCTACAGTAAGTCTCCAGCAGGTGGCGTCATTTCAATCGTTACAACTGACCTTACCTTCTAAGACTTTCTTTCCACATTCATTTTTCAGCTCAAATCTCACCTTTTATAGGGAGAAAAGGAAAGCCAGGTATGTGCCTCTGACATAAGCCCCTGGGCAAGTTATTTAAATTCTCAGTGTCCTCGGGACCTAAGAACACACATTTCAGAGGAGATGGTCACCTGGAACCACTTAAGCCTTATTTCATATGACTCCTTTAAGTCTCAACTATAGTGGCTTACTTAACACTTTTCACATGACATTCCATCTCCCTGTTTTGCACTGGGTTTCTCCATGTCTGGAATTCCCTTCTTCCTCACCTTCATGTTATAGAATGTTGAGGGTTTTTTTGACACAGGACAATCACTAGCTTTTATAAGAAGCCTTTCCTAACACATCTCCCCCCTCCCCACTCTTGTATCTTTTGTAAATAAGGTTGTGTTTACTTATGTGTGTGTCTTTCATCTGACCTGGTTGAAGAATATAAACTCCTGAAGACTAGAGGTACTTTCATTTTTATCTTTGTAACTTCAGGATGTAGCACAATGCCTGACAGCTATAATTCCCTTCCCTACCCTGATATATTCACAAAAAAGAGAAACATTACACGGCTTTGGAAAATATTTTGTTTTTAGAAAATAACATAATCAAATCAATTGGAAGATAGTTCTTAACTTGATATCTTCCTTAGCTACTTCTTTCTTGACCTGTTATTGTTATAGCATTGTTTTATTTATCTGTACAGAACATTAGGGTTAATAACATAATTTCTTGATAACTACTCTATGAGGTAGGTACATATTATTAGCCTTATTTACACATGAGGAAAAGAAAATTAGGCTCAGCGAGGCTGGGCATTTGCCCAGCAAGTAATCATCACAACCAGGATTGAAGCAGAATCGTAGTCTAAGAACTTCTCAGGTTTTACAATGTTATCCTTTCTCCAGCATTCTCTAGTAAGTTCCTTCCCCTGACCTCACAGACCCTTCCTATCCCTTCTCAGGAATCCCTCTAATCTAGACAAATCCATCTTCTACCATCTTTGCTCATCAGTACCCTTCTATCCATGACATCAGGTAGACTCCCCACCTTTCTACCAAACACCTGACCTTCTCCTGTGTCCTGGTTGGCCTTCTTTGTGGGGGGGCAGGGAGAGAACTCCTGTCCTATAGAGAAAGACTGGAGGAGATCCAGAGTTTGAACCTGAGCACCAGTGCAGAAGCGCAACAGCATATAGAACCATCTGCATATGAATAATTAAATTAAAATATTCCTGACTTTATTGGCTTCTTTCAAGATTCAGTTCAATTCCTCCCTGATGCAAAAGGCCTTTCAGGATCCCTTCTCCTGCTTACGCCTTCCTTTTTTTCATATTACTTCCCACTGATTCTATATATTTTATTTGTACCGAGCTCTTTATAAATTGTCTCCTGGTTAGATTGTGAGCTCTTTGGAGCCAGGATTGCTACTGCCTTTCTTTGAATCCCTGTATCTTAGTATGGTGCCTGGCAGAGTGTAAGTTCCTAATAAACTATGGTTGAGTTTTTGATTGATTAAATGCAAGGTAATTTGGGGTTGAGGAGCTTTAAAAACTGTTTAAGGACAAGCCTCTTTTATAGGGGGTACCAACTGTGAGGTTAAGGATGCAACAGGTGGAGGTGAGGATAGGCAACATTCCGGGCCTCAGGCCAGGAATTCAATGTCAATTTGGGGGAAGCTTAAGTACTTCAGTCTGACTAGACCCAAGAGCTATAAGGAAACAAACCTGTGTCTAGGCTGAAAGAATTTCTTGTAGTCAAATAAGAAAGGGCACTAAATGCCAAACAGAGGAATTCTTACTTTATACAAGTTTTATAGGGAATCACAGAATCTTCTTAAGCAGAAGAGTAACATGGTCAAAGTTCAGCTTTAGGAAAAAAAGAGGCAACATGTGGCCACGGAAGCACTATTGGATTCAGGAGCATAGGACTTAGGTCTGATTCCAAGCTCTGCTACTTAATACTATGTGACCTTGGACAAATGGCATGACTGTTCTGTATGTTAGTTTCCTTATCTTCAAGAAGAGATTGAGTTAGAGAACCTCTGAGGGTCGTTCTAGCTCCATACTTGTGATCTTACTTATGCTGTTACTGATTGAAGGATGGATTGGAAAAGGGAGAGGTTGGGGCAGCTAGGTGGCACAGTGGATAAAGCACTGGCCTTGGATTCAGGAGGACCTGAGTTCAAATCCAACCTCAAACACTTGACACTTAGTGGCTGTGTGACCTTTGGCAAGTCGCTTAACCCTCATCGCCCCGCATAAAAACAAAACAAAACAAAAAACTGAAAAAAAGGAGAGGTGGGATGTGAACATGTTGATTTGAGAGGTCTCCCCAAGGGGGTGGGAACTGAGGAGAAACCCCAAGAAAACAGGCTTCCTTTCCTATCATCAGTATGTATGGAAAGACTGGGACAGGGAAATGTTATGGTGCCAATCCTGCAACATCATACTCCAAATGACCCAGGTTTTGTGCCCATATACCATTCAACCCTGGCATGGCAATGAGACTTTTTGCTCATTGTTTCTTTGCCTGGTGAGGCTGTATTAAGAAATCCTCTGAGCCGTTGCCTACAGTGTCGTTGCCAGGCAGCAGAGTTCTGCAGCAGGAGGCTGGGAGGAGGGGTGGAAAGGAAAAGAGAATGAAAGCGGGGGGGGGGGGGGGGGGAGGAGGGGCGGCAAGAAGAGAGGATTCTGAGAACATGGGGAGGGGGGCATAGGAGCTGGAAACTGCTGAGCCAGAATTTCATCTCCTTGTCATCTTTCATGTTCAAGGAACATAATGGGCCAATAAGCAGAGACTTAGAGGAGAAAGCGAGATGGGAAGAGAATGGTTGAATGTCATTATTAAGCACAGTGTTTGCAATCCTTTCTATTTTGGTGGAGAAATGGTCTCAGTGCAGTTTTTTTTTTTCCTGAACACAGTTTGCCCGGCAAATCCAGGTCCAAAAAGGTCCAGTGTGGCAGAGACCGGCTTATCTGTGTCCCCACATAATTGATACACCCAATTTCCCAGGCTTATAAAGGAGTTAAACATACTCCTGCCATCACAGCCAAGTGTCATGGAACAGAAAACCAGAGCCACGAGATAGTTTAACCCTCTGTGCCACCCTTATCAAATGCATCCCCTGGTAGATGGCATGAATGGGGCTACAGGGAAATGATGAGAATCCAGGGCTCAGGAACCATTTCTATAATTAGGGTGGTAAGGCTTGAGCCTCATCCCTAGGCATTGGAACCTAGAGCCCACTGGCAACTCATGTCCTCTTTCAAGAAAGAAAAATAGCTTAGCATTAGGAAAAAAATGATTAACTGCCTACCACAGTGGCAGCTTTGTGGTGGGCTGACATCCAGGAATCTCTTTCTCCCCATCATGATTCAGTGCCCCTGGAACTCTTTCTCCACAGGTCTTTGTGTCTTGAATTTCAGTCGATGAGTGTTGTTCTGAAATCAGAGGACATGGGTTCAAATCTGCCCTTTGATGCTTAATATGATCTTAAGCAATCTGCCTAACTTTCCTTTCTAAATGAGGGACTTGATTTAGATGGCCTCTGAGGTCTCTTACTGTTCTATGCCTATGTTACTATGACAATCCTGGTTTCTCCCACAACCCAACTGAATTTCTTCATGATCTGGGCCACTTGTTCCAGGTGAATGAATGACCATTGTGGCCCTGCTGGCACCTTGTCATTTTCATTAGCTTGTTCCAGGGGATGTTTCTGAGATAAACCTGCCTCAGTCCCGGGTTTGAAAAGAATTGAGCTGTACTCTTATGAAAATGCCTGGCCAGGGAGTGGTACAGGAGAGGAGGGGCAGATGGCAGCACAGAGCCCTGCAAGCTGGCCCGGATGTCCCCTCACACAAAGCTGCTCAGAGTTTGCCAACCTTCTGAGCTGCCTGCTACTGCATTGGCCGGGCTCCAGGGGAAACAGACACTGGTTTTTATTTAGATGTTTGATTATTCCTGTTAATCAAATAGAACAGGAACAGAAGGTTCACTCAAAACAAACAATGTATTTACAGATAGGTTTATTTTCTGGATGCACATTTGAAGCTCTGGAAATGCAAAGTTCTTATTTCCAGAGATGACAACTGGGAGTGAAGGTAGAGCAGGCAAGGTCACAGTGGCAGAAACTTTAACAGAGACCTTGGAAGAGTGGAATGAACAAGATTCTGTTTCTGTATCTGATTCTGCATCTGTCCGTCTCTCTCCGTCCTCCCCTTTCTCCCTTTTTTCCCTCTCTCCCTTCTATCTGTATCTATGACAGTCTCCCTCTGTCTCTGTCTCTCTGGCTATGTTTAAATAGCTAGCTAGCTAGCTAGCTAGATGATAGATAGATAGATGATAGATTGATGATGGATGGATGGACAGATGATAGATTGATAGATAGATGTGGGTATAGAGAGGTACATAAATACATGACTATATCAATTATATATATATATATATATATATATATGTATGTATTTATCTATCCATCTACCTCTGTATCTGTTTCTGTATTTCTGTGTGTATGTGTGTGTGTGTACGTGTGTGTATGTATGTACATCCATTCATATTTCTCACATCTTGGGGTGTAAAGAAATAGAGGAAATTGCATACTAAGGGGCTACCCAGAGGGGACTTTATAACAAAGGTGGCATACGTCTCCTTCCTGGGGAAATTGGGAGTTTGGGTTCACACCCTGCTCCAAGACTCCTGAGCAGTTCCCTGACTGGGGGTGGGACAGGGGAACAACTCACACTTCAGAGATGTCATCAAAGGTCACAGTCGCACCTGAATATTTCTGCCCCTATGAAGATCATCCGGATATTCTGAAGCAGGGGCGTGATTTCACTTATGGGGAGGAGAATAGTTCAAGTTAATTTAAAGGGAATGGGAAAAACAAAAGCAAACAAAATGTTAATTTATATTTAAAAAAAATGTCTCAAGTGCCCAGAGCCGGGCTGGGGATTCAAAGACAAATAACAAAGAGATTAGAGGAGTGATTGGGCACAGATGTCATGCTACCAGGCAAGGAAACCCAGAGCTAATAGCAGTGACAATAGCACTAAGAGGAGACACAGGAACATTTTTTGTTAAAAGTGTATTCTAAGGAATGCCAGGATATTTATAGAAAAGGGGCTGGTCTTCCCACAATACACCTGCCGGATGACTATCCCCAGACTATGGCATACCGCATGCTTGAGACTTTGTCTAGACAGCCCAGTGGGAGAGTGTAATCAGGAACTCTGGCCACCCAGAGGTTCTGCAGAATCTCCATGGACACTCAGGTTATTGTAGGATATTATAAAAATAATTGAAGTCCTTCATACAGCACTTTAAATACATTGTCTCACTCTAGCCGCACAACCGTCTGGCAACTGATGCCTGTGCAACAGATATTATCTCCATTTTATAAATGAGGAAACTGAGGTTTGTGACCTAGCCAGGGCCACTTGGCAAGTAAGTGTCAGAGGGAGGGTTTGAAATCACGCTGCCCTTAATTTCAGGGCTAGGACCCTTACCACTATACCATACTACCTTTTGGGATTTTTATGGGAAGAAAGCAAGGGAGACAAAACTTCTTGATTAAATGTGTCAGTAGTTTCATCTCTGCCCTCCCCACCCCAACTCCAGCCCTATTGTCCTTCCAGAAAACATCCCAGCTTATTGCTGTACAGGTAACCAGAGAGCATCCCTGATTCTTCAGAGGCACCAGGGACTATTCTAGGATTTAGTCCCATGTGCCCACATACTAAGCAAAGAATCTCCAAAGAGAGGTAAGAACGGACTTTCATTCATTCATTCATTCATTCATTCATTCATTCATTCATTCATTCATTCATTCATTCATTCATTCATTTATTTATCTGTCTGTCTGTCCATCCATCCATCTATCCATCTGTTTATTTATTTATTTATTTATTTATTTATTTATTTATTTATTTATTTATTTATTTTTTAGGAAAGGATTTTTGTGTGACCTGGGTGAAGTTTGAACACTACCGCTCTTAGAAGTAGGATCATAACTGGGAAATCTGACAAATTCTTCCTCTCTGTCTCTGTCTATGTGTGTATGTGTATGTATATGTGTGTGTGTGTGTTGTTCAGAACTTTCGGTCATCTTGGACTCTTTGCAACCCCACTTGAAGTTTTCTTGGCAAAGATGGTAGAGTGGTTTGCCACTTCCTCCTCCAGCTCATTTTACAGATGACTAACTACTGAGGCAAACAGGATTAAGTGACTTGTCCAGGGTCACATAGTAAGTGTCTGATGCTAGATTTGAACTCAGGTCTTCCTGACTACAGGTTGGGCACCCTATCTACTATACCACCTAGCCACCTTCCATATATGTATATATACATATAAACATATTATGCATAGTATAAATATATATGTACTATTTAGTCTATGTTCAGTGTATGTATAGTATAGTTTGTATTTATATGTGCTAGATATAGTATATTTAATAATATATGGTGTATATATGTATGTACTATATGTAAAGTGTAACTCTATATGTGTACTAAATATACTATGTATGGTATATATACATTAGGGTAATATAGCATGCATTTATACACATGTATGCAAGAATGTATGTATGTGTCACTAGCTCCTGGCTCCTCAAACTCTGGGAGGAGGCAAAGGGAATGGGAGGCAGCAGGTACTGGGGGAGGGAACATGGTGAAGTAGGAGACAGACTAGGAGAGAATTATATCACTTTAACGGGACCCTATGGGTAGTGACTGGGTGGAAGGCCTAGAAGTATAGAGAAAAGAGATTGGAGGACCACCACAGAAATAAAAGAGGCTATTGAATGCTGATACTCTGGAAAAAAAATTTGTTAGCCCTACCCAGTTACAACTATCTACAAGAGACATAAAGCCTTTGTTCACTGGAACTTATGCATTACTGCTTTTTATAAAAGAAATGTCTATATTTTTCCCTTGGTGTGTCAGTTGAAATAAGTTAGGGTTTGCTCCACAATGATGGATTAAGGATATGCAATATCTGTGATGTGGGTACATACTCCACAGGTGGGAATAAGCAGCTAAGTTGGTGCAGTGGATTGAGCACTGGGCCTCAGATCAAGAAGACCCAAGTTCTCTGGGCCTCAGAAACTTACCAGCTATATTACCTTGGGCAAGTCACCAAACCTCTGTTTGTCCCCGGTTCCTCAACTTCAAGGTAGGGATAATTCTAACACCTACAATTCCAGGGATGTTATAAAGCCCCCCAAAAGATAATATTAGTAAAGCACTTAGTACACTGCCTGGTCCATAGAAGGTATTATATAAATGCCATTTATTATTATTTCCAGATACTACTATTTCTATATCTTTTATTATAATTTTATGAGCTGCTTTGACAATAGATATTACTTATATATAACATATAATACATATTATATGCAATTTATTATATAACACATGCATGCATATGTATATACATATATGTGTGCACACATATATGTTTATGTATATATGTGTATCTGTATGTATGTGTATATATATACATATATGTGCATGCATGTATATGTGTGTATAAAATCTCTTCTGTTTCCAGTCAAGATGGCTTCCTCATTGTTCATCTGACTCCTTGATCTTTTTGCACAGGATAAAGCCAAAGGTTCAAAAGCATAAATGGTAGACCTTTATACAATCCTTTAAAGCTTGGAAAGCACTATATATCATGTCTTTGACCACATTCCTTCCTCACATCCACCTCCAAAAGTCCCCAACATTCTTGAAGCCTAGCTCAGGGGCCCCCTCTTTCATCTACAATGTCTTTCTGTGTAACCTCAGTTGTTAGTGTTCCTTCTCTTTAACAGTTATTTTGCATGAATTTGTATTGACTTATCTCCGTATATGTGGTGTTCCCTCAGTAAACTGTAAGCTCCTTGAAGACAGGGACAAATTTCTCTTTTTGCATCCCCAGTGTCTAGGCCCGATGGGGCCTGGCCCATACTGACTGCTTAATGAATAATTGTTAAATGGAATAAAATTCAATTGAATTCTTCTTCTTTAACTTTGGTCCTGGGAGGACCATTGCTGTTCCCAAGATGAGAGCTCTTCTCTTTGGTGGCACTTGCCAATTTTTTGCTCCACTGGCCCTTATATGCCACAATTCAACATGAGAATATTATTTTGTAGAGGCTAGGTGGGGCAGTGAAAGGAGTGCTGGATTTGGAGTAAGGGGCTTGGGTTCAAATCCCATTTCTGCCACTTACCAACTATGTGACCTTGGGCAAGTCACTTAATTTCTATGACCTTCAGTTTCTTCATTAAAAACTGGACTAGATTACATTTGAGATACCTTATAGATTTATAATCCTAAACCATTCTATCTTCTGGGCCTCAGTTCTCTCATCTGTAAAATGAGGGAGAAAGACTAGACCTTTTCCAGTTCTAGATGTGTGATTCTGTGTTCCTATGACACACTGCATACAGAGGTCTATTTAAGATGATGTTTATTCCAGGCAGACCCAGCAGATTACCTCCAAGGTAATTTAGTAATTTCTGCCAGCTGCTTTGTCAACACACAACACCCAGAGATGAATACACTATGGGGCAACTCACACGCTGGGAGACTGGCCCGATTCAACCCAAGACATTCCATGACCCACTTGAAAGATGCTATTTGTAGACAGAGCTACCATCCAGTCCTGCCTTTGGAGACTTTTGTCCCTAAGGGCAGAGACTTACAAGTGCCAGGCATCTCAAAGGTCATTTAATTCCATCTTTTCCCTCCTTTAGAGATGAAAGAAATGAGGCTTGAAAAGGTTAAATGATCCCCCAGGCCATACAGATAGGAAATAGTAGTACTAGCATTTGAACCTAGTTCCTCTGGCTCTGAATGTAACCCCCTTTGCTTCTGTACCACGTTAGGTATGACCGTGGGTCTCAGTTCCTTCATCTGCAAAGGAAGAGATTGGATTGTACCATTTGCTGATACTTATTCATCACTTTAAATTTCAAGTACATAATGTCTTTTTTTTTTTGCAGGACAATGGGGGTTAAGTGACTTGCCCAGGGTCACACAGCTAGTAAGTGTCAAGTGTCTGAGGCTGGATTTGAACTCAGGTCCTCCTAAATCCAGGACTGGTGCTTTATCCACTGCACCACCTAGCCACCCCCCATAATGTCTTTTAACTTCATGAAACTTTCTGAGTATTAGATATTGTTTAGTTCCCTTTGTACAAATGAGGAAACTGAGGCTCAAAAGTTCAGGTTACTTCTGGTTTTATGTCCTAAGACTTGTGATAGAGGAGAAAAAAATTGTTGCTTGTGGGTCCAGAAGAGCTGGGTGTGAGTCCTGCTTCTGCAGACTTCTGAGACAATGAACAATTAATTTGAGCCTCAGTTTCCACTTCTGTAAAGTGGGGATAATAATGAACTACTTTGCCATGCATCACTGTCATGAGCATGAAAAAAAACCCAGCCTATAATGCAGTAGTGACCCATTGCACAATTCTAAAGAAAAGTAAGCTCCAGCCTTCATGTTATTTTGAGAGAGGTTGTTTATCTCCTGCACCTGTGTTTTCCAGAATGATTTCTGGCTTTGGTTGAGGAGTATATCTGAACTCCCTAGATGTCTAATTAGGCAAATGGTAGAGGCTCAGGTCGATTTCACAAGGTACTTTCAGATGAATGTCTGTACGTATGATGAGCCCATATCGATCAATAGTACAGAGCACACAATATCTTAATCCCATCATTTCTTTTCCTACAAACAGATTTGGGAGAGATTTACTAAAGGGTATGAACACTGAGCTGGGGCTCCCCAAAAAGTGCATTGGGGTAATGGAAAGGGCACAAGAGGGAGAGGGATAGATTCATAAGTTTTAGGTGGGAAGAAATCAAAGAAATCATCTGATATAATCCTCTCATTTTATAGATGGGGAAACTGAAGTCTAGAGAGATGAAGGGACCTGCACGGGGTCACAGGGTTGACATTGGAAAACTGGACAACTGAAGCCACCTCCAGCACTCTGGCCTCTCTACCATGTGGCCCCTTTGATCTTATTTTTGTTATCATTTTAATCATTTTCCTTGCTGTCTCTTGTAGAAATGAAAATCTTTCTGCCTTCAGCCTCCATGTCTTTCACATTTGAATTTAAAATTCCATAGTTTTGCTTAGCCACCTGCTTGTCAGCCATGCTAGAGAGAGGCCTTTGAAGGGAACCTCTGACGTCTTCCACCCCCTCAACTTCTGGATGGCCTAATCACTGCAGTTATTCACTGCATTCCACTTGCCTCCAGTCAGGCCCCAGGTCACACACATCCCCCTGGGGGATGAACCACCCTGAGGGGTTTGAAAGCTTTTGAAAGTGACAGTAATGGTTCTGTGCCTCCCTACACACAGCACTGTCTGTAACAGAGCGAATGCCTCCATCTCATCCTTAAACAAGACGGAGCATAGCCACAGTGGAGATGACCCCAGCCTCGCCATCATTTGAGAAAGAAACACTGGTCCTATGTGGGATCAGGAGATGTCCCACGTGGCATGTCACTTCTCATCAGTTTGCCCTTTGAGACTCTAAGACTCAAAGCTAAGGCAACTGTTGAGCTGCATCATTGGAGGGGTTTTCCTCACTGGGACTTCCCTATATCAAAGAAATCAAAGACTCAAAACCAAAAATAGGTGATCTTTATACAACCCTTTAAGGCTTGAAAAGCAATTTTTTATACCTTATCTCAGTGGCTTCCCATAAGAAACCTGTGAGATAGGTGCTGCTATTATGCCCACTTCATAGATGAGGGAACTAAACTCAGCAATTTTGAGGGACTTTCCCGGAGCTACATAGTTAGTCAGTGTCAGGAACAGGATTCAAATCCAGGGCTTCCAACTCTAAGTACAAGGATCTCTTGCCTTGAAGACACAATTACCTTTCCCCCTTGCCCTACCTCCCTAACTAAGTAAAAAAAAAAAAAAAGTAAGCAAAAGTTGGTAATATCATGACAGCCTAGGTTTGTTTTTTGTTTGGTTTGGTTTTTTGTTTGTTTGGTTTTGGTCTGCTGTGGTTTGAGCAAGGGCTCCTTTTCATTTAGGGTTAGGCTTTCCTGCAATTGTAACTCAGATATCATTTGAAAAGGAAAACCTAAAAGAGATAGGGAAGAGTCCAGAAAAGATCATCCTTACCTTCTCTTGAAAATAACCAAGTTTGAGCCTGCCTGGCATTTTCAAGTTCAATAGACTTCATGAATCTTCATCAACACAGCAACACAGAGTCACATGGCTAGAGCTGGAAAGGGTGACACGTCTAGTCTGATTCCCTCATTTTACAGATTAGGGAATTGAGGCCCAGGAATAGGGAATGAGTTAAGATTATAAATCTAGAATCCAGTTGAGCCCCCTCATTTTATATATGAAGAAACTGAAGTTTAGGACGAATCTGTTATCTATCTGAATGGTGGCCTTGCTTACGTGAGGCCAGAAAGAAACTGAAAGGAGAGATATGGACGCACGTAGGCATTCATCCTCAGTGTAGACACTACCAATAATTTGCTATGAAAGCCATAATAACAAGTATATTTTCAGAAGAGAGAAAACATCTAGAGCTGTGATTTCAAGGTTTTAGTTAGTAAATCAGTCAACAATCACTTATAAATTGCCTATTATGTTACAGGCACTGTGTTAAACACCTAGGAAACAAATATGAAAATGATTTTCCCTGCCCTCTAATGAGGGAAGACAACACACAAAAGGAAACTGAAAAGGAGTCTGGGAGAGGGGTGAAGAAAGTACCTGAGCTGTAAAGAGTCCAGTCTAAAGGATTTCAGCTTGTGAGAAATAAAAACATGGCTGTGATGAAGGAGGCAAAAAGGGTTAAACAGATAAACTGAGGCATGAGTCCTTATCAATAGTACCTAAAAGGGTTAACAGAGAAACTAAAGGTTTGTGTTCTTACAGTAACCAAGACAGTTTGTCTCCATCACCCCTCACCATCAACAGACAGTAACCAGAGACCATTAATCATTAATAGCCATAAATATGACTAGATGACAGGACACCTAGAAACCAGATTTTAAGTAAAGAGAAACCTATCTCCTTTGGGTGGTTCTCCCTGTGGTCAGAACAGTATTTCAATAAAACTTGGGAAATTGAGTCTTGTAATTCTTTTGGGACATCTCATGATCAATTTGATCAACTAAATCCATCTCTACTACAGCTGTACAAGGAACCTTTTTTAAGCTCCCTAGGGCTGGGGCTATTTAAGGAAACTTCAAAATGGAGTCTTTTGAAGGAGTTCTTTGTTCTGACCTTTAGCCCTCCAGTAAGAGGGGCTAAGGAGACTGAGGGTGCTAACAAGGTGTGATTAGCAGGGGCCTCTTAAAGAGATATCATTATTTCCCCTCATCTGGAGGAGAAGCTGGTGGGAGAGAAGAGAAATACTCAGGCACTGGTGAGTTAAAATCTAAGTGTAAGATTCAATGTGGAAATTAGAGTGAGTGGAGAGATGACCTGGAAAGGAGCAAGAGAAGTGGAAATACAGGTGTTGAATCAAATGACTTAGCTGGTGCTTACACATCTGGAGGAGAATGTGGCTGGAGCTGATGAAAGCTTGAGGAACTTTTCTCAATGGTAGATCTGCAAAAAATGTTCAAATTCCTGACCCCTCTTCATTCCAAAGGAAACAGGTTGATATAAAAGTTTTCCTGTTTTTTAATGTTTGTTTATACTTTCTGTTTCAATTAACACCATGGCTAGCTTAAATACACATTTGGTTAATAAGAATTGATTTGATTTTCTTGCTCTGTGTGTGTGTGTGTGTGTGTGTGTGTGTATTTAGATGTGAATAGGGAGACATAAAAGACTAAGAAATATTGGAAAACTTGTTATGTGTATGGGGGCAGGGGGAGAGACGAGACAAGGTGGAAGTTTTTCTCTCTCCACCTCCTGCTGGGGGCTCAGGAGCCACATGAGAGAGAATCTTGTCAATATTGATTTCCTATTTTATAAGCCTCCTAAAGTGTGGTAAGTTTTTTTTTCCTTTAGGAGTTAAATAAAACAGTGGTTGTTTGGTAGACAGTTGTAGAAGTGGAAATAAAGAGAGTAGGATATATGAGTCTAGAGAAGAGTGGCTAGATGAGACTAATCACATCAGAAGGGTAGATTTAAGAGGAGGGAATGATTACCCCTCCTTTCCTTCAGTGAAATAGCAGATGAATTTTTCCACCTTTTACAAACAACCTTTACAGATAACTTTCCACATATAAATTCCCCAATTTGGCATTTAAAGCTTTTTACAACTTGCCCCTTTTCTACAATTCTGGCCTTTTTGCACATTATTCCCCTCCATGTTCTCTGTCATACTTTTCTATATGATATTTTTCATGTGCAACTTTCTATCTCCTATTTCTGTTCCTTTACACTGATTGTCCCCCATCCCTAGAATGAGCCTTTTCCTCACCTCCACCTCCTGTAACACCTGGCTTCCTTTAAGACTCAGATAAAACAACACTTGCTGAGGAAAGTCCCTGCTGTCCCTTCCATGATAGTATTTGTACCTTCCCTGACAATGTTGTAATTAATTGGTAGACATAATACCCATTTATGTATTTGTTGTTTTCCTTAGTAGAATGAAAAGTCCCTGAAGGCAGGAACTATTTATCTTTTATCTTTTTTTTTTTTTTTTTGGTGAGGCAATTAGGGTTAAGTGACTTGCCCAGGATCACACAGTTAGTAAGTGTTAAGTGTTTGAGGCCCGATTTGAACTCAGGTCCTCCTGAATCCAGGGCCGGTGCTCTATTGCTCTATTCACTGTGCCACCTAGCTGCCCCTGTATCTTCTTATCATGAGCACTTAGTGCCTAGCCCATAGTGAATAGTAAACAAAAGCTTATTGATTGATTAGATTTGCTTCCTCCTCTGGCATATTATGCCACCTATGGCCACAAAGTTAGTTTGTGTCAGTGGCAAGACTTGGATCCATATCTTCCTGACTCCAAGCCCCACCCTCTTTTTTTTTTTTTTTTTTGGCTGGGCAATGAGGGTTAAGTGACTTGCAGGGTCACACAGCTAGTAACTGTCAAGTTTCTGAGGCCAATTTGAATTCAGGTCCTCCTGAATGCAGGGTCGGTGCTTTATCCACTGCACCACCTAGCTGCCTTCTAGATGACAGTCTTTTTTGCCATCAGCAAATAGGAGCATCTGGGGTCATTACCATTCTATAAAGGTTCCCTTTCAAACTTCCTTTAGCCTCTAAGCATAACAATTTGCTGTAATAAGAGACATAGATACATGGTGTTTTTAGCCCATGTCTGAGTGCTCATTAGAGTAGAGGCTCATCGAAAGGTTCATGTTTGATTCTCAAACCAGTTCCAAAAACTTACGAAACTACTCCCCATAGGTTTGAACTAGTTCACATCAATTCAGAATTATTTCAACCAGTTCAGACTGGTTTTTGTTGGATCTAATTCTAATAGGTTCAAATTAGTTTCAACTACTTCTTTTCAATATAGTTCTGAAGGGAGCTTTCTGTGATTTGTTTTTTGTTGTTGTTCAGTCATTCAGTGGTGTCTGACTCTTTATGGAGCCTATCACATCAATGCTGTACATGGGGTTTTCTTGGCAAAGATACTGGACTGACTTCATTTCCTTCTCCAGTGGATTGAGGCAAACAGATTAAGTAACTTGCCCGCAGTCACACAGCTAATATCTGAGGTTGGATTTCAATTTAGATAATCTGGACTCCAAGCCCCAAAGCCCTATCCACTGAACCATCTTGCTTCCCCATGCCTCAGTTTCACCATCTGTAAACTAAGAAAGTTGAACTTGACATCTTAATTCCATTTCAGTTCTAAATCTCTGATCCTATGAACTTTTCCTACTCCTCTTGGTGCTCCCTTTCTTGGCCTCAAATGATCAATATGGTACTTATATTTACATGCTATATATTACCTTTTTCCACCCACTTCCCCAGAATTGGAATTCTTGGAGGATAGGTGACGTTCTGCATGTTTTTCTCTATATCCCCAGAACATGAAGGGCAACATGGTATAATAGAGAGCTGGTCCTAAAGTCATGAAGGCCCAGGCTCAAATCCTGTCTCTGACACATCCAGGCTATGTGATCTGGAGTCAATTCAGCCTCCCAGGGCTCCAGGCAACTCCTATAGATTATACGATACAGAGGAGTGATCAATTTATTTCAGAAGAAAGAGTTGCCTCCTCTCAGAATTCCCAATATCTATGAAATCACAAATCTTGTCCCTATCTCCAGCTCCTTTTAAAGTTCCTGGTGTGTAGTAAATGTTTAATCCGTGCTTGTTGGATTAGAATGTGAAGGAATCGTGGTTAAAGTGGTTGGTCTATTTTTACTTCATTCAGTTTTGGAGGCATGATTCTACTTGATTGCAGAAATTGATTTGCATGATTGATTGATTTGTCTTGCTTGTTGAGTCATGTTCCTTGTTTATAAAAATTGGCTGCATTTCCTTTCTGAGTTTTCTTTTTTCCTTTTTTTTAAAACCAGCTCAATGCTTCCTCATGTCACACAAGTTCTACCCATGACCATCCACTAAGGAGGATATTGTCACCTGATATCTCTCTCCTACCAGAGGATGAATTTTAAATGTGTTAGGTACTGTGAAAGGTTCTAGGAGTACCAGAAGGTACATTCAAGTAACCTATATACAATGGAGATGAGTAAGGTGATGACATGTACAAAGATAAATACACTGGGAACATAGATATACCTTCACTTAATTCAAACAATGAATTCCATAAAGTGGTCACTGTGAGGAAATGGGTAATGGTCTCCTTTCAATAACGATATAATAGTTACCATTCCAATTACACTCCTCTGGACCTGTTTGAGGACAAAGGTCTCAGTCCCCCTCCTTCCCCTCTAGCAAACAAGATCATATGGTTCAAGGAGCCCTGAGCTGGTCTCAATAAAGTCCTTTTCTGTGTCCACATAAGGGAAGATTGAAAAAATGTCCCTATATCACCTCCCCCATTGGCTAAGAACCCAAAGAATAATTATGGAAATTAGGGGTAAGAATACTGTGTTTAGGTTAGCTAGTTTTTGCATATAGATTGTAACCCTTGAGTAATCGACCAGTGATGAAAAAGGGGAGGGTCCATTCATGTTAGGGACTAGGGGTTAAAACGGGTCTTGCGAGCCCCCATTCTTTGTACCCACCAGCTGCACACTGGGTGACCATTCTTGCAAGAATGACAATAAATGAGCTTTTGACACATCACTGAGTTCCAGAGAATTATTGAGCAGGAGTCTTTTTCCTCTCAGTCACATTATCTGAATCTATACAGCATAGCTACATTGGAATGAATTAATTACTAGGTTTTACATAGGTGATGATTAAAAAGGTTGAGAGACATAATTTCTGGGTAATTTAAAGGTCAGCAGGTTATTAATAGAAGTATGGTTATTTGGGTCTCTCTGAGACCAAAGTCCCTAATGGTAGTGGGGTCACAGTTTATATGCCCTTTGAAGAAGAGGTGTTCCTGAGAAATTTCTGATCACCTCTGATTGGTTAACACAATGGCCCATAGTTTATCTTGGGGTACATGACTTAGGCTATTCAAATCTTGGTCAAACAGACATCACTTTGGGGCAGCTGGGTGGTACAGTAGATAAAGCACCAGCCCTAGATTTAGGAGGACCTGAGTTCAAATCCAGCCTCAGACACTTGACAATTAACTGTGTCACCCTAGGCAAGTCACTTAACCCTCATTGCCCTGCCCTCAAAAATATATATAACTGGGAAATATTTAAGAAAATAAATAAAATAAAATAAAGTGTATATAATATTACATTTTTTAAAAAAGAGAGAGACATCAATTATCAAATCACCTATCTTGATAATAGGGAGAATCAACATTTTCCCAGACCTATCTGAGAAAACACAATAATCAGGAATATATTCGTTAGCCAAAACTTAAAATTCCTTTTATTATCTGATTAGATCTTGGCCTGGGTAAATCTTTAGGAGATATTTCTCACACTGTTTGGTTTCTGGATGAGGAAATAGAAAAGGGGAAAAACCTTTGTCCTAATACAATAATTAGTTATTAAGTATAAGGGAATATTAATTTCTCACACATAATTATAACTTCAACTGTTGTGAATTCAAATATATGTGACCACTTCATTATTCATACTAAATAGGGACTAGTTGTAAAAATAAAGTAATTTCAGGGGACAAGGAGAACAATTATAAGTGGGTAGATCAGGAAATATTTAGATGGCATGTATCACTTGGGCTAAACCCTCAAGAAAGCTAGGTATTCCCAAAAGCAGATATGAGGAGGCAAAACATTTGAGACATGGAGCACGACTCAGGCAAAGACTAATAGGGAATAGAATATCAAATCTGGAAAACAAGTAAATAGGTGATTTTTTTAAATCAAATTTAATTTTTTTGATTAATAAGCTCTCATTTTCTGTAGCTCCTCTCCCATACAAAAAGAAAAAAAAATAGCCTTGTAACACATTTGCATAGTGAAACAAAATGAATTTCCACCTTGTCCAGGTGCAAAAATATAAGCCTTGTGAAGGTCATTTTGGCTGGAATGAACAGTATTGATGGGGTGATGTGAAATCAGTTTGGAAAGGCAGCTGAGACACAACATATGATGGGCTTTAACTGTCAAGGAGAAGGTTTTGTATATAAATCACAGGGCTGGACCAAAACTATGAGTTCACTATGGCCACATTGGAATAACATATGTAAAGGAGTTTGTAAACTCGTGTGCCCTATAAATGTCAGCCATTATTTGAATGGAGGAGGGATGACCACTTGTCTGGAACACAGCCTATAGGATGCTTTATTTAGAGTTAAATTCCTCAAGGTTTTAGTATGCCTTAGCAAGCCATAGTAATGATGATGATGATGAAGATATATGCTATTTGAGGTTTTCTTTCATGTTATCTGAGAACAGTTGAAATTCTCATTGGGTGAGCCTGTCATGTTGGTTCAGCTCCTGATGCCTGAGTTTGAGAGCTGGCTCTGATCCACATTCCCCATCTGCTTCTTACATCCCTGTGGCTTTCTGAAGTCAGCATAGCCAGAACCCCACTTGGTCCTTGTAGTGAAAGGATTCCAGATTACCCAGATAGCTCATCATCTCCTGGAACCACCATAAAATGGAATGACTTGCTCTCTTCCCTAATGAGTAGGCAGGCCAAATGCGTTCTAGAGGCAGAGGCTAGGTAAGCAGGGTAAGCTAGTACTCTTAGCATAAAATGTAAATGAGACAGCATACAGAAAACACTTTCCAAATCTTTTCAATTCTAAATATCTCCAGAAGAGTCTTGTTCTGATTTTTCATTGTAACATGTAGTTGAGTTGGGACTTTTAAAAGCTTTGATGGTACAGAACAAACTCTGATAGGGAGAAACTTCAGGTATAATCCTGGTCACAGACTGTGCTTCCCCTCTGGGGAAAAAAAAAAAAAAAAGATCCATGTACAAAAAAAAATGTGAACCGCGATTTGCTGGGCCAGTAGATAAATAATACTTTGGCAATACAAAGTTATGAAACAAAGAAAAAATTAGTTTCAGGGCAAAATTAACCTAGTTTGTGTGTAATAGATCTCACTTCTACCACAACCATAGAAAAGGCTTATTACTGGAAGAACTGAACCACATAAATATTGAGATTGTCACACTAAAGGAACCTAGAAAATAGAAACATCACAACTAAATGGAAAGCCAGCTAAGAGGTCCTACTAGGAGAGGCAAATAAAAGATCTGGAAATGTTAATTTTATCACACATCAAAAGGCAACAGAAAACATCATTTTGTAGGATATTTATTCAACTCTCCTTTCAATAGTCATAAGACTAAAGGAAGAAACCACTACAAAGATTATGTTCAAACATCTGTTGCAGAGGTAGAGAGAAATTCTATAAAAAGCCTTTAAAATGCATTTTGATATATGTAAAGGTAGGCATTGGAAGGTTGCAGGAAAAAGAATCTTGGGAAATATGGTTCCATATTGAGTAATGAAGCCAAAGACTCATGGACTAATCAGAAGTCCATATATTATACCATATTGTATATCATGCTTTCTTTAAGAAGAGAGTTGTGGATCATTGTACATGGTGGGTACTAAACAACATAAAACAAATGAAATGGATTCTATTTTCATGGAGAGGAAACGACTGGTTACTGACAAGGGAGTCACTTCAAGAAAAACAACAACATGACCATTTGCATTTTGAGAGCAAGAAAGGGACTGGATCTTCAGTTTCAATGGCAGTGGGAAATCCCAGGTGAGAAGACTATCTCCACCAATGCAAGGTGATACATTCTCTACAACTTACAGTCTTAGACAATTGCCTAGAGCTCTGAGACATTAACTGACTTGCCTAGGGTTACACAACAGTTTGTCACAGGCAACTACCTCTTCCTGAATTCAAGTCAGGCTCTCTCTACACTCTGCCTTGCAGGCATGTGGGAGCAATGACCAAGAAAAAAAAAATTTAAAAATCAACAACAGTCTAAAGGAAAGGTTAAAGAACAGCAGACCATTAATGGAATTATAAAAGCTCTACAATACACACAAGAAAAAAACAAATGGATGAGGAATGTCTATTGCCCAAATTACATGTAGTTTTATGGGCAACAATTTGAATTAGGCCATCAGTAATGAGCTGGCACTGAATAGGAGAAACAGAGCAAACAGTATTTTCATTTAGGAAATTGTAGAATACTTGCAATGACATGCAACTGTTTACTGACACAAAAATTCATATTTTTAACCTCAACATTTTCCAAGTAATGGTAAATGGCTCTGAATTACAGAACAACACAATCTTAAGAGAAACCAAATCACAGGTGACTCAGAGTAGGCCTATTTTAAAACAATGTTGTGGGTAAAAACATATAAAAAGTATCAGCAAGGAACTAAGTAATTAGAAAAAGGTTAGACATGTATCAGAAGTGGCGGTATATATTAGAAGCCACTTATCAAAATGGTCTGAACTGGCACCCACAAAATTGTCAGAGCCTAAGTTTGTTTGGATGCATATTGGCTGGATGTTCTTTGGAAGCTATATAGGTAGTTTGGGACAATAATCACACAGGATCAATTGAAAAGGGTCAAAGGATATGAGCAGGCAGTTTTCAAACAAAGAAATCATGGACATCTATAGGCATATCAAAAAATGCTTTAAGTCATTATTGATCAGGAAAATGCAAATTAAAACAACTCTGAGGTACCACCTCACACCCATCAAAGTTGCTCTGGGAGCAAAACAATTCCTAGATCCAACTCTGCTTGAAAAGGTAATCACCCTAAAAGCCACCAAACTTGCTCCTATCTCAGATCAAAATGAATTGCTCAAGAGAAATGACGATATTGACCTTATGAACTGGACAACCAGTCACCAAAGTTCAGATCTACCTAAAACCAAGAATTTAGGAAGTAGAGTCCAGCAGAATATTTCAGGTGTGATTGGAGGAATAAAACCTTTTATCATGATCTTTAGGGCAGGGATGCCAGGGTTTCTAAGATGATGCAGGTTTGAGGTATTATTAGACTTCATTTCTTCTAGTTTAAGGTATGTTAAGAGGATGGGGGAAGGGAATAAGCATTTATAAAGGGACTACTGTATGCCAGCCTGTGCTAAGTACTTTATAAATATTATCTCACTTAATTCTAACAACAACCCTATGATGTAGGTGCTGTTATAAATCTTCATTTTATAGTTAAGGAAAGCGGGATGGATAGAGGTTAAATGTCTTGTCTAGGGTCACACAGTTAATGAGTGTCTGAGGGTGGCTTTGAACTCAGGCCTTCACTGACTCCAGGCCCAGAACTCTATCCACTGTGACACCTAGTATTCTTAGCATCATTACTTTAGAGCGTAGAGGAACAATGAGGTCATTTAGTCCAACTAATTTTTATGAGGCAGTTAGGTGTCACATCAGTTAGTGTGGCAGATTTGAAGTCAGGAAGACTCATTTTCCTAAGTTCAAATCTGTCCTCAGACAGATTACTGAATGTGTGACCGTGGGCAAGTCACTTAACTCTGCCTCAGTTTCCTCATCTTTAAAATGAGCTGCAGAAAAAACTGGAAAACCATTCTAGTATCTTTGCGAAGAAAACCTCAAATTGGTCATGAAGTCAGATGTGACTGAAAAATGACTGGATAACAATGCATTTTATAGGTAAAGAAATGAATCCCAAGAAAGGGAAGTTAGATTTGCTTCATCAGAACCATCCACTAGCCATGTTGCCCTGTTGCTGTTTATGATACTGTTACTGTGATTGCTGCTGGTTGAAGCACTTCCTGGTACAATATTGTTCTTTGTGGTGAGAGCCCAATAAATCAAGTCAGACTCAGCCCCCCTGGCCATGATTACTGCTTCCTGTTCTCCCCACTTCAGCATCTACTCTTTCTGCCTCACTCTGGGAGCAGTAATCAAAACAACAGTTACTATTGCTTCTGGAAAGGATCTGCTGATCTTCTGCCCTACTGTTCCATTTATCATCTCTGTAACTCCTAAACTGAAATACTTCCCTGGGTACCATTCCCCTATAGGTGTTTTCACTCTTTCTTGGATTATAATTTCCTTGAAGTCAGAAACTCTCTCTTTTTAAAAAAATCATAAAAGTATTTTAGTATTTTCTAGTTACATGTAGAGATGGTTTTCAACATTTGTTTTTATAAGATTTCTGGTTCCAAATTGTTCTCCCTCCCTCCCCCTCCCCAAGACAGCAAGCAATCTAATATAGGTTATATATGTATCATCACATTAAACATATTTCTGCATTAGTCATGCAGTGAAAGAAGAATGACAACAAAAGGGAAAAACCTCAAAAAAACAATTTTAAAAAGTAGAAACAGTATGGTTCAAGCTGCATCTAGATTCCACGGTTCTTTTCTCTGGATTTGGCGAGCATTTTCCATCATGAGTCCTTTGGCATTATCTTGGACCATTGTGTTGATAAAAAGAGTCAAGTCTATCACAGTTGATCAACACAGTGTTGATGATACTGTGCACAATGTTTCACTCAGCATCAGTTCATGTAAATGCTTCCAGGTTTCTCTGAATTCCACCTGCTCATCATTTCTTACAGCATAATAGTAATTCTATTACATGCATATACCACAATTTGCTCAGCCATTCCCCAATGGATGGGCATCCCCTCAATTTCCAATACCTTGCCAACACAAAAAGAGCAGTTATAAATATTTTTGTACATGTGGATCCTTTTCCCTTTTCTATGATCTCCCTAGGATAAAGACCTACTAGTGGTATTGCTGGGTCAAAGGGTATGCACAGTTTTATAGCCCTCTGAGAATAATTCCAAATTGCTCTCCAGAATGGTTGGATGAGTCCAATTTTTCCACAGCTTCTCCAACATTTATTATTTTCCTTTATTGTCATATTAGCCATTCTGATAGGTGTGAGATGGTACCTCAGAGTGGTTTTAATTTGCATTTCTCTACTCACTAGTGATTTAGAGCATTTTTTCATATGGCAATAGATAGCTTTGATTTCTTCATCTGAAATCTGCCTGTACATATCATTTCACCATTTCTCAAATGGGGAATAACTTGCATTCTTAAAAATTTGATTTAGATCCCTATATATTTTAGAAATGAGGCCTTTATCAGAAATACTGGCTGTAAAAATTGTTTCCTAACTTTCTGCCTCCCTTCTAATTTGGGCTGCTTTGCCTCTGTTTGTATAAAAACTTTTTTAATTTAATGTAATCAAAATCATGCATTTTGCATTTCATAGTATTCTCTATCTCTTATTTGGTCATAAACTGTTCTCCTTTCCATAAATCTGAGAGGCAAACTATTCCTTCCTCTCCTGATTTACCTATGGTATCACCTTTTATGTCTAAATCATGTACCCATTTAACCTTATTTTAGTATAAGGTGTAAGACATTGATCTATGCCTAGTTTCTGCCATACTATCTTCTAGTTTTCCCAGAAGTTTTTGTCAAATACTGAGTTTCTATCACAGAAGCTGGAGTCTTTGGGTTTATCAAACACTGCATTACTAATGTCATTTACTACTGTGTCTTCTGTGCCTGACCTATTCCATTGATCTACCACTCTATTTCTTATCCAGTACCAAATAGTTTTGATGACTGCTGCTTTATAGTAAAGCTTCAGATTTGGTATGGAAACTCTCTTTAATATTTGTTTACCTAGCACTTTGCTATCTGGTGCAGAGTTTAAAAAATATCTCTTCATTCATTCATTCATTCATTCATTCATTGTCCTGCTTGTCCAAGTAAGGTCTCATCCTACTTAACCTACAGGAAAGAACTAGTAGCAGTGGGCGGAAGTTATAGAGAAGTTGACTTAAAGAAAAACTTCCTAACAATTAGTTATCTAGAAGAGGAATGGGTGACCAGAGATGCAATGGGATTTTTTTTTTGTTCTTTTGTTGAGGTCTTCAAGTAAAAGCTGAATGACAAATGATTGATGATGTCACAAATATGATTATCAGATTAGTCTTTGAGGCACTTTCTGCCTCTGAGAATCTGTGAGTCTAATACCCTTTGAGAAAGAGGAGGAAGACAAGCTTTCCTTTGTGTCTTAGTCAATGGGCCCAGGAAAACAAAGGTCAGATCCTGCTAAGATCCTGCTAAGCCTGAGCAAAAAGAATGAAGGTAAATTGTGGAAAGAGAAGGAAGAGAGACCAGGAGCAATAAATGCCTCACTACATCACAGCGGCAGTTACTAGGGATGTTTTATATGAACCATGACCTTCTCCCTCAGGAACCATGGGAATACATTTCAGAACACAGGGCTTACAGTGACATCTAGATATTTATATATCCAAATATCTATAGATATATATGTGTGTATATAAATACATATGCATCTGCTTATTATTAAAGTATGATCTTGTAAGTTCCTTCACTTATATCCACCAACCAAGACACATACTCACCTACCCATGACCACACATGTACCTACCCACCCACACACCCCCACAACCCTCCACCCCCCACATACCCCAAAACAAAACAAAACAACCACATTTATCTGATGTTTCTGGATCTACTGGAAAATTCTTAGAAAGCTCTCTTCTCCACCTGTTATCTGTCGTTAGTGGGCCATAAGTCACTCAGATATACCACACTATTACAAAACCTCAGCAGAGTGGAAAAATCATTTGCTTGGCTGTCAATGTAGAAACTTTTATTTTCTTTGACAGTTTTATTCAGAAAATCTCAGCTTTATTTTAATTTGAATGTAATGATGGCTTTCAGGGAGTGATTTGCACAAGGAGATGGCTTTGCACAGTGACAGCTGTCAGAATGTCTGCTGTGGCAGGTTCATCCAAAGAACATTTAGTGGAAAAATGCTTTTCAAATACAGTACATCATTTTAGGTAAACTGGGGGAAAGTTACTCATTCAGAGCCTATAAAACGTGAGTATTTACCCCTAACAGGTTTCAAAAAGGGAAACAAAGAAGGTCCAGGTGTTTCCAGGCTGTTTTGCTTTTCAGAAGCTATGAATCTGCATGACAGAGATTTTAAAATTGGGAGTCTTGACAGGAGCATGGCTAAAAAGCTTCAATCATGGCAATGAAAAAAAATATTTGGAGTTGGATTGGAGTTAAGGTAGAGTGTATTGATGAGATCACCTTTTATCTCTCATCTCTTCATGAGCAACTGGGCTGATGCCAAACACAAAAGACTTTTAATGATATGAGGCCACTTTTTGGAAGTACATTAACACAATTAGCATCATATCCACCATTTCCCCAAAACTTTTAATCCATTCCCTTTTAGTGTGGCAGCATTAACTGTAACTTGCTTTACAATCTGTAATGAATCCTTGTCCTTTGGAAGTGTTTAAAACACATGAACCAAAGTTGCTTTCTTTGACAATTAATTTTTTGACAATAGTTTGAAAAAGAATTTCAGTTATTCCTAAAGCATTGTTAACCACAGTACAGTTTTTATAACATGAGAGGCAATGTGGAACAATGGAAAGGATGATGAACTTGGAATCAAAGGACCTGGGTTCAAATCCTGCCCACTACTTACTACTTGTTGAACCTTGGACAAGTTACTTCACATTTTAGGGATTCAGCTTTCTCATCTGGAAAATGAAGGCACTGGAATCACTTACTTGTTTTTGAGGCTCCTTCAAGTTCTAAATCTCTGATGCCATGAAGCTATTATCAAAGAAACATAAACATTCTTTCTAGTCACTTATACTAGTATTGTGTTCATTGCCATTTTAATGGGAAGGGAAATGGTTGGGAAGAAACATTTATTAAGGACCTACTGTGTATCAGGCTTTGTGCTAAGCACTTTAAAAACATCTTATTTAATAGGAGAATAACTGTCTGAGAAACAAGTGACATGTTCATAGTCTCCATTAGAATATATTCATACCAAGGATGACCTTGAAAAATTCTTTTCCACATAACCATCAAATATATAGCCATTTAAAAGATTTTAGAATGCTATGGGGCCTGTAAGGGCATCTGACCGGAAGTGAGCCTAGGAACAATCGATGATCATGCTGTCTGGCCTGGAGTTATTCAATCCAATCTATATCTCACCTCATGCAGCAAGGATGGGAAACTCATCTTTGTAATTTTTTTTTAAAGAGATGATCACCATGGAGAAATGGCTTTGGCTGGGGTGGAGGGGCAGTGTGGAGGAAGATCCTCACAGATGAAAGTTTGCACATTCCAATACAGAACTACCTAAAATAGTTCCTTTTGAAACAATGCAATTTGTTTTCAGAATCCTAGTGAATCAATTGGATTGTTTGAAGTGTTATGTTCTGTGCTTTGAAGTAGTTGTGTATTTCTAAGGGAAGGAGCGAGGCAACTAGGTGGATCAATGGATAGAACACTTGGCCCAGAGTCAGGAAGACCTGAGCTCAAATGCCGCCTTAGACATTTGACAAGTCATTTATTTTTTGTTTGCCTAATTTGCTGGAGAAGGAAAGGGCAAACCATTCCCATATTTTTGCCAAGAAAATCCCATACTTAGTCACAAAGAGTTAGACATGATTGAACAATAACAAGGGAAGGAGATGTTATCTTTCTCCTTTCTGTCTAAAGCTTTCTTTATTCATAATTTTCTTTTCCTTCCTTCTTCCCATCCTTCTTTCCTTCCTTCCCTCCATCTTTCTACCTCTCTTTGTCTTCCTTTTTTTCCTTTCTTCTTTTCTTCCTTCCTTCCTTCCTTCCTTCCTTCCTTCCTTCCTTCCTTCCTTCCTTCCTTCCTTCCTTCCTTCCTTCCTTCCTTCCTTCCTTCTTTCCTCCCTCCTTCCTTTCTACTCTCCCTGCCCCTTTCTCATTTCTTTTCTTCCATCCAATCTTCCTCCCTTTCTTCCCCCTTCACTTTTTTTTCTCTCTCTCTCTTTCATTCTTTCTTTAGTTGTATTTTTATGGATGAGACAACACCAGGTAGGAAAAACAAAATTCATGCTAGGGGATAGTACCTCCTCTTTTATTTCTACAAATATTTCATAGCATCATGGATTTAGAGCTAAAAGAGACCTTGGCGATCATTCCTATCCATCTGTCTAATCTCTCTATCTCACTATATCTATCAATCATCTATGAATATTTGATATACATTATACATAAATTATATAAATGTTATGTGCACATATATTTAAAGTATTTATTTGAGAACAAAAGAAAGTATTAACAACTGTGGTAAACCAATCACAGAGTATTGATCACCTATCTCTTATAAACCAGGCATTGTGCTCAGAAGTCCTGAGATAGGCCTTAAACAAAACTTGGAATGTCACAAAGCAGGAGCAAGGTAGGAGTGTATCCAAGGAAAGGGAGAATGTCTTCAAAACCACACAAAAGTAGGAATGGGATGCTAACTTGGGGAACAGATAGTCAATCAGTTAGTGTAACTGAAAATTGGGTGAAGGCAAATAATATGAGGTATATCTGGAAAGGTCAGTGAGAGCCAGATCAGGGAAGGCTTTTTAATGCAAATTCCTGTTTTCTCCCAGAGACAATAGAAAGCAACTGAATGTATTTAAGCAGAAGTGTGACATAGTCTGACTCATGTTTCCATTGTATTTGGGAATAAATAAATAGTGACATTTATTTGTTAATACATTAGTGTTAAAGACCTACATGAACCGAAGCCAACTGAAATATACTGTATACGAAATAACAGCAGTAGTGTAAGATGATCTGCTGTGAATGACTTGGTTATTTTCAGCAATGCAATGATCCAAGATAACTCTGAAAGACTTAATGAAAATTGCAATCCATATACAGATAAAGAAGTAATGGTATCTGAAAACAGATTGAATCATAATTTTTTTTGATAGTTCTTTAATCTGAAGTTTTGTTTTTGTCTGATTTCTTTCACAACTTGGCTAAAGTGGAGATGTTTTGCATGACTACTCATGTTTAAGTTATATTGAAATGCTTGAATTCTTGGAGGGGGGTAGGCAGGGAGAAAGAGAAGTTGGAACACAAAGTTTTAAAACATTGATGTCAAAATTTGTTTTTATATGTAATTTGGAAAAATAAAATTCTACATAAATAAACATAAACAAAACTAAACAAATACATTAATGTTTAGTGATATTTATTAATAAATAATGCTTAATAATGACATCTGTTTGGAAGGTGCATCAGAAAGGCAAGAAATAGGAAAAATGGAAACAAATTAGTGTTTTTCTTTAATCCTTGATTCTGCAAATAGCAAGGATGCTTTTATATATTTGACATTTCTTTTAACACAGAGCTACAAATGACCTAACAATGAGCTGACAAACCTTGTCTGTTTAAGCCAGGCAGCCTAGTAAATAAACACCTTCTTACGAATTTTCAAGGAAGACTTTCTAGATAGCTATGCCTTTTATCCTCCATCTAAGTGAAATCCTGTAGTCTATTACTAACTGGCATGCCAGAGCTGAAACAAAGAGATGCAAATTTAGCAGATGTTAAAAAGAGCCATATTCCCAGAGTAGTTTAGGGTGGGAAAGGGAAAGAAAAATATACTTAATAGGAAGTTCAACTCAGGGGCCAGATGCCTGGGTGTGTATTTTGTTAATTAGCAAAAGCTGAAGGTCACTTAGCAAACATATAGAACTGGGGGAGTGTGTGGGTTGGGAGGGGGCAGCTAGTCAGCTATTCTAGCAGTAGAATGCTGAGTAGGATGAGATATTCTGCTATAATCCAGGATTTGGACAATTTTTCCCTTGCTTATTCTTAGTCTTTTAGCTGCTGTTTGGTTCTGGGCTGGGGGGGTGGGGGTAGAGCCCTTTATCATCAAAACTCAGAATCACTTCTGTGTCAAGGAGAGTGGGACATGAAAATCCAGTTGGTAAATAGTATATGCAGGTGTTATTCAGGCAAGGGTCAGTAAAGCGGCCTCATTATCTCTTACCTATATATCTCTAGACCTAGGCATAAGGGTGTACCCAGATTCAAAGAAGGTATTTTTCCAGGGTGCAGAAGTATGAGCCATCCCTTGCCAGCTACTTAAGCCACTGTGATTGCCCTGAATAATTTCAGTTTATGAGAGGAGAGGGGGATTGGATGGTGGAGAAATATAACATTCATGTGAGGCAGCCCTCTGCCTCAGTAGCTGCCCCCATACTTCATCTGCCATTCTTTCTAGGCTGGCCAAGGGGGAGGGATGTATGAGAGAACAGAGAAAGCCAAGAATGAGTTGTCCTAGATATCTTCAGTCTTCAGATGGAAAATGAGAGGGTGGTGGTGCTTGTTTTTTCTGTCTAGATCACATCCCAATGTTCATCCATCCCAGAGAGACCAAAAGCAGTACTGTGAGCAGCTATGGAAAGAATTGGATTTAAGCATAACCAAAGGACAAAGATGGTACCCAGGTTCATAAAAAATACAATCACTAATCTAGGGTTGGAAAATAGCTCCCAAAGCCCATCTAATCCAACCCCATACTTTTACAAATGAGGAAATTGAGGCATGGGGTAAAGACAGGTCAGGGCAGAGCCAGCATTTGAATCTATGACTTCGGACTCTCAATGAAGCATTCTTTCCACTGGGCCACACTACATTTAGGCATGACTTGAGGTCCCATTCAAGGGGTACTGAAAGAAACCCTGATGATATGCATGATTTTAAGGCACTTTAGTTTGGTTGTTTGATGTCAGTGATTTTGCTTTGCTGAATTTGTTTTCAATTAAAGTTGGGGGAAGAAAATCTGTTTCAGAATTCACAAGGGCTAAAAGGGCCTGCTTGGTTGTTTGCTGCCAAGACGGGTGATGTTTCAAACCACAAAAAAAAGAGCATTTCCTGGATCCTCTCAGATGACCTGGCATTTGTTTATTTAGTTTATTTTTTTTTTCATATGGACAGCTTTAAATCAACTCCATGATGTAATGCCTGGTGTTTAGGATTTGGAAAATCTCTACATGAAAGCATGGCCATCTGGCAACAGAAGAATTTGGGGTCAATTCTTCACTTTTGATCCAGAAACATGTGTGGACCCACAATTCTCACACCCCAGATCAAGGAATATGGTGCTTTGGAGGGTGGAGAAGGGGCAAGTGTCATGAGCTGAACTGTCATTCCTCACTGCCTTAGCCTTCTGCCTCAAGAGTGGCTTCTTGATTTCATATCACATAGGCCTCTGCGTCTCAACCCCTAATCTATATTTCTGTCCCATGGTTCTAGACTCTTTACCACCTCTTGGACTGGGTACTTGCTATCTCTAAACTACTGGTTTTGACCTCAATGTAACATTGGGTGGATGTAATTTTGAATCCTACCTCCTTTCTATAGGTATAGAATCTCACTTCCAGCTGGGTTAATTGTTCCTAATCTTTAGTTCAGTAGCCCCTATTCCTTAAAGATGTGGGAATACAACATAGGGCAACCATCAATAATTCTTGCCTGTCAGAAATATGTTTAATGTGATTGTACATATATAACCTATATCAGATTGCTTGCTGTCTTGGGGAAAGGGAGGAAGGGGAGGGAGGGAGAAAATTTGGAACTAGAAATCTTATAAAAACAGGTGTTGAAAACTATTTCTACATGTAACTGGAAAATGATACAATAATTTTATGATTTAAAAAAAATAATCCTTGCATGTCATGCTTTCTTCTTTGGTTCATCCTTCACCTGGCTAAGGAAAAGAATCACCAGGGACACGTCAGAGGGATATTCCTCTTTGGTGGGAACCTATCTTTGTATGAAAGAGGTTAAGAAGAAATGACCTTTCTATTCTGCCTTTGAGGACCACCCCTTGCTGCCCTGAGGGAACTAATCTACTGGCTGATCACACTCTGTGGATATGATGAAATTTTTCAAATCTTCTATTATCTGTGTAACCTTGGGTAAGTGAAGTCACCTTTTTGGTCATCAGTTGACTCCTCAGTTAAAAGAGGGGGTTGAAAAGGAGGCTTTTCCTGATTTTCCTAGTTGTTAGTTTTTCCCCATTTCCCAAATACTATGTATTTACATATAACTTCATAAGACCCTAGATTTATAAAAATAATTACCATATAAAGGCCAAATCTCAGGTTCAAGTAATCTACTATATAAATATAGGATAGGGGATAGAAGTCTAGATATCATGTTTGAATGGGGGAAAATAATTTAATGATGTTAGTGTACCACAAGCTTAATATGATTAAACCATGTGATGATTTAGACAAAGCAAAAAAGGTAATGACAGGACTGAGGTGTCAATTCAAAGATTGATGATAGTCCTCAAGTCACATCAACAAGTCTCAATAAAGTGACTACTATGTGTCTTTGTGTTAAAATCTGGGGAATATAAGGAAAGAAGTGGGGGGGGGACAGTCCTTACCCTCAAGGAGCTTGCAGTCTAATTGTAGAGACTATATATAAACAACTATGTAAAAACACAATACAGACAGGATAAATTGGAGATGATGTTAGAGCCTAGAATGCTTGCCTCCTTCATGTAGCTATAGCCTAGGCAACCAGTGTTGAGCTGTAGGAACATGGAGAGCATATCAGGAACATGATGGAATGGCTGCCCAAGAAGACTAGAACTCCTTCCCCCCTCCATTTCACATAGTCCTGCTGCCCTTTGCCCTGATCAGCCCCAGTTTGGGCTATAATGTTTTATCCTAGTCACCATCTTTTAGGAAACTTATTGAAAAAGTGAAGTCCATACAGAGAGGGATAGTGATCGCAACAATATGGATTATATTAAGGATTTGTAAATATGAAACTCCAGAAGAAAAACTTGAGGAAGGACATAAGAATTGTTTTCAAGTATTGGAAGGCCAGTCACATGGAAGATAAGTTAGATGTGTTCTGTTTGGCCCCAGCAGACAGGAAATAGAAGCAGTGAATGGAAGTTGCAGCTGGGCAGATTTCTAAGAGAAAGCTTCCTAACAATTAAAGCTATTGCAAAGTTAAAGGTTGAATGAAGTTCCTTGGGAGGTAGTGTTTCCCGTTTTTCAAAGTTTTCAAATAGAAGCTGGATGATCACTGCTCAGGAATCCTAGGGCATTGTTTGAGTAAGTGATGGAGTGGATGACAACTTGAGATGTTTTAGAAAACTTCTGATTCTGATATTCTATAACCAGCCATGCATGGCTTCTGAGTATGGCCACACTGTTATCCGGGAGGTAGGGAAGTGGGGAGGAGTTCACTGTTGGACTGCCTCGGAACAAATACCAAGCTGGTGAAAGGTCAATCAAATTCAGCTGATAGTGGAACTGTTCTACAAATATCTCATACCTCCTAAATTGCCCAAAGATTGATGCTGTATGGACAAAAGATTGTTCCTTCCCTCCCCATCCCCATCCCTAGCCAGTCCTTTAGCAATGGTGGAGGGGCAGGGGTGGGTAATCAGATCCACCCAATTCTCAATGTCAAGAGGATGTGGTTCACGACCACTACCTGGTTGACTGGGAGACATAGAGCATATACATTTCCTGGTCAGAATGAAAGCTATAAAATGTCTTTGATGATATATTTAAGAGATAATACATGATGAGGGTAATTTTAACCCAAAGCAATGATTTTATAATAGTGGAAATTCAGGTACTAGTTAGTCACCTTCCCAGAGACCATAAAATTACATTATGAGAATCATCTTTTTTTTCTTTTGTAGTCACATATGCACCATTCTACTTTGAGCCCTCATTATCTTTCACCCAGGTTATTGTTATTAACCACTTAATAATTCTCTTTGCTTCATCTACTACTGTTCTGATCCATTCTTCAGACCATTGCCAAAGTGGCTTTCCTAAGAACAGATGTGGCTATATTTCAATGGGTTCCTTTTCCCTCTAGGTTCTTTTAGATTCTCCTCTGTTTCAACCTGGCTCCAAATGACCTGTCCAACCATACTACACATTATTGCACTATTGGGGTTTTTTTGTTTTGTTTTTTTTACACTTGACACTCCAAACCCAACCCAAAGAAGAAGCTATTATAAGCCAGGAACTGTGCTGAGAGATGAAGGTATAGAGACAAAGAATGGTAAAATCTCTAAGCTCAAGAAGCTTACATTCTAATGAAAAGGCCTTTTAACTAGCTCTCTCTGAAACTTGGAATTATCTCCCTCCTCACTTTTTGCCTCACAGAATTTCTTCTTATGTTCTTTTCTTTTGTTTTGTAGGACAATGAGGGTTAAGTGATTTGCCCAGGGTCACACAGTTAGTGTCAAGTGTCTGAGGCTGGATTTGAACTCAAGTCCTCCTTTATCCAGGGCTGGTGCTTTATCCACTGTGCCACGCAACTGCCCCACTACTTACCTTCAAAGCTCAGCTTGATCAGGCCTTTCCTCATCCCCTCTAATTTGCTAGCTTTCCCTCCCAAATAGTATATTGGCTTGTATTTATTTTGAATGTAAATAGTTATTTATAAGTGCCTCCTCTGATAGAAATGTAAAGTCCTTGAGGTCAAGGACATTTTGTTTTTGTAGTCCCAGTACACATCATGGTACTTGGCAGATAATAGGTTCATAATGAGTATTTTTGATTGTCTACTCTGCCTCTGTTCACTATCAAAGTTAGAATAAAAATTTAAATCTGACAGTGAAAATTTGCTTATTCTGGGAGTGGGGAATAACAATTGAAATTTACATCTGTGGAATCTCTAAATGAAATGAAGCATGTGGGCATCCCAGCAGACTGCATGGTGGGAGCAAAGAAGAAAGCCAGGACCACATTTCCCCACCATCATTTTTTTTTTCCAGTGGATAAGATAGCAATTATGATTGTTTATTTCACCTCTTCCTTTTCAAAGCTTACCGTTTAATGTTGAAAGGTCAGGAAGTTCTGGCTGCTGCACATCCACAACACAGAAGGAGCTCCTTCCTTAAAAGCAGGCTCACATAATGTACTTGGGAGAACAATGCCACAACACCAACACTGCCCACTTAAATGTAGAAGGGCCCCCTTGTTACAGGAAGTGTGGGGAAACACAAGTGTTAGCTGACTCCAAGTTCCAGTAAATCTTCTTCTTAGTGTGGTTAAGAGAAGTACTTAAAGAACCTAAAATAATCCATAACCATTAATTCTTCACTCGCTACTGTGACAAGGCTGCCTTTGGAGGCGGGAAAAGGATGCTTGCCAATTATCCAAAGGGTTCTTCAGGTCAGTGTTTGCAGGTTTCATAAGATTTATGTTTATTCCATAACTGCGTGTTCCAAGATCAACTCAGCAAGTTATTTTTCAAAACATCAGGAACTGAAATTCATTAGAAGTGATATTTGTGTACCATCAATGCGTATAACTTTTAAAGTCTACACTGTAATAAAGAGCTAATCATTGCTACTTGAATTCGGGTGGCCTAGTATATATCACAATAGCATAAATCATAAGCACTGTTTTGCTATTAATATGAATGTGAGATGTAATTTCAAAAGAGACAAATTACATGCTTTCTTCAGTATTTACATATCTCGTGTCATGAATTTATTTCCTGTTCACGGTAATAACATTAATTATAATAAATTTATTTTATATTCACGGATATGTCATGTATTTATAGAATTTATCATTTATTATACATGAATAAAAGACCACTAGATTTCCCTCCATGGACTCCTGAAGTAGTTACTACTCAGAAATGACTGCTCAGAAAATCAACAAACCATGAACCAAGAAAAATCTAGGAGCTACTTGATGTTAATATTGTCACAGCTAGTGTTATTTATATATATAAAAAATTCAGACCCTGGCCTTGGGAGGCAGAGACTTGGCCTGTGATTTCATCCTGGTAGAGAGCTTCAGGTATAGAAATCCCCTCTACCAATAGCTTTATCTAGGCTCTAAGTTGGAGGGTTGCCTGACTGTGAGATTGGGAGGTTAATGGACTTGTCTAGGTTCCCACAGATGCTGTATTTATTTCTCTTTTTTTTTGTCCTTTTTTTAGTGAGGCAATTGGGGTTAAGTGACTTGCCCAGAGTCACACAGCTAGTAAGTGTTAAGTGTCTGAGGCCGGATTTGAACTCAGATACTCCTGACTCCAGGGCTGGGGCTCTAGCCACTGCATCACCTAGCTGCCCCAGATGCTGTATTTCTCAGGCAAGATGAGTCCAGCTCTTCATGTCAAGGCTGGATCACTTATTTGTTTACTTTATGTAATACAACTCTTATTATAAGCACATGATATAATTCTAAGATGACATTCCTATGGTTATATAGCAAAGGTTTTTGCTAGAAGTCCCAGAGCCAGTTGGGCTCTTATAGGACTGGTGTATAAAGCATAGTGATGTTGATACTTTTTTTTTATAGAAGGAAAATACAGCCAAGACTTTTCATAAATGCAGAATAGACATATAGAAGGCAGCATAATATAGTAACTAGAGATCCAGCCACAGAATCAGGAAGATCTTAGTTCAAGTTCTGCCTCTGACATTGACTGGCAGTACCAACCTAGAGAAGTTATTTAATTTCTTAGGCAATCCTTGATTTGAGTTTGTGGAAGGAATTTCTTCCCTTGGAGTTCTCAATACCAATGAAGTCATAGGTTTGGCCTCCGCCCATGAATCCCCATGGGGGGAAAACATTTTTATTGTTTCTCATTTCAGTAAATACTTATTAAGTACTTACTGTCCTACTATGTGTATATAATTTTTGTACCTTTTCATTTGTGTACATTTTTTTTTTATCTCCAGCCCAGGAAAACATTGACTTTTTGTAGAGAGGGGTGGGTTTGTCTTTGTCTTTGTATCCTCAATACCTGGCATGGTGTCTGTAATATTTCTTATTGAATCATGCTGCTCATTGTCCATCAATAATGAACTCAGGGAAGAAACAAATATCATTTCACCATTAATTTGTTGCTGCTGCTACTGTTCTTGTTGTTGCTGTTGTTGTTCAGAACTCTTCATGACTCCATGGACAGTTGGTCCATAGGAGTTTTCCTGGCAAAGATACAGGATTATTCTGCCATTTCCTTCTCCAGTTTTATACAGGCAGGGCTTAAGCAACTTGCCAAGGGTCACACAACTATTAAGTGTGGGAGGTCAGATTTGAACTCTAGTCTTTCTGACTAAAGGTTCAGTGCTCTATCCATTGTGTCACCTAGCTGCCCCAACCATTAATTCTAGTGAGGGACTAATCAATCAATAAGTACTTATTAAGTACCTCCTATATGAAACACGCTGTGCTAAGCATTGGGAAGACAAATACAAAAGTGAGGTAAACTCTGTTCTTGTACATGTTGCATTCTACTAACAAACAGACATTTTTATAGGAGTGGTGATCCATAGAGTCTTTTGCTCCAATGCCATGGTATGTATCTTTGAGGACCCCAACCTATGCTTTGCTCAAATGTTGTAAAATACTCTTTAAAACAGTACTGTCAAGCACAAACAGAAACAGGACAATTAAACCATATGAAAGAATACTCATGGCTGAATATTGAATCAGAAAACCACATATTAACATTGTCTATGTTCAATTGTATTTTTATTTATTTGTTAAATATTTCCCAATTACATTTTAATCTGGTTCATTCCACTTGGGAGTGTTACAGCCCATGTTTAACACCTCTGCTTTAAAATGTGTGTCCACCATTGCTAAAGGACTGGCTAGGGATGGGGATGGGCAGTAAATGAGCCTAACACTCATCAAAATTAACTCAAAGACCTCAATCTCATTAGAATTGGTTCAAGGAAGGAATAATGTACACACTCAATTGGGTGGAGTAATCTCTATAACCCTGCAGGAAAATAGGAGGGGAACGGATAAAGAGAGAAGGGCAAAAGAAGGAAGGGCAGAGTGGGGGAGGGGACAGACAGAAACAAATCCCTTTTGAAGAGTGATAGGATAATAGAATAAATATCATGGGGCTGGGAATAGGTTGGAAGGGAAACAGTTAACAATAGTAATCATGAAAAAGAGAAAAAGGGAAAAAATTGTACAAAAATATTTATAGCAACTCTTGGTGGAGGCTAAGAATTGAGAATCAAGGGAATGTTCATCAATTGAGGAATGATGGAAAAAGCTGTGTTATATGATTGTAGTGGAATGACTTGCACTACAGAAAATGACAAACAGGATGATCCCCGAAAAACCTGGAAAGACTAATGAACATCAATGTATAGTGAAGTGAGCAGAGCTGAGAGGTCATTGTGCACAGTGACAGCAGTATTGTTCAGTGAGTAATTGTGAATGACTTAATTACTCTCAGCAGTGCAATGATCCAAGACAATCCCAAGGAACTAATGAGGAAGCTTACTATGCACCCTTATAGAAAGAACTGATAAAAAGAACACTTGTGGATTGTACATATACAACCTGATTGCGATTTTGTGGAGGGTGGAGGAAAGGGAGGGAAGGAGGGAGAAAAATTTAGAACTCTAAATCTTATGAAAATGAATGTTGAAAACTACCCTTACATGTAACTGGAAAATAAAATAAATGTTTGTTGAAAAAAAAAAGAAATTAATACAAATGTAAACAGATACTGAGCAAGGAAAAAAAAAATGAAGGACAAATCTTATCTTTTATACTTGAACATATGCATATGAAGGAAGGTCTAACTAGACCTTCAAAGGAAGATAAAACACTAGGTCAGTGGTTTAAGACCCATACCACTGATAAAGTTTCTTCTAATTCTGCGACTTGGGACAAGGAACAGGAAAGATACTTTCAAAAAACTGTTTAAGACAAATTCACTAGAACAAGGGGTGGGAGGTTTGTGGGCATATAGAGGTGCTAGAAACCTCACGCGTTGAGGCATGAGACTCCATAGTGCAGGGGGGTATACAAGAAAGAAATCCTAAAACTCTAGATATATGAAAAGAGATCTTAGAACAACAAATGTTCACTTTAGGAAGGCCACCATCAGGGAGGAGAGAAGAAGCAAACTATCTACCACTTTCCTATTCCTTTTTTTTTTAAGGGCAAATGAGGATTAAGTGACTTGTTCAGGGTCACACAGCTAGTAAGTGTCAAGTGTCTGAGGACAGATTTGAACTCAGGTCCTTCTAAATCCAGGGCCGATGCCTTATCCACTGTGCCACCTAGTTGCCCCTCAAGTACTTATTTTTGATAATTATTTGGCACCTAGAGGCAAAGGTCCACTGGCTACACCCAAGTTACTATTGACATCACAGTGCAGAGTTGCCTGGGAAAAAGATGTGAAGAGGTGGGTAAGTGCAGTTGCCACTAAGTGGTTTGTTTTAGGTGTCTGGGTATCAATAATAATTTAGACAATCCCTTAGGAATCCTGAGGGTGTGTATCACTAAATGTGTCAAAGATTATTCAAGTCATAAAACATGTATTTTCTTTTGTTTTTAAAGGCAGTGTCTTTTAAAAATCCAAACAAGAATATGTTCATTGTCTCATTTCACAGTGGAGTAAACTAAAACCCAAAGAGGTCATGATTTTCTCATATTCACACATATACCTATATATATATATACCTATATATATATGTACAAATACACACACACACACACACACACACACACACACCACCTCCCTAGAGAAAAGCAGCTATGCAAGAATAGAGAAATCAAAGGTAAACAAAGAATGCCTCATCGCATTTCAATTATAATGATAGCATCTTCATGCTTAAAGATTCCTTGAAACACAAAATTTGGAGGAGAAAGAGAACTTAGAGGTTATCTATCTAACAAAAGGCATTCATAAAAAAGGCATTCATTATAGACATGAAGAAACTGAGGCCGAAGGAGAGGATATGACTTGACCAAGGTCATATAGGGAATATTTGAAAGGTGGGATTCAAACCGAGTTTTGCCAACTCCATCCGCATAGCTGTTTACTTACCACACACAATGAGAAGGAGAACTAACCATCTTAAGCCACTCAGAACGAGATTGAAAAGAAATAGTTGAAACTAATTTGAACCCCTTAGAATTAGATCCAACAAAAACTAGTCTGAACTGGTTGAAATCTGAATTGAGGCGAACTACTTCAGACCTATGGAGACTAGTTCCATAAGTTTTTGTGGCTGGTTTGATAAGCAAACATGAATCTTTCAATGAGCCTCTACTCTAATGAGCACTCAGACATGGGCTAAGAACACCATGTATCTATGTCTCTTATTACAGCAAATTGTTATGCTCAGAGCCTTAAGGGGGTTTGAAAGGGAATCTGTATAGAATGGTGAGGACCCCAGATTCTCCTGTTTGTAGATGGCATCATGTTGATTTCATGAAGTGCCAGAATATACCAGATACCCCTGGAGGTGATTTACAATTTCTCAAAATCTTTGGTCTGATCACCCATGCAAGAAAAACCAAATGGATGACCAAAGTCTATTGAACAGATTATGATATGTATTTGGATGGGCAACCTATGCAGTTAGCTTTCTCTCTCTCTCTCTCTCTCTCTCTCTCTCTCTCTCTCTCTCTCTCTCTCTCTCTCTCTCTTTTTCTGACAGACCCTGCAGATAGATGAAACAGAATGAGAGCAGATTGTTTTGCCTTAAGGAAATGACAAATCTTCTTTAATGACTCCAAACTTCTCCCAGAAACAGAGGTCCATATTTTTACTACCAATATCTTGCTGGTGTTATATGAATACAAAACACGGAATATAATAGTTTCTGAAGAATTAAAATGAGAGTCATTCAAAAGGCAATAGAAAGATCCATGGCAGACGTGAGAGTGGGCTGCAACAATAAACTCTGAAGAACTAGAGTAAAAAGGGTAAGAAGCAAAGAAATATATGATTTGGCTGTGTGTGTGTGTGTGTGTGTGTGTGTGTGTGTGCACGCGCGCATGTGTATACACACTGGATGGAAAGTAAGCCACCTACATACTGTGGTTCTAGAAGGTGAGAGGCATGACTCCTGACAGCCAATAGCACTCCCTTGTTCACCATTATTCCAACACTATATCTGTATTCCTTTAATTGTTGGAAGTTTTCCATTTAATATTCTGCTTTGAAATTAGAAACTCCATTGGGAAGACTCATTTATTCTGGAATCAGCTAACATCTTATTAACACAAAACTGAGGACAGGGCTAGGGTGGTAGGAAAATAATATGGGCAGGTATGAAAAAAAGAATAGGTAGAGATAGTTATCAGAGGATACTGGATCTGGAGGTTAAAGGGATCTCAGGGGCTCTCTAGTCCCAAACCCTTCATATTTGACAGGTGAAAAAATAAAGCTGGGGAGATTAAATGATGTGCCTTACATTCACATCCTAAGTAGAGTGTCAGAAGCATGTCATATGACTCCAGGGGTACAGAGGTTATGAGAGAGTGTCCAACATCAATTTCATATGTCTACAGTTAGACCAAAGATAAGAATTTTTTATTAAGGAAAACATAAAGTATTGTTTCCTCTTGAGGAATAATATCCAGGACTTCACTCTTTTAGTGTATCTGCTGTTTGAGAGGTGATGGGCCTACCTCCAGCTGTTCTGATTACAACCGTTCCATGCCTTCTCATCCTCTGCAACTAATGTTCTTCTGGAAATCCACCCCAGGCTATCCACTCAACATGCTGGGTAATTTCTTCCATTCCCCCTTGAGGAAGAATATGAATGGAGAACATGAAATAGTCCATTGGTTATCCCTCATTCTTACTACATGACTGAGGAAGCATCTGGGCGGCATGAGGGATAAAGCACTGGGCCTGGAATCAGGAAGACTTGAGTTACAATCCATCTTCAGACATAATAATAGCTTTATGACCCTAGGCAAGTCACTTCGCCTCTATCTACCTCAGTTTCCTCAATTATAAATAAGTATAATACTAGCATCTGCCTTCCAGGATTGTTGCAGGGAGTCGAATACAATAATATGTAAATTGCTTAGCATAGTGCTTAGTGCATAGCTGGCACTTAATAAAGACTTATTTACTTCCTTCAAACCTTCCTTTCTAAAGCCTTTTTTTCTGATGGATAATGTCCTATATATATCATATCTCCTGCATAATTCTTCACAGAAAATGTATAGAAAACTCATGAAATCCAGTTTTCCTCAAATGATTTCAGTTCTATCACTTGTCCTTACTCTTCTTCTTACTAGGTTGGGATTTTCAGATTGACTTATGGAAGCTCCTGCCACCTGAGGCCAAGGCACATCAAATATTGGGTAAAGAAAATGACATCATAGAATTTCATAGCTGGAAGAGAATTTAGAGGTCATTTGGTCCAACCTCTTTATGTATGAATAATATTTTCTTTTCCCCCCAATTACATGTAGCAAAACAATTTTCATTTTCAAAATTTTTGAGTTCCAAATTATCTTCCTCCCTCCCTCTCCTGCCCTTTTATGAGATTTTAAGCAATTTGATGTAGGTTATACATGTGCAATTGTATAAAACATAATTCCATATTATTCATGTAGTGAAAAAAACAAAATTGCCATAAAAATAAAGTGAAAAACTGTATGCTGCAATTAGCATTCAGACTCTGGAGTTGGACAGTATTTTTCATCATGAGTACTTTGGAATTGTTTTGGATCATTATATTGCTGAGAATAGCTAAGTCATCCACAGTTGATCAGTACATAATATTACTGTTACTGCTTACAATATTGTCCTTCTGCTCTTTTCACTTTGCATCAGTTCATATAAGTCTCTCCAGGTTTTTCTGAAATTATCCTGTTTTTCATTTCTTATAGCACAATAATAATCCATCACAATCATATACCACAACTTGTCTAGCCATTACTCAATCAATGGACATTATCTCAATTTCCAATTTTTTGCCACTACAAAAAAAAAAAAAAAGCTGTTTAAAAATCTCTTTGCGATACAGACCTGGTATTGGTATTGCTGGATCAAAGGGTTTGCACAGTTTTGGAGCCCTTTGGGCATAGTTCCAGATTGCTCTCCAGGATGGTTGGATAAGTTCACCACTACACCAACAGAGCATTTGTGTCCTGACTTTCCCACTTCCAATCAACATTTATCATTTTCCTTTTCAGTCATATTATCCAATCTGATAGGTATGAGGTGGTACCTTAGAGTTGTTTTAATTTGTGTTTCTCTAATCAGTAGTGATTTAGAGCATTTTTATATGAGTTGTTGTTTAGTCATTTCAGTCATGCCTGACTCTTTGTGACCCCATTTGGAGTTTCTTGGCAAAGATACTAGAGTACATTGTTATTTCCTTCTCCAGATCACTTTATAGATAAGGAAATTGTGGCCCTTTGGAATTCTTAGAAGAAGGGGTTTTCTGGTTGATGAAAAATGTTCTTTATTAATTTCCCAGTGGAGAATCACAGGATGTGAATGCTGTCCTTCTAAACCTTCTTTTCAGAGGTCTATTGTCCAGAGTCACACAGCTAGTAAGTGTCTGAGGTCAGATTTGAACTCAGGAAGGTTAGTGTTCCTGACTCCATCCCCAGCACATCTATTGTGTCACCTACATTGAACCACTGAAAGGTGGTACATGGCTCAGGATCACTACATGTCAGATGAAGGATTTGAATCCAGGCCTTCCTGAGTATAAAACAGACTTTCTATTCATGACCCTCCACTGCCTCTCTCCCTGCCACAAAGGAATGATAAATGGATTCCTGAAAATAAGAACTCCAAGGCCCTTGAAATTCTTAGAAGAAGGTGTTTTCTGCCTGATGAAAAATACTCTTGATTATTTTTTTCTAGTGGAGAGTCACAGGATGTGAGTCAAACCATTCTAACGCTTCTTTTTAGAGTTCTGTCCTGGAACAATCTTGTTTCCATTAGTACTGCCAGTTCAAATGTGTTTATTTCCAGGGAGGAAGGGGGTGCCATAAAATCCAGATGCCTGGGAAACCAGGGCGAAATCTGGGTCTCAGAGCCAAAGAACTAAGAGATGTCAGGGTAGGCCAGGGATAAGGGTGAGGGGTGGGGTTTGGTGGTGCCTGGTTGAGAATTAGTAGGCTAAATAGAAGGACCATCAGAAGACTAGTGCTACTATGACCCCAGTCTCCTACAGTAAATAATTCTTCCTTTCCTGGATTTTGGCTTAGCTTAAGACAAATTGGCCATCACCAAGCAAGCTAGCTTCTGTGTTCTGGTGACTCTTATGATCACGATTGAGATGCCAACATGCCCATGGCATGGCTGCTGGTCACGTACCTTTGAATTTTCAAGTTCAGAAACGAGTTTTCTAAACAAAGATAATCCATCTATGGTTTGAATTAACTGAAGGAACTAAGGGAGAACAAGGTAACCCTGGAGCAGATTTATGATCACATAAAATGTTTTAAACAGCGTGAGAGCCTGTCTTTTGTTCACAATAGTCTGAGGACGTTTATAATTTTATTTTAAAAATAAAAAGGCAGTTCTGGAGCTGTGGTAGGAGCAAAGATGCCCTCAAACCTAAATAAAATCTATTTTTACCCTGTTCCATGGAGGAAGGAAGATGGAAAGGAATTTATTAATAAGACATATAACAGCTGAGCCAACCCGAATATCTGAGCTGTAAATTCTGAAACTAGGGGCCCCTGGAAAAAAGCCACACACTAGTTTGTTGGCATTGACATTAACCTGCAGGATAATCGTGAACTATATGAGTGAGTGAATCTGACCTTCAGAAGTTGATGAGCTATATTTTCTTCTTGCTTGCAGGCTAGGAACATGCTGCTGGTGTACCTTCTTGCTGCAGAAGAGAGAATAGATTATCATAGATCTAGAACCACAAAAGGGCCTCAGATGCCATGTGTTCCAGCACATAGGATCATGGACTATACACTACAACTACCCTCAGCTGAATATTTACCTTCTCCATTAAGACTAGACATTGATGGAGAGGTGGATGCTGATAAGACCAACCTGTTCTCCTCCTCTTGGGGCTAAAGAAAAACTGAAAAAGAGCCCAAACCTCCAACATGTGGTTTGTGATATCCCTATGTGTTTAGGATCAGTTATCAAAATTTGCTTACTTTATACTTATTTTATATATTGCCATTCAATCATTGTTCAATTGTGTCCAACTGCGTGACCCCATTTGGGGCTTTCTTGGCAAAGATGTTGGAGTGTTTGACATTTCCTTATCCAGCTCATTTTAAAGATGAGGAAACTGAAGCAAACAGGACTAAGCAACTTCCCCCGGGTCACAAACTAATTAATAACTATCTGAGACCAGATTTGAATTCAGGGAGATACGTCTTTCTGACTATACTCACTATGGTACCACCTAGCTGCCCTTTTATCCTACATACACTTAACATATATACTTCTTGTCTTTCCCATTATAAGTGAATGAAGTGAGGCTCTGTGATATTTCCAGTAGAAGTACAGATCTGAGGGCTGGCATCCAGCCGGCAATGGATACACTGCACCTGGTGGATCCTAGACAGTTGGGAAAGAAAGTTGGTTTAGGTAAGGGATTGTGTCAAGAAAATGGAATGTGGTAGATAAGGAGATTTAGCAGATACTCAAAGGCCCACCTGGAGATTAATCTAAACTGATTGAATTAAGTGAGAGTGATTGACTGCTGAGTAGCCTACTTCCAGTTAACTAGATTGTAAGCACATCTGGCTGGCCCTTAAGAGGGTATTGTTCTCAGAAGCTAAGGACTTTGAACTTTACATCGAGACCACCTTCGGGTCCAGTGAACCAATGAATTTGAATGATGCTAGCCAATCAGCTTGAAGAACCTCCCATTTCTGGGAGGAGAACATGAAGGAGGAAGTTGACGCTGGCAGAGGAGTTCTTCTTGTGGTTGGAGACATTGGCATGGTGGAAGGATGTCATCTGGGCTGGTAGGAAAGCTAGGATTTCCATTCTATAAGAAATCTGTTCTCAATATTCCTCTCTCTTTACTATCTTATATCTTTTAATAAACCCTTAAAAAGCCTAAACTCGTTTATCAGTGATTTTATCCAGTTTCCCCCCAAAACTGGGGGGGGGACAGATTAGAACCCACATTTAGAATTTTAAATTACACAGGTCAATGCATACTTTCCTTCCTTGGCAAAAGATATTCCTAGTCTATCTTCCTGTTGTTCATTGTTCAGGTGGGAAGGGCTGAAGGGAGGAGATGGTCCATAGCTATCCTGGCTATTGGTGAAGGCAATTGCTCCTGGTCTTTGCTCCAACTGGTTCAATTAGTGAAGGAGAATGTAATTGTCCTTCCCACATCTGGCACAGTTTCTGGCACATGGTAAGTGCTTAATAAATACTTCTTGTTTGATTGATAGATTGTTTAGCATCCCTAGAATTTAGCACAATGCCTAACACTTTGTGGGTTCTTAGGAGTATGTCTGTATGTCATCTATCCTCTTAGAATGTACATTCCTGGGCAGCTAGGTGGTGCAGTGAATAAAGCACCAGCCTTGGATTCAGGAGGATCTGAGTTCAAATCTGGCCTCAGACACTTGACACTTGCTAGCTGTGTGACCCTGGGCAAGTCACATAACCCCCATTGCCCTACCAAAAAAAAAAAAAAAAAGAATGTACATTCCTTTTAGTTGGGGATTGGCTCAGCTTTGTGTCTGTATCTCAATAACAATGCCTGGGACATGGTGGGTACTTAAAAACTTATTGATTGAATGAATGAATGCATTTGCCCTTTATGTTTAAGGCACTGTACCAGTTATTGGTGTTGTAAAGAAAAAAAAAATAGATGGATCTTGCCTGCAAAGACTTTGCATTCTGGAAGGGGATAAAATATTTACAAACACAAACAAACAAATTGAGACAAAATACGTATGTAAAATAGAGACAAAGTTATTTTGGTGGCAATCGGAACTAACAACTAGGAGAATAAGGAAAGGTATCTTGTAGGAGGATGATGTTGAACTGAGTTGAAGACAGCAATGTGCTCAAAGAGGAAGTAGTGAGGAGAAAGCATTCCAGGAAGAGCTTACAGCCTGAGCAAAGTTATGGAAGAGGGAGATGGAATGTCATAAATATGGAATAAACACTATGAATGTCACTCTTTACTCTCCTCTACCCCTAACATAAATCTACACATAACCATTGCCAGAACATCCTCACATAGCCTAGTCTGGGAAATTTCAATAGTTTACAAAGATTCTTTTTTTTTCTTTTTAAAAATTATTAATTATTTTTATTGAACAAAACATTTATTTTCTATCCCATCTCTTCAATATAATGAAAAGAAAAATAAAACCCTTGTATTCTAAGGAAACCAAGTCTTGTGGCTTCCTAATTTTTTTTTTTTTTTGGTGAGGCAATTGGGGTTAAGTGACTTGCCCAGGGTCACACACCTAGTAAGTGTTAAATGTCTGAGGCCAGATTTGAACTCAGGTACTCCTGACACCAGGGCCCGTGCTCTATCCACTGTGCCACCTAGCTGTCCCTGCTTCCTAATCTTGTACCAAATATTCAGTCATAATGAAAACGCCAGGTATCTGCATTTTCTTACACCCATTAGGTACATTAACTAGATATTCCCTGCTCAAGTGCTATAAACAAGAGTGAATGAGAGTTTGTATATTGAGAGAAATTCTGGCAGTAAATATCCAAGCATTTAATTCTATTGATAAGTAGTTCATCACACAACTCTCCAACAGACAGAGCAAATCAGAACATGATATCAAGGATGAAGAATTCAAAGAAGGAAAAAAATCAGGTCCTGAGTAAAAAGAAAAATAACCAGAAACCATACTTTTCCTCCTTCCCAGCAGGAAAGGAAGGCAAGACTTGGCACTTCTCCTGGAGAGAAGCCACCTAACGTGTGCTAGGAATACCACTGAGTGGTGAGTGACTGTAATTGGATCTTGTCAAAGAGTTGTAATAAAAATTACAAAATGTCACACTTAGGATGGGTGGCATGGCCATCAAGTCCAATCAATAACTGGTAAAGAATCTCCATCACAACCCACCTGAACAGTAAGTGGCCATTCGAGCTCTGAATGGAAACTCCCAATGGGGAGAGAGGAACAGTCCAATCCACTTTTGAATAGCTCTAATAATTAAGGAGTTTTGTTTTTGTCCTTTTTAACTTCTGACCATTTTTCTAATTCTGTACTGTGGGGTCAAGTAGACCATAATCAACAAACAACTGAGGACTCTCAGTTCTCTGCTTTATCATATGTCTGTTTCTTGCAAGAAACATACCAAAAATATAAGATGAGTATCTTTTCTTTTCTGTTAATGTATAGCTGGGATAGAGATGAAAGGATGAATGGGATTTGTGACTAAAGTTATAAGCTATTTTTGTAGGTTTTCCTTTAATAACATTTCATTTTGGAGGGTATGATGAGCCAAAGTTGTGATGGATTTATGAAATAATGTATGGAAATGAGGATTTTATATTTTAAAACCCTAGTAATGGAATCTTAACCATGTCAATGTCATGGACTCCTTTGGCAGTCTGTTGAATACTATGAATGCCTTCTCAGAAGAATGTTTTAAAATGCATCAAATAAATACAGGGCTTTATGAAGGAAACCATATATACATACATATATATATATACATATATACACACACACACATACATATATATGTATATGTATGCATGTATGTATATGTATGTGTATGTGTATATACACACATTTGCACATACACATATACATATATACACAATTATATATATGGTATATATGGTATAGATATATATGGTATATATATACACACACACACATGCACATACACATATACATATATACACAATCATATAATATGTATATATTATATATATACAATTATAAAAATATCCATTGAAAAAAATACTTTACAGACCCTTCTCTAGATCAATCATATAGAAGAATTGAGCCCAAAAGAAAAAGGGAGATAGGCATTTCCTCAAATTAAGACAATTCTCTTACTAACATTTTAGAGAAGGTGGCTGAGTTCTTTGTTTCTTCTACCTACCTTTACTGATGGGAATAAAATCTCTCATTTCAGGATCCGTCTGCCATCATCACTGCTATATATTGGATGTCCATTCTAGCAACATGGCCACCAAGCTGGAAGGAATCACAGTAGCACAGATTTAGAGATGTAAGGGCCCTGAGGTAGTCTATTACATTCACTCATTTTACAGATAAGAGACATACAGGGGAAAGAGAAATGAGGATACAGAAGAACTATGTTCAAAACTTGCCTGTGATACTTGCCTTGTGATCTTGGATGAATTACTACAGACAAGTCTGTAAGTTGAGGTCATTGGACTAGATGGCCAATGTGCCACCTTCCAACTCTAGCTTTACTATATTAAGAGAAACAGAGGTCTAGGGAGGTACATGATGAGGACAGATTCATTCAAGTAGTGAATATCAGAGGGACATTAGCAATTATTTAATGCGGGGAATTGATATTATAAATAGGGAGAATGAAGCCCTTGGCAACAGGTAGCACAGGGCAATGGATATGTCAGGAACACCTGCATTTAAATCCTACCGCACACACTTACTAGCTTGTAGACCCGGTGAGAACATTTCTCCTTTCTAAGCCTCAGTTTCCTCATTTGTAAAATGAGAGGGTTAGAATTAATCTCAGCTCTAAATCTGTAATCATATTAAGTACCACACCCTACAATGTTTTGCACCTAGTAGATACTACATAAATTACTAAAAGCTAAACAGTTACTTAGTTGTAGAATCTTGACTAAATCTGCCCAAAGTTCCTGACTCCCAGGCCTCAGTTCTCTCTCTATTAGACTCCATAGAGTATAACCTGAGAAACTTTAGGAGTGTTGATTGATTAGCCATGAAGGATATTCTTTTTTTTTTAATTAATAAAGTATTTTATTTTTTTCCATTACATGTAAAGATAGTTCTCAACCTTTGTTTATACAAGCTTTACAATTTCAGATTTTTCTCCCTCCCTCCCCTCCCCCTCCTCCCTAGACAGCAGGTAATCTGATATAGGTTATATATATATATATATATATATATACACACACATAATAACATTAATCCTATTTCTGCATTAGTCATGTTATAAGAGAAAAAAAAATGAGAGCAATGATGGATAACCTCTAAATAGAAAAAAAAAAAAACCAGCATCAAAAACAAAAGAAATAGTATGGTTCATTTAGCATCTATACTCTGCAGTTCTTTTTTTTTTTTTTTTCCTGGATTTGGAGATCCTCTTCCATCACGAGTTCCTTGGAACTCTTCTGTGCCATTGCATTGGTGAGAAGAATATAGTCCATCACAGTAGATCAACACTTAATGTTGATGTTACTGTGTACAATGTTCTTCTAGTTCTGCTCATCTCACTCATCATCAGCCCACGCAAGACCCTCCAGGTTTCTCTGAACTCCTCCTGCTCATCGTTTCTTATAGCACAATAGTATTCCATTGTATTCATATACCACAACTTGTCCAGCCACTCCCCAATTGATGGGCACCCCCTCAACTTCCAATTCTTTGCCACCATGTAAAGAGCAGCTATAAATATTTTTGTACATGTGTGTCCCTTTCCCCCTTCCATGATTTCTTTGGGAAAAAGACCCAAAAGTGGTATTGCTGGGTCAAAGGGTATGCATAGCTTTATGGCCCTTTGGGCATAATTCCAAATTGTTCTCCAGAATGGTTGGATCAGTTCACAGCTCTACCAACAATGGATTAGTGTTCCAATTTTCCCACAGCTTCTCCAACATTTATTATTTTCCTTTTTTGTCATTTTAGCCAATCTGATAGGTGTCAGGTGGTACCTCAGAGTTGTTTTTATTTGCATCTCTCTAATCATTAGAGATTTAGAGCATTTTTTCATATGGGAATAGATAGCTTTGGTTTCTTCATCAGAAAACTGCCTGTTCATATCCATGAAGGATATTCTTTCAGAAACATATTGTTTTTACCAATTTTCTGTTTTGGTTCTGATCACCTTGAGACAAATTAGATAACCTTCCCATCATGCCTTGGCCTTCAGAAGCCATCCAGCAAGTTCTAAGGACCTAGTATACTTCATTCGTCAACATATTTGATTCTAGCCAAGTGAGAAAATATTCCAATTCAGCAACGATAGGAAACTTTTTTGAATGCCTACTATGGTGATACAGTAGATAGAACACTGGCCTAGGAATCATAAAGATTCATGTTCATAAGTTTAATCCCAGCCTTAGATACTTACTACTTGGGCAAGTCACTTAACCCTGTTTACTTCAATTTCCTCATCTGTAAAATGAGCTGGAGAAGAAAATGGCAAACTACTCCAGTATCTTTGCAAAGAAAACTGAAAATCAGGTCACAAAGAGTTGGCCACAACTGAAACACCTAAGTAATAACATTAACAATGTATCATGGGGGGCGGCTAGGTGGCGCAGTGGTTAAAGCACCGGCCCTGGATTCAGGAGTACCTGAGTTCAAATCCGGCCTCAGACACTTGACACTTACTAGCTGTGTGACTCTGGGCAAGTCACTTAACCCTCATTGCCCCGCAAAAACAAACAAACAAATAAATAAATAGATAGATAGATAGATAGATAAATAAATAGATAGATAGATAGATAGATAAATAAATAAATAAATAAATGAATGAATAAATGAATAAATGAATAAATAAATAAATAAATAAATAAATGAATGAATGAATGAATGAATGAATGAATGAATGAATGAATGAATAAATAAATAAATAAATAAATAAATAAATAAATAAATAAATAAATAAATAAATAAATAAATAAATAAATAAATAAATAAATAAGAAGGGGCAGCTAGGTGGCGCAGTGGATAGAGCACCGGCCCTGGAATCAGGAGGACCTGAGTTCAAATACAGCCTCAGACATTTAACACTTACTAGCTGTGTGACCCTGGGCAAGTCACTTAACCCCAATTGCCTCACTAAAAAAAAAAAAAAACCCAATGTATCGTATATTATACTAAACATAAAAAAAATATAAAAGTGGTCTAGTCTTCACTTTTTGGGATTTTACATGCTTCTGGGAAACATGACACATATGTAGAGAAAACTATATAAATATGTAGAAAAGAAATACAGAGCAAACAGGAAATATTATAAAGAATGACCCTTGAGATGAGTCTTAAGTAAGGGATTCTAAATATAGGAGGGAGAGCATTATGAGCAATCTATTCAAAGGCAAGGAGGTAAGACCTGGAGTCTCATGTGTGATAAATAGTAAGTTGACTGGTTTGACTGAAGTGTGGGCTAGGTGAAGAGGAATAATTGAAAATTGATTTGGAAAAAAAAATGTTCAAATGAGGTTTTTTTTTGTTTTTGTTTTTTTAATTTAGAATTTTTACTTTCCAAAATTACATGTAAAAACAAATTTTGACATCAATTTTTAAATACTTCACGTCTCAACTTCTCTTCCTCCCTCCCTCCCCATGCCCCACCCCCAAGAACTCAAGCAATTTAATATAAGTTACACATGAGTAGTCATGCAAAACATTTCCACATTAGCCAGGTTGTAAAAGAAAACAGACAAAAACAAATATTCAGATAAAGGAACCAATAAAAGAAATTATGCATCAATCAGTATTCAGATACCATCAGTTTTTTTTTCCCTATAGATGGACTGTATTTTTCATACATCCTTCAGAGTTGCCTTGGATCATTGCATTGCTGAAAATAAGCAAGTAATTCACAGATCATCTTACAGTATTACTATCATTTTGTATACCGTACATTTCACATTGCATCACCTCATGTTGGTCTTTCCATATTTTTCTGACAGCATCCTGCTCATCATTTTTTATAGTAAAATACATTTACATAGCACAATAAAGAGAGATTTCCTTACAATAAACCCATGAGGTTGATTATTGCAACAACAGTAATAGATAACATTTATATAGTACCTTATACCTGACAAAGAATTTTCTTCCCAAAGCCCAGCAAAGTCAGTACCATACTCATCATCATCAGTAATCAGCAATCAATCCTCATCTCCTTCCAATCATCATCAATCCATCAATCAATCCATCATCATTCAATCATTATCATCATCATTTTATATTGCTCTTGCATCTGCTTCAAAATTTTTTCATTTACTACTGCTATTTGTTTTCCCTCCATCCTATTCCCTCCCCATGATATTTGCTCTATTTTCTACCTTCTTTCACCCTATCCCTCCTCAAAAGTGTCTTGCTTCTGACTGCCCCCTCCCCCAATCTTCCCTCCCTTCTTTCACCCCTGCCCCCTTATCCTCTTCCTCTCCTATTTTCCTGCAGGGTTAGATAGATTACTCTACCTAATTGGGTATGTATGTTATTCCCTCTTTGAGCCAATTCTCATGAGAGTAAGGCTCACTCCCCCATACCTCCCACATCTTCTCCTCCACGCCATAAGATTTTTCTTGCTTCTTTTATGTGAGATAATTTCCCCCATTCCATCTCTCCCTTTCCCTTTCTCCCAGTGCATTCCTCTCCCATCCCTTAATTTTATTTTTTAAAAGATATCATTCCTTCTTATTCAACTCACACCTGTGCCCTGTGTCTAAATATACTCCATCCACCTGCCCTAATGATGAGAAAGTTCTTATGAGTTACAGGTATCATCTTCTCATGTAGGAATGTGTGGGGACCAATTTTTAATTGGGGAGTGTTAGCTAAGTAGCTCGCCGCAATATTGGGGCAAGGAATGAGACCGACAGCCTCCCTCAAAACAGAACGGGATTTATTTTAACAAGAATGAACTTAAAAAAAAAAAAAACAAACCCACAAACAGGATCAGTAGGATCAAGGGAAAGGAAATAAAATGGGGAAAGGGAAATTATACAACCTGAAAAAATACCACTGCCCAGGAATCAGCTGAGAATACACAGTAGAACTCCTGTCACCTTCCAGAGTCCAGCTAGAATGCCCAATTCTCCTCCCCTAATCCCAGAAAAAATCCACACAGCCTCAGCCAATGGGATGGCCGCTCTGACAGTCACATGACTGCCGTCACTAGGCTTCCAATCATTATAATTTTGCCAGGCCCATGTAGGTGTCAGCGAGTGGTGATGACTTGAGGTGCCAGTGCCATGGCAACGGCTACAACCAGTGGGTGGAGCACTGTGCGATTTGTGAAGCCCCAGGCCAGTGTGCACCTAGGCATAAAAACCTCAAATAACAATTAATTCTTTAAAAATGTAAACAGTTTAACCTTTTAATATCCCTCATGATATCTTTTTCCTGTTTAACTTTTTATTCTTCTCTAGGGTCTTGTATTTGAAAGTCAAATTTTCTATTCAGCTCAGGTCTTTTCATCATGAATGCCTGAAAGTCCTTTCTTCAAATTAAGTTTTGAGGAGCTTTAAATATCAAGGAGAAGGGTTCATGTTTTATCCTAGAAATAATAGGGAGCTACTGGAAGTTATTGAGAAGGAGAAAGCTGTGATTTAATCTGTGGTTTAAGATTTCTTTGGCAAATGCCATGGAGGATGAATTGGAGAGGGAAGGCAGTTCAGTGAAGAGGCAATTTCATTTTCCAGGTGAGAGATAATGAGTACCTGAGCTAGAATAGTGACCCATTCAATACTGAAAAGATGACTGTCATAAGACATTGTGAAGAGACTGTTAACAAGGCCTGGAAGCTCTCTGGTTTAGGAAAATGTTGTTGTTTCTGTTCTGCCTTTACAATAGTAAGGTACTTTTTCAAATCAAGGACATAAATAGACATTATGCAAGTGCCAACCCAGAGCCAAGGCTTCTACAGTTTGGAAAGCTCACTCCTGCTCCACCTCAGGAAAGGAGAAAAGACACATAGGATACAACTACTTATCAAGAGTAAGGGATTGGGATTTGACTAACTCCATACCAAGAGATTGTTCCCCCCTCCCCCCCACACACACACTCACCAAAGGAGAAAAAAGGAAAACCCTATGGGACCTACTAAGTAGCTCATTAAGGGATCACAATGGAAAGTTCCTATGTAATACCCAGTTATGAAAATAGTCATGCCAATTGTTGCTCATAAAAATTTCATATTTTTTTCAATCTCATACCAGTGCTTTTTCTGAAAATCAAACACTCTCCTATAAATTTAAAGGTGATTGAAGGATTGATCTAGGATCCATTGGTAGGTATTATAAAAATTTAAAAAGGGAAACTTCATTCTATTTACAGCAGTCCCTATGTGGAAAGGAGTGCATCTGAAAGAAAGAGCATCTTCATTACTTGAGGTCTTTAAAATGAAATGGAGGACCACTTGTTATGAGTGTGTTAGTAGGCTCCTGTATGAGTATAGATTAAACAAATGACATCTTTGGTCTCTTCCAGGTCCCAAATTCTTTGATTCTGTGAAAGACAAGGAGGTGTGTGTGTGTGTGTGTGTGTGTGTGTGTGTGCGCGCGCGCACGCGCGCGCGCATGTGATGTGATCTTTTGACATAGAGAGCAATGAGGACAGTAAGAGTAAGAAATCTCTAGCTGAAGGAATTTCAGAAGAAACAGGAAGATAGATATTGAAAACTGAATCATGCAGTAAATTCAGCACCCTAGTACTTTGTCTTGCACCAAAATATTGTAGCCTGACACTGTGTCTTCTCTCATATCAGCTCTCTTGCTATTCCAGTTTTTCATAAATATCATATTATTTAGAGCTGGAACAAACCTGAGAATGCTGAAAGAAGCACGTCCCTGGGATGCTAATGCCTCACGTAAAGTCCCTTTGGCTCTATTTATAGCTCTTCTTGGAACTCAACTTGGTTTAATACTCTCGTTTTTCACATGAAGGAACTAATGTCCAAAATTAATGGACCCCAAGTTCACACAGGTGCTAGACACCCCCCTTTTCACCCTTTCAGTTCTGCAATTCATCTATTTAGTTGCCTATTTAGGTTTCTTCATATCATGATTCTCACCTACACCTGTGCCAGGAATTTTCTTTGGCAAGCCCCTACTCTTGTTTCTCTGCCTCCATCCAAAACATCAGGAAGGATTCAAGAAGTTCCAGTTATTTACAGTTTTTAATGGGCAAACAGGAAAGTACATACAATGATGGCAAGAAATATGCTGAGGATCCTTCCTCCCAACTTTTCCCTTTAATCTGTACTCAACCATTGTTCAACATGGCACTGGTGTTGTTTTTCAGTAGTTTGAGGCATGTCTGACTCTTCACAACCCTATTTGAGGTTTTCTATACAAGATACTTGAACAGGTTGCCATTTCTTTCTCCAACTCTTTTTCTAGATGCAAAAACTGAGGCAAATAGGGTTAAGTACCTTGCTCAAGGTTACACAACTAGTAAGTGTGTAAGGCCAGATTTGAAATTTGGAAGAAGAATTTTCCTGACTATAGGCCTGGCATTCTATCCATTGCATCATGTTGCTGCTCCACTGGTGCTAGTGGAACCAAATATCAATGGGGAACAATAGGTCAGTGAGTCAATTCCATTGACTCTATGTTTAGTATATTGAAATGACTGTTGATGTCACTTGGAGATAAAATTTATAAATTTCATAGATTGCTATAAAATAAATTTTTCCATTTCATAGCAAGTGATAATGGGACTTCATTAATATTTTCCAGAATTACAGCTCTCATGGGGCACAAGGTTATATTTCTATGATGATCATTCAGAACAGGCATTTTGATGGCAGCCAGGTATGTGTACTTCATTGAGGTCAAGAATAAGTATTTATTTTCAGTAGAATATACTGGAGGTCAACAAGAGAATTCTGGGAGACAAACCCAAGTCAAAGTTGGAGGTAATCAAGATAAAAAGAAGTGGAGGGGGCAGCTAGGTAGTGCAGTGGGTAAAGCACTGGCCTTGGATTCAGGAGTACCTGAGTTCAAATCCGGCCTCAAACACTTAACACTTAGTAGCTGTATGACCCTGGGCAAGTAACGTAACCCCCATTGCCCTGCAAAAAAAAAAAAAAAGTAAGTGGAGAGAGCAAAGATACAAATAGGGTGGGGCCATGAGCACTGAGACTCAGGGTTCTGGTGCCATATATGCTCCAGAAGTTGGAGTCCCAGCTCTTTGTTCTTTGCCTTGTTATCCTTCCCTTGCTCAAAGTCAAAATGTTGAGTTTAGAGAATTAAGGCAGTATCAGAAAGTGGTATCTCACATATGAGAAATAATAGGAGGAAGCAAATTCTTAACATCATAGACAAATCATGAAGAGTGTTTATAAGTCATCAAGTCTAACCATTTCATTTTACACAGGAGGAAACTGAGACTGAGAGTGATTAAATGACTTCCCCAAGGTCATTAAGCAGGCCAGAATAAAGCTGAAAATCCCAATCAAGACAGTAGGAAGACCGGAGAGGCAGAAGTTATAGAAGGTACAGGTCATAGATCAGAACAAGCTAGTCCCATAGCTTATTGCTCTCACCCCAGTGTCATGGTCCTCTTCAAGAATGAAGGACAAATAACAACAGGTACAACAGACTCCTAACAATTTAGTCAGTCAAACTCATGATGAAGATGTTCATGAATTAAATTTGCTAGTTGCCATTTTCTGTTCATTGGAAGTTAATGTAAGACTTTTTCCCCATTGTGACATATATGATATCCATATGATGCGCTCTACTGTCTACTTCATCCAGGAGTTTGGACATTGTATAACTATAACCTAAGTTCCTTTCCCTGTAACATCCTGGTCCTCACCATGCACACTGTACTATGCAATAATACCTTGGATGATGTATTCTCCCTGTGTCCTAACAGTGGACAGCATATTCCATCTTATTCCACAGAGCCCACAAAACAGATGTCATATGACAGTAATAGAATCTTTTCCTAAATGTGTGAGACGGAATTTTTACAACAGTGAATTAATTAATTTTCTCCTTACCCCACCCTACACTCTTATTTTAACCAGAGGATCTTCATCCCATTTTAGACATGACAGAATTTCCTCCTCTTATCTCAGCCAACCTTGGAGCTGAGAAGTGGTCACATTAAAACATATCGAAGTGCCATCTTTTGTTGACAATCTCTGTGGGAAAATAATTGCCATCCCCCCATTCTGAACCACTGTCTTCCTTTCTTCCTCCCCTCAATGTCCATCATTTCAGCATTCACAAGGTTTTAAAAAAGGCTGACAATCTGCTGTAGTCTCAAACATAGCCTAGCATCCTTCCCACCCTCCCCCAAGTCATTCCATCACTTTTTTTTAGATGGGACCAGCTGCCTTGTGATCAGCAAAATGTCAGAAAAAATCATTTTGCCACCAGAGACTGCCAGGAAAAATCAAATATTCTAGGAAGCAAAACTCCTACAGAAATGTTAAAAATCTGAAGAAGTGAGGTACTCAGCTTGATGCACATGGCTAACTTCCATTAGCCTTAATGGGTATTACACATATATATATATAAAGGGAAGAGCATACCACTAAGTGCTCAGTATGTCCCCTTTAATTTGGATTTTGTAGAACAAAAACATGGAAAGCAGTTGGTTACCAAAGGAAGAGAAAAGATACAAAAAAGAACAAAATGGCTACTACCACCCTCTCGCTTTTTTATCTTGGTCAAGTCACTTCCCCTTCTTTGTACCTCATGTACTTCAACTGTAGAATGAGGGGAGTGGCTTAGATACTCCCTGAGATGTCTTTGAGTTCTAAAATCCTATTGTTCTGTGTTTTATAGGTATTGTCTCATATAATCAATCAATCAACCAGAAATTGTTGTTGTGTCTATGAGTCAGATATTGGGTCTAGTTGCTATGAATATAAAGACAAAATAGCAATAGTTCCCTCAAGGAGTTCATAGTCTGGAGGGGTAAAAATGTGTGTATGTGTATGTATATGTGAACATACATACATATGTGTATGTATAGACACACAAACACACACATGTGTATATGTATATGTGTACAAATGTATATGTTTATGTGCACAAATGCATGCACATGCATATGTATATACACACATACATATTTGCAAGTTAACTTTATAGGTTACACTAGCAACTGGGTATTCAGGAAAATTTTCAAGTGTGAGGTTTCTACTTCAGCTAAGCTTTGAAAGAAATGGGAATTGAAATGTAAGAAATTGAGATGAAACGTGAATGAATTCCAGGCATAAAAAGGCATGAGAATGGGAAATAGAATAATGTGTATTAGGAACAGTAATGTGAGTTTCCTAGAACTCAATTGCATTTAATGTATGTTAAACATGGAAAGGTTGTTAAACATGGAGATAGTTTGTTAAGGACTTAAAATGCCAAAAAGAAGCGGTTGTATTCAATTCCAGAGGCAATAGCTTATAGACTAAAGGAGTGACATGATCAGACTTAAGTGTTAGATGTTGTTTTGCTAGCTACGTGAAGGCTGTGTTGGAGAGGATAGATAAGAGGCAGGATAACCATTTGGATACTCTTATTATTCAAAAATCTGAGTTTACTAAAATTGTATAGACTTCCATGAAATTAAGGTTCAAGATTTCATTAGTACTGGAAATCCCTGGTGGGCATTGATCACAACTCCTTTATGACATCATCAATAGTTTTTAAAGGTGTTTGTGGCCAAGACATTCATCATCCTAAGTTCATACTAGTGATGAATCTCTGTAAACTCATCTAGGCTAGTTATTGGATAATATATACAAAAACAATTGCAAGACTCTACTCTATGTCTTTTCATCTTGGTGGGATATGCACTCTTTCTAGCATAGCCTTTGAGAAGTCAGGCTTAAAGAATAAATGGCCAGACTTGTATGCAGGGAGATCTGGGTTCAGATTCTATCTCTGAAACCAGTAATAGTGTTATCCCAAAATAAATTGCTTATCTTCTCTGGTCCTTATTTTCCTGATCTATAAAATGAGACAATTGTACTAAATGGTTGCTAAAGTTCCTTCTAGCTCAAAATCCAGGACTCTTTAATTCCCAGAAGGATAAAGAAGAAAAAGAAGATCTTAGGGAAGAAATCTTTTTGAAGAACAGTACTGCAACAAGAAATTTGGGCACTTGGGACAAGCAACAGAATGTATACTCGACAAACAGAATCAACAGCAACCTCAAATCAACTGATTTTTTGTTTTTGGGTTTTTTTTTTGGTTTTTGTTTAATGAATGAAATTTAGGGACTATACATAGATGTGGTATCTTTGGATTAGACCCTGCACTTTCTTCATATTACCTTCTTGTTTCCTGTTAAAACAATAAGGAATGTCATTGGGGTTTATATAGGGATTCCTTGGCAGGCAGAAACATTCTATGAAAGCCATATATGATAAAAAACAGCCAGAGAACAATTGGTCTAATGTTGAGATGGTGAATAAAGAAAGGTCTTCAGGGCAGGAGTTGTATGAATTTGTCTTAAATAATCTAAAATAATATGTATTTCATTCATTAAAGATCTGGTAGAAGAGGGTATGTGATTACTTCCTGTGGATGTTGTAGAAAGAATTCTTGTTCAATTTCTGAATTGACTATCTAGTCAGTCTCCCAATCATATGTAAACTTTTTGAGGGGTGGAACCATTTTATTTATGCCCTTGTATCTCCTATACCTTGCCCAGTACCTTTTTGGCTAGTAGGTATTTTATAAATACTTATTGATTTAATTGAGTAGCTTTTTAGATGAATTTGTTCCAATGCTAAAACCATTTAATTATAAATAAGTAGCTTCAGTAAAAAGCAGTGGAGAGAAGAATATGTAAGTTTCACTAATAGAGGACAATTTAGAGCTGAAGGGATGTATTAAACAAATACAACTCTGAATGTCACCACTTCAGTATTAGCTCTATAGAAATTTAAGTCCCCTTTGACTTTGCAGAATCCTCAAAATTCTTTAGTTCATCATTCCTTTTTCATCATATTTTTTTGCTATATTATGGTCATTATATTTGTGAGCAGGAGGCTGACAGGTTATTGTGATCAGAGATCTGGTACAATGCTTTCTGTGATAGATATCACAAGGTTCCTGGATGGATTCCCATGCCAAGAAAACACAGAAGTCATCTGCCCCCGGCAAAATGTAACTTTTGTGCTGCAGCTTCCACAAACAAAATTACTCTTTATCTGCTTATATCCTTGTATTTTAAAAATATTTGAACTGAATTTCCATTTTTTCAATCAATAATCATTTACTTCATTTATATAGTATATACACATATATTCATATTATTTTACATTCACTAAATACATATGAATATATATCCATATAATACATGTGTGTGTGTGTGTGTGTGTGTGTGTGTGTGTGTGTACACATGTATATCCACAGAGGAAGGGGGAAAGAAAGAGAGGGGGGGGGAGAGAGGGAGAGAGAGAGAGGGGGGGGGAGAGATTCTTCATATATATTACCTCTTTATCTGGAATTGGGTAGAATTCATCATAACTCATCTGAAATCATGGTCAATTATTGGACTAATTAGAGTTCTTTAAGTCTTTCAAAACTGGTCATGTTTCGTGTTATTGTTACAGTTTAAATTGTTCTCTCGATTCTGCTCACTTAAGCCTACAACAATTTTTAAGTCTTCCAAGTTTTCTCTTAAACTGTCCTGTTCTTGATTTCTTATGTAACACTTTAATACTAATACATTCACAGAACATAATTTGTTTAGCAATTCTCCTAATTAATGGACATCCATTTAATTTCCAGTTCTTTGTCACTACAAAAAAAGTTGCTCTAAATATTTTTGTGCATATACAGTTTACTCTTTTCTTTCATCTCTTTATTGATTAAAAAAATAAGTAGATTAGAACAGATTTGTTACACAACATGTGGAACAAGTGGACTTAGTAACCTATTGTTCTATGAACTTCAAACCCCCAGTGAGTGAAGACTCAATATTTCTTTTTTTTTTCTTTCAACAAACATTTATTTTTTATTTTCCATTTACATGTAAGGGTAGTTTTCAACATTCATTTTCATAAGATTTAGAGTTCTATATTCTTCTCCCTCTCTCCCTCCCTTTCCTCCCCCCTCCACAAGATCGCAATCAGGTTATATATGTACAATACACAAGTGTTCTTTTTATCAGTTTTTTCTATAGGGGTGCATAGTAAGCTTCCTCATTAGTTCCTTGGGACTGTCTTGGATCATTGCACTGCTGAGAGTAGTTAAGTCATTCACAATTATTCATTGAACAATACTGCTGTCACTGTGCACAATGTCCTCTCAGCTCTGCTCACTTCACTATACATTGATGTTCATTAGTCTTTCAAGGTTTTTCGGGGATCATCCTGTTTGTCATTTCCTGTAGCCCAAGTGCATTCCACTACAATCATACAACACAGCTTTTTCCATCATTCCTCAATTGATGGACATTCCCTTGATTCTCAATTCTTAGCCTCCACCAAGAGTTGCTATAAATATTTTTTGTGCAATTTTTTCCCCTTTTCTCTTTTTCATGATTACTATTGTTAACTGTTTCCCTTCCATCCTATTCCCTTCCCCATGATATTTATTCTATTGTCCATCTTCTTTCATCCTATCACTCTTCAAAAGGGATTTGCTTCTGTCTGTCCCCTCCCCCACTCTGCCCTTCTTTCTTTTGCCCCTCTCTCTTTATCCCTTTCCCCTCCTATGTTCCTGCAGGGTTATAGAGATTACTCCACCCAATTGACTGTGTCTATTAGTCCCTCCTTGAGGCAGCTCTGAAGAGCTTAAGATCTTTGAGCCTTTTCTGATGAGTGTAAAATTCATTAACTCCCCAGCTCCTCTCCCATCTCTTACCCCACTCCATTAGCCTTTTCCTGTCACTTTCATGTAGGATTTTGCTTCTGCCCTTCCCCCTCCCCCAATGAATTCCCTTCACCCCTGAATTTAACCCTAAAGATGTTATCATCTAGCTAAGTGACACAGTGGACAAATCATCACCCCTGGACCCAGGGGGATCCCAGCCAAAACCTGGCCCCAGACACAAGACAGTCGCCCATTGTACAACCCCAGGTATGTCCCCCAGCTCCAATTTTTTTTAATAGCTCTCTAGGGTCTTGTATTTGAAAGTCAAATTTGACATTCAGTTCAGGTCTTTTCATCACAAATAACTGAAAGTTCTCATTTTCATTAAAGTCTCATTTTTTTCCCTAAAAGATAATGCTGAGTTTTGCTGGGTAAGTGATTGTTGGTTGTGACCCCATTTCCTTTGCCCTTTGGAATATCATATTCCATGCCCTCCCATCCTTTAATGTAGAAGCTGCTAGATCTTGTGCTATCCTGACTGGGGCTCCACAGTACTTGATTCTTTCTTTTTGGAAGCTTGCAATATTTTCTCCTTGACCTGAGAGCTCTGGAATTTGGTATAATATTCCTAGGAGTTTTCTTTTGGGGATCTCTTTCTGGATGTGATGGGTGGATTCTTTCAATTTCTATTTTAGCTTCTTCTTCTAGAATTTCAGGGCAATTTTCCCTGAGAATATCTTGGAAGATGGTGTCTAAGCTCTTTCCTTGATCATGGTTTTCAGGTAGACCAATGATTTTCAAATTATCTCTCCTGGACCTATTTTCCAGGTCGGCAGTTTTTCCCAGAAGATATTTCACATTGCCCTCTATTTTTTTTTTATTCATTTGGATTTGCTTTATTTTGTCTTGGTTTCTCATAAAGTCACTGGCTTCCATTTGTTCAATCCTAATTCTTAGGCAATTATTTTCATCAGAGAGCTTTTGTACCTCCTTTTCCATTTGACTTTTCAAGCTGTTGACTTTTTGCTCATGTCTTTCCTGCATCACCCTCATTTTACTTTCCATTTTTTCCTCTACCTCTCTAATTTTATCTTCAAAGTTCTTTTTGAATACCTCTATGGCCTGAGACCAATTGGTATTTTTCTTGGAAGATTTAGATATAGGGGCCCTGATGTTGACATCTTCCTCTGAGGGTGCCCCTTGGTGTTCCTTGTTAGTGAAGAAACTTTCTATGGTCCTCACCTTTCTCTGTTGGTTCATCTTACCTTTCTTTTACTAGACTTTTAGCTCCTTAAAGTGGGGCACTGTTTCCAGGCTGCAGTATCCCAAGCTTAAGAAGTCCCAGGTGGTATGATTTAAGGAGAATCAGGTTCTTCCCTCGCACAGCCTGTTTCCTGGTCCTAGATGACCCCAGACCAACTTGCCAATCAACCAGCTTTGTGTGTTGTGGTTGTTAGCTCTGATGAGCCTGTGCCCCTCCCCCACCTGGGCCACTTCTACTTGAGCCTACCACCTGGTTCTCAGTAGGGGTGTAGAATCCAAGTTCTGCCTTAGCACCAGCATAGACCCCTGTAGTCTCTCCCCTGCCCAGGGCTCAGCCCACTCACCAGACTGTGAGCTTAGTTCCAGACGACACTGGTGCTTCAGCTGATTCAGAGGCTCTGGGGGTCTCCTTCTCTGGTGAGGACTTACTGAGACTGGATCTGTGTCAGGGTGACTGTGGGGTTGGGCCTGACTCCTGTATCAGTACAGTAGCTCCCTCCTTCTGACCTTCCAAGCTGTTCTTGGTTAGAAGATGATTTCAGCACATTGTTCTGTGAGTTTTGCTGCTCCGGGCATTTTCCTATGACCTTATTTGGATATTTTTTGGAGCAATCGTGTCATGAGTTCGGGAGCTCACTGCCTTTCCTCTGCCATCTTGGCTCCACCCCAGAAGTGAAGACTCGATATTTCACAAAAAACCTTCTGAGAAAACTGGAAGATAGGTAAAATTAGGTCTAGACCCTAACCTCACACCACATGACACTTAGATATAAAATATTTCATCATAAACAAATCAGTAGAACAAGATAGGAATTTCTTTTTGGGGCCATGTATAGGAGAAGAGTTCAAGCTAAGTAAGAGAGAGAGGAGAGACTAGTGCATAGAGTGGACAACTTTCATTGTGGAAAGTAAAAAAGCATTTGTATAAATATACCAATGCAGCTAACATTTGAAAGGAAACAGTTAACTAGAAAAATCTTTATAGCAAGTTTCTCTGATAAAGGTATCAGAGGCAAGATCTATAAGGTACTGATTTGAACTCATAGTAATAGAAGGCATTTTTCAATTTATAGTCAAAGGAAATGAACAGGCAGTTATCAAGGGAAGAAATCCAAGTTATCAATAGCCATGTGAGAAAATGTTTCAAGTTAGTAATAATTGGAGAAATGCAAATTAAAGCAACTCTGAGGTTACATATCACATGTATCAATTTGGCAAAGTTGACAGAAAAGGAAAATGACAAATGTTAGAAGAACTATGGGAAAAGAGGAACATTCAGTATTGGAGGAGGTGTGAATTGGTACAGCCCTTCTGGAAAGCAATTTGGAACTATGCCCCTAAAGTTACTAAATTGTGCCTAGCCTTTGGCATTAACCCTGTCTTTTTACAGTGGGCAAAATTTCTCTCCAGGCTCTCTACTCTTGACATTCACTTCTTTTCCTACCATGTCATGAAAGTCTGCTTGCCCTGCAAGTTTACTCTATCTCTGGATTTTTCACATGCTAAGTACCATCTGCTCCATAGCTCCTTTTTTCTGATTGGCTGATTCTTTCTAGAACTTCCATTTTAAGGAAAATACCTAGACCAGCTATGTCTTCATTCCTCCCCATGTCTCTTCAGACTTATTCTATTGTGCCCAAGTACCTTTCTCTTCTCAACCTTCTCAGCTTCCTTTTAAATGTTTTTATTGTTCAGTTGTCTCAATTGTATCAATTTATGACCCCATTTGGATTTTCTTGTCGAAGATGTTGGAGTTTTGGGGCAGCTAGGTGGCACAGTGGATAGAGCACCGGCCCTGGAGTCAGGAGTACCTGAGTTCAAATCTGGCTTCAGACACTTAACACTTACTAGCTGTGTGACCCTGGGCAAGTCACTTAACCCCCATTGCCTCACACGCAAAAAAAAAAAAAAAAAAGATGTCGGAGTTTGCATTTCCTTCTTCAGCCCATTTTATAGATGTGGAAACTGAGACAAACAGGGTTAAGTGACTTGTCCAGTACTGCTCAGCTAATGAGTGTCTAATACCCAATTAAAAGTTAGAAAGATGAGTTTTTTCAGACTCCAGGCCCAACACTCTATCCACTGTGCCACCTAGTTGCCTCTTTTTAGTGAGATCTTCCCATTCTTTGCATGTAAGTTCCTTGAGGGCAGGAATTATTTTCCTTTATATATATATATATATATATGTTCCCACCATTTAGCACCTAATAAATGTTTTTTGATTTACAAACCTTGAAACAAAATACTTTGCCCAAACTCTAATAAATATGGAATCACCAGTATAATTTATAAACATTACTTTTTTTATTATCTACTAAGTAACAATAATATATTTCTGGTTCAAAGAATACATAGCAAAGGTCACTTATGTGCTTTAGGTGTTTAGGGAAATTGACCAAGTTCTTTAACCATAAATGGTAAGTAGTTAAATTATAGATATATGAAGATTTTTTTACCTTTTCATACCTTCAATATGTATGTATGTGAGTAGTGGGTATATACTATTGCGACTCATCTTCCTCCTTCCAGGAAATTACCCCAGCACTGATAAAATTCAGAGAAGAAATACAGATTTTTAAAGAATAGAAATCATGAGTTTTGCAGACAAAGAATGGAAGAATGGAGACTAAAGAGAGTGAGAAAGCCAGTAATCTCCAAGAGGACCCATTGAGACGCAGATGCTTTTCCTCAACCAAAAAGCATTTATCAAAGGACTTTTCAAGGATAAAAAAAGCTTTTATCATGTGCATAGGGTCACTGCAGGAACCATTGGTTATAATTTTCTAATTTTTATTGGAAAAGTACCCAGTTTATAATTTTATATGTGAGTGTGAAGTCAAGAAGAGACCTTAATGACATAAAATCTCTTAATAAATATACCACTGAAAGCTTTGATAGCTACTATAGATAAAATGGGGAGATGAGTTTATAAAAAATAACAGAACATATTATCAATGCAAGCTGGAGATGGGCTGGGTATGCAGTTGTAGTAGAAAAAATACTGGTTCTGGAGCCAAAAGGCCTGAGTTCAAATGCTGCATCTACCACTTACTCTGTTTTCCACTTGGACAAGTGACTTAACTTTCTTGGATATCAGTTTCCTCATCTGGGAAATGAGCAGGAGTATTGGGATATATAATCTCTTAGGCTCCTTATAGATTAAATGATAAACTATGGGCAATGTCATTGGTATCAACATAATGTCAAGAAATTCAGAGAACAGGATTAGCAGAATTCTGGGTGGACCCTGTGCCCAATAGAAGATTTATGAAAGAACATGGAAAAGAGAGGCACAGAATCAACAGGCCTGTATCTCAGTCATTATTCCATAGAGTACTCACATAGAAATATGGTATTACATTAGAATTTGTGAATCCAAATGAGTGTAGACCCCTTGGAAAGTTCTAACCTCATTACAATGAAGCTAACCATTGCTTAGAACACTGCTGAAAAAATCTCTTTTGGAAATATTACACATGATCTCCCTACTTCATATTCAATCTTTCTCTTGACTCCCAAGGGCATTGCCCAGCACAGTACCACCCCTCCCAAATTCACCAGACTTGGCTTAAATACTGTTTGGCTGCTTCCAAATACTAAATCCACTCTCTAAGAACAAAGGTAAGCCACCAATGAGCTCATGGAGAAAGAAAAAATAGCACAGGTTCCAAAGGCAATTTCAAGTGCTGAGTTCTTACTGTATTCTGAGTGAGGACAGCATTTTTGGACAAAGTTTCTGGTCTCCTGAGATGACTTTTTTGAAGAGCTTAACTTATTTAGATACACAGGATCTGGTTTATGTGTCTTTTTTAAAAAAAATCAGATTACTCAATATCTCTGCAAGTAGATTAGATCTGGATACATTTCCAAAATATGAAATTATGGCAAAAATGAGAGTTTGGAGATTTGAACCTCTATTCATTATGATGTGTCAGTGATTCCATCTATGGAAATATAGCTCTTGCATTAATGCAGGTTACCTCCCCTCTTCTCTCAAGGCCTCTGCATCATAGAATACCTACCATAAATAATTGAATTATTGCCCAGGTGGCCTTTCTTTTCACCGATTCTTTTTTTTTTTTGTTTTATTGTGTTGTGTTTTTCTTTTGTTTCCCACCCCCCAACATTTCTTTTAAATTTGTGGATACCAGTAAAACCCCTCAGTTGCCCAGCTCTCATTCTAGGACTACCCTGTCTCCTTTTCCTGTCATGCATGTCCTTGATGCCTTTTGCCCCATTTATCCAGTGGAAATCATCATTTGTGTCACAGTTTACTCAGCATCAGAGGTTTATAGTGGGAAGTAGGCAGTGGCACAAGTAGTTTCCACCTTCTAAAAGCACCTGTTTCCTAGTGGTGTTTATGTAACTTGTCATGCAGAAAATTTAAGTTTGGGCCTCCTTTTCAGATCCATTTTCCTGTAGCACCTCTAACTTGCCCAAAACAATGTCCAACTAGATCCATGCCTGCCAAGCCAATCTGAAAACATGAAATGGATTTGTGTTGTTAACATTCCCAATGACCATTATGCTTTCAGCAACAGAACAGGAAGGGATTGGAACATGCATAAGGTCACTGCAGAAACCATTAATTATATTTTTAATAATATTTTATTGGGAATGTATACAGTTTATAATGTGCAATGATTTAATAAAATTTCCAAAATTTGTGTTTTCAAATTGACCTTTGCAGCTTGTGTGATTAAGATCTGAAGATATATCTTAATTTCGTAAGAGCAATCCAGAGAGCAGAAATCAGCATTTCAATTTGGAAAATATATTCAATTTAATTCAACAGGCATTTATTGAGTGCCTACTAGGACCAAGAATCCAAATTAAGTGTTAAGGATATAAGGATAGAATAAAACATAAGAAGACTATATACTACTGGATCATAATTTAATAATTGGCATAATGTGTTACTGGGTAGTTTTATGATAATTAATATAAATATACAAAGGAAGAAAGGCAGTGTGGCATAGTAAACAGAGCAAGCCTTGAAGTTAAGAAGATTACAGTTTATAACATATCTGGGACATTGGTACTCTGGAACCCTGTTCAAGTTAGTCTACCTTTCATTATGCCAGGAAATGTTCCAAGGCTGTAAGTTAGAAATTATGTCCTGTGGTACATTGATAGAGAAAGTTGCTTACTTGAAAATCCATTTGCCATTCGAATCACCAGTTCAGTAAAAAAATTCAGAGGTAGTCAAAGGATATGAACAGGCAGTTGTCAGATGAAGAAGCCCAAACTATCTAAAAACAGAGGGAAAATGCTCTTAATCATTATTGATTAGAGAAATGCAAATTAAAACATCTCTGAGGTATCACCTCACACCTATTAGATTGGCTAATATGAAAGAAAAGGAAAACGACAAATGTTGGACAGGATGTGGGGAAATTGGGACACTACTGCACTGTTGGTGGAGTTATGAACTGATCCAACTATTCTGGAGAGCAATTTGGAAGTATGTCCAATAGGTTATAAAACTGTATACCCTTTGATCCAGCAACACTACTACTAAGTCTGTATTCCAAAGATATTAACAATAAAAGGAAAATAATCTTTATGTATAAACATTTATAGCAGCTCTTTCTGTGGTGGCAAAGAATTGGAAACTGAGGGGATGCCTATCAACTTGGGAAAGGCTGAACAAGTTGGAGTATGTAATTATGATGGAAAACTATTGTGCTACAAGAAATGACAAGCATGATTGATGGTTTCAGAGAAACTTGAAATGGCTATATGAACTGATACAAAGTGAAGTGAGCACATTTTATACAATAATAGCATTATTGTACAATGATCAACTGTGAATGACTTAGCTATTCTAAGCAATACAATGATATGGGAATTCCAAAGGACTTATGTTGAAAAATGCTATCCACCTGCAAAGAAAGAACTGATGAAGTCTGAAAGTTGATCAAAGCATACTTTTTAACTTTATTTTTCTTGGGGGTTTTTGGTCTGTGTTTTCTGTTGCAACATGGCTATTTGGAAACATTATTTGCATGACTACATTGGTATAATATGGATAAAGTTGCTTGCCTTGTCAAGGAGGGGAATGGGGAGGAAGTTTTGAATGACAAAAGTTAGAAATTGTTTTTACATGCAATTGGAAACAAATATATATACACATATAAATGTGTGTACACACACACATATATACTAAATATATATATCTGTTAGTATACACACACACACATTTTGATCTGAGGAAATGTAGACCCTTCTTTTTATTTTATTTTTTTTTCAATGCAACAAATATTTATTTAATTTTTTCCAGTTACATGTTAGGGTAGTTTTCAACATTCATTTTCATAAGATTTAGAGTTCCAAATTAATGTATACCCTTCTAACAAAAAAAAAATAAACCTTCTGCATAGAGCACTGGCCCTGGAGTCAGGAGGACCTGAGTTCAAATCTGGCCTCAGACAGTTGACACTAGCAAGTTGACCCTGGGCAAGTCACTTAACCACAATTGCCTCACCAAAAACCAAATAACTAAAACTTCTCTCTTGCCACGTCTCCATATGTACATACACACACACACACACACACACACATATATATATATATCATATGTATATATAGACACATATTTCTGTGCAGCTAAATATACTTATTTTTCAAGTAGCTATATCATATCACGGTAGGTATTTTCTCTCCCAGCACAAATCACTAACACTTTATATGTAGGATCACAGGTTTATAGCCATGTTACTTAACCTCTGTTCCCTCAGTTACTTCATCTGTAGAATGAGGAGAATAACCACACCTACCTCCCACAATTGTTCTGAGGATAAAATAACATCCATTAAGTGCTTTGTAAACTTTAAATCTCTTAAATGTTAGTCACCTTTATTATCATATAGGTGAGGGAACTGAGGTCCAGTGGTAAAGTGAGTTGTTCAAGTTAACATAAATAAATCTGAGATTCACTTATTTACAAGGGCATTTGACTTTAAATTCCATGCTCTTTTCATTATATAATTCACCCCACTTTAGCCCTTAGTAGATAGTCTCCCGAATTGTTCTGGCCAAAATATCCTTCTCTCTGAAGTCAACCATGATGATTCCCTCTGAAGTTGGCATTGGATAGCAGACAACAGCCTCCACTTTTCTATCCCAACTAAGGTCCAAGCACTTCCAGATGGGTAGAGCCTGCCAAAGGGTCACCTCCAGGCTATAAGGAAGAGCATCATTTAATGAGGACAATTCCATTTCTGGATTGTAAATAGTCTGATTCATTGTTCAGAAAGATGCATTTTGAATTCAAGAAAGAAGACAGGATTTAAAAGAAGGAAAACAATACTAATCATTAATGGATGAATGTACTTTCCCTGATTCCGATGTTATGCTGGAATACAAATTAAAGATCAGTATCAATTCATATAAAATGATATTTTCTCTAATTTAATAGCATTTGCCATTGCTCAGGGTTAGCTTGCAGGTTGTTCAAATCCGGCTCTAATGCTGCCCAATGTGGTGAGCAGATTTTCTTTAACTGCTCCAAAACCAGACATTGGAGATCCCCACAGTATTGTATTTGGGTATTAGGCAACAGGAAATCTGGCTGATGATAACTGAGTTACACTGAGGCCTGCAGCAGCCACTGGGACATTGTGTCCATTAAATTCACAGATGGCAGAGCAGATATCCCATTCACAGCTGCATGCATGAGGATATGACATCTTTGTCTATATTAATCTCATGCCTGGCTTCACATGACTCATTCAACCTCTCTTTCTATTACATGAAAGGGAAGCTAACTAGCAAGGCTTGGGATGGTTTTAAAATAGATCCCCACACAGTCTCATTCTACTCTTAAAGGGACAGAATCAGATGGAAAGGCCCCAAGTATATTATGGAATAAGTGGGAGAGTAAATGTTCACTAAGATGACTGAATTTTCTCCATCATCTAATTAAAGGACAGAGAGAATAATGTCAAAATTTGGAAAATATTACAAATCTCAATACACATTTCTTCTGCTAGCATTTTTGTTGTTGCAGGTAAGTAAATAGGTTTTTGCTGTTGTTATTGGTGGTGGTGATGAGGGTAGTAGAAGTAGCAGAGGTAGTGGTCAAGGCAGCTAGATGGCACAACAGATAGAGTGCCTGGCCTGCGGTCAGTCAGGAAAACTCATCTTCCTGAGTTCAAATCTGACCTCAGGCTCTTACTAGCTATGTGATCCTGAGCAAGTCATAACACTGTTCACCTCACTTTCCTCATATGTAAAAAGAGCTGGAGAAGGACATGGCAAACCACTCTGGTATCTTTGCTAAGAAAACCCCAAATGGGGTCACAAAGAATCAGACAAAACTGAAATTAACAAACAACTAAAAATTGGGGACAGACATGATACCATTGACATAGGGGATTTCTGGTGGGTGAACTTTCTCCACCAAAGCAGATCAGCACCTGCTCTACAGATATGGTTTTAGAGACTGGGATGGAGGCAATGAGAGGTGAGTTGAATTGACCACGGTCACAGAGTCAGTATGTGGGACCTGAACGCAGGTCTTTCTGAGTCTGAGGCCCACTGATTACCAAACAGAGCATGTTTCTTCCCCTCAAAATGCCTTTGATGCATGGTCCACAGGAGATAGTGGGAATCCTGTTGGCAATATGAAGTGGTGCTATTATTGATGTTCAAGTATATATTTTGCCTTAAGATTATTTCTGTCTATATAGTTATATATACATACATACATGCATATGTCTTTAAATAAGTGTATATATATATATGTACACATATACATATTACCAGAGTCCTCATCAAATTATATATATGTATGTGTGTATATATATATATACACACAAAAACACATATATATATACACACATATTCATCAAGTGATATATGGATTATATGCATGCATGTATATGTATCTATACATTCATATATAATATGCATAAGGCATACACATACACACATCTAACAGGATGAGGACTCAAATTTTCCCTCTGCCTTGGCACTATAGATTATAAATGCAGAACATAGCACAGTTAAAAAACAAACAGTGATTTGGGAATCAGAGGACCTGGGTTCAAGTCTTGCCTCTTGGTTACTAACTCAACCCTTGAACAAGTCACTTACTCTTTTTGTGCCTCAATTTCCTACTTTGAAAAATAAAGGTATGGGTCTTGACAGCCTCCAAGATCATTCTATAAGCCCAAGATATCAGAAGTAAATTTAGTTTGCAACAGAACAGTAAATCTGATCAACCACTACATGTTTTATGTTATTTACCTGAAATGAGCTTTAAATAGGGATCATATAAGGGTATATACAGTGGCAAAACAATTCTATGAAATACCAAGCCCATCCCATTTCCCTCTGTGATAGTAAAACAAATGATATGATTATAAAAATGCCTAATCAGAATTCTTGTGATTACTCCCAATGGATGGTTTGAGACACCAATGAGTTGATGTCTGCGGTTAGGAAGTATTATCTAGTAAATGATGGATTCATGCCTGACACAAATACACAGGTCTTATTATATTATAAAAAGTTCTAAGAGGAGAGAGTGGCCTACAGATGAGTCAGAGCATGCTGATAGGGAAATGATGATTAATGAGGTTTCCCAGTACTGTGAAACACAACGTAGAGTTCTAGCTCTTTATACTCTATTCAATAGTTTGTGGTTGAGCTTGTCATAATGACTTGATCTCAAGCACTGGGAGATTTATCGATGGCCAATAATCCACAATCTCTAAACCTCTTAACCCTTTCCTTTCCCTAAAGATGATCAATGGCCACAGTATATTTTGAAAGTCACAGATACTCTTGAGTTGTATAAATTTTGAGCAAAAGAGCTATCCATGAGTCTATTGATCAGAGGCTTGGGCTTTTTTTTTTTTTTTTTTTAGTGAGGCAATTGGGGTTAAGTGACTTGCCCAAGGTCACACAGCTAGTAAGTGTTAAGTGTCTGAGGCCGGATTTGAACTCAGGTACTCCTGACTCCAGGGCCGGTGCTCTATTCACTGCACCACCTATCTGCCCCCGGCTTGGGCTTTTTTAAACTAGAGCTGGTGGACAATATTTCAGACCCTGCATCATTCTAATGGGTATCTTTCTTATCCATAGAGACTCAGAGATAGAGAGCATGGCAGGGGCTTCCTTGTCAAATATGAAATATGTCCACAGGTGTGATTTGATGAACAGAAAAGAGCAGGCTGGGAACACTGGTAAGATCAGTCTGAAGGAACTTTTCTAATTCTATCCAGTCAGTAAGTCCTTCAGTCTGCAAAAATCTATTCACTTCTTTCAATGTGCCAGGCACTGTACTAAATGTTAGAGATACAAAGAAAGGCAAATGCTGTCCTGGACCTCAAGGAACACATATCCAAATAGAAAAAAAAGCAGGTAAATAACTATGCATACATCCAAGATATACACAAAGTGATGAAGTTCAGTTGTTTTCAGTCACATCTGAATCTTTTTGATCCCATTTGGGGTTTTCTTGGCAAAGATACTAGAGTGGTTTGCCCTTTCATTCTCCATGATGAGGAAACTGAGGCAAACAGGGTTAAGTGAGTTGCCCAGAGTCATAGAGCTAGTAAGTGTCTGAAGCCAGATTTGAATGCAGAAAGGCATGTCTGCCTAATTCTAGTCCAAGCACTCTGTCCACTGCACCACCTAGCTGCTCCATAATCAGAATAGATAGAAGATGGGGGCAGCTAGGTGGCACAGTGTATAGAGCACCGACCCTGGATTGAGGAGGACCTGAGTTCAAATCTGGCCTCAGACACTTAATACTTACTAGTTGTGTGACCCTGCACAAGTCACTTAACCCCAATTGCCTCACAAAAAAAAAAAAAGAATAGAAGATAATCTCAGAGGGAAGGTATTAGCCAAGGGGAGGACTGGGAACAGTATCCTGCAGAAAATGGACTTTGAGCTGAATCTTGAAGGGAAGCACAGAGGTAGAAATGAGGAAGAGATTTTAAGTCATTGGGTACAACCAGTGAAAAGGGATCAAGTCAAGAGATAGAGTGTCATGTGTGAAAAACAGCCATTGTTCTTGGATCCTAGAGTATGTCGATGGGAGTAAAGTGTAAGAAGACTAGAAAGGTGGGAAATAAAAAGTTTGTCAAGGGTTGTCTTAAAAGCCAGATTATATTTATATTTATTTTATAATTAAGAAAGAGGCACTGGAGTTTATTAATAGAGTGTGACATGTCATAATAGCACTTTAGGGGAAAAAATGGCAGCTGAATGGAGGATGGATTGGAGTGGGGAGAAACTTGAGGGAGTTGAGCAATCAGCAGACAATTGCAGTGGCCCAAGAATGATGTGCTAAGACCTATACCAGGGAGGTGTCAGTGGGAGTAGAGAGAAGGGGACATATAAAAATACATGTATGTCTATGTATGTATAGACATACATATATGTATATGTATACATACATATACATATATTCTTCTATATATGTGTGTCAATGATAGATGATAGATCAATAGATAAATCAATTGATCGATAGAGAGAGAGAGGAAATGATGTGAAGGCAAAAACAAAAAGATTTGATAAAGGATTGTTATATGGAATCTGGGAGAGTGGGAATGTGGAATAGAAGATTATAGCCAGTTTATGGGCCTAGATGAATAGATAGATGGAGGTGCTCTTGACAGTAATATGGAATTGTGGAGTGAAAGGGTAGAGTGGAAAATAAAATGATTTCTGTCTCCAACACGTTGAGTTTGAGATGCCTCTAGGACATCCAGTTTGAGAGTGGTCATGATGCTATCTTGGTCTGAATACCAATAGTGAAATAAACCCACTACCTCTGGAGGTTTCTATTCCATTTTTGTATTCATCCAGTTTCTAGGGAATTTTCCCCTACACTGAGTCTAAATCGCCATTTTAGAGATTGCTTTATTTTTCAAATCTGTTCAAGGATCTCCAACTAAGAGAACTTTTTTCAAATATCTCTTGAGGGGCTTATCACAGTCCAGAGGTTTGTTTTTTTTTTTTGGCTTCTTTTTCTTCCCCAGCCACTAATTTCTATTGCACCTCCTATCATTTATTCAGAAAATGTCCTACTTAACTTTTAGCTTCAAAAACTGCTCTAATGCAGAGAGAGTGATCTCTGGTGGTATTTACATGTTTAAAAAGAAGAAACATGAGTTTGACCCATGGTGGTATTCAAACCACTGGCTATTGTATTTTTTTTTTTTTTGCAGGGCAATGGGGCTTAAGTGACTAGCCCAAGGTCACACAGCTAGTAAGTGTCAAGTGTCTGAGGCCGGATTTGAACTCAGGAACTCCTGAATCCAGGGCCGGTGCTTTATCCACTGCGCCACCTAGCCGCCCCCACTGGCTATTGTATTTAATCCACATCCACTGATGGTTAATTTTTCTCAAGTGGGTGTAGAGGATACTACTTTCACATCTCAGGGAAGGAATCTGGTTTCTATACCAGCAGAACAATTGCTGAATATGTCTGGATGTAGCAGGCAGTGATAATCAAATTGGGATCCAAACATTCCAGAAGAGGGGATAGTAGTTTGTTGGAGCTAGAAGGGACCCTTATAGAACACATCTAAACTCAAGGTTGTTGTTGTTGTCATTGTTGTCCTTCAGTCATGTCCAACTCTTTGGGTTCTCATGGAACACAGCACTCTAGACCTTTGTACCCTCTTCTATCTCCAGAAGTTTGTCCAAGCTCATGTTCATTGTTTCATGGGGACAGCTAGGTGGCACAGTGGATAAAGCACTGGCCCTGGAGTCATGAGGACCTGAGTTCAAATCTCACCTCAGACATTTACTAGCTGTGTGACCCTGGGCAAGTCATTTAACCCCAATTGCCTTATACATCTGGGTCATGCTGATGTATATCTTGCTACTGGACCCAGATGGCTCTGGAAGAGAGAGTGAGATTGCATGCCCATCTCTCACTTAAATCTAATTCATTGAGATTCATGACATCTGTCATGGTCCACTTTGAGAATGAAAGACAAACAACAAAACAACAACAATAAAAGTCATTGTTTCATGACACTATCCATCACATCTGCTGCTGTCCCCTTTTCTTTTGCTCTCAATATTTCCCAACCTCAGGGTCTTTTTCCATGAGTCTTGTCTCCATGTTACATATTATAAAACAAGCCTAGAGAAATACAATAATTTCTCCAAGGACACACAGAAGGTTGAATGGCAGAGCTGGAACTAGAACCAAGGTTTCTACATTTTACTCTAGAGCTTTCTTCATCCTGCTGCTCACAGAGGTTCATTTCCTGAATTTCATTTTCATTTCTAGTTATAATCTATAAGACATTATGTAATTTTGACCCTGTAATTCTTAGAGACATTCTCTTGATAGATAGCATTCTTTCTCAAGAGTTGACATCAGTCAGAGAGGTGCTAAATTAGCATTGCAATGAAATCTCATTAATTCAGATGCCACTAATTTGGAGTTCTTGATAAATCCACCTGGGCTGAGATGAGGTCTACTCTCATACTGTATATAAAGAAAGGATTTGTTAATCAAATTAATAGTATAACCAAGATTACAGGAGGGCCCATTTAACTATTCTACAAGAACAAAAATATCGAACTTAATTTTGTACAAACGCAATTAAAATAAGAGTTTTATCTATTCATTAAAGCAAGCCCAGTATGAATTACAGTGGTAAATCATGTCAACAGTTAATTTCAAACATTATGTGTACATAAATGTTTTAAGTTACTATGTATGATTAAAGTTATCTCTATTGTGTCTTTGATGACTTCTTGATTATAAATATCATAAGTAATAAAACATGCAGATTTATGCTTGCTAAAGGTATTTACCAAGACTATGGAGGCTATCCAGCCTATTGATCATTCCATTAGGCCAGTCGTCATTTGCTAAGTATATTCTAGATTAGGTATGTATGGGGTGCTGAGACTACAGATGAAAGTAAAACAGCCTCTGTCCTCAAAGAGTTTACATTCTTTTAGGGGAGTCCAAATTATGGAGGACCTCACTAAAGACCATTAGGTCCTTAGTTTTCCTCTTTGCAGATGGCACTGTGCTGATGTTTTTATGCCCCCGAGCATCAAAGACTTCTTAAAGGTGATTCGTAACCATTCAAAAGAGTTCAGTCTAACTTTCCATGCAAGAAAAGCCAAGTAGATGAAGAATGCCTATTGCATCAGTCTAGGAAAGGCAGTGGATGGAGAGCTTCTAGTCATTTCTTAAGGCTTTCAATAGCATCATTGATTTAGACTTGGAAGGGAATTTCAAGGCCACCTATTCTTAGTTCCTAGTTTTACAGATGAGAATAGTGAGACACAGGAAGGTTAGGTAATTGCTCAAGCCCACCCAAGTAGTAAGTATCAAAGGTGGGACTTGAATCAAGGCTATTAGTTCAAAGACCAGTGCCCTTTCCAAGGTGCAAGGGAAGGAATTACATCACACTAAGACAAGTGTCTTTCTCAGGATCCCTGAGCAAGTATGTGTCAGTACATAATCCTATCTTGATTGCAAGTCCAGTACTCTCTCCCCTATTCCAAAACGCTTCTGCATTTCAATATTATTTGGCTTCTTTTTCATCCTTATCTTACTGAATATAAGACTTATTGGGGACCAATAATTCTTCACTATTATACTTGTAACTACTGCCTCTTTCTGGGGAAGATAAATGTGAAAATTCTGCCCAACTCAGGCTCCTGTGCATGATAATGAATGAGCTAACACTGGTTCATTGGTACTTGAGACTTTGGAAGAGTTCATGTGAGGTGAACTTGAACCTGTCCTTTTTTTTAATGGTCCTTTTTTATGTAGGAAAGTAACAGAGAGAAATACAAGCAGGATCATAAAACTGTAAAAGCAATTTCAAGAGTTCATCCTGATGGCTCCCACTGTGAAATAGAAAGCAGCACCAGGGTTTCAGGAACATTCACACACTCAGGGCTCGATCAGCCTCTATTTATTGAATACTCTGGCAGCAAACAACCTGCAGACCAGAGAGAGCTCAGCAGTCATCTGTCTGATGGGCTACTTATAACATTGTCTCAAAAAACAGATCATTGTTACTTAGGCTGATAATGCTGCTCTCTAATGATGGAAGTTAGAAAATAGATTAGGAGAAAAATGTAAAGGGAATAAAGACTTTTGCCTCATTGGCAACCCCAACTGGCAGAGGTGACTGTCTCCACCCAAACCCCTCCAGTGTTTCTAGTGGGAGCAGGGAGAGGTGTATTAATACCTAGTCTCAGAGAGACTTAGCCAGAGGTGGCTCCCTGACATGTGTACAAAAGTTAAGATGGGGAAGAGACAAAAAAAAATTCATATACCTTATTTACACTATGAGTAAGGGATGAGGACCATTGTGCATGTCTAAAGGTGATCCAGAGAATCACCATTTGACAAAATTAACTGACTGGTTCCAGGTATGTTGGGGGTGGAGGAAGATGTCTTACTCTAAAAAGTGCTAGGATAGAACAGTGGCAAAAGCCAAGACCTCAGTAACAGTAGAAAAGGAAAAGAAATAGATAGCAACTAAGAAGTCCAAAGAGTCGCAGTAGAACAACAGAAAACGGCAAAGAGCAGCAGAGGGGAGACAACACTGGACCCAATGATAGTGGGCAATGGAATGTGACAACAACAAGAATTGGAGCCTTGATGGGAATGAGCTGAATTCCTAGACCATGCTAAGGAGCTGTGGGAGGCAGAACTATGCAGACTTGGGCAGGAGCGTTTGGTGTTTTTTTTTTTTTTTCCCTAGCTGTGAATCAAGGCAGATGGTACTGGAGCTAAAATCTTCCTGTACTTTATGGAGTGATTATTCACAGGGATATATTTCCTTCTCCATAATTCCATGAGTCTATGGCAGATAATTCCCATTTGTGTATACAGAGCTGAAATTGCTCTGACTTGATTTTTCCATTGCTACTTACTTTACTATTCTTTCCCCACTAAATATTTTGCTATTTGATTTATGGTTCCTGACTTGTCTGTCAATTGAGAAGATATTGGATGGAGTCTAAAGCCAAACATTACTCGTAAATTAAACACAAATGGCAGTAAGATAGCAACTGAGTTGAATGTCAGTTATGCTAATGACTAACATCAACAGGATGGATTCTGATGGGAATGATTTCCCATTTTTCCCCTCATAAGCATTTGATTCATAGAATAATAGAATTCTAGAGATGGAATGGTCATTTAATGATTATCTAGCCAACCCTCTCACTTAGATAGATGAGGAAAATGAAGTTGAGAGAAAGAAAACGACTTTCCAAGGGTCAAACAAGGAATTAATGGCAGAGCTAAAACCCTAAATCAGCTCTCCTGATAAAATTCAGAGTTTTACTTGCAATTTACTCTGTCCATAGCAAATGCTCACATTCTCATTTTTAAAATGATCTTATTGAATTGAAACCTTAGGTTTCAACTTAATTTAGTAGTTTTGTACATACGCAATATTGCTATATATTTTTTGTCACAAAGATGCCCAGAATAATACGAATGGGCCACACAAACTCTGGACCTCCTTCCTTAGATGTATAGCATTTAAGGTCATATATTGCAACCCTGAGGTTGATGGAGGGGAAAACTCAGATCAACCCAAATAAGCTGCTTCTGGCTTCTCAGGACTTCAACCATTTCCTTATTTTCTCTTTCATACACTGTCCTAATGTTGGCTTTTATCTAACAAGGGTACAATAGCCCTGACAAGACTGGGCAGTTTATTCAAATGCTTACCTTTTCACCCAGGCTAAGCATGGGTTTAATCCCTAACATTTGTCTCCCATTCATAATCCCAGGTGTATTTTCATCATGTACCTTTAATATTATTTATTACAACTTTACAGAATATCGTAGCCCTTGATTTTAAAGAGACCACCTAGTCTACCACCCTTCATTTTGCTGATGAAGAAACCAAAGTTCAGAGAGGCTGAAGCTTACTTATGGTCACATAATTATTCAGTTTCAGAAGCAGCAATTGAACCCAACTCCAGAGGTATCCATTTGTTTCTCATTAGATTAAAAAAAAAATCTGCATTCATTTATACTCCAAAAATGCAAAGCAATTACTGAGAGATAACCTTACTCCATACCTTGCAGGCTATGGAAAATTATTTTGTTAAGTACTGTAAGTGATTCAAATACTGTTCAATTCAGTGATAGATAGTTGTACAGAAAACTTAATTCAAGTCAATTCATTTCAATTCAAATGACCAAGCATGTATTCAAGACTGACTATGAATTGGGCACTGTGTTAGCTGTTGGGGATACAAAAGTAAAAATAATATAGGCCCTGCCCTCAAGCTGATTACATTCTAATGTCAGTATAATATGTATACAGCAAAGTAAATATGAAAAGTAGTTTGGGGGTAAGAGGGAAAGCACAAATGGACGGGGGTTAAGAAAGGCTTCATATAGAGATGGCTTCTGAGGTATGTTTTCAAGACCATTTTGAATGCATATTTGGAATATTTTTGAATGCTAATGAGTCTAGCATAGAAATATGATTTTCTCCCCACATGTGGCACTTTAGAAATGACATCTTTAAAAGTAAGCCCTTGGGAAATATTTATTTACACAGGAACAAGGGTAACATTCAATCCCAGATCTTAATAAATGCTTATTGACTGCTTGATTTAATTCTATTTGAATGAGCTTTCTTTTTTTTTCAAATCTAGTAGAAAAAACTTTAATTAAAGATCATGCTTTTGAAAACAAAGAACAACTGTGATCTTGGACAAGTTTCTACCTCTCTTGGTCATGGTATTTCTTTTTATTTACCAAATAAGAGTTTTAGCCTCTATGAGTACTAAGGGCCCTTTCAGAGTTAAACACATTGAATATTTTGTTATTGAAAATAGGGTGGATTATTACCCCATTAGATAATAATTCCAGAGGAGTCTATGGAACCATTTTCATATTTTTAAATATAGCTTTTATAAATCATTTTGGAGTTTTTAAAACTGATTTTCAAATCAAAAGAAAGTAGCTGAGCTTTCAAAGCTTTTAAATGCAAATTGCCATCAGTGAGAGCTAGGACCCCAAGGCCAGGGAGAGCCCCAGGTTCTAGAACCCAGCACAGATTTGCATGGCCCCCTGGATCTTGAAGTTCCCAGACTTCAGACCATGCTTCACATATCACCTAGCCATCTACCTTGGCCACTTCTGGCTGTCTACCCTATCCTGACCTTGGGAAAATCAGAAAGTAACTCCGGAAGCCAATGCTGAATCCAGAATCTCCAGGCTGATTGCATTGCTCAGGACTCAGGTTGTATGGATAGACTATTCAGCCAGGTAGAGCCAGTTAGGTTTGCTGAAGAGGAAGACAAGACTAGTATGTACAGAGGTCTTAGGCTTATAGCTTAATAGGGTAATCATGGGGAACTGTGTGATAACCAAATAAAAGATGCGTGAAAGTAAGAAAGTTGTCAGGTAAAAGTTTTGGGTCCTTTTTTTTTTTTTTCTTGCTGTTGGTATTAATTTTTTTCTTTGACTTTTTCTTCCTTATCTATAAAGTGGGGATCATGATATACTTAGTCTTTCTTACATGTAATTGTTATAACAATTGGGGTAATGTTCAAAAAACAGTTTGGAAAGAAACCTTAAAGTCAGTTGTTAGAGTTGTAGGAAGAAACCAGATAACCAAGGCAAAAAGCACAAAACAACAGCATCATCAATAGCTAGTACTTATAAAGTGCTTCAAGGTTTGCAAAGTGCATTGCAATAGCTCATTCAATCCTAACAACAACCCTGGGAAGTAGATGATATTACGATTCCCATTGGATGCAAGATTGAAACTGAACCAGACAGGGGATAAGTGACTTACTGAGGGTCAGACAACTAGTGTCTGAGGCTATATTTTGAGGACCCCAAGTCCAGTACTCTATCTACCATGCCTTCTAGTTTTAAGAAAGACAAGTACAGTTGAGTAGAGACTAAAATGTTTAAGTCATATTTTAATTTTTAAAAAAGTATTAGCTGTTAATATTATTACTAGCTATTAAAAATATTAGGGGCAGCTAGGTGGTACAGTGTATAGAGCACCGGCCCTGGAGTCAGAAGGACCTGAGTTCAAATCTGGCCTTAGACACTTAACAGTTACTAGCTGTGTGACCTTGGGCAAGTCACTTAACCCCAATACCTCACAAAAAATATTAGAGGAGAAATCCACTATCTACTGAGTCAAGCTGTTCCTCATCCAAGGAGCTTTAGTTGTTAGAGCATTTGCCCTAAAATCAAGCCTAGATCCACTTCTTTGCCCTTTCCACCAAAATCTAAAATAATTACTCTTTATGATAGTCAATCAAATTCTCGAATGTTAAGTATTCTTGGTTTCAGAAGAAAAAGTTTAGTGAATATTTTGCTCATGAATCATAGTCTCCTAGATCTAAGGCTGGATGAGACATCAGAAGTCATGTAACCTAACCTTCTTGTTTTACAAATGGGGATATTGAGTCCACAGGGGTTCAAATGAGTTGTCCAAGGTTATACAGTTAGTAAATAAAATAGCTAGGATTGCTCTGACTCCAAATGCAGTATAGATTATACTGTATCATGATTGTCTTTTAAATAGGCATCAATATGAGCCTTCCTATTTGTGATGGAAATAACTTTATTAGAAAAAAAACCTCATAAAATGATAAATTCCATTTTATCCAAATTTAAGATTCGGCATAAAATATAAATTTTCCTCCATTCATTCATCTTATTTACTGACTAGGCACTTAATAAATAATTGGTTGATCGATTGATCTATGGATGAATTAATAACTATGATATTTAAGTCAGCCCAAAGATGGGTCCTCTCTGATTCCTTTACATTTATGAGCTCCTAATAGAAGGCTTGAGTTTGCAATTAGAATTACATTTGTGTGCTATTTTAAACCTGAAAACTAATATTTGCATGCTATTGACACAACTCTCTTTTCACATGGTAATTCTTCTTTCCCCCAGCAGCTGAGCTGCTGTAGAGCTTTGTATTATCCATCAACTTAGACAGCCCACTGGAAAGAGCCCTTTGAAATGTAACCAAAAGTCCATCTTGTCACTACTAATTGGTCAAACATTACAAGGAAGCAGGCTCTAAGACTTCAGTATGGGTAAGGAAATGCCTTATTTATTGGAGATTCCTGGATCCCAGGCCACAGAGAGGGGGCTCTATTCCTTACAGCCATCATCATTCTGTTCTCACCAGAATGTTCTATCCATGGTGTCTGTTGCATTATTAAGCACCAAGTGCTTTCAAAACCTTCTATGTTGATGCTGATTATTTTCCAAACAGGGTTTCAGCCAGACACTTTTATCGCTTATTTGTCTTTTATGGAAGCAGAGAGAGCCCAAGAGAGGCAACATGTCTTGTATAAGGCCATAAACCTAGTCATTGGCAGGGCCAAGCTGAGAAAGAAATGTGTGATTCATTACTCACCCAACTCTGAAAGTAGGAATCCCAAGAGAAACATCACATGCACTATGTCTTTATGCTGCCAAAATATAGAGTAAAATGAAAAGGATAATGAATTTTATTTCAGAGGACCCAGGTTCAAATTCTAGTAATGTCACATGCTACATATGTTTCTTTTGAAAAGGCTGTGGCTCAGCATCCCTCACTATAAAATGAGGATTGCAGACTATATGACCCGGGAGGAGGCTTCCAACTATATATCTATGGTCCTACTCTCCTATTTGCAAAGTCAACCAACAATTATTGGGAGAGAGGATAAATGAACAACTGGGGAAATCAAGCTAGGCCTCTGGTAGGAGATGGAATCTAAGGGCTGATAAACAATATACAATAATATGTAATGTACTGAAAATGGAGCCTAGAAGTCCCAAATTCAAATGCTGTCTCTGCTTAACCATATAACCCTGGAAATGTCATTTAACTATTTTGTGCCTCCATTTCCATATATGAAAAATGGAGAGAATAATAGCACCTGGGATTATTTCAGGAGAAAAATGAGTTCAGGTAAGTAAAGTGCTTTGCAAACCTTAAGGTACTCTACAAATGTTAAGCATTCTTATTCTTCTTATTATAAATATATGACTCTGATCTCATATGCAAAGTAAATACACAATAACTTTTTTTTTTTTTGTCAGGGAACTAATAACTGGAAGGATCAGGAAAAACCTGACATAGAAAATGGCATGTAAAGGCTGAGAGGGAGCATGGGATAATAAAAAGTATGCTGAACTTAGGGAGAGAAACTACTGAATTCAAAGGCTACATTGAACACATATCATGTGACCATGAGTAAATCACATAAACCTCTTTGGGCTTCAGGTCCTTCATTTGTAAAATTAGATGTTTGAATCAGACGATCTCTAAGCTCCTTTCTAACATCAAATCTCATCCATAGTCTATACTTGTAGGAGGAGTAACCACACCAGAAAGAAATAAAAAAACAACAAACAAAAACTATGCACCTTTCAAAAGTTTTCAGATCAAGAGAAGCCAAAGTAATCAAAGGAAAGACTTAGGATCCCCCCCCAATTTTTTAAATTGAAGTAATGAAATTGAATCACAACCAACCTCTACTAGATTACCAGAGCATTTATAATTGTGTAAATAATCTCTTAGTAGTCCCAGTTTCCAAAAGTTGCCACCACAAATATAATTTTTTTTTCCCTAAGGGGATTAAATCCATAAAGGATTTAGTTTAGCTTCTGTTGCCTCAGGGCCCATAGGGGGAACTTGGGTAGATGAAGAAGGCTGAAAGAATAAATGAAACCTCTCTAGCCTTCCTGTCTCTTCAGTCTTGGATGGTTTCGTTTTTGACGCTTGGTTTGCTTTTATTCATTGGGGTCTGCCCATTTGTGGGAAATGCTCAAAAACAACACAGGGATTGTTCCCATGGGAGGATGGATGACCTCAGTGACTTGACCCTATCCTTGCAGTCTTTCAAGATGAGCATCCCGTGGCTGACTAACCTCTGACTGCAAAAACTTTCTTTGTCAGACTTTCAAAGACTTGCTTCTCAATCTGTAGACATTTGACAGTACTTGTTTCCTCTGTCTTGAGGTTGAAGATCTAGGGATTCTGCCACAGGATATTGACTCAAAGGGTAGAATTTCCTCTAAGAACAGCAGCAAGATCAGCCTGCTTAACTGAATAATGTTTGGTCTGGCTTCCAAAACCTGGAGAAACGTTATCTCCCTACTCTTCCTCTGGAAAATGAACTAAAGTTCAATGAACTCAGCCTCAGGAAGGTTTCTCCTGATAGGAAGCCTTATTTTCCTTCCTTTAATGCCTCCTCTACCATTTTAAACAATTTCTCTTATGTTTTTGTATTTATTTCTTTGGAAAGTATTAGTTGGTAGCTTTCTATGTCATTTTCCCTAACACTTAATCAGACTAGTCATTTAATTCTTGGAGTTTCTCATTGAGCATCCTGTTCTTTCTATCACTGTACCTCTCCCATTTTCCCGGGGGCAGGGGCACATTCTCTTTCACTTGTGTTCTAAAAAAATAAAGCTATACTCTCAAGATAGAATATGGTTTTCTTTTCTATTTGAGAAAATTTTATTGATATATTTCTTATATTGTTTTTTCCCTTGGATATATAACATAGGCAGTATCATAGCATGATAATGAAACTATGGGATATGGAGTTAGGGGTCTTGGGATTGAACTTTGGCTTATCCACTTACTACTTGTGATCAATCACAACCCTTATTTAAGCCTTAGATTATTCATTTGCAAAATGAGAAACTTGGACAAGATGATTAGAGCATCAGGCTGGGACAGCACAAAATGACAAACACAAACTTTTCCATTCTCACGGTTTGCTTAGAACCAGTTATCCTTCTTTTCTGCTATACTTCGTATGATAATAGATTTGAAACTAAAGGGAATCTTTGAAGTCTTGAAGGGGTAAATTTCATAGCAAGGTTCATAGCAAGCCCAAGGCCCTTAAATGAAAGTAGGAGCAGATAAATCTGGAAATATAGGATGGATCTCTTAAAAGCCTTGAATGTCATGTTAAAGAATTTGTACTTTATTCATTAGTTAATGAAGAAGAACTAGAGATTTTTGAACAGAGAGGTAATATCTGGGTGGTAATCTACATCCATTTAAGCATCTTAGGATCTGGGCAAACTCACAATTTCTTTATTTTGAAATGAACTTTTCTACTTCAAGGTTGCAGTTCTAAATCTATGATCTTATGAAGCATAGTAGAAAGGAAGGGTAACCAGTTCCAAGCAACCTGTGAAAATGGGAAAATTTGTCTTTGCCATTTCCTGTAACCTAAGTAGTATAGGAATCTTATATAGGCCAATTCCTTCACCTTAATCTGGCAGTGTTGTGTAGAATGGAAGTACCAGAAAGGAAATGGACATTGTGAGACCAGTTAAGAGGAACATTGGGTGTCAAGTGACTCATTTGATTGATGGAATACACCTAAAGGTTTAATACTCTAGTAATGAATTAATTTCTACCTGTTCAGCGAGGCTAAGTGATTGGCCAAGCCCCATCACTTAGGGATGGGATTCATTTATCCCAAATTATTGTTTTAAAATAGCAGCCACCTCCACTTAGGTATATGTAGGAGTGTGCTGGAGCTGGTTCCAAATGCAATTGTTTAATTTTCACCTCATTGCGAACATTTACACCTGAGAGATAGTCAAACACTTCAAAACAAAGCTTAATTTGTTGTTTTTTCTGCTTGTCTAGACTTAAGAAAATGACTAGAAAATATGTTAATAATGCAGATTAAATTTAAAAGTGTGTCTTACAGACTTTTTTTTTCAGGAAGCCAGTTATTAAATTATTTATTAATACCACCACATACATTTCTTTCCTAAGTAGAAGCAACTTTGGGATATGAATGACATATTGTATTTTTAACATGTTAAGAGTTAATAGTTTTCTTTGAGGTATAGCATTTGTAAACTTTTTATTTGTATGCTAAAAGTTCAACTGTCCCCCCTCACCCTTGTCACTTTTACAAGAAACCTAAATGAATTTCCATATGCCCCAATCTAGGTTACATCTTTCTATCCATCTATTCATCCGTCTAAAGATTTATCATTTATTACAGTCACTTAAAAATCATTGAACAACCTATTATGTTCTAGGCAGTATGCCAGGTCATGAAATACAAAATCAAAAATGAAAGTTTTCCAGTCCTTATGTTCCCAAGGAACTTAAACTGTGTTGAGAAAAATAACATGGACACAGATAAATAAATGCAAAATAAATAACAAATAATTTTAAGGAGCTGAATGGGGCTTGCCTATAGGAGTTACCATTTGTGCTGAGATTTGAAGAAGGTAAGGATTCCATGAGCTGAAGGTGATATGGAAATTCATTCTCAGACATGGTGGGTGGCCCCTGAAAATATCTGGAGAAGGAAGATGGAATGTTGTAAATAGAAAGAAGAAAGCAGGTCAGTTTGGCCAGGACACAGCATAGTGTACAATGTGAAATCAGCCAGAAAAGGTCAAGTGGAACTGTATGTGTGGGACTTGAAAATGTGAACAGGTGAGCTTTCATTCTACCCAAGAGACAGCAGAAAGTCACTGGAGCTTTTTGAATGAAAGGTGGATACAGTCAGACTTGAGGTAGGAATAACAATTTGGCAGCTGGCTAAAGGATAGACTGTAGAGGGAACATATGGAGGTAAGTTTACCAATGGGAGGAGGCTTTTGCAATAGTCTAAAAAGAGGTGATGGCCATTAGGAATAGATTAGAGGCCCTAGAAATAGAAAGAGGGGAGCAGATGACAACAGATTCTATGGACATAGACCTGGCAATTTATTGAATATGTGGGACAATGGAGAGAGAACAGTAAAAGAATACTCAGGCATTGTAAACTTATATAACTAGCAGGATGTTGGTTCCATTAGCAGAAAAAATAATGGTGTTTTTTATTTTTTGTTTTGCTTTGTGTGAGGCAGTTGGGGTTAAGTGACTTGCTCAGGGTCACACAGCTAGTGTCAAGTGTCTGAGACCAGATTTGAACTCAGATCCTCCTGAATCCAGGGCCAGTGCTGTATCCACTGTGCCACCTCGCTGCCCCAATGGTGTTTTTTTTGAATAAGGTTCTTCTTCATAATATTTATTAGCATTTGAACTGAGAAGGCTGCCACTCTAAAGTAATGAAAACCTTTTGAATTCACTTAATGTTTATAACCCTTTTTTAATTATGAGAAACTGGCTATTAGAGGCCTCTCCTTATCCATCTAAGAACAAGCACCTGGTTTTTGATGTTGCTGAAGGTATAGAATGTAGGTCATGGTTGAATTTCCTAAAAGATCAATCATGAATCGAAAAAAGACTGTCCATGAGCTAAACTATGTGTGTCCTGGCTGGTTAGTTCTCCCTAAACTTCAAAGCTAATCATTAAGAGAGAAATAAGAAGTCTAACTTTCTTCCCCTGGGAGATAGAAATGAACACAATCCAGGGTCAAACTGCCTGGCTGGCTAATATTCATCCTACAGTGATCAAATGGATATCAGTACTTTAATCAGTAGTTTATCAGGACATGGAACCCAGATCCTCTGATCACAAATAATTTCTACTAGACCATATTAGGAGCTTGAGTGCTGGGAGGAAATGTGATGCCATTTATAGAAAGATGGAAGTCAGCAAGAGGACATTAAAAAAGGCATGGCCATTGGATTTTGGTGATTATTTGCTATACCTATGCTAAAAAGACACGTTTCTTTCACAGGTTTGTTATGTCCTCTTACCTCTTTAATTTATCCTCTGGCTTCCTCAAACATTGTGATGATGATGATGATGATGATGTGTGTGTGTGTGTGTGTGTGAGAGAGAGAGAGAGAGAGAGAGAGAGAGAGAGAGAGAGAGAGAGAGAGAGAGAGAGAGAGAGAAGAGAGAAAGAGCTCACTTAGGCACACAGAAAGCACAGTGATTCACGTCTCTTTCTTTCATCCCTGCTTAATTAGTATGCAGGCAGCTGAGCTGGAGAGACAGATTTAGTGTTATCAGAGCCTGAATCCTGCCCTGGGTTGTAACAGCTCTCTTTGGGAACCTGCCCAGCTCCCATAACCTCACTTTATTTCTGTTGCTGCAGCCGGGACATTGGGGGAACCGCACCTGCTTCCTGGACACCAAAGACTAAGAATGATGAATGTTAGCTAAGGAGCTTTAAAGGAAACCATTTTAGGAAGAGTAAGACCTTTGAGAAGATACATTATTAGGAATCTGGGCTGAGTCAAGGAAATTAAGTCACACAGTTTCTTTGTCCTGGTCAATCATAGGTACCAACTGTATAGCTCTGAGACAGGGGCTGGTGCTAATGAAAACTCAGCAAGGTTGAAATATTGCAAAGAGCCAGCCTACCCTTAGGCCAAATTATGAAGCAGGCATGCTCAGAATCTCTCTTTTTTCTTCCTTTTTCTCTCCTCTTAGTAGTATTCATCCTACTCTCCTCTCTGTTCTTATTAGTAAGTTTATGCCTTCTTCCCTAGTCAAAATCTGTTCTCAGATCTTTCATTCACAGTGCATGATGCAGTCAATGGCAGAAAGGACAAGGCCCTTCCCAGGAATATTTGCATCTTCACAAGTGAAATATAGTGAGCCAATAAATCATTTAAATAAATTCAGGTTTCTTGAGTTATTCTCAAACCTAAAATTCTAGGATAGAAGGAAAGATAGGAACCAAAAAAAGAGGAACCAAATGAAAAAGAATATGGGCCCAGAATTTAGTAAAAGGAAGAGAATGGGTAAAGATTTAATGAGAGCAAAGTACCTGGGCCTTTGACCCAGAGCATAAACATGAGGAGGAATGCTTCTTCATTGCCATAGCCCAGAAAAACCATCCAGGTGCCTCAAAATATTTAATCTTCCATGATCCTGTGACAAGACCCAACTCCTTCTCCCAACCCCAGGATGCTACTATAAGGAATCTTTTCCCTCTTTACTCCGTTCTTGGGCCTGAAAGCCCTGATCCTGTCCTAGGCCATGCACTAACCAAGTTACACAATTTCCCCCCACCCCAAATTGGAAAAAAATCCCATTTATGGCTTCAAGAATAGGCTAAAATCCTTGGGAGATTTCAGCAACCTATTAGTGATCTTGAACAGTTTCACAAATTTGTCTGTTTAACTCCAGTCAGTGATGCTTGCTATGAGTAATGGAGTGCAATGATCTCAAAGAAAGTGAAACTTACATCTAACCCAAAGAATGATGGGAAGATGCATAACAAGTGTAAGTCATGTCACAGTGATGACTGGGGTGTAAGATGTGGAAAAAAAGTACCATAATTATTATCATAGATTTAAAGCTGAAATGGATTTCAGAGGCCATTGATGGATGAAGATGATGAGTAAATCAAGATACAGATGAGTTGTGTCCCCAAGGTAGTCAGTGACAGAATGGAGATTTGAACAAATTTTGTCTGACTAAAAACCTGGTACTCATTTTTTTATGTTTTTTGAATTTAATCATAAAAGCATTTTATTATTTTCCAGTTACATGTAAAAATAGTCTTCAACATTTGTTTTCATTAGATTTTTAGTTCCAATTTTTTCTCCCACCTTCCCTTCCATCTCCCCTCCCTAAGACAGAAAGCAATTGATATAGGATATATATGTAGAATCAAATTAATATTATTTCTGCATTAGTCATGTTATAAAAGAAGAATCAGAGCAAACAGGAAAAGCCTCAAAAAAGAGAAAAAAAAAACAACAAAAATTCAGAAACAGTATGGTTCGATCGGCATTTAGAATCCATAGTTTTTTGGCTTCTTTTCTGGATGTGGAGAACATTTTCCATCATGAATTCTTTGGAATTGCCTTGGGTTATTGCACTGCTGAGAAGAGTCAAGTGTATCACAGATGATCATCATACAATGTTTCTGTTACTGTGTACAATGTTCTCCTGGTTCTGCTCACTTCACTCAGCATCAGTTCATGTATTTCCAGAGCAAAACCGATATTTCTACCATATGAGGACATAAGTGACTAGAAAATCCAATAGGTTGACCATATATAGTCCTTAATTTAGAAAAAAAAATTGGCAAACTGCCTGAGGGATACAACAACACCCTGGAGATACAGGAAAACAAAAAAAGCAATAGTGAGAGGAAGGTTCCTAGCAAATTGAATGGTTCTCTTATAGAAGATTAATGTGCAGAAAAATTTCAAAGGATAAGAAACCCTGTAGCAGTTGTATTTTGTTATCAGCTGAAGGCCATATCCACAATGATAAAATCAAGAATCTACCCAACCATGGTGAAAACAGCCTGACTTACTTAGAACTCTGTAGGGAGAGGAAATTTAAGAATCCCTTAATACAACCATTTAGAAGTTTTATATTTTAAAATTTAGTTTCAAATTTTAATTTATTGATAACTTTTGCTTTTAAATCACATTAATTTCTGAATTTATTTTATTTCATTTTCTATTTATATTGTATTTATGCTATTTAATAAGCATATATTCCCTTTCTGAATTAAATATAAGTTTTTTCTTGAGATCAGAGATTTTAGCTATTGGATTTATTGCACCTAGCATAGAAACTACCCATGATGTCACTTAATAAATGCCTGTCAAGGTGGAGGAGCCAATGAAGAGATGGCAGAGAAGCAAGCAATGCTGCTCAGATTATGTCTATAACTCTTCTGAGCAGATCTGCACAATGTAGCAGATTGAATCCTGAGGGAGAACTCCAGAAAAAATTAACAGTTAAGTACATTGTCTGGTACAGGTTGGCGCAGGAACACAGAATTATCTGCAGACACAGGGACAGGGTCAAGGAAGGAACACATAACATACAGAGCATATCAGCAGTCAGGGAGAGGCTATATACTAGCACAAAAGGAGATCCCATATCCATACCAGGGCTCAGTCAGACCCACCCCAGAGCACTAACATGGGGACAGGTTCCAACTGGCATCTTTGCTAACCGCCATTCAATCATGTGTCACAGACCAAGAGCATCTTGAGAACAGTACCTGAGCATAGCATTGGTGGCATTGCCTTTCCTACGTAGGGAGGCCCTGGGCAGTGTTTGAGGAAAGGAAAAAGTTCAGAAATCAGTAGTGGTGGTGGGGTGGCTCAGACTCCAAGTTCATAATAGAGTCTCACTTACAGAATCTAGCTTAGATTGCAAGAGACTGACCAAGGAAGGAAAACCAGGTGAAAAAGCAATCTACAGTTCTACCACTTTGAATGAACACATCTTTCCATTTGGTTGATGAGGGCAGAATCTAGCAGGATTCTAATGGCAAAGAACTAAAACCAAGTCAAGAGCTTACTGAGCTCAGACCAGGAATAGTGCATGCGCAGCAATCAAACTTTGTTCTGGATCAGACCTCTGAAAGGTTATAGGCCTCCAGCCTGATCCTGAAACCCTGGAATAATATAACACTTGATAAGAAAGCAGCAACAGGACCAGCCCACACCTTTCCTCCAGTAGAGTCACAGAGCTCAGTCCTAACATCAAGTCAAAAATCAGGAAGTAGGTTGGTAGATTAGCCAAACAAACAAACAAAAAAATTACCACACCATAATAGGCATCATAACTGTTAGGGATGCACAAAGCACAAATGTGGAAGAGAGTGACTCAAAACATCTCCAAGCAATGCCTTAAAGAAAAACACAGTTTGGGAACAAAATCAATTAGATTTTTTTTGGTTTTGGAGGGTTTTTTAAGTGTTGATTTTTTTTTCATAGATGGAATGAAACTGTTTGAGGAAAAATGAAGAAGAAATGAGAGCTATGCGAAAAAATAATTGGAATGAGAATTAATACCTCGGCACAAGAATTACAAAGTTTTACCCAAGCAACAAACTCCCTGAAAATTAAAATAGATTAAATAGAATCCAATGACTTTATGTAGTGACAAGAAATATTAAAAAAGTCAAGAGGCTGAAAAATGGAACAAAATGTAAAATATCTCAAAGCAAAAATAAATTAACCTAGAAAACAGATGGAGAAAAAATTTAAGCTTCATTTGACTTTCTGAACACCATGATCAGAAAAGAAGCCCAGACATCATATTACAAGAAATCTTTAAAGAAAACTGCCCCGATCTCTTAGAACCATATGGCAATGTGGAAATGGAAATAGACTACCAGTCTTCTGAAAGAAACCCTCAAATGAAAACTCCAAGGAACCTCAGAGCCCAAATCCAGAGTTTCCAGTTAAAAGAAAATAATTCTTCAAGATTGCAGAAAGAAAGAATTCAGATACATACTGAGAAATTACAGTCACGATCACACACAATTTAGTAGTCACTACTCTAAATCAATGGGGAACTTAGAATATAATATTCCAGAAAACAAAGAAAATGGGCTTACTGGAAAGAATAACAGCCAGAAAAGTGGAGTCTAATATTATAGGGGAGGGGAGAGTGGTCCTTTAATGAAATAGAGGAATTCTAAGAATTTCTAATGAAAAGATTAGAGCTATGTAGAAACTTTGAAATTCAAACATAGGAGTGAAGAGAAACATAAAAAGGTAAACAAATAAACAATGTAAGAGAATAAACAAGAATAAAGTGTTTATATTCAAATATGAGGAGATGATGATATATGTGTCTCCTCTGAATTTTATCATCATCAGGATTCATAGGAGTCCAATTAGATAAGATCTGGGAGTGGTTCTATTATATCTTAATGATCTTAGGAGAATAACAGAAAGAGAGGGGGAAAAGAATACTCTGTGGTGGGGGGTGGTAAGAAGGGAGAGTTAGAAAAATTATCTAACATAGTGATTGTGCAGAAAGAGATATCTATAAACAAAGAGGAGGCAGTGGGTAAGCCATTGATATTGGACTTCACTCTCATCCAAACTGATCAAACAAAAGGAAGAATAGACATACAGAGAAATGGGTATTTAAAATAGAAAGATATTTCAGTGGACAGAAAATAGGAAAGAAGGGGAGGGAGGAATTACAAGGATGAGAGAGTGGAGGAGGGATTAGTCCTAAGCAAAATAAACTCTAAGAATATACAAAACATTTGTGAGTTTTTTGACTGTGGCCAAGAATGGGAAATTAAGGCAAAGGTAGCCACAAATTAGGGAATTGATAAATAACTTATGTTATACAAATGTAATGAAATAATATTGTGCTAAATTCTCATTACCATAATAGCCCGATAAGGATTCCAAAGGATTTTTGATGAAACATGCTCACCACCTCCTGACAGAGACATGGAAGACTCAGGGTGCATAATGAGGGTTTTTTTGCTTTGTTTTTGTTTTTGTTTTTGGAGGGGGCACATAGCTAATGTGGAGATTTGTTTTGGTTCACTATACCTGTTTGTAATGGGTTTTGCCTTTCTTGCATTCTCATTTTGGGGTGGGTGGGAAGGTAAAAAGATGGATCTTGGAGACTTAAAAGAAAAAATATATTTCTCAATTAATTGATTGAATAAACATCTCCTAGCCAGTGAGATTTTCCTTGCCAAAAATGCAACCACCACTACAGTAATAATAACAACTTGTTCAGGACAGTCGACAGTGTCCAGCAACATGTATGGCATTGCATCCCTTCAGCAAAAGGAAAGATGCATAGTTTATCCGCTTCATTATTATAATTATATAATATTCATTTTCATTTTATTTTTCTTTCCATGATGATATACTGGACATACTGCTTTCCTGGGTCTGCTTACTTCACAATATATCAGTTCATACAAGTCTTTCTGTGCTTCTATGAATGTTTCCTTTTTTGCCACTTCTTATAGCACAATTATATTTTATTACTCTTGACTTTTAAAGAAAATTGAGGAGTCTAAGGAAACCACCAGACAACTCTCTTCTTCATGACAAATGAATGATGCTTTCCCATTTCCACTCAAAGTTTAAAGTCTCATTCTTATTACTCACTCCACTTTCTCTTTGATTGAATAATTTCTTACAGATACAGAGAAGGAAAGAGTACTTCCTTCTCTCCCCCACCCAACTTTTAAAGGATAAATAGCATTTAAGGCCTGTTCTTGTTTCATAACTCTGAAGTGCTGATTACACAGTCCAAAGAGACACCCTTTATCATTGGGTGCCCTACTTTAGTACACTTTCACTGTGACTTCTCTTTTTTTTTTAACCTGTCATTTTAAAGCCACATCTTCTCTGCTTTTTAAATGGCCTCTTCCACTTTTTGAGAAATCACTTGGGAGTTCAAACAAAATGAATCACCCAAGGGGAAAAAAAGAAGAGGGAAATTCACCCATGAATTCTTATGCATTACTCTGAGGGAAATTTAAGTTAATGACTTTGATATGGCAAAATTCCTTCTAGCAGCACTTTTAAATGCCAGTTATTTTACAGCTTGACAGAAACAAGTTCTATGATCTATGAATGGTTAGTGATATAGAATAGAATGGGGTTCAAGAGGATCATGGAGGAGGAGATGCCATATTCTAATAGTGGAATAGAGGTATATTTCTTTCTCTTTTTTTTAGAGGTATATTTCTGAAGCATTGTGTACATATTTGGCCATGGTAAGATTCATTCCATAGGACCATGAATAGATTTATCTAGACCTGTAAGGGGCTTCACTTGTGATATATTATAACTTTTTCCTTCATTATCTCATAGAAATGCTAACAGAGGATAGTTATGCTCAGCATTCTCCCTTCTTGCTCCAACCCCCCCCCCCAAAAAGAAAAATAGAACCTTCATCTGAAGGTTGGTTTGCACATAGCTACTGAGATTCCCAGTATTTTATCCTGGAAATGTTTCAGAAAAATACAATCCTTTGGGCTTGATTAAGGTATCCAATGATAAAATATTCTCTTGGTGTGTTTGCTGGTACTTATATGACTCAGCACAAAGGTTGGAGGAATAATGAGGCTATCAACATAATGTATGGATTACACAAGTAGAAAGTCAGTTAACTACATCAAAGGTGCATGAGTAGGCAAATATAACATATGCTGGAACACCACAGGAATAATAACCCTAAAATAAATAGATGTAGTCAGCCAGCACCTTTTTTATAATGCTCTCAGTTTGGCTTTTAAACATATTTATTTGAGACATTCTCTTTGGACACAAAGAACCTGTGTGTACTTTGGTATGGATGGGAAGGGGAATTCTTACTTCTCTGCTTTATTGTCTCCACCTAAGTGATCTGGAATCTCAGTATGTAATACATCCTTCTATCCAATATTAAACAACAATAACCCCTATGAGACCCAAGGTCACAAGGCATGAATAGTTTTATTTATATTGTAAAGAAACACAAGGGACTTATATGCAAGCTCCTAGAAACTACTGATACTCATCCATGAAAAAAAAATCCCCTGGAGACTTCTGTAGTCTCTATAGCTTTTGCAAGGTGTGATTGGAATTGCTCCTCCATATTGCTGCTCCATTCTATACACTAAGAAACCATTTAATAATACATTCTAGACTTTAGCCAAGAACTGACTCAAGTTCATTGGTATATAGTATACAGACTCCATTCTCTTCATAAAATAAAAACAAAACCAAAAACAACCATTTGGTCAGTTTTTGCCTTTTTTTCAGTTTTTCTATTCTTCAAGTTTTCACAGATATTTCTGACAGTGACTCAGCAATCATATCTGTTGTTGTTGCTGTTGTTTCTGTACACAAGTATGTCGGCATCTGCATCTGGAACTCAAATTTATGGAGAGCACCTAGGGACTTTATTTTTATTTTTTTGCAAGTCAAGGAGGGTTAAATAACTTGCCCAGGGTCACACAGCTAGCAAGTGTCAAGTGTCTGAGGCCAAATTTGAACTCAGGTCCTCCTGAATCCAAGGCTGGTGCTTTATCCACTGTGCCACCTAGCTGCCTAAGGTACTTTTTTATTACCTTCTTACTTACCTTGGTTATCAATTCCCTATTATCCATTTTTGTTTTATGAACTCTAATCCAAAGATCATTTGCTTTATCAGAGAAATCAGAAGTAAAATACAAGTTGAATATTTCTACATTCTATTGTTTGTTTATTATCCTTCTCTCCCTTCCTTGGATCAATAGATTAACTGTTCTATCCCTTTTTTTTTTAGTGAGGCAATTGGGGTTAAGTGACTTGCCCAGGGTCACACAGCTAGTAATTAATTGTTAAGTGTCTGAGGCCGGATTTTTAACTCAGGTACTCCTGACTCCAGGGTGGATGCTCTATACACTGCACCACCTAGCTGCCCCCTCTATCCCTTTCTTGATCTTTCTTTTTCTTAATACTGAAATGAATTATTGATCTCATAGACATGGGTATTCCCTCCAGTTACGTAAGCCATAGTCCATCCATGTCTTAGCACACTTTACAACTCTTATCTAGATATTCCTAGAAGTTTCACACAAAAGTGTCCACACAATGTCCTAGGAAATTTCTTCAAGTACTCCTGACAGGCAAAAAATAACAGTGGAGAACGTGGGCTGTCTATCTGTTATTTTTCATCCCTGCCTTCTGACAAAATAGTCTTTTTTAATATAATACCTTTCTTTAAGTGTCATTCATCAACAAATCAGTCAACAATCAATTAAGAAACATTTATTAAATGCCTATTATGTGCCAAGTACTGTGTAAAGTACAGGGGAAACAAAAAGATGGCAGGGCTCATCAACTGTTGGGACATGTGGGGCTGCAAGAGAGTGAGGAGTTGAGGATGGCACCTTTGTTGTGAGCCTAGGTGCCTGGGAACATGGTTCTAGCCTCAACAGTAATGGGAAATTATTTACTATGTGAGAAAAAACAGTCCCTACCTTCACAGAGTTTAGAATCTAATGGGTGAAAGAACATACAAACATATATACACAAAGCAAGCTATATACAGGATAAATAGGAAATAATTATTAAAAGGGAAAGTACTGGAATTATCTGTAGAACGTGATACTTTGGTTGGGACTTAAAGTAAGGTCAGTAGTCAGAGTAGAGAAGATAGAACATTCCAGGCATGAGAGGCAGAGAAAATACCAGGCTTTTAAAGATGGTGTATCTTGTTCATGAAAGAGCCGGGAGGCCAGTGTCACTGGAGTGCACATGTTGGAGAGCTGTATGTAAAAAACTGGAGGGGGCTAGCTTACTAAGGGCTTCAAGTGCCAAACAGGATTTTGTACTTGTTCCTGGAAGTAATTGGAAACCACTGGAGTTTATTAAGTAGAGGGTTACTTGATCAGATTTGCATTTTGGGGGGAAAAAAAAAACATACTTTACTGGCTAAATGGAGAATGGGCCAGTCACTGTGCTAAGCACTGGAGATGAAAAGAATGCTAAAATACAGTTCTTGATGTAAAGGACTCTGATGTTAAAAGTCTAATGGGGGAGATTTCATATAAACAATTATTACAAATGATATGTATGAGATTTTGTATCTATGAGATAGATAGACTAATAGAAATAGAGATAGCAGAGGGAAGGCATTAGAAGTAAGAAGGATCAGATAAAGTTTCTTGAAGAAGGTGGGTTTTTGTTTTCAGTGGGGCAATCAGGCTTAAGTGACTTCCCCAGGGTCACACAGCTAGTAAGGGTCAAGTGTCTGAGGCCAGATTTGAACTCAGGTTCTCCTGAATCCAGGGCCAGTGCTTTATCCACTGCACCACCTAGCTTCCCCAGAAGGTAGGGTTTTGCTGAGACTGGAAGAAAGCCAGGGAAGTTAGGAAGCAAAGAAGGTGAGGAAGAGAGTCTCAGGCATGTGAGACAGCAAGTGAAAATGCCCAGTCAGAGATGGAATGTCTGTTTCGAGAAACAACAAGGGAAACAATGTCATTGATTGCAGATTACATGGATGTGAAGAAGGTGTAAAAACAATGGGAAGGTAGGATGGTTAGGGTTATGAAAGGCTTTGAAAGCCACATGATTCTATATTTATACCTAGAAACAGGATTGGGCCAATGGAGTGTATTTAATGATATTGGTAAGGGTTTCAGAGTGCATCTTGTGCTTTAGGAAGATTAATTTGACAACTGTGTGAAGGAGGAACCAAACTGGAGAGAAACTTGAGTAAGGGAGACTGCTGAGCAGCCTACTGCAATAGTCTAGGAATAGTCCATTGAGAAACTGCATCAGGATGGTGGCTGTGTCAGACGAAAGAAAGAAGCATATATGAGACATGTTATGAAGATAGAGATGATAGGACTCATCAATTGTTGGGACAGGTGGGGGTGCAAGAGAGAGAGGAGTTGAGGATGGTACCTATGTTGTGAGCCTAGGTGCCTGGGAATATCATCCTCAACTATCCTCAACAGCAATGGGAAAGTATCTAATATGTTGTAATGTTACCTCAGTTAAAAGCATGCCCAAAGACGTGAGCAGAGAACATGGGCACCATGGTGATTGGAGTACTATGTTAAAAGCCTTAGATTAAAATCTTGTCTCTGATATTTTTTAGCAGTGTGATCATAGGCAAGGCATTTAATCTCCTTGACCCTAAGGCACTTCTAAATATTCCCTCAAGTCATATATGGGTAACAATTTGTCTAGGTGAACAAAGTTCCTGCATTATGGAAAGCAAAGGTCTTTTTTGAAAAATTGGTCGATTTGTGGAGCTCCTTGAAATATTGCAAAGCTCTTGACTTCCATTATGTCATTTGAACCCCTTGATGCATAGTGTTATTTACTCCTATAGAAAATGCATGTCCTAGCATCTACCTCATTTTTTCTTTTTCCTATAACCTAATCGTAGACCGTTTTATTGACCAGTGAGGCAACATGGGATAGTGGAATAGGAGTAACAAGGCCTTGTAATGGAGACAGGAATACCCACCTCTGCTACTTTCTTCCTTCGTGACTTTTGACCAACCTACCCCACAAAACAAACAAACAAAAACTTACTCACTACATGCTTTGACTTCCTCATCTATAAAATTAAGGATGTGAACTAGATGTTTTCTAAGGTCTTCCCAGTTTTTCTCCCTCTTCAATAATCTTCTTAATTCCACATACAGTCAATTATCATTTAATGGGGGATTGATGGGAGAAAACATTAATGAACAAAAAATGCTAAAGTTGTTACCCAATTTATAACTTTCAGCAATTTTCCACTTTGATTTAAGGATGTGTCCTCTCAGCACTAAACAAACAAAGAAAAAAAGGGGCAGCTAGGTGGTGCAGTGGATAAAGCACCAGCCCTGGATTCAGGAGAACCTGAGTTCAAATCCAGCCTCAGACACTTGACACTTACTAGCTGGGTAACCTTGGGCAAGTCACTTTACCCCCACTGCCCCACCAAAAAAAGAAAAAATAGTATAGGCTGAGCTTCACTAAATTTAAAGAATCTTTAGAAATTCATCAATTGATCAAGGAAAATTTATTCAACACCCATTATATATCATGCATGGTAGTCATTAATGGATCTTCAAACATAAAGTGAAAAAAGCTCTTCTGGAGCTCTTAATTCTGGTGACCATAGTGCAGTCACTTACCCACTCTGAGTGTCAGTTTCCTTATTTGTACAATGAGGTTCCTGGCTTTTCTGCTGCACTTAAGTTGGGTCATTATGAAATAGTCTTTATGAAATACAGTGATTGTCTCCAAATATTTTTATCACTCATTCCCTAGCAGGAAAACTATTTTGAGACCCCTCCCCCAAAATATTTAATATATTTCTAAATTATACAGATACTATTGTAAAAAGTACTATAGAGATAGAAACTGCACTTGCTGTTTTCTTGATATAAGGAACTCCTAGGTGATAGAATTCCCCATACTGATGTGGATGGTCAGCTTCTCTGCAACTTATACTCTAAAGAGAAATGCCTGGGGACACATAGAGTTTATTCAATTTTCCCAAGGTCATGTGTGTGTCCAAGCAAGACTGAAACCTGAAACTTCCTGGCTTCAAGATTGCTTCTCAATTCATTATAACATCCTGTGTCACACTAATCTTTAGGAGTATTATAAAACTTATACAAAAATAAAAATGTAAATAAGGAAAAAGACAAAGCAACTCTACTGTATAATACCAGAACCAACAGGGAGACATTGGAGTTGATGGAGTAGGAATGATATGATCAGACTTGGGAATTAGGAAACTAACTTTGGCAATTTGTGATGGATTGGAAAAGATACTTGAGGTAGAGAATTGTTAGGAGGCTAGAGAGTGAAAAAGCATTTAGCAATAAATAGTTTTGCTGGAGACAAACTTGTGATTGGCTCTAAAGACATGGTCAGATGCAATCAATCTTCCCACACTCCACTTCGGTAATAACACACTCCTTGGGATTATGCCAACGACCCCATTTTATAAGCCACTTATACATGGGGTGGTCAAGCTTTGGTAATATCCTGGTTATATTTGACCCAAAGGGCTCAATGGAATTAGAATTATAGACTTTGAGCTGAAAGGATTGAAGATGTAATTGAGTTAAATACCCTCATTTTTGAGGTGAGGAAAATGAAGACCAGAAAGAGGAAAGGACTTTCCCAAGGTGACACAGAAAGTATTACAACTGGGATTCAAATCTCAGTCATTTATATTCAGATCCAGTGTTCTTTCCACAAGTGCCTATGATCATTCAATGAGTCAGTATCAGTGACAAGATTTGAAACCACATTCTTCTTACTATATATCTAGCTCTCAACCAACCACTATGATGCCCATGTATCTCATGGTTCTTTCTATGAAGGTCACATGAGAGTTTCAGGGAATAAATTTCTAAGGATAAAGCACGAAAGTCATTGATGCCACCGTCATCATCATTTCATCATAGTGGACAAACCATCCGTTAAGATTTATCAGCAGAGGAATATTTTAATCAATTTGGATGACAGGATATTTATAGATGTCATCATCTACTGTGGGTGGACAATGTGATCTCAGGAGTCCTCCTGGGATATGCCTAACAAAGGGATGTTTCATCTTTGTGGGTTTTTTCCCCTGTAAAACTGTGATCCAATTACCTCTTAATCTCTTGTACTACAGTCTGCTGGGTATGCAATTTATCAGCAAGAGCCCTTGTCTTTAATAGCAATTAATGCAGTAGATGAAAGTGAGACTAAGAATGTCTAAAACCAAAGCAGATTAATTCAGAGGCCAGGACAAGGTCCTGTCTTTTCTCTATCCATCAATGGCAGGGGGCCTCTGACTGACTCAGTGAACAATGTCATGTCAAAGAGCTTAGAAGTTTCTTAAGTAACGACTGGGTTTATGTTTTCAGTTGAATGAAATCATTCATCATGACTAACTTGCATTGAATGTTTTGAAAATATTCTGAGTTTGGCAATGATATTCAAAAATGTATTTAATGTACATGGTATTTTAATCTATAGAGAACCATCCCCAGAGTCAGGAAGACTCTGGGTTGAAATCCTGCCTCTGATAGATATTGGTTATAAGACCCTGGGTAAGTCATATTGCCTCTTAGTACTCCCCAGCAACTCTATAAGACTTTAAAATGCAGAGAAGGTTCTAGTTGGAATTGATAACTGGAGTTCCCTAAACTAATGAAACCATACACTTCCGTTTACTGTGAAGCATGGCATTTTGTGGGAATCAGTTCTTTTTCTGGGGTTCATATGCTGAAGTATTTTATAAATGTTCATAGAACTGATTGAATTCATTTTTGTAGGAAGTAGGGAAATGACTCCTGTTTAAAATAAGACTTTTACAGTTTTGTTCATAACAATAAAATCTGTGTCTTAAAGATGTGGCTTTATCATTCAAGTCTCGCCATGATACTGTGACTGAGGTTGGCAGGTCTAGATGTTCCATGGCCAATTTATGCTGAATTTTAGGTTCACTCTACTAACAATGACTATTTATGGCCCCATAAGCAACTGAAGACCTAGGGATCAGAATCCCAGAACCTCAGTGTTGGAGGAGACCTCAGTGGCAATCTGCTCTCTCTCTCTCTCTCTCTCTCTCTCTCTCTCTCTCTCTCTCTCTCTCTCTCTCACACACACACACACACACACACACACACACACACACACCTAGACAAGAATGCCCTTCACAGAACCCTTGACAAATTATCATTCAGCTATTGCTTAAAGACCTTCAGCTGAAATGAACCTGCTACCTCTAGAGGCAGCCCTTGCCCTTTTGGAAGAGCATTAACAGTGAGGAAACCTTTATTTATAACAAGTCTAAATTTGCTTTTCTATTGCTTCTACCCATTGATTCTAATTCTGCCTCTGGGGCAAATAGAACAAAGCTAATCTTTCTTCCACATGATAGCCCACCCAATATATGAAGACTGATCAATACTAAGGTTTCATTTTACAAGGACATCTTCATACCCTTCAACCAATCCTCATATTTGGAGCTGGAACGTCCTTTGAAATTATTGAAGTCCAATACCTCATTTTACAAATAAGGAAATTGAGGCTCACTTTGACTCACTCAAAGTCATACAGGTGGAGAGCAGTAAAGGAGGAGTTTAGACATCTCACTCTACCACAATATGTTTCTAGTGTCATATGATACAGTCATGTGTATACAGTTCTTCCCAAGTCAGAGACAAGTTGGAACAATGCAAGTCTTCTCAGCACCATTTGCAAATGACATGTGTAGATATGTTGAGTCACCCACCCCCTGTAATCTATGTGTTCCCTTTATAAAAGTAAATGAAAGATTCTCAGCTCTGTCACTGTCATAAAATTAACAGGGGTTAATTCTACTTTCTTTTTAGAAATTATATATAATCATGAAGAAAATTCTCTGTCAAGTTTAAGGTATTATATACAGGTTATGATGAACAGGATACTATCAGAAAAAACCTGGAAAGACCTACATGAACTGAAACAGAGTGAAATGTACTATATACAAAACAACACTAATAGTGTAAGATGATCTGCTGGGAAGCATGTGGTTATTTTCAGCAAGGCAAGGATCCAATATAACCCTGAAGGACTTATGAAAATTGCAACCCATCTACAGAGAAAGAACTGATAGTATCTGAAAACAGATGGAAACACATTTTAAAATTTTTTTTCCTCTTTGACAATTCCTTAATCTGAAGTTTTGATTTTTTATTGACTGTTTTCCCTCACAACCTAGCTAATGTGAGAATGTTTTCCATGACTACTCATGTATAATTTATTTTGAATTGCTTGAGTTCTTGTGGGTGGGGGGTGGGGATGGAGGGAGGAAGAGAAGTTGGAACACAAAGTTTTAAAAAAAATTGATGTTAAAATTTGTTTTTACAAATATTTTGGAAAAAATAAAATTGTATTCAATAAAAAAGAAGTACTGGCTATTAAAAACAAATTATATACAAAGGAGAAGGATAAAAGACAGAACTGATTATAGGCACATGCCAGTGTTCAAACAGAACCCATATGCCAACATTACTTGGCAATGTCTTTTTTTTTTTTTTTGCAGGGCAATGGGGGTTAAGTGACTTGACCATGGTCACACAACTAGTGTCAAGTGTCTGAGGCCAGATTTGAACCCAGGTACTCCTGAATCTAGGGCCAGTGCTTTACCCACTGTGCCACCTAGCTGCCCCCCCAGCAGTATCTTAAAAAGAAAGCTGGGGGGCAGCTAGGTGGCACACTGCATAGAGCACCTACCCTGGAATCAGGAGGACCTGAGTTCAAACTGCCCTCAGACACTTGACAATTTACTAGCTGTGTGACCCTGGGCAAGTCACTTAACCCCAATTGCCTCACAAAAAAAGAAAAAAAAAAGAAAAAAAAGAAAGCTGGCTCTGTGGTTGACCCTTACTTTAGAACATAATCCAGTATTGTTCCAGATATAGGCCACATCTCAGAAATGAGGTTCCTTGAAAGGGGAAACTTTTATATTTATTTAAAGACAGTGGTAGAGAAAGTGGTGGATTTAGAGACAGAAAGACCATAAGCTGTGTGTCCTTAGGCATATCTCTTTACCTTTCTGTGCCTCAGTTTCCTCATCTATAAAATGGGGATAATAATAGGACTTTCCCCCAGGTCTGGTGTGAAGATCAAATGAGACTGTGTATATGAAGGCCTTTGTAAACCTTGAAGTGGTCTAGAAATATCAGAAATTATTGGTATATTGTATTATACATGTTATATCATATACTATTATACTGTGTGAGAAGACAGCAGTGATTATTAAAGGCTGTGTGCCCCAGGTTTATAGCAAGTTGACTTAGGAATGGTGGACACTGTTCAGAATAACATAGAAGATGTTAACAATCACTTTCACTATAGAACACTAATAAAAATGATTTTTTCTCATGAAGAGAATTTGTGGGAGAAAAGGGCAACATGAATTATTTTATTAAATAATTTTAGCAATTACAAATGTAGGATGGGCAGAAAGGTGATGCAGTGTATATAGCCCTTGGTCTGGAGTCAGGAAGACCACTTCCTGATGTAAATCTGCCCTCAGACACTTATGAGTTGTGTGACCCTGGGGAAGTTATTTAACACGGTTTGTTTCAATTTTCACATCTGTAAAATGGGTTGGAAAAGGAAATGACAAACACTCTGGTATCAGCCAGGAAAACCCCAAAGGAGTCACAAAGGGTTAGACACAACTGAAACAATTGAACAAAAATGATGTAAGATAAAGTACTTGGTAAAACCATGAAATAACTTTATGAATGCAAAGTGTATTTAAATATATATATATATATAAAGTAAATATATATTTTATATATATATGTGAATGTATTTGAATATATTTGAAAGTCAAAAAGTATTACCCCTTTAAGAAACAGGTATATGTAAATTATTCCAATTTATATAGCACTTTGACACTAGCAAAGGGCTTTAGATATATCTTTAGCCTTGAACCTCAAAACAATCCTGCTGGGAAATGCTGGTATTATCACCTTTTTTTTACAGATAAGAAAACTGAGTATCTTAGGAGTTATTTGTCCTCTTACCTTCTATCCCATAGAAGTCCCATAACTATTTAGTGTCAGGGGTGATATTAAAATCCAGAACTTTCTGATTTCAAAGCTAATGGCATAGTTAGAATATAGCATTGCCTTAAGGTTCAAAAGAAAAGTGAGAGCTGTAAACTCTGTAAAAATTTTAAAAAGTGTTGTTCAAGAAGCTATGTTCAAATCATACTTCTGATATTTGTTACCTGAATATCCTCAGGTAAAAACCTCTTAATCTTCCTGGGCATCAGTTTCTAAATCTGTAAAATCAAGGGGTTGGACTTGATAAACGCTGAGGTTCCTTTAAGTTCTAGATCTATGATCTATATGCAAATTAGAAATCTACATAGAGAGGCAGCTAGGTGGTGCTATGGATAAAGCACCAGCCCTGGATTCAGGAGGACCTGAGTTTAAATTCGGCCTCAGATACTTGACACTTCTGGGCAAGTCACTTAACCCTCATTGGAAAGAAACAAACAAACAAACAAACAAACAAAGGAAAGGGAAGGGAAGGAAAGGAAGGAAAGGAAAGGAAAGGAAAGGAAAGAAAAGAAAAGAAAAGAAAAGAAAAGAAAAGAAAAGAAAAGAAAAGAAAAGAAAAGAAAAGAAAAGAAAAGAATCTACATAGGGAGAGTTATCTTTTCTTGATTGTACAGATAATGCCAGGCTGTAGAGCCACAGGATATGAGAACTTGCATACTTGAAGCTATTTATCCAAGAGGGAAGCTTTGAGGTACTTCTCTCCTGTGCAGAAGTATAAGAACTTTAAGTGAGTTTGTGGCCTTAAATTGTCAGATCTGTGGTTCACCAATTTGACAAAAGTTTGTTAAGCCTTATCATGTGAAAGGTACTATGTTAAGGCAATTAATAAGAGTATCAAAAAGAAAACTGTCCCTACCAGAGGACAGCTAAGAATAAACTCTTTGATAGTGCATTATAATCAGGATTAAGTTAAAAAGTCTCCTTAAAGGGGAATAAGGAAGATCAAGGTGAGAGGTAGAAGGTAACCTTCTTTACAAAGCATTATGTAAATTCCAATAATTGCCATTCATAAATATTCATGCTGTTATTTTAAGAAAGAATTAGATTTTCCTATAAAAAGCACGATTAACTGGATCCTATATTTTCTTCTTCTCTCTCTGTTATCCATGCCTAGAGAAAACCAGGCTATTTTGTCCACAACCTCTTAGGATGAGATACTTTCCCTTCAACATCTTAGATACTGCCATCGTGCCTGAGAGTAAACTGACCATCTCTAAAATTCTGGCTTCCCAGTTCTAGAACCATAAAGTGACAATGAATCTCCTACTCTATGACATCAGTAAGTTCTAAAAGCAGTGATTCCTTTCCCCCATCCATCCTTCAGCTTCAATTGACTGCATTCAGATGATTTCTGTTACCATCCTCGAATAACGTCAACTGGATTCATCCAACTTGCATCTGAACAGACTATGAATAATAAAGCAATTTGACCAGTCTAAGGTCAACATCTCAGTTCTTTGAAAAGAATGTTAGATATGGACTTCAAAGAACCATGTTTTAATTCTGATTTTTGACACCGTGAGCTTGGACATGTGTTCCCTTTTTCTCTTCCAGTTTTCTCACTGGGAAAATGAGAGGGATGCACCAAATAACCTTCAATGTCTGTTCCAGCTCTGCAGCCCCATTACTGTTATCTGTCTTTAAAACCTTTTCACCATATTCCTATATGCTTATCTCCACTATACATAGAGCTACTTTTCTACACTAGTCTTTAAGAAGTGCATTAAAAGAATGAGGATGTTTGTAAAAATCCATTTCCAGAATATATGTAAGATCCATACAAAGTCAGCTCAATCCCCTCTGTTTCCATTGTTGTTCTAATCCAGCAAGTAGAATCAGTGATGTTCCTAATCATAGGAATTTGTATAGGATCATACAACTGGAGCTATAGTCCAACCTTATTATTTTACAGATGAGGAAACTAAGGCACAGAAGAGTGAAGTGACTCACCCAAGGCAACATGGTCATGCAATTCTGGCTCAGCAAACATTTTTGAAGAAAGATTGAATTGGGTCCAATATAGGGAGATAGAGGAAAATTATTGAACATGGTATTTCATTTATAAGGGTGCCCTTCAGATGGGAAAATCCCCTCTATCAATGCAATTCATCACTTTCTCTGCAATTTATAATCTTAGAGAACTGTCTATAGAATGGAGAGGTTATATGAATTAATTGCTTGGGTCACATAGCCAGTATGTTTTAGAGGCTGAACTTGGACCTAGGTCTTCCTGTCTCAGAGTCAGAGGCCAGCTTTAACCAATCCATGTGCTTCCTTTCAAGATGCAAGAAAGGAATTGAATAAGGTAGGAGAACAGATGAAACATTTCAGAAGGCCTTTTGTACAAGAGTTGCTCTAGAGTTCTTTTTAACCTTGAAGCACACAGGCAATTCATTTGGCTGGGGTACATTGAACTTCCTATCATCCAGTATATATATATATATATATATATATATATATATATATATTCAATCCTTGTCAAGACAAAGTTTGGAATCCCTAGGATTTTGTACTTCTTTGGGTTCACTATCCTCTCCCAACTCCTAGACACCTCTAGAATCCCTGGTATCCTGAAACCATCCCAATGTACTTGCTTATGTTGGACGAAGGCTTGCAAAGCTCTGGAGGCCCCACCTATTACTCATCTAGATCCCTTGGAGGAAAATAGGTCAGCTTCAGGAGTCCTATGAACCAACAGAATTTCCCCCTAACATACATTTCCTGTTTTTATGAACCAATAAATCCCCCAATGTTTCTTCAAGATGCCTGGAAATGATCAAATCCTGGAACAAACATTTGGAGGCTTCATTGTAGAATGGAAAGAATGTTGGTATGAAACATGTTCTGTGTTCTAATTGGGCCTCTGATCCTTATCAACTCTGTGACCTTGGACAAGTCACTTAACATCACTGGGTCTTAATTTCCTCAAGTATAAGAAGAAAGAATTGAACTAGATGATCTCTAAGATCTCTTCTAGTCTGAGATCTGTAACATAGAAGGTGGCTATGGGATAGGGTGTGTGTCTCTAGTCATAAAAGTGATTGAAAGAGGGGGATAGCTAGGTGGTTCAGTGGATAAACCATTAGCCCTAGATCCAGGAGGACCTGAGTTCAAATCCAGTCTCAGACACTTGACACTTTACCAGCTGTGTGACCCTGGGCAAGTCACTTAACCCTCATTGCCCCACAAAAAAGAAAAAAAATTATTTGACATGGGGTAGAATAATATAAGCATGGCTCATTTTAAAGATGAGACAAGGGGCAGCTAGGTGGCACAGTGGATAAAGCACTGGCCCTGGATTCAGGAGGACCTGAGTTCAAATCCAGCCTCAGGTACTTGGCACTTTACTAGCTGTGTGACCCTAGTGTAAGGCGCTAAAATTCTAGCTAGTCTGTCTAAAATATCTAATGAGTGCTCACCAATAAATTAAAAGCTTTTGCAAGAATTTAGACTTTTAAGCATTTATTAAGGAGAATAAGAATTTGGTGAAGAGAGAGAGAGGCCTAGATTCATCTATCTCTCTTGGGAGCTACAGTTCTCCTCCCCCGCTCTCCATGAGAGTCCTGACAAAGGAGAGTGAGAGAACCAGCCTCACCCCCTCTTCTTCCCACAAGCAAACGTCACTTCCTGACGCCAAAGAAAAGCCACATGGCTTGCCCTCAGAAGCCTTCTCCTCATGGCGGAGCTTTCCTACAGTATTTCTCCAGCAGGTGGTGTCATTCCAATCATTATACTGGGAAAGTCACTTAACCCTCATTGCTCTTCAAAAAAAAAAAAAGATGAGACAACTGAGGCACTCAGAGTTTAATAACTTCTTCAGGAATCAAAGTTAGTGAGTATCTTAGATGGGATTCAAATCCAGGTACCCTGACTCCAGATGAGGCACTTTATTCCCTATATTTTACTGCTTCTCCTAACTGGAAGCCTTCTGAATATCATAAGTTACATAAAATTTTCCCAGAGATTAGTGTACCAGCTATCATATCATGATGGTAGTCTTTAAAAAATATTTTTATATATAATTTGTTTTTTCCTCATTTACATTTCCCTGTATATCCTCCTGCCCTGCTATAGAGTCATTGCATATATAACAACAAATAAAACAGGGGGAAATATAAAAAATATAACTAAAATATCAAACAAGGCTAGCATTGGAAAATAGTGTTCTATACACATTGTGCCCCAGCTTTGCAATGAAGTAGGTGGGGATGCTCCTTGGAAGGCACTTTTAAGCCATTAACAAACAAGATCTTGCTGATTCCCTGCAGCCACATTAGAGAAAAGAGGTAAGTGGAGATGGTAGTAGGTGATAGCTATCCTCTTCTTCTGTCCCACCTCTTCTTCCCAGTGTAATTCCCTCTACATGTCTAACAAATAAAATTTTGATCCTGTCAACCAAGTAATTTATCAAAGTGGGGATTAAATGCATTTAATGGCCAATTACCTGGAAAACCTGCTGGCGGTGGCCTTCTTGAGAAGATGAAAACTCAGTGTGAATGCCATGACATCCTTTTCTGAAATGGCATTTTCTTTTTGGCACTGAGAGCTGGACTTCAGACTAGAGCTGGGGTGCCCACCAAGTTCCCTGAAATGTGATAGCACAAATGTTTCCCATCTGTGATTACAAGGGTTCAAACATTCTCCCAGGACCCTGGCAGGGAGGAGAGAGAAAAGGCAGCGAGATTCATTTCATGCATTGGTTAGAACTATCTGAGCAAAATTCTTCTAATTTGGGGAGGGGAAAGTTTAAATGAGAAGGAAAATAAAAGTTGCCTTCATACTCAGGATTAATCACTTCATTTAATAGATGAGGAAACTAAAAGGTTTCCAGCAAGCTTAACTCATAGAGTTTAAGTGAGATTTAAGGTTACACAAGTCATAACAGTTTCTGGAGGGATGTTGTAGGGATTGAAAAGGATGCTTGGTTTTTTTGTTCCAACCTGTGATTTTATCAGTGTGGATAATCCCATACTGTGGGACAGCTAGGTGGTGCAGTGGATAGAATGCCAGGCCTGGAGTCAAGAAGACTCATCTCCGTGAGTTCTAATCCAGCCTCAAACACTTACTAGATGTGAAACCCATGATAAGTCACTTAACACTGTTTGCCTCAGTTTCCTCATCTATAACATGAGCCAGAGAGGGTAATGGCAAACCATTCCAGTATCACTGCCAACAAAACCCCAAATTGAGGCATGAAGAACTGGACATGACTGAAACCTAGTAACACCAAAATAATCCCTCCACTAAACTCCTCTGCACCTCCTAGACTTAGTTACCTAGAACACTAAGTGAGTTAAATAATTTATCCAGGGTCAAAGAGTCAGAGAAAAGATCGTAAATTTGGAATCAAAGCATCTAGGTTCAAATCCAGGTTCTAACCACTTATAACTTGTCTGACTCTAGACAAATCATTTAACTTTTCTGGACCTCTGTTTTCCTCATATGAAAAATGAAGTGGTTGGATGAGATAATCTATTAGGAATCCTTTAAATTCTAAATCTAAGCTTTTATTATCAGCATCAAGATTTCAATGTGCATTGTCCTGACTCCAATGTTGGCCTATCCATTACAGCATTCTTCCTCTTTTCTGATTACTGTCAAATACAAATTATATTTTCCTTCTTATGAAACAACATGGTCATTTTAGATGAAATTGAAAATTAGATAAGAAAAATTCATAAAAACACAAGGGCATCTCATCTGAAATATCTTTATTATTTGGAAATTTTGTTTTGACCCCAAAATCTACATCTGAAGAACATGATTTAAAAAATAACCAGAAGCAATCACAGTAAGATCTTATTATTTTCCCCTTGTCTTTTTCTATAACTCAGGGAGCCTTTTTGAATTTTTATAATTAAGTCCATACACCATTCTCAGTTCTTCCAAAAATCCAGTATCTTTTAAAAAATTTATAGTTATATACTGAATTGGATCCCAGACTTCAGGAACATAAAGCTTAATTCTTTCTGCTTCCTTTCCAAATCATACTTCCTTCTTCTTAAGAGACTGAGGCTTCTGATCTCAGGGCTCAACTTCTGAAGAACATTAAGCTTCTTGGGCTTTCTCCTACAATTTATGTTACGAAAGAATAATGAGACGGCTACTCTGTACGTGCCCAGGAGTATATTCCTTTCAAAAAGATAGTTCCAAGACTGAGTATTGTGAGGATAAAAAGAATCCTCATATTTCTTTCAAAGGGGTCTGAGAATTAGGCTAGCAGCACCCAGTACTAATTGGAGAAGCCACTTAATGATAGAGATAGGGACATTGGCAGGAGGCAAGGAATTGCATTTTCTCAAGCAAACAAGCAATCAATAAACATTTAATAAGTGCCTACTATGTGCCAGGCAGTGCACTTATTAAACACCTAAACCAACCCCATTCATAATGAACTTGCATTCTAATTGGAGAAGACAACAAATTTTCCCTCCCTCTCTCTGTATGCATATATGTACACACACATATAATATATATAAATATACTTAATTATGTGAACATTATGCAATATATATGTGTTATATATAATATTCATGTACTTAAATATAAATATACACAAAGGAGTAAAAAGCAGCCTAGGTGGGGAAGGTACTTGTCAGGGGATCAGGAAAGGTTTCATGCAGAAGATGTTGCCTGAGGTTCTTAAAGAAAGAGCAGAAGAGGTATGGAGGAAAGGAGGGAATGTATTCCAGGCAAGGCAGGTGGTCAGGGCAAAGATGAAAAGATATGGGAGGGGGTGTTGTATGGAAGGAACACAGTGAAAGTCAGTTTGGATGCATCCCAGAGTGTGGGTGGGGGAGTATTGCCAATAAGGCTACAAGATGGGTTGTAGTTCTAGCTCAGCCATTGGCTGCCCATATACTTTGGGGGTCTGGGGGTAATTTTGCTTTGGTGTCCTTATTCCTATAAATTGTTGGGATTTAACTAGATGATTCCTAAGCAGCTTGGGTCAAAGTCTTGAGATTACTTGTGCTCAGTGTAACAGGTGCAATGTCTAAAAGGAATGGTCATATGGGGATTCTAACCAGAAGTACTAAGTATTTAAGTTCTCCAGTGTTATTTAATATTCTTTATACTTTGTTTAAATTTCCGTGTTAAAGAAGAGTAAATTGATGCTGATTTGGGAACGTTTTTGCATTTTCTGAGATTCATGAGATTTCTGAATAATCACCATTACATTCCAATGATTTAACATGCTAGAACTCTGGCCCTTGGAGAAGTATAGTGTTATTCTATTACAAAATCACATATTTGAGTACAAAATTGACGACTCTGACACTGCCCATGTGTCCCACAATTTGAGATATAAGTTGTAGCGTTCAACGTTCATAATCTAGCAGCTGCCACTGCACCACTGAGACTTTTTTTCAATTTTCACCTGATGGCCCTGCTCACTGGGGTTGCCTGTAGAATTCAGAGACAGTCATTGGCTGACTGTGGTGTTGGTGCAATGGCTAAAGAGCTTTGAATTTGAGAGAATGCTAGATTGAGGCTTTGAAGAGTGAGTCTCAAACATGGTTTCAAATGGATCTCTGCTCTCTTCCATGTGTCCATTCCCTTGAAACATACAAAGCATGACCCATCCATTCCTGTTTTTATGTGACTCTTATCTATGTCCCTTTAAATCCTCTACATAGGGCTCAATCAAGATATTAGAAATTTCCATTGCAGGCTTTTAACATTTCAAGAATAATAGTGGAACATAAAGGCTGTCTAGGGGTAACTCCTCAACTTGGGAGTCCATTTCCTTTTGTGACAATGCTTTTATTTGATGATATAGTTTACTTCTGGTTATCTTTTGTATTTCCTTATTTGTTGAAGCCTACTCAACCTCCTTCTTTTGAATTATGGATCTCTCTCATCTAGGAGGCTTGACAGTGTTTCAGATTTTGGTGTTATCTTTAACCTAGCTTTACCTTCTATTTAATTCTTTTAACATGTGATATTTCTCAAAATCTCCCACCATCCTTATCCCCATAATTTTATAAAGGAGTTCATATTCTCCATTAGTTTTTCCCTATGCCATACTATCATCATTCTCATCAATTAAATCACGTGAACACTGAAAGACATTTATGGAACCCTTTTGTATATATTTGTTATGGCATTTAATTTACATCAGTGCAGCTTCAATATGAAAATAGTATAATCAGTGTCTATGTCATTTCTTCTATCCATATTCCATTTTCATCAGTAATTGCTTATTTAAATAGATCAGGGTGGAATTCTTTTAATTGAAAAACATTTTTCTTAATTATTAATAACCTAATAAATCTTTTTTCCATTTATAATATAATCAACTTTGCCAACTCCTTTGTCTCTCAAAAAGAACCTGTGAACCATTCTTCTATTTAGCTGTACTGTTCTCATCTCTTTTGTGTTTGTTTATTGTGGCAATGCCAATATTAATATGATTCATCTTCTTTAATAATATATCTGACCATTGGTCACTGGATATCACACTTAGCTCAATGATAGCAAAAAATAGCTTTATAAACTGCTAAATACAATGATTTTTAGCACTCTTTGCCCCATTTTTCTTTGGTTTTGGATTTTTGTGAGGCAATTAGTCACACAGCTAGTGTTATGTGTCTGGGGTGAGATTTGAACTCAGGTCCTCCTGAATCCAGGGCCAGTACTCTATCTACTGTGTCACCTAGCTGCCCATCTTTGCCCCATTTTAACCACTAAACCACTGACACTGTAGAAGCAAAGAAAATCAGACTTACTTTGTAGTTTCCTTTGTTTCATGAATTAACATAGCCAAAAAATTCATCTTCAAATATCCAGTTGATTAGTTCCAAGACTCTATGAAATTAGCCAAGTTGATTCTCAGGAAAGAGATTCAATCTCTTGCTTGGACTCTAATCCAAGTTTTTCTTTTTTCTTAAACTTTCCATTGAAAATCTCTCTTTTTACATCATCTATATTTTCCTCTGTGACTCTCTCCAATCCTTTTCTTGAAATCAGTCCTTTATTATAGAGAATTTCTTTTAAAAAGAGGAAGAAAAAAGATCAACAAAAACTATCATATTGACAAAGTCTAACTTTGTATGCAGATTTCTATACTCATCCCCTTCCCCTGCAAAGTAGCAGGGGAAAGTGATTTTTTAATATATTTTCTTGAGGCCAAGCATTGAGATTATAATTTTACTTTATTCAGTCTTGACTTCTGTTGTTGGTCTGTCTGTTTATGTTGTAGTAGCCATTGTGGATATTGTTTTCCTAGTGCCGTTTACTTCAAATTGCATGAGTCCTCCTTTGTTTCTCTGTATTCTTCCTATTCAAAATTTCTCACAGTGAATTAATATTCCATTTCATTTATGTTTCATAATTAGCTTAACTATTTTCCAATTGGTGGGCATCTGTTATTGGTTTTTTTTGTGGGGCAATGAGGGTTAAGTGACTTGCCCAGGGTCACACAGCTAGTAAGTGTCAAGTGTCTGAGGTCAGATTTGAACTCAGGTCCTCCTGAATCTAGGGCCTGTGCTTTATCCACTGCATCACCTAGCTGCCTCTGTGGGCATCTATTTTATTTCTATCTCTACTCAAAGCTATTCTGGGACAAGGCATTCCACTGGCATTGACTTTGAAAACACATCATCCATTCAACACTACCATGAGCCACCAGAGTAATCCACTGATTTATGAAGATTGAAAACTTTCTATTAGTTTTCAAAAATGACCCGGGTTACTTTGAGGTAGTCATATCCCGACCTCCACTGGGTCAGCTTCCATGGAGCATAAAACATTATTTCTGTTCCCCTTGTCAAGATATCAGGACACAATGTTGCCAATCACCATTTATTTCTATATGTACATAAGCAGTACCTGTGTCATATCTCCTATTCTTGCACAGGAGAGTAAATGAGTGTTTCAATGATATAGAGTATGGCTTGCTCAGCTCATTGTCTTCCCCTATGCCAATTTATCAGCTCAATTATGTAGTATCAATTTACCTCTTTCAAGGTTGCAGTTATTAAACATTTAATTGGCTTAGATAAAACTCAATAGAAACAGAAGCATCTCTTGCATGTAACAGAGATTTGGATTACATATTTCTATCAATTGTTAGATCTAACCTATCATAAAAGGAGAAGTGATTCTTTTAGATGATGCTGTTGCTCCCACATTCAGACATTGTTGCTTGTGTTTAAGTCAAGGGTCATGGACAGTAAGGACTGATACATTCATAACCATTTCAGCTTTCATTAAAACTGAAATTAGATGCACAGGATTAATTAATAAGTGATTTAAAGCTCTATAGAACCTCTACGGTTCTTCTTCTGGTTCACTTCCCTTGTTTCATAATGGTTTTCCTAATCTATAAAATAAAGGGTAATAATAATGCAGTATTTGGCACCTAGTAGGTACATAATAAATACTTCTTTCCTCCTTATATTTCTGTTCCTTCAAAATGGAACAAAATGCACTGAATTTCTCCAGAAGGAAAACTTTACTTGCTATTCTAGGCCCTTGAAGGGCAAATTCTATAAAGAGATTAGCATACTCTATGCTCCATCACCATTGTTCTTCTCCCAATAATCTCCTTGGGTTACGGGTACCATGGATAGCTCTTGCACAGTTAAACTCTGCTTCAACAGACTAGCTAGCTAGAATTTGTAGAGAAGATCTGCAACACATTTTACAAATATTAGCTTATTTAATCCTTACAACAACACTGGGACATAGGTGCCATTATTATCCCTATTTTTACAGAAGAGGAAACAAAGGTGGACAAAGGTTAAGTGACTTGTGTAGAATAAACCAGGTAATGAGTGCATTTTTCAAATGCAGTATTTGAAAACAGGTCTTCCTGACTCCAGATTCAAGACTCTATCCATTACATCACTTAGCTTTCTGCAGGGTATGCATATTCCTACCTGGCTACTGACACCACAATTACTGGGTGAACGACCCTCTGTTGGGATTTCTTGTCCAAGATTAGATTGAATTAGATTGTTTCTTTTGTTGTTGTTCAGTCATTTCAGTCATATCTGACTATTTATGACCCCATTTGTTTATTTATTTTTGACAAAGATATTTGCCATTTTCTTCTCCAGATCATTTTACAGATGAGAAAACTGAAGCAAAGAGGTTAAGTGACTTGCCCAAGGTCACACAACTAGTAAGTATGTTAGCTCATAGTTGGACTCAGGTCTTCCTGACTCCAGGTCTGGTTGGTATATTTACTTAACCACCTAGCTGTCCTTAGATTGTCTCTAGGATCTGTTAAAACTCCAATATTATGGGATTTTGTAAAAGTAAATGAGTTGAGGGCAGCTAGGTGGTGCAGTGGATAAAGCACCAGCCCTAGATTCAGGAGGATCTGAGACACTTAACACTTACTAGCTCTGTGTGTGTGTGTGTGTGTTCTAGTCTATATATGCACACATATACATACATATGAATATATTTATGCATGAGAATATGTATATATGCAAATATAAATACACATAATCACATGCACTTTAAGTTGTTAATTGATTTTCTATTATATCTAATATCACTTATTCATTAGCTGGAGATGACTGTAGAGGGTGTGCTCAGTGGTTTCTGTATCTGAAACCTAAATCCCATCTGTCTATTAGTCAGACTCTAAAAGAATGATTCTCAACTTTTCAAATCCACTTTTTTTTTTCTAGAAAGAAGCAGTAGCAACTATCTGTGTGTGTCTTCTATTAATGCCCAGCATGGCACACCATAAGGATGTCAGAGTAACCTGGCCATTCATTTGGACCTCTCCATGGGAGATATGACATGCTGTTTTTTTTATCGTCTACTTTTACCTGCTGAGCTTTCCAATTGCCACAAGCCACTATCAAAATTTAATGTAGCATCCAAAATGCCATTTTAAAATTTAATTTCTACCACTCAGCTACTGGCATTCCCATTTAATACCACTGAAAAGAGCCTGGAATAGAACACCTAGTGTATTTTAACATATTCTGAAAAAGGTGATTAATTTTATTTTGTTCAAAATGTCCTACTTGCCTGAAAAACACTACTAATTAAATTATTCAGAAGAACACCAATCCTATATTGGTATTCAATATTATTTGAAGAGGGTGTTTTTTTAAGTATATAACCATCAAGAATAAATCTAGTACTATTTGAAACTGCCTTATTGGGAGCCCGATGAATGTAGGCCTTGGGTAAAAATTATACATTTCTCAAAAATGAGCAAACATTTAATGGCTAAACAGCAAAATAAAGTAGGCTACTGCAGTGGAGAAGTCATTTCTCAAAACACAGGATGATTGTCCAAGTGAGGAGATCAGGGAAACCTGCAGTGTTCAGGTCAGATGCAAAGTAAAAGTTCAGTCAACTGAAAAATGATTCAAGAACCATTTTGTAAGAGATGCTAGAGTCAATAATAAGTTATTCTTTCAATAAATCAAAAAGAAGCAGCTGTAGGGCCATTTGATGATTATAGTTGTTTATTTTTTGTTTTTTGTTTCTGTTTTTTAAACAGACTTGTGGTGATAAGGAAATAGCAAAGAGATGTAAGCATTTTTTTTCTTTAGTATCTTTAGCAAATAAGAAGGAAGATGGGAAGATTCCTGCTGCTCAATTGTCATTGATAATAGGTATATTGGAGAGGTATTATGTCAAATGGTACTAAATGCACAGGATATTTTAGATTTATTCGAAAAAAATTGTAGATAAGTCACCAGAACCTACTGGCATTCAGACAAAAGTTTTGAAAGAGCTTAAATAGAAACATTGTTAGCCCAAATGTATAAGCAAACTTTCATTATATCCAGCTATTATGTCAGAGACTGGCAGATCATCTATTATACACCATTCACAAAGTAGGATACCAGAAAGAATTCTGAACATGACAGAATGATGAGGCCAATTTCGCTTCTGAGCAAACTGGCCAAATTTACAAGCAGTACAATCACAAATTCTCCAAAAGGATCTTTATGTCTATAGTGAAGGATAGTATTATATAGTAGATAATGTGCTAACCTCAAAGAACTGTATTCAAATCCCACCTGTGTCAATAACCAAGTACCTGTGTGACCATGGACAGACCTTTTAATATCCTTGAAATTCACTGTCCTAATCTGTAAAATTGGGATAATCATTCTTTTAGTCTCCCAGTTCTGTAAATTTTCATTATCCTTGACTCCTCAGTGCCATGAACCCCACATATATACTCAGTTGTCAAATCTGTTCACAATTCTTTCATCTGTCTCTTTATCTCCAATCACACAACTACTACCATTGTTGAGGTCCTCATCCCCTATTGCCTAGACCACTACAATGGCTTCCTCATTGGCATCCCTGACTCAAGTGTCTACCCAATCCAATATGCCCTCCATAGAGCTACCAATATTATTCTCCTTAAGTAAAGAGTTGAGCCATGTTAAACCCTTACTCACTTAACTCTATTAGCTCCATAATGTACTTAAGACAACATGTGAACATATATGGTTTTGTTTTGTTTTGTTTTGTTTGTTTCTTGTTTGTTGTTTTTTATTTTTTTTAGTGAGGCAATTGGGGTTAAGTGACTTGCCCAGGGTCACACAGCTAGTAAGTGTTAAGTGTCTGAGACCAGATTTGAACTCAGGTACTCCTGACTCCAGGGCCGGTGCTCTATCCACTGTGCCACCTAGCTGCCCCTGAACATATATGTTTGATGTTTAAAACACCTCACAACCTGACCCCAACCTATCTTTCCCATCTTATTAAGTATCATACTCCTACCTCTGCACTCTACACTCTAGAGAAACACTCCTTTTCTCCTGTTCTTCATATATCATTCCATTTTCCATTTCTTTGCCTTTGCATTGGTCATCTCCCATATCTAGAACACAATCATTTTTTGATTCTATGATATAGAATACTTCATTCTTTCAGGACTCAGCACAAGCACCAAGTTTAATATGAAATTTTTCCTAATATCCCCAATTACTAGTGTCCTCCCTTCCATACAATTCTGGAATAATTTTGTATTTGCTGTCTAGATATTATTTTATGATTAATGAAAATTATTAAATAATTAAGTATCAATATGATTGCATTAATTATTTAATAATATTATTACTAATAATAATGAAAATAACTAGCATTGATATTGAACTTTAAGGATTGAAAATATTATTGCATTTATATATACATACACATTTTGTTTCCCAGTAAAATATAAGTTCCTTGAAGGCAGGGTTTATTTCATTTTTTGCCTGTATATTCTTAATGCCTAATATAATGCTTGGCACATAATAACTATTTAATAAATCCTCATCCACTGATTAATTGACTGTGTTGTGATATTGACAACGAAGTTAAAATATTGATAATGAAATGCTTGTGGATATATTCATCATCATAGAAACAAAAGAAGCAAAATGCATATATATTAAAATTATTTACACACCTCTTGTGGACATAGATCTACAAGGACCTAGACAGCTTTTAATGATAATAACCATACCAACAATAAGAACTATAATGCTAATAAGAACTAATAGTGAGAGAGTACTTTAAAGCCTGCCAAGTACTTTGCATATATAAAGCATTCTAAACATAGTACTCAAACACATTTCAGGTGCCTTGCCCCAGCCTCTTTATCAGTTACTCCCATGAGGAGTAAACAAATATTTCCAATATTGTTCCACTCACAGCCTCCAGGAGGGTCAACATGCAGTCAGTTGAGAGAATTTGAAATAGCTGCTGAATTGCCCAGTTTCTACTCCTTCCCACATGCAGCCACAGACAATCTGGATCCCACTGCTGTTTTGTCTCCTAACCACTTTCCCTTAGTGCCAGCTGCTCCTTTCTTGCTTCATTTCCAGCCTCTTCTGTCTCACCACTAGTCTACTCCTTCCTAGTCTCACCTAATCATCAGACCAATGGCTAAAGGATCAACAGATAGCTCTATCCATAGAAGCCATTGTCTTCCCATTTGCAGCTAGTATTTATATGGTGCATTAATGTTTACCAAGTGCTTTGCACAAGTTATTTCATTGGATCATCACCACAACCCTTTGAAGTAGGTGCTATCATTGTCCCCATTTTACAGAAGAAAATGCTGAAGCTGCCAGAGGTTAAGTGACTCCAATAGGGCCAGATAGATAGTAAGAGTCCGAGGCAAGGTTCAAATTTGTGTCCTCCTGTCTCCAAACAGAGCAACCCAAGTGCTCTATATGCCATGATCCTTCCTCTCTCAAATTTCAATCATTAGTGTTCTGAGAGAATTTCTATCCTAGTCTTTGCCTTTAAAAAGTTGCTACAGTGTTGTGACCATGTCTGACCCAAAACTTTGGAATCATAGCACATCATATGGAGCATACATGTAATCCCAGTTAAATAAAGAAAATGAATATAACCTTGGGCTTCAGTAAAAGAAGCATGTTTTCCAAATCTAGGGAGGTCCCTTGGTACTCTGAACCCATCAGACAGAACATTTAGAGCACTGTATTTATTTTCACTCACCACATTTTAGGAAGGTCACTGATAAATTTTGTCATGTCCAGATGAGGACAACCAGAAAAGTTGAAGATGTTACTGTATACAATGTTCTCCTTGTTCTGCTCACTTCACTCAGCATCGGTCCACTTAAGTCCAGGTTTTTTTTTTTTTCTGAAATCTACCTGCTCATCATTTCTTACAACACAACAGTATTCCATTACATCCATACACCACAACTTGTTCAGCCATTCCCCAATTGATGGTCATTCTCTTGATATCCAATTTTTATTAATTAATTAATTAATTAGTTTATTAGTTTATTTATTTATTTGCTTATTCGTTTATTTTTAATTTTCAACATTTGTTTAGATAATATTTCAAATTTCAAATTTTTCTCCCTCCCTCCCCTCCCTCTCCCCTCCCCTAGACAGCAGGTAATCTGGTATAGGTTTTATATATATATATATATATATATATATATATATATATATATATATATATATATATATATATATATATATAACATATTTCTGCATTAGTCATGTTATAAGAGAAGAATCAGATTAAAAACGAAAAACCTCAAGAAAGGAAAATAACAGCACCAAAAACAAAAGAAATAGTATGGTCCAATCAGCATCCATATTCTTCAGTTCCTTTTTTTTCTGAATTTGGAGAGCCTTTTCCATCATGAGTCCTATGGAATGTTCTTGTACCATTGGATTGGTGAGAAGAATCTAGTCTATCACAGTTGATCAACACATAATGTTGATGATACTGTGTATAATATTTTTCTGGTTCTGCTCATCTCACTCATCATCAGTTCATGCAAGTCCTTCCAGGTTTCTCTGAAAGATATCCAACTCTTTTCTACCACAAAGAGAGCTGCTATAAATATTTTTGTACATGTGGGTCCTTTTCCCTTTTTTATGATCTCTTTGGGATACAGACCTAGTTGTCATATAACTGGGTCAAAATAACAAAATAACAGTTTCATTGCCCTTTGGGCATAGTTCCAAATTGCTCTCCAGAATGGTTGGATCAGTTCACAATTCCACCAACAATGCATTAGTGTTCTATTTTTTTTCACCTGCTGTTGTTAATAACAGAATGCATTTCCTATGTCAGTTCCATCCAACTTAGCTTATCTCAATCAAACATATTGATTACATCCATTCCATTTGAAACCAAGCCAAGTATATCTTCCATAGAAATGGACCTGAGATTGACCAAGCATGCCTACTAAGATGATATTGCAAGGAGCAGGATGAGTATCTGTTTGTGTCTTCTGAGGTCTGCAGAGTAACTGCTTTCTTGGGTTTATGTCTACTTGTTAGGATTGAGGCCAAAATGAATGATCCCTTAGGAGCCTCGGGTGTAACAACTTAAGAGAAGTAGTGAACTACAACATTGAATAGTTTAATTATGAACATTCCTTCTATTCCCTGAAATGTCAGAAGGGGTAGCAATTGGAGGGCATTCAGATGGCAGCAGATTGAAAATGGGTAAGAAATCAGCCTTCTAGGGGCAGCTAGGTGGTGCAGTAGATAGAGCACTGGACCTGGATTCAGGAGGATCTGCGTCCAAATCTGGGCTCAGACACTTAACACTTACTAGCTGTGTGACACTGAGCAAATCACTTAACTCTAATTGCCTCACCAAAAAAAAAATAAAATAAAAAAGATTAAAAAAAAGAAATCAGCCTTCAGAAGCAGCCATTACTAAGGCCAATATTTTAGAAAAGTTTCGAGTTTCAAGATCAGAATAAGAACAGCATCTGTGGACTCACCAGTTAGATTGGAATTTATAGGCCTGTCAATCCTCACACCCTGATCCATAAAACAATCAACAGCTGGTACAGGGATGGAATCCCTCCCTCTAGTACAGTCAGGCACAGATATAGCATGGGCCAGTCATAGATGGTGTAATAATACAAGAGAACCCAGCAAAGTGTTATTTCAAGGCCATTGCCAGGGATGAGATCATGTCTGAGCTAGACATGGTCAGCCCACTATTTCCTGGCTCAGGGCTGCTGGGTTCTCCCTATGTCCACCTATTCCTGGTGCTCAAGGAAACCTCATTTTCCTCTGCTTACTAGCATTTCTATTCCAAAAAGTTGACAATATTATCGCAGGCACCTGTATAGATTAGTAGGGATTTGGGTACGTAGTGTCTGAGAGAGCCTGGCTGACTTACATCTCTAATGTTGCCTTTCCTTAAAGGCCCCTCCCCCACCTCATGGTAGAAAAGAGGACAATGGCAGTGATTGGAGGCTGTTTCTTAGGAATAGCTCAGCAGGCCTAGTTATTGGAGCCCCTGCTGACACCCTAAATCCTTTCAGTTCAGACTGACAGATTCAGGCCATGCTACAGATGTCACAAAAAGGGGAAAACATATTATCGATCTTCCTGTTATTGGGGCAGATTTAGTGTCATTCCTTTAACAAATGTTCAAAAACAAACAGAAAAGCAACACTGAGGTCAAAACTGGGGATTGCAAAGAGCACGATGAGTAGTTTGTGTCTTCTGAAGTCTGGAAAGTAATTGCTCTCTTGGATTCATGTCTACTTGTTAGGATAGAGGCCAAAATTAATGATCCCTTAGGAGCCTCAGGTGCAACAACTTAAAAGAAAACCAGTTCCTAAACTGGGTAACATATGTCTTCATGGAAAAGAAATTAGCCGCCAAGCTTAAATCTAACAAAGCCCTAAATGTAGAAAAGCATCCTGGTGTTTGTTTGAAAATGATCTGGGCCCTTGTGGTAAGTGAGCGTATTTTCAATCAACAGGCCAAGTATAAGAATCAAAAAAGCAATTTTGAGGGTTGTTGTTGCTGTTTAGTTGTATATAACTCTCTGTGAATCCATGGACCGTAACACATCAATACTCTCCATGGGATTTTCTTCGCAAAGATACTTAAGTGGGTTGTCATTTCCTTTTCCTGTGGATTAAGGAAACAAAGGTTAAGTAATTTGACCAGGCTTCACACTGATAGTAAGTGTCTGAGGCAGAATTTGAACTCAGGTCTTCCTTACTCAAGGTCCAGTGCCCTATCCACTATGCCAACTAGCTGCCTCACTTTGATGTTAGGCTTCATTTTCTACAAAGGAAGAGTACCTAATATTAAGGAGCTGGCTATTTTGTTGTCCTTCACCCACATGAGATACCAACTGGGGTATTGGAGTCAATCAATAAGTATTTATTAGTTGACTACTATGTGCCAGTCATTGTGATAGTGTTTAGTTATGAGGGCCAAGAAAGTCAGTATGACATAGTAGATAAAGAGATGCCCTTTAATTCAGGAAGAGTTGGGTTCAGGTCCCAACTCTCACATCCATAAGCTATGTGATCTTGGACAAGTAAATGACTAATCTTCTCAGTGCTCTAGGCTGCTTTCTAAGATTAAAAGTTATGGAGAAGTTGCAAACCTGCATTGGTGGAAGGGTTTGCTCATCAGGGAGTCTCCTATATTAATAAAACCACAACTCTAGTCCCCATCTGTTATAAAAAAGCAAAGCAGGTAAAATCACTCCTATAAACACAGAACCTACTTTTTAAAATACTAAAATCTACCCCAAAAGAAGTCATGCAAAAATCCATGTGTAGAGGATGGTATAGTTTTGTTATTTCATCAATAAGCATTTAGTAAATATGTATATGTACATATAGATACATATGTGTATTTATTATTTATATATGTATATTGACATACAAATACATATTTAGTAAATACATACTATATTCAATAGGTACAGCTATATGCTGAGGTAGCAAAGACATAAAAGAATAGTCCCCAACCTCAAGGTACAAATAACTTATCAGGAAGACAACATGGGTTCATCTCTATTTCTACCTGTATCTTCTATATATCTATCCACTTCCATATTTATTTATATTTGTATATTTTTTACATAACATTGATACATGTATATATACATACATATGTACACATAAATGTACATGTGTTTATGTGAGTAGCTATATTTAGGCATGTTAAAGATAAATATCTGGAATTTTGTAGGATAAGAACATCGTCATCTGAGAAAATAATTTCCCAGCTCCCTACTACACAAATCTCATGAGCTTACAGTCCCTCCTGAAGCCCATTAGTTTCAGCTGCTACCTGGACCTTAACACACTATCAGCTGATTTCCATGAAAAGGTTTCCCTGCATGCTTCTCCACTTACACTTGCCTTTATACCAAGACAGAACAGGAAAAAGAGCTTGGTCATTCTCTGAGCAAAGAGCATAAAAGGGATCGGAAAATGTCTTTGAGCTGCCTAGGTTATCAGAGAGAATGGTGTTTCCTAAATACTGATGGAAGCATGGCTTTGAGGCACAAAGAAATAAATGGATCTTAAGGAGCAGAGGAGAATCCTGGACTGTGGGATGGATTAGTCAGGAAATAATGTGACACAAAGTAGGATGGGAAAAATGAGGGCCATGAAATCTGTGGAGCTGAAGATCAAGAGATGGGAAAGAGCTTAAAGGCTACCTACACCAACCCACTGACTTTATACATGAGAAATTAAGGCCTGGGGAGCTTAAGGAACTGATGAACCAAGGTCCTCCAGGTAAGAGACTCATAGGGATCATAGATTTAGAGGTGAAAAAGACTTCAGAGTTCATCTAGCCCAACTTCCACCTTTAGACATGAGGTAACTAAGTCATAGAGATTTCTTGAAGTAACCTGTACAAGGTTCCACAGGCAAGGCAAAGATTCAATCCCCAGTTATCCTATGACAAAACCAAAGTTCTTTTTACTGTGCAACACTGTCTCTCACTATACTATGAGGTTTTTCCCATAAAGGGGAGAATTGTACTCTCATTGGAAGAAACATCTGCTAGGACTCCAAGAATGATGATATGGTTAAATGAGGAGAGAAGCCATCCAGTGAAAATCAAAGAAAGAAGAGGTGAGCTGTAGTGCAGAAGGCCATACCTCCTGGCAGGAGGGGGGGAGGGGCTGAGGAAGGAATTTGACTTCAGTCCAGAAGACTTCACCTATTGAGGGGCACTCAACCAAACCCAAATAAAACTCTGATGTCTTCCCAGGATAGGCACTTGCAACTTCATAGAAAGTTTTTTAAAGCTATTTCAGATGCAGTTATCACACTCTTGACACCCATTTGAACCTCTCTGGGTCTCAGTTTCCTTCTCTGTAAAAGATATGTTTGGACTAGATTGTATCTAAGGTTCTTTTAGATCGAAGAACATGAAGATGAAATCATGGACAAGAAGCTAAGGCATATAGTTGGTTCTTCCTTCACTATTGCTGATTTAAGAAAGGGGCTTCAGAAAAGAAGGACCAAGCTAAGCAGTGACTCTCACATTAAAAATATTGGTGGTGGGGAGCATTCTGGGGGCAGAGCCAAGATGGAAGAGGAAAGACATTAAACACACAGAGCTCCTGATACAAATACCCCCCAAACCAGCAATAAAACAACCCCTGGAGAAGCAAAACCCACAAAAAGAGGGGCTGTAATTACTTTCCATCCAAAGACAGTTTAGAAGGGGATGTGCTAGGCTGCAAGAAGAGTCCAACCCTGCGATCTCACCAACAGGGTCCCCATGCATGCTGTGCCAGAAGAACTTACCCCCGAGCCTCTGAATCAGCTGCAGCACCAGTGTCTTCTGGAACTAAGCTTACAGTTGGGTGAGAGGGCTGAATTGCTGGCTGGTGTGGGGGGATAATACAGGGGTATTTGTGAGACCTAAGGAGGAATTTGGCTATCCCACCCCAGCAGAGATACAGGAAGAAATCTTGAGTGGCAGAAGGCCCAAGTTGGGGAGGGACACAGGCTCCTCAGAGCTAAGAACCACCACAGCACACAAAGTTGCCTTGAGGTTATCTTCAAACCAGAGAACAGGCCAGGCAAGAGAAAAACCTGCCCTCCCTCAAATCAAAACACCTGGGGCCCTCTGAAGCTTGGGACAGTGTAGCTTGGAAGTAGGGCCCCACTGTAAGTGGGAGTCAAAAGTCAAGTAAAACACAAGATGAACAAGCAAAGAAAGTTGAGAACTGTGGAAAGTTTCTTTAGAAACAAAGAAGATTGAGGTGCAACCTCAGAAGAGGATAGCAACCTCAGGGCCCCTACATGCAAAGCTTCCAAGAAAAATATGAATTGGTCTCAGGCCATGGAAGCACTCACAAGGGACTTTGAAGAGAAAGTAGGAGAGATAGAAGGAAGATTTAGAAAGATGGAGGAAAGAATGGAAAGAGAAATGAGAGCAATGCAGAAGAGTCATGAGAAAAAAGTCAACAGCATGAAAAGCCAAATGGAAAAGAAGATACAAACCTCCCTGAAGAAAATTATTGCCTAGGAATTAGGATTGAACAAATGGAAGCTAGTGACATTATGAGAAACAAAGACACAGTAAGGAAATCCAAATGAATAAAAAAAAAAATAGAGGGGAATATGAAATATCTCCTTGGAAAAGGAGCTGACCTGGAAAATAGATCCAAGAGAGATCATTTGAAAATCACTGGACTATGTGAAAACCATGACAAAAACAAGAGTTTAGACAGCATTTTCCAAGAAATTATAAGGGAAAATTGCCCTGATATTCTAGAAGCAGAAGGTAAAATAGAAATAGAAAGAATCCACTAATCACCTCCTGAAAGAGATCCCAAAAGGAAAACCGCCAGAAATATTATAGTAATTATAGGAATTCCAGAGCTCCCAGGTCAAGGAGAAAATATTGCAAGCAGCTAGATAAAAGAAATTCAAATACTGTGGAGCTACAATAAGGATGAAACAAGATCTAGCAGTATGTACATTAAAGGACCAGAGGGCATGGGATATGATATTCCAGAAGGCAAAGGAATTGGGACCACAGCAAAGAATCACATACCCAGCAAAACTGAGTATAATCTTTCAGAGGAAAAAAATGGGACTTCAATTAAAAAGAGGACTTTCAGGCATTTGTGATGAAAATACCTGAACTGAATAGAAAATTTGACTTTCAAATACAAGACCCTAGAGAAGCATAAAAAGGTAATCAGGAAAAAGAAATCATGAGGGATATTAAAAGAACATACTGTTTATATTCCGACATGGGAAGATAATACTTCTAACTCGTAAGTACATTCTCTGTATTAGAGTAGCTGAAAGGAATACACTTTGAGGACACAGGTCTGAACTGAATATGAAGGGATGATATCTGTAAAGCATTGATTTTTTGTTTATCCTTGTTTTTTGTGGGGCAGGCAGGGTGGGATGTCTTATATCTGGGGCCAGATTTGGGCTTGAGGCCTCCAGGGTCCAGGGCTTGTGTTTTGTCCACTGTGCCAACTAGCTAAACCATGATGACATCTTTATAATAGGGTTGAGGGGTAGGAGGAATGCACTGGGGGAGGGGAAGTGGAGAGGTAGCTCACATGAAGGAAATAAGAAAAAATCTTATGGAGGGGAGAAGAAGAGGGGGAAGGAATGAGGGAGTTCATGAACCTTACTATCATCAGAATTGGCTCAAAGAGGGAAAACCATACATACTCAAGTGAGTATAGTAATATATTTTGCCCTGAGGGAAAGTGGGAGGGAAAGGAGATGGGGGGAAAGGGGGGAATGAAGGGCAGATTCAGGGAGGGAGCAGTAAAAAACAAAACACTTTCAAGGAAGGTGAAGTTGTTCTGCATAACAGCACATGTATGACACATTGAATTGTTTGACTTCATATGGAGGGCTGAGGAGGGAGGGAGGAATAAAATTTAGAACACAGAATTAGCTCAAAGATCCTAATCTAATCAGAGTGGGCTCAAGGAGGGAATAACATATATATGAAATTGGAAGGAGTAATCTAATCCTACAGGAAAACAGGAGGGGAAGAGGATAAGGAGGGAAGGGTGAAAGTAGGGAGGGCAGAGCAGGGGAGGGTGCAGTCAAAAGCAAAACACTTTTGAGGAGGATAGGGTAAGAGAAGATAGAAAATAGAGTCAATATCATGGGAAGGGAATATGATGGAGAGAAGGAAAGAGTTATGATAACTGATTATAATGGCAAAATGTATGGTACTTACTTTGCTGGGCTATTGTGAAGAAAATTATTTCTCAAGATTGAGATACTATATTAAAAATTATGATGAACAGGATGCTATCAGAAAAAGCTGGAATGACCCACATGAACTGAAGCAAAGTGAAATGTACTGTATACAAAATAACAGCAATAGTGTAAGATGATCTGCTGGGAACCACATGGTTATTTTCAGCAATGCAATGATTCAATATAATTCTGAATGACTTATAAAAATTGCAATCCATCTACAGAGAAAGAACTGATGGTATATGAGAACAGGTTAAAGGATATTTTTGACAGTTCCTTAATCTGAAGTTTTGCTTTAATCTGTTTTCTCTCATAACCTAGCTAATGTGGAAATGTTGTACATGACTGACTATTGTGAGATTAAAATTGGATATTAGATCATAAATCTCCCCTACTTAACCTTTCCCTTAATTTATCTCCCAGACTAGTAAATGGAAGAAGCTTCTGGTTTTCTAGATAGAGCCTTTATTGTATGGTAGTCACAAGGTGATGTTGATTAGAAGGATAGGAAAGTAGAAATACAATACAAATCGTCTTAAGTCCAGGCTTAGTCTATATTCTGTATAAAACTCACCAAAACCCAAGGTCACTTTTGGGGAGAGAGACCGAGTCAAGCATGTGCTGTTAACCAAGAGCCGGGCCGAGTCAAACTCCAGTCCGTGTCTGTCTGTGCAGCGCAGCCAGGAGACCAGCGGAGCAGGAAAAAGCTCCCACTTCCGTTCTCTCCTTGCCTTTTAAGCTCGCACCCCGGAAGTCAGAAGTCAAGTGCTCAGCAGGCAATGCTGTTGGTCTCCTCCCCAAAAGGGTGGTCCTAAAAAAACCCAAAAACTGGCATCTCTCCATTATCTAACCGACTGTTAAAACTTTTTACCACACTATGTATAGCTTATATTGATTTATTTTCTTTTTTTTATCTTGAGGGGCAATGAGAGTTAAGTGACTTGCCCAGGGTCACACAGCTAGTAAGTGTCAAGTGTCTGAGTTCAGATTTGAACTCAGCTCCTCCTAAATCCAGGGCTGGTACTCTATCAACTGCACCACCTAGATGCCCCCACTTATTTTGAATTTTGCTTGAGTTATTAGGGGTGAGGGGTGGGAAGGGAGGGAGGAGGAGAAGTTGGAACAAAAAGTTTCTAAAAATTGATGTCAAAATTTGTTTTTACATGTAATTTGGAAAAGAAAATTCTAAACAGAAAAAAACTATTGATGGCCAAAAATCTGGCCAATGGGTCTACTGTTCATAGCCTCCTTCACATACTATCAGACTACTGTGAACCTCAACAGGTCATTTGGCACCTGCCTACCTTTCTGTGTTTATACATAAAAGAGGGATCATGAGAGTAATGACATTTACCTCATGGAGTTATATGATCAAATGAGATAATCTATGTAGAAAGTTTTGCATATCATAAATTGTTGCACACACGTCAGCCAGTATTTTTAAATGCTCTTATGCTTATTTGACCATACCCTAAAGAGATCAAAGAAAGAGGGAAAGGACTTGTATATTGAATAGTTTATATAGCATCTCTTCACGATAACCAAAAATTGGAAAATAAGGAATTGCTCTCTTGTTGAAGAATAGATAAACAAATTGTGATATATGAATGTAATGAAATATTACTGGGTCATAAAAATAATGAAATGCACAATATCAGAAGGAAAAGGGAAGACTGCAGGGAATTCATTCAGGGAGAAGTGAGCAGAACTAGTAGAACAGATTTTACAATGATGTCAGTATTGTAGATAAAAACTATTTTCACAGACATCAGAACTTTGGTTGATACAATGATAAAACATGAGTTCAAAGGAATGAAGATGAACATGTCACTCATACCCTTCCAGAGAAGTAATAGACTTAAAATGCGAATAGAGGCATACATTTTTGGACGTGTTCAATGTGGGAATTTGTTCTTCTGGATTATGTATGTTTATGATAATGGGTTTGTTTTTCTTTCTTTTTTGTTTATCAATAAAGGGGAGGAAAGGACAGACTAAAATGGAAAAAAGGGAGAGGGTAAAGGTGTCCCAGAAAAGAATTTATATTTCTAGATCATAGCTTAAAATAAAGAAATTTAAAATTATTTACCAGGATTACAATGTTCCTGGTAGGGTCTGACAAAATTATATTTGTCTAGAGTCTTATAAATTTAATCAAGAAAGCTTCAAATAGGGTCATCTAGGTGGTGAAGTGGATAAAGCACCGGCCCTGGATTCAGGAGTACCTGAGTTCAAAGCCGGCCTCAGACACTTGACACTTACTAGCTGTGTGATCTTGGGCAAGTCACTTAACCCCCCATTGCCCCACCAAAAAAAACCTTCAAATCAAAAAAAAAATAGAAGAGTAAAAACCTGTAAAAGTACTTTTACACATAGATAGATGATAGATAGATAGATTATAAATACGTACATTTATATTCATACATATATACATATATACTCAACCATATGCACTCCAGATGCCATAAAAGTAGTAGCCATAAAATGAACAAAATAATTAGAGGTAGCCAGTAATTCACAAAAGAAAACATTCAATTCTGTTCTATTTAACAGATATTTATGAAATTCAGGAAGAGCACTAGCAACAAAACTCATGAGCTTAGAGACCTATAACAAAAAGGCAGGGCACATTGATAAACAAGGTGAACTTGATATGCTAAAGAACAACGAATAGATGTAACCCAATAAATTTTAGTGAGACTTGGTGGGATGGTTGCAATATATGTCGGAAGGAGCACACTTCATTCAAAAGGCTCAGGATGAATAAGAAGAGAGGATATAATGTAGCATTGTATATTAAGAAGATAAGCTGAGGAAAACCTAGAATCAGCAAAAGGAATATGATAGGGGCTATTTAGGCTAAGATCACTTCTGGGAGAAACAGAAGGGATATTAATGTGACTTCTCAGATAGAAGGAGGAGACTAGAAAGGATCTTAGGAAACTGACTGCAAGCCTGGCAAAAAGACAAGATAAGTAGGAGGGATGAGGGACTTAAATTATTTGAACACAGACCGCAGCTTTCTCTCTATGTATATATCTCTGTTTCTGTCTCTATTTCTCTCTCATACATATGAACATACACAGACACACACACATAAAAGTGGAGCAATCAAGGGCTGACTTGCTCTAATGACCATTTCATTCTTCAAAAGGTGATGCAAGAGAAAAGGGGGAAATCATATTCTTTGGGTTTTTGGGGGGTTTTGATTGTTTTTTGGTGAGGCAATTGGGGTTAAGTGACTTTCCCAGGGTCACAGAGCTAGTAAGTGTTAAGTGTCTGAGGTCAGATTTGAACTCAGGTCCTCCTGAATCCAGGGCTGGTGCTCTATTCACTGTGCCACCTAGCTGCCCTGGGGAAATCATATTCTTAACTAAATTCTGACTATCAAAGAAAAATTGGTGGTTGAATTAGACATGATGAAATCTTTGGGAGAAAGCAACCACTTCTACACCTTGGAGTTTGAACAAATAAACTTTAAGGTCCCATCCCACTTCCCATAAATGATCCTATCTCATTAGGTTCTTAGAAACACTGAAAGAGGAGATAAAATTCTGCACAATCTTACAAGTGCTTTGGATTTTCAGGAAATAGATTTAAGAGTTCTGATAAAAGAAATATAGACTACTATGGCTAAGATTCTACAGAGGAAGTCATCCAAAAAAGATGGATGAGAAACTCAAGAATGAAATTCTGATGACACAAATAGAAGCAATGTCAGTGAGTGAAAATAACATGAACTGGTTTTTTTTGTTTTTGTTTTTGTTTGTTGTTGTTTTGTGTGTGTGTGTGTGTGTTGGGTGAGGCTATGAGGGTTAAGTGACTTGCCCAGGGTCACACAGCTAGTAAGTGTCAAGTGTCTGAGGCCAAATTTGAACTCAGGTCCTCCTGAATCCAGGGCTGGTGCTTTATTCACTGCACCACCTAGCTTCCCCCAACATGAACTGTTTTAAAGAATCATATTTGGTCTTAAAAGGCATCTAGTCTGATCATCACATGTTATTCAAGGAAAGAATAGTCCAAGGAAGTTAATCAAGTGGAGCAAGTTGATCTAGTTATCTAAGTTGACCAAAGTCATCTAGGAAGTAAGCATCAGAGCCCCAATTTGAACCCAGGTCCTGTGCCAGAGAAAAGGTTTTTTGCACTACATATACTCTACCTAAAAAACAGTGTGGATGTACTACAAACTCATTCATCAATTTAAGAAAGACATGCATAGATGATGAATGTGAGCACAATAATGGAGAAAAATACAAAAAGTGAGGGAGATTTGGGGAGAGAATACATAAGAATGATGTCAGTAGGGAAAAAGCCCCAAATGATCTGAGAGTGGTGATAATTTCTAACAACCACCAAAACCAAACCAAACCATGGCTATGATGGGGGCAAAGAGGCTCAAAGAAGTAATAAGCTTGCTGCTTTTTGTGGATGAGGTGAGAATGCAGGATGGAAAGGAGGCAGAAATAATCGTCAATCCTTGTTTTACTTGTCTGTCTCTGTCTCATTCACTACATTCCTCCCCTGTCCATGTCTGCTCTCTCTCTCTCTCTCTCTCTCTCTCTCTCTCTCTCTCTCTCTCTCTCTCTCTCTCTCTCTCTCTCTCTCTCTCTCCCTCCTCTCTCTTTTCTCTTTGTGTCTGTATTACTATCAGGTCCTGCCAGGTTAAACACATTTGCTTTTTGGACAGGATTTCTAGACTGGTAGATAGAAAAATATTGTACTGAGAGTTTACCTAGGCATTTGGCCAAATTTCAGTGCTCTTTTTGTGAACGTAACATAAAGATGTGTGCCAGTAAATTTAGATGAACTCAGTGCTAGTTGAATGATTGAACCCAAAGATTAGGCATTAATCATTTGAAGTCAAGCAGGAGCACACCAAGAAACAATCTTGGCCCTGTGTTTCTAACATCTGTATCAATTATTTGAAAGAAAGCATACCTGACCTTTTAAGCACATCTGCAAATAACTCTGGGAGCCAAAGTTATCATGTGTAGCAGAGTCAGCATATGAATATTGTCAAATGCAGGCAAAGATGATGGACTATATCTAATCAGATGATATTTAATCAAGAGAGAAGTCAGGTCATATGCTTGGCTTCAGAACTTGAACCTTGCAAATAGAACTTGGGGAGGTGTAGCTTAATAACAGTTTGTCTGAAACATGATCTGATGGGTTTACTTCAAGATCAATGTTAGTGTTTTCATAAAGTAGTGAAGATAACTAAATGATTGTTAGTCTTCATTAAGAAAGGCCCAGATGTGTATAACCTATTTCAAATTGCTTGCCTTGTCAATGGGGCAGGGGAAGGAAAGAGAGAATATGGAATGCAAAATTTGAAATAAAGTTTTAAGATTGGTTTTGTAGGTAAGTGGGAAAAAATAAAATATTAAATTGAAAAGAAATAAAGACTTAGTGTCCAGAAAAAGGGAGGCAAGAATCCCTGCTCTAGGTTGTCCTGGATAGACCAATGCTATAGAATTTTGACACATTTGGAAGAACATTGACTTGCTGGAGATCATCCAGAGGATAATTTAATAAAACTTCAATGATTATTTGTAGCTGATCCTTACCACACGGTAATAGGGGCACCCATCCAGGAACTGAATCTATTTCATATGAATTCAACTTTCTATGCAGGTTATTCTTGAGCATCCAGGGATTTAGGACCAACAGTTTGCACAGAAATGAGAATTTCCAAACCAGGGTAATCTGTGCAAGGACCACCCCAGCAGCCAGTAAATTTGACAGGATGTTTTGTTGTTGTTGTTATTGCAAATAATATACTCCAGGCTTGTACAGAAATTTCCTGGTGGAACAATTTCTCTGACACTCCCAGATAAAAGGCTCTCCCCAAAGAGTCCAAATCCACCCAGATGAACTCTACTTAGAGTCTGCTTATGTGAGCCTCTCTCTTTGATCTTGCATTAAGAGCATCCACTGTACCTTGTTTTCTTCTATTTAGTTGCCAATAAAATAGCAGATGTACTTTCCACCTCAGTGCTGCACAGAGGTGGAATTTCCATGAGAGTTTAGTGTGCAAAGACCTCCAAATCAGGGTCATAGCAAAAAAAAAAAAAACAATGTGGAAATCACAAGCATTGTCTCCCAGCTGCTGAAAGATGGTGTTTTCTTTTTGAGAGTTATAGGATTTTTTACTTATTTTCTCTTAAAATTCAAATTATTCACATTACTATTTGTCCCTGATTACCATGAGGATCACCATTAGCACCACAGCTACTAATATTCTTACTATTGATATTAATAATTATACCTCATGTTAAGAAGCTTTTAACATTTGTCTTTAAAATACAATAGTAAAAACAGCTGATTTTTCCATGCACCTAGGCTCTGGGTTGGAGCCAACAGTATTGGTGGGGAGCCCTTACTTCCCCCAACATCTAGCACGTTTCCTGTTTATATTTCATTGGCATCTATCTTTCCAATGTTGCAGGCTCCTGGCTAAAGGGAAAATACAGCCACTCATACCATTTCAATCAATCACTAATGATAACTCTTCTAGGAAGACGGAAGAAAACCTCAGACCTTACTATTTGCCCTTCATCCTAAGGACCACTTGGCTTCACCATCTGTTTTGCCATTACATTGTGTTTTCAAGATACCCAGGCATTGTCATCTGCTGATCCCTAAGGACTCTTGAACTTTATCGTAGGCTTTATAGCAGGATTTTAAAAATCTCTAGGGGGCAGCTAGGTGGCACAGTGGATAAAACACTGGCCCTGGATTCAGGAGGACCTGAGTTCAAATCCAGCTTCAGACACTTAACACTTACTAGCTGTGTGACTCTGGGCAAGAAAATTTTTTTTTTAAATAAATCTCCAGACCTTCCTATAAATATCTCCTCTGTGTTCTCATCTCCCATTATTAGAATGGAAGCTCTTCTGTGCAGGGATCATTCTACTGTTCTATTTGTTTCCCAATCACTTAACCCAGTACTTCATACATTGCAAGTACTCAATATTTGCTTATTCAGGTATTCAGTGATTCATATAGTCCTTTATAGTTTACAAAACACTTTACACTCATTATTTCATTTGGAACTAGCATCCACCTTAGATAGGTGACGGTGGTGATGATGTTCATGATGGTGGTGGTGATACCTGCTATTTACATCATACTTTAAGCTTAACAAAAATGCTCAGCATAATTTTCTCATTTATTCCTCACAATATTGCTATGAAGTTGGGGCTACTATTATTGCCACTTTGCAGTTGTGGACACTAAGGCCTAGAGAACATCCTGTGACATGCTTAAGCTGCTAAAATTTGTTCTGAGGTGAGATTCAAACCAAAGTCAGACAATGAGCCAAGCAAGCATTGAATAAGTGCCTACTATATACCAGGCTCTGAGCTAAGCATTGAGGATACAAGGAAACATAGAAGAGTCTTCACTTGCAAGGAACTTATTATCTAATGTTTGAGACAACATGCAAACAACTATATACAAATAAGATATATATGAAAAAATGGAACATAATCAGTAGATCTCTCAGGTTCTAAGTCTATCCCTCTGTTGACTATGCCATGCTGTCTCTGGGTGCTACATGCTTTATTATTCTATTGTTTTAGATAAGGGAAGGAAGGGTCAGAGAAGTGAAAGGATGCAGTCATCTTCATAAACAGAATGGTGGCATCTACATCCTAATTTCTTTTGAATCCAGATGTCATTTCTGTCCAAAGCAAAATAAAAAACCAACCAAACAAACAACTAACTAAATGAATGAATGAATAAATAAATAAATGGATAAATAAGTAAATAAATGAACAAACAAGCAAGTAAATAAATAATTAATTAATAAGTAAATGTGAATGAATAAATAAATAACAGAAAGCCACACATGTCCAGGGGCTTCCCTGCAAGAAGAATAGCCAGAAAGTGCCGTGAACTTAGCAAATATGCCAGTGCCCATGATGGACAAAGAAAACATGGCAGGATTTCTTAGGTTAAGAGAGAGAAATAGGGTGGAGTGTAAAGAGCACTGGAATAATAGGACCTGGGTTAGAATATTGGCTCACATATCATGGATGACCTTGAGTAAGTCAACTTTCTGGGCCTTAGTTTCCCTATCTGTGAAATGATGGGTTTGGATCAGATTAAGTCCAAGGTTTATAAACTTCTGCTCTGAGTCTATGATCCTGTGAGAAATCCTAACTGCAGTGTATGACAGAAACATTTTTATTACCCAAGGAACACTGCCATTTGTCAGGTCACATTTCATTAAACCTGTCAGAATGCTGATTTTGTTCATACTTTAATTATATCTAAATTGAGGCGTTTATATATTTAGCAAATGTGCTGATAAACATATGTAAGTCATTGAGTTACTAAGGATGAAAAAACCTGACTATATAATATACTCTGCAAACCTTAAACCTTCTCCCTGAAAGATGGCATTGGTGGTGTGCTAGCATCAGCAGCAGCAGCAAACCTATTTAATCTAGAGTGATCAGACCAGAGGAGATCTTCTTCCATCCCAGACTTTGACATAAGCAATGCTTATTTTTGTTTATGTTTTACAAGGAATTCAAGGGCAATCGCAGACTTTATAGATGGAGGCCATCTGAAAAATAATCTAGTACAACTCTGCCATTAGACAGTTGGAGTCACTGAGGCCCAGAGAAGATAAATAGGCTACACATGGTCATGAAGTCAGTTATTGGCAGAGATCAAACCAGGGCCAGTCCTATTGTTCTACCACACTTCCTCTTTATGATAAATAGATCTGAGATGTTTCACAAAATCAGGAACTAAAGTTTTGATTTTTTCATTGAGGACATAGAGAACGTCACAACTAAGCCTTTAATTTTAATTTTATTTAATTTTGCTTTGTTTTCTAAAGTTAGTTTTATTGATCTTTAGTTTTTATATCACACTCTTTGATACATTAAATCCTCCTACCCCACCATGAAATGATTTTTCCCTTATAACAAAAGAAAAACAATGAATCAAAATTACCCAGTCCCTGTTACATAGTAAGTGCTTAATAAATGATTGGTGGGAGTTGTTAGGTGGTACAGTGGATAGACCACCATCCCTGGAGTCAGGAAGGCCCTGAATTCAATTCCAACCTCAGATACTTAGTAGTTGTGTGACCTTGGGAAAATGACTTAACCCTGATTTCCTTTAAAAATTTTTGGTGATTTGACTTGACTTAAAAAAAACACATTGAAAATACCTGACAGCAAATGCAACATTCACCCCTCTAAGGAAAGTCATCAGAAAGAATATAATTTGTTTCGATGCACAGCCTATCCAGGCAAGTTCAACTGCCCGTGGTTGAACTTTTTTTTTTTCTTTTTGTTTGCAGGGCAATGAGGGCTAAGTGACTTGCTCAGGGTCACACAGCTAGTAAGTGTTAAGTGTCTGAGACCAGATTTGAACTCAGGTCCTCCTGAATGTAGGGCCAGTGTTTTATCCACTGTAGCACCTAGCTGCCCCCAAGGTTGAACTCCTAAAATGGTTTCTATTATTTTTAAGTCATTGCTAAAAGACTTTAATTTAGAAAGGTCAACGTCACCCAATGACTCCTGGGCCATTATCAGTCACCCTGACTTGTCTGCCACTGGACTTTAATGGCTTGAAGAGAGAGTACATCTGATGACTGTGTAGCTCTGCTTCACCCTGCAATCTCGCTGGTCCTCTTGGAGAACAAAGAAAAAATAACAAAAGAGTTAGTGAAATGAGGCTCAGCACTTCTTTGGGGTCCAGTTTGATGAATACAGAGTAACAAAATTCAGTTTCACTGTAGTGTTCCTATGCATTTAGTGTTCCTGGTAGTCACCATATACATTATTTTCTTGATGCAACAATTCATTCTATTTAAGTTTTTAGAAGTTATCCACGTTGCTCTAAGTTTTTCACCTATTTCATTTAATATCCTATTACATTCATATCACACAATTTATTCCACCTATTCCTTAATTAATCAATAAGCAAGTATTGGCATCTATTTATGTGCCAAGCAGAGTGGTAGATAAGTACACAAGATGAAATGGGCACCTGATTTGTTTCCAGAGCTTTCTGTTGATATAAAAAGTTGCTATGAAAACATGGTCATATATGGACTCTATCAAGCTGCCTTTGAACTCTTTGGGGTAAATAACCAATGATGGAATCTCTGGGTCAAAGGATATTGAACATGTGAGAAAATAATGGGTTTTGGGATGCCCAGAGGCCCCTGCTCCAAGGCAATTATATTAAGATTGATCGAATTGACTTTGCTGATTGACTCACTTGTAGTTAACTTGATTGCAACCACACCTACCTGAAGGCCTGGCCCTCAGAGGGTGTGTTCTTTGAACTAAGCTCAGCATTTTCTGCTCATGGACAGTCATCAAGTACAATGAACCAATGGATGTGGGTGATGCTGGCCAATTAGCTTGGAGCGGTGTGGAGGTACCACCTCTCATGCTGACCTGCAGGAAGCTTCCATTCACAGAGGCATAGGGACTTCCTTTTCTGGCTTGAGACTTCTAGGTGGCCCGCCTTTCTCTCTCTCCTCCTCTATCCTAGATAGGCTTCCCTAACTTTCTGAGCCACGTGCTATCTCTCTTTACTAATATCTAATATGCTTTAATAAATGCTTAATGCCCCCAAATTGGTGCTAAAGCTTCTAATTTATAAGCAGCAATATATTAGAAACCCCAGCTAATTTTCCCCCAAATTGGGACAGAAATAAGGTGACCATAGATAATTTTAAATGCCACAAACAGTACAGTAACTTTGCTCAGAAAATGCTTTCCAGGATGGTTATAGCAATTCACAGCACCAACAATAGTGTATTGCTGTGCCTACCTCCACAGATCTGTTCTGACATTGACTATTTCTATATTTTTTCAACTTGATCACTTTGCTGAGTATGAGATGAATGATGCCATCATTTTACCCATAAGGAATCAGAGGTACGACATAAAGGTTGTGAAAAAAGTGAATAAATGCCACGTAAAATAGCTTCTGCTTTAAGCTAATGGGGCTTAGTGCATTGATTTAGTTTTATTTTTCAAACTGTCAGCATTTTATCCAATGAATATGTCTTTTCATGATACTATGGGATTTTATGGTCAATAGGCATCTAGTAATATAAAATATTCCCATATAAAAGGAGCAGTGAGAAGTTATATAGTAAGGGCTATTGTTTGGCACATTTTGCCTCTGCTATAGGTCAGAGTGATCCCAGGAATGCTTAGAATTCTTATTTATTTTCTATGATAGTCATCAGATGGAGTATAAATTGTACCAACACATCGCCACTAGTGTGAGTTCAACTGCCCAGGGTTCGTTTCCATTTTCCCTTCAGAAATTGTTTCTGTCAATATTTTGATTTAAGCAGGCCCAAAAGGAAGGACGGAGAAAGATTTAATCAGAGGATTGTCAACCGTCTGCATATGCCTAAGAATTAGTGAGCACTGCTGTACCTGTACCCCAGTAGACCAACATTTCTGAAGAGATGCATCTTTCATGCATTTTTTCTAAAATCATTTGTTTCTGGGAGGTTTTTCTCCCTCTAAGAATTGTTTGCCAGGAGAAGAAAAAAAAAATACCTCTGGAAATAACAACTTGGTCCAAACAGTGACCTTTCTGAAGTGATCTGACTGAAGATCTTAGAATGAGAACATGGGACATGTACCCTTCTCAGGCACCAGGTGAGAGAGGAGAACCTTTGCTTAAAATCTCAACATCTGAACCCAAAAGGGCTATTTTAACTATGGCCATCGACCATTTAGGTCATGAGCAGTCATAGTTATCCTAGTATAGTTTATGATATTTTCTTTTGTTGTTTTGTTTTGTGGTGTTTTTTTTTCTTTTTGTTTGTTTGTTTGTTTTTGTGGGGCAATGAGGGTTAAGGGACTTGCCCAGGATCACACAGCTAGTAAGTGTCAAGTGTCTGAGGCTGGTTTTGAACTCAGATCCTCCTGAATCCAGGGCCAGTGATTTATCCACTAAGCCTCCTGGCTGCCCCCAGTTTAGGATGTTTTCAAAAAGAAATTCCACAGATCAGATCAACAGAGAATATTTTGCAACCCCCTCGTTTCCAGGAACAGGGGATTTGAAAGTGGTTAATGTTAATCTATTCAATCAGCAAGCATTTATTGTGCATAGACTACATGGTGCCAAAAAATACAAAGATAAAAAAGTCCCTGACCTTAAGGAACTTACCCTCTTCTGAGTACATACACTATTTGCACAGATAAAAGTAAACAGAAATACCTAATGGATCTGTCAACTCATTAATTTTGGTATTCACTATTATTATCATTATTGTTATCATTATTATTACATGTTTATATGATGCTTTAAGATTTACAATGTGCTTTATACCTATCTCATTTGATTTTCACAACCTATAAAGTACATACTAGTATGATCCTCATTTTACATAAGATGAAACTGAGGTTAAGAGAAGTAAATTGACTTTTCTAGTGTTCCACAGCTAATAAGTATTTGAGGCAGAATTTGAACCCATTTCTTTCTACCTCCAGACTTCATACTCTCTCCACTATCCCATCAATGATACAGGTCATTAATGAGGTCATCTATGCCTGCTCAACCTATGTGATCTTGTCTACAGTATTTCCACTGGGCTGGGATCCAGTTTACTTTCTCTGGGATAGTGAAGACATCATTAGAGCAACCCAGGAAACTGTCTGTGTACGTATGTATGTACATATGTATGTATGTGTTATCCCTTGTTCTTAGCTATGTGACCAACATAACTTCTTTTTTCCTGGTATACTTCTTTGATGTCATCCATTGTCATTTCTTTTTAGAAATTCATTGCAGCCTCCTCACACCCACTCTGCACCTTCCCATTGCCTTCTGGGAGTATATTCATGCTCAATTATTTGGAGACTGCAGTGTTCCATGACTCACAGTCATATAACAACACTTCAAGAATCTTGGTATTTAAAAGTTGGGTCTCTGTTTTAGGGGAATGGTTGGATACATTATAAGAACTTTGTAATTTTCCAAATGTAATTCATTCTGATGTCACTGTCCTATTCAACTCTGGGCATAATCCATTGTCTTTTAGTTTGTCAACAAGTGTTTATTAAGTGCTTACTCTGTACTGGGCTTTATGGTAAATTCTGGGAATACAAAAGGAAGAAGGAAGGAAGGAAGGAAGGAAGGAAGGAAGGAAGGAAGGAAGGAAGGAAGGAAGGAAGGAAGGAAGGAAGGAAGGAAGGTTAGACAAAGACATAGTTCTCAGTCCTCAAAAGCATTCTAATGGTGATATAACATGCAAACAGCCATGTACATAGAAGATGTATACAGTGTAAATGGAAAATAATGAAAAAGAAAGATTCCTGCAATGAGATAAGACCAAGAAAGTTGTCTTACAGAAGGTAGAATTTGAGCTGTCAGGAAGAAAACCCAGGAAGCCAGGAGGTGGAGGCAAAGAGGAAGAACATTGAAGGTATAGGAAACAGCCAATGAAAAAGCACAAACTGAGATTGCCGCAAAGATGGGATGTCAGTGTTTGAGATATAGCAAGGCCAGTGTCTCGGGATTACAGAATTTTTAGGGAATAAAGTATAATAAGAGTAGAAAAATAGAAAGGGTCCAGGTTGTAAAGGGTTTTAAAAGACAAAAATAATGTTATATCTGATCATGAAGGTAATAGGGAACCACAGATTTTTTTGGGGGGGTGGGGAGGAGGGTGACATGATCAGAACTCTACTTTAGGAATATCACTAGTGAAGATAAGTGGAGAAGAATAAGAGTGGGGAGTACCTAAAGGAAGGGGGCCCAGTCAAAAGGTTATCACCATATGTTAGGTACGAAATGATGAGGCCATGTAATAAAGTAACAGCTACCAGAGTAGCAATTTACATCAAAGATTTTAGGAAGTTAGAAATAACTGAAGGTCAAAAGAGAGGTTAGGGTTAGATATATAGATCTTGTCATTATCTGCATAGACATGACAAAGAAACCCATGGGGACTGAGGAGATCAGCTAAAAAGAGAGTACAGAGTAAAAAGAGAAAAAGGTCAATGATAAAGTCTGAAGGGGATGGGAGTTAGTAGGAGTGACCAGAATGAAAATCTGAGACTAAGAAAGATTGGTCAGAAAAGAAAGAATAGAGAGTGAGAACAGAACAGAACAGTAATGCGAAGACCTAGGGAGGAAAACAAATACAGAACAGAGTGACTGACAATACTAAGAGTTGAAGAGAGGTCAAGAAGGGTGAATATCTAGAAAATGCCATTGTGTTCATTAATTAGGAGATCATTAGCAGTATGTTGATGAGCTTGGAAGTCTGAATCAGATTTAGAACAGAAGAGGAGGAAAAGAAGGGCAGTGGAGGTACTGGCTAGGTGATTTCTCAAAGAGTTAACCAAGAAAAGTGCGCATTATCATTATCACTTGTTAATATTGCTTGAACCTGATTTTATGTGACTGGAGACTGTTTGAACCCAAAATGTCACCCCGAATTCACCAGCTCTCCAGGATGCCAGGGACGGCTATGAGGAATTTTGGTTTTCCCCAGGTCAAGGATTCATCCAAAATATTTTTGTTTTGCTTGGGTCTCCAAACCCAGATCTTCTTTTGGGTTTGTGGTTCTATTATGATATGACTTTGCCTGAATTTTATTTAATGTTTATATTTGCTGATACCCTTATCAATCTATCTTGCTTTCAATTAGACCTCTTGGCAAAATTGCTTTACTGCATACATATAATTCTTGTCCAGGTTCCCTTGTCTAAATCCTAAATAGTGTAAACCTTATAAAGCTTGAATAAAAGGGAGCCACACCTCCTTTCCAACTTGCTCTCTTCTACTAAATGACTTAATACATGTCTTTGTAAAACTATTTGAGATTTGGGTTTGTTCTCACGAACAAAGGGAGGAGACAGGACAATAGCTAGTGTAGATTACAAGATCAAGGAAGAGTTTCTTTTTTTAAGGATGTGGGAGACATGCATTTTTTGTGAGGCAATTGGGGTTAAGTGACATGCCCAGGGTCACACAGCTAGTAAGTGTCAAGTTTCTGAGACTGGATTTGAACTCAGGTCCTCCTGAATCCAGGACCAGTGCTTTATCCACTGTGCCACCTAGCTGTCCCCATGGGCCTTTTTTGTAGGCAGCAGGAATGCATCCAGTCAACAAGGACAGATTGAGGATTAGGGAGAGAATTGGGAAGAAGATAGTCAAACTGCTAGTGAAGAATGAATAGAGTGGAGTCAAAGGTACATATAGAGAAGTTTGCCTTGGCAAAAGAGAGGACCACTTCTTTATGTGAGGCAAGGGTGAAAGAAGACATAATGGGAGAAGGCATCTAAGTAGTATGGAGAAAGGAGGAGGACAGAAGGGGGAACTTGTTACTAATGTATTTGGTTTTGTTTTGGTGAGATATGTATATATTCTTTAACCAAGAAAATGGAGACAAGCCAGCAAAAAGACACTTGAGTTTTGGAAAGGTTTGGAAAAGCCACTTTAGTGAGGACAGTGAATCAATCAGAAAGGTCCAAAACAACTGCTTTTCTGCACTGAGGGCTCTGTTGAGATTATGGGACAAAATCTGACCAAATCAGAATAGTTTCATGTTTTTCTCTGTTTAGCATCACATAAATAAGAGCAGTGGCAATGGATCATGGGAGTAATCCATGGCTTGGGCTTTTCAGGGCATGATCAGTAGGGATAAGGGGACAGGGGAATGAAGCATAAGAAAGAATGTGGAGTTGATCTAGGATAAAGTGAGATGATATTTGTAAAAGAGTGGTTAGCATCATTGCTTTTCCTTCTCCCTTCTCCCTCCATATGACTTCTTAAGATCCTCCAGCAATAATAATACACATTATAGAGAAAGTGATGATTTCCATAAATGGAAAGAGTTCTTACACCTATATTACAGGTCTGGGCCACACAAACAGGTGTACATATACGTATACATGTGTATACATATAAACACATGTGTGTATATGTATTGTTGTGATTTTTGTTATTTTGTAGATTAGTCATGTATGACTCTTTGTGACTTCTTTTGGGGGTTTTTCTTCACAAAGATATTGAAGTGGTTTGTCATTTCCTTCTCCAGCTCATTTTAAATATGAGGAAACACACAAACAGGGTGAAATGATTTGTCCAGGGTTACACAGCTAGTAAGCACCTGAGGCTTAATTGAACTTAAGTCTTTTTGACTCCAGGACTGGCAGCATAGGTACTGTAGGAGAGAGAGAGAGAGAGAGAGAGAGAGAGAGAGAGAGAGAGAGAGAGAGAGAGAGAGAGAGAGAGAGAGAGAGAGAGATGTTACCTAGAACAACTGGGAATGAAATGAAAATTCTAAGGGGCTTAAGACAATTCAGTAATTATCTGATGAGCACATACAAATTCAATTTAGTGAATAGGAAACTAAATTATAGGTGAGGAGATTCTGCTCTTTATTAACATGGAGTATGGTAGGAAAAGGTTTTCTGCTCCTTTCTATCTAAAAAGAGATCACATTCCTCCCAGGACTGTAATGGTGTTCAATGAGAGAGACTAAGTGTCAATGCTAGTTTTCTATGTTTTGGGCCCCCTGACCCATATAATCCAGAACTCACTCCTCTGACCATATTAATTAGTACTAAACAGACTTCCCATCAAATCTCATTTCCTGAGAGTGCCCCATACTTTCATGGCTTGCAAAGAGACCAGGAGTCAATGTCAGGGCAATGAGACCCCGTGACAAGGCATAGAAAGTTCATTTCCAGTCCTGTTCATCTCTTCTGAGAAGCAGACATCAGTACCCAGCTCTTTTTTAAGGGAACATGAAAAATAAAGTGGCTTCAAGCAGGCCTGCTATTATTAAGACTTTTTTCAAAATGATTCCAACTTGTTAGGTCCAATTTAATATGTGGCGGAGGCCTGATATGCCTAAGTCTGATCATTGCTTTTGTGACTTTTGATCAAAATCTCTCAACCTTGATTTAAAAGGGTGTGCCTGTCTTACTTCCAAATACCATCTTATACCTAGAGGCTGAAAATGACAGTCTTTCAATGTGAAACTGAGGATGTGCTCTGCATTTAATCATAGTATCTGAGAACTGAAGATGACAGGTTGGAGCCAAATAGGACCTGAGATATTACCTAGTCCAGGGGTTTTTAACCATTTCTGTGTCATAGAACTCATTGGCTCACCTGTTTGCATATATGAATATAATTACATTTTAATAAATAAGATATTTTGATAAGGTATATCTGCAATGAATAATTTATAATACACATTTATCTATCTTTCTAAATGAGGGTTTCTTAATATTTTTTGTGTTATGGAACACTGTGGCAGTCTGATGAAGCTCATGGTCCTATTCTGAGAATGATATTTTAAATTAATCATTAATCATTAAAATATAGAATAGGTAGTATAGTATATAAATACTATATAATATAATAAGTAAACTACAAATATTATAGAATTCATATCTATAGATACTATTTATAATATAATCTCTATAATATACAAATAAATATAATATGCAATATATAAATATGTAATAACTGAGAAGTTAAAACATTAACATTGTTAATTAATAAAATATGTTAGATTACAAAGGAACTCAATTATTGAAATACAACTATTAAAAATATCTTCTTGTTGCTATTTGCAAGTTCACAGACCCCAGATTAAGAATTCCACATCTGGTTTAACCCTCAAATTTATTTTTTTTTCCAGGGCAATGAGGGGCCCAGGGTTACACAGCTAGTAAGTGTCAAGTGTCTGAGGTTGGATTTGAGCTCAGGTCTGCCTGAATCCATGGTGGGTGCTTTATCCACTGTGCCACCTAGCTGTCCACAACCCTCAAATTTTAGAGAAGAAATGAATCCCAGAAAGCAGACGAAAGAACTCACAGTTCTGATGATCTAAGGAAAACACGGATTTGCATACTACCTCTGACTCCTACAGATTATGTCCATGGGATAAGAAAGTCCACCTCAGGTTTGTGAGGCTTTTCATTGGTTAAAAGGCATGGCTGGAATTGTCTCCTTCCTCATCGTCACCTCCCGGCTTCTATGACTTCCTTCAAGTTCTCGCTAAAACCCCACCTTCTACACAAAGCCTTGCTTGATTTTTCTTAATACTGGTGCATTTCTTTTGTTGGTTATCTCCAGTTTATCCTTTATATATTTTATTTGTACATAGCTATTTACACAATACCTTCCCAATTAGATTTGAAGTCCTTGAGAGCAGGGCTGTCTTTGGTCTTTCTTTATAGCCCAGCATTTAGTATAGTACCTGGAACATAGTAGGTATTTAATAAATGCTTATTGACTGACTATCAATATAGTTTAAGTGACAAAGTGGATAGAGTAGAGGACTTGTTATAAGAAATAACTCAGTTCAAAAACTGCCTCAGATATGTACTAACTGTGTGACCCTGAGCAATAGAATTTCAGCTCTTTCTTCCTGTTTCCTCATTGGTATAATGAGAATTAGAACAGTGCCTATACAGAGGAGTGCTGGTAAATGTACAGCAAGCAGCTCACACTGGAGTGGGAGTGGAGGGAGAGAATATGAACAGGACACATTTTGACATTTAATTTACATCACTACATTTTCTCCACCCTTCTCAAGTCTCATCAATTGAAACAATAAATTAAGCCCTGATTTTTGCCATTTGCCAATTTCTAAGGTGCAAATGCTCATACTGGAAATTTCCCAATTGGCTTTGGTGAGCTGGTTAGAGCTGGCTTTAGCACACCTTTGTGCTACAAACCTCACACAGCTATTGTAAGAATCAAATGAGTTAACATATATAAAGCACCTTGTAAATCTTAAAACACCATGTACATGCCATTATTATTATTATTATTATTATTATTATTATTATTATTATTAACCAGGAAAGCCAGCAAGCATTTTTAAGTGCCCATGTAAAAAGGAGGTGGGAGGTGGAATGCCAAATTTAGAAAACCAGAAATAGGCCAAGTTGGCTGGGACAAAGAAAACATAAAGAGGAAATCAAGAGGAATAATGTGCAGTTACCTTGAAAAGGTCCAAATTCTATTCATCTCAATACATATGGATTAGAAGGTAGTTGTGACAAAGCAGATAGAGAATTAGACCTGGAATTAGGAAGAACTAAGTTCAAATCCATCCTTAGACACTAGCTATGTAACAAGTCACAACTTCTGTCAGCCTCATTTTTCTTCTTTCTTTCTTTTTACTGTTGTTTTTTAAACAGGACAATGAGAGATAAGTGACTTGCCCAGGATCACACAGATAGGAAGTGTCAAGTGTCTGAGGATGGATTTGAACTCAGGTCCTCCTGAATCCAGGGCTGGTGCTCTATCCACTGTGCCACCTAGCTGCCCCCAGCCTCATTTTTCTTATCTTTAAAACAGGGAGAATAATAGCACCTACCTCCCAGGGTGGTTGAGAGGACATAATGAGATAACATTTGTGAAATGCTTTGCAAACCTTAAACTGTTATATACACACTAGCTATTAACATTATTATTACTGTATCAAGAGCACCGAACAGGGAGAGGGTGACTTGGATCCTAGGCCTGATTCTGTCATGGACTAGCGGTGTGAGCCCAGCGATGCAAAAAGGTTAGACATGCCTCTTCACTCCAATGGGCATCAGGCATTCACACACAGACAAACCAGAGTGACTGATGAATATCCATGAGGATAGTGCTGGACTCCAAAGGGATTCTACCAGCTCCTGTGTTCGGCTTTATCTGGCCAACTCAAGATGTATGGACTGAAAGGTAAATGAAGTTCGCTTACTGCTAGAGTAGTGCATTTGCAAAGGCTTCCTGCTCCCTTTGTCCCTTTCAGTATAAAACAGTACAAACCCTAACATTGCATACAGTGAAATAGTATGGTTACATTTGCATTGAGATAGTTCCCTAAGAGAAATTGCCAATTTAACTTCATTTCCCTGAGTCATACAAAGATGAGGGACCAGCAGGTCGCAACAAAGTGAAATTTTGTTTTCCTCATACCCCTTTTCAATGGGTAAGAATGTCCTCTAAATCTATTTGTGTATTGCACATGAACCCTATCACTGGATCAATAGAATGTGAAAATGGATCTCTGTAACTTAAAATCCCAGACTTTATTAACCGACTGTGGGAATCACTTCCTTCTATAGGCCTTGGGTTTTGTAAAAAAAATAAAAATGATGGATTCTCTAAGCTCTAAAGCCCCTCCCATCTCTTTATTCTATCATTTGAAGATTTTACATGTTTTTCATATATTTATGCATTTTTCTACTAATGTACTCCTCTGATACTTCATTGTGCTGCACTGTCCCTATGGTTCTTTTAGGTAATGAGGGTTAAGTGACTTTTCCAGGGTCACATAGCTAGTAAGCATTTGAACTCAGGTCCTCTTAACTCCAGGGCTAGTCTTTTATCCACTACACCACCTATGTGCCTCTCTGAAACTATGTTCTTGAAAACTATGTACAGAAAGAAGTTCTAGCCCAACAATGAGTCTAGCTAAATGTATAGATGCTCATCACCAGAGAATGGATCAATTGGTGCTTGTTTTTCACATCAGCATTTATCCAATTGCCTTTTCTCAATTCTTATCCTTTTTCAACTTCTCTAATGCCTTTGAAGCTATTGATGACCTTCTTCTTTTATACAGTTTTTCCTTTATAGTTTTTTGTTGTTGTTGTTGTTTTATTTTTCACACGGCTCTTTGCTGGCTTTCTTCCTTTCTGGATGACTACTGCTTCTCAGTATCCTTTGCTAGTTCTTTATCCAAGTCATGCCCATGTCCATAGTTCTTGCCCAAGGCTCTGTCCTGGGGCCTCTTTTGTCCTTATCTCTACGATATCACTTAGTGATTCCATCAGCTCCCATATGTTCAATTATCATCTCTTTACAGAAGACTCCTAGATCTTTATATATATTCCTAGTCTCTTTGCTGAGCTACCATCATGCATTTCTAAACAAGAAGAATATCTCAAACTGGTTATCTCAAAGGAATCTCAAACTCATCATAAACAACATGGAAAATATAATCTTTCACCCACAACTTTCCTCTCTTCCAAATAGTTCTTATTATCATTAAGGTCACCACAATCCTCCCATTCAGCCACCATCACAACCTTGTATCATCCCTGACTCACATATAAAATCCATTACAAAATCTTGTCATTTCTACCATTACAACATCTCTCATCTTTATTCCCCCTTTTTCACTCACAGCCACTGACTCTAATTCAGGGCCTCATCTCCTCTTACTTGGACTATTGCCTTCTAATGGGTCCTCTTGCCTCAAGTCTCTGAACTCCAATCATTCCTCAACTCAGCTGCTGAAGTTACTTTCCCTAAAGCATAAGACTAATCATATTACTGTCCTGCTCAGTAAACTCCAGTGGATCCCTTTTACCTCTAGGATCACATATAAACTCTTCTGGCACTAGGGATCATTAGCACCTGGTCCTGTCCTAATTTTCCAGATTTCTTCTACCTCATTGCTCTCCAGTACTCTATAATTCAACAACAATGGCGTTCTTTTGATTCCTTACCTGCAAAACTCTGTCCCATCTCCGGGTCTTTGCATCAGTGCTCCACACACCTGGAATGCTTTGTCTCATCGCCTCCAATTCCCAGCTTTCATTAAAACAACTCAAATCCCACATTCTGTTACAGAAGTTTCCCAGTGTCTCTAGAAGAAAAGACCATCCCCTTCTCAACTTACTTTCTATTTACTGTAAATAATAATAATAACAACAACAGTAACAATTAACATTTCCCTTTTAAGGTTTGCAAAGCACTTTACAGATATTATTTCATTTTATCCTCCAAGCAACTCTAAGAGGTAAGTGCTATTATTACCCCTATTTTATAGATGAAAAAACTGAGGCAAAAAGAGGTTAAGTGAATTGCCCAGGGTCCCATGACCAGTAAGTGCTTGATTGGAAATCAGGTCTCCCTGATTTCAGGTCCAGAGCTTTATCCATCATACTATTTAGCTTATGCACATATTCTAACATAGCATTTATATTTTTGTGTATTATGTATATATATATATATATATATATATATATATATATACCAACACACATATGTATACATCTATACCTGCACATATATATACACATATATATACATATGTGTGTGTGTGCAGGTATAGATGTATACATATGTGTGTTGGTATATATATATATATATATATATATATATATATATGCATGTGTTTTTACAAGCACATACCTGGGATGCGCATGCATATAGATATATGTCATCTATATATGCATGTCCACATGTATATGGTTCATTTTATGAGTTGTATGTATGAAAGTATATGCATATGTGCATGTATATGTGATGTCATATTATATTATGGTATACCATATCCTATCTTTTGTATATGCCTTGTTATTTACATGTTGTTTCCCCTGTTGGAATATGAGCTCCTTAAAGGCTGGGGAAATTGTTGCGTTTTCTTGGTCTCCCTAGTGGTTATCCCCATATATGACTGCCACATAGAAAGAGCTTAATAAATGCTGCTGCCCATGTACCAGTAAGCTCACAGAGCCTTGAAGGATTGAAAGAAGTTCTGTATTAATGAGGATGGTCAGAGAGTGAAGGTATATGGCAAAGGGTTGGAAAGAGAAGACTCATAAAATTTGCCTGTGAGCCCTGGTGTAGAAGACTTGGAGGGAACAGTTGCATCTTGAAAATAAGACAAGAAGAATAAAGAATAATAAAAAAAACCCAAAGCATGGGGTCTTTCATCCAGCCTCCATGTTTTAAAGAGATGCCCTTGGATGGGGCTTAAGAGGAAGGTGAAATAATTCACTATGTGTGTTGAGGATATCATTCTCCAACCAGTCACCCAGAATCCCTACTAAGGTGGTGAAAGACCATATGATGTTAATACAAAGGAGCTCAACATATTCACTGTGGAGAAGCAAAGACTCGGGGTATGTGTGTGAGGGGGGAGGAGAAAGAAGGGACTTGATGGCAACTGTGTTCAAAGGTTTGAAGAGATATCCTATGGATGATGGGTTAGACTTTATTCTCTTTGGCCCCAAAGGGAAGAACCTGGGACAATGGGTGAAAGTTGCCATGATGCAAATTTCAGCTTGGTGTCAGGAAAAATGTAGTAACAATTCAGTGATCTTCAAACAGCATGAGAATACCTCTGTGGAGGTTTTCCAGCAATGCTTCATCGAAGGCATTGTAGAGGAGTTTTGTTTTCAGGTTTAGGATACACTCTGGATGGACACTAAGATCCTTTCCAACTTGGACACTCAGTTATTCTTTGAAGCCAGACATACAAAAGGAGCCTCTGAATCCATTCCCAACAGAATATTCAATATCTCAGTGAAAGTTACAACACTAATATGATAGACTGGAAATAGAGAGGAAATAATTTAATAAAATATTCCCCTAAAATAGAATAATATTTCTCTACATTGCTTTTCAAAGCTATCTTTTAAAATCTAGGCTCAATTTTACTTTAAAATAAAATTTTCATTACCCTTGTCTACTCAGCATGAGGAATATGGAGCCTCTTGATCAATTGCCTAGCTTCTCCTTTCTGATTGAAGATGGTCTCCAAGTAACTACATTTTTTTTTTTTGCTTCTGAACAAAAGTACACTTTCCTTCAAGCAAGGATCTGGAATCATCCAGGGCCTTTGAATCAATCCTAGCCACATGCTACCTTAATCTGGCCCTGTCAATACACCTAGGTTCAAAGCCATCCAAAGACTTTCAGCCTGTTTTGGTGAATCTTGACCAGAGGAAGGATCAGCTTCTTCTTACAGCTCTGCTGGAGTCAGAGCCTGGCTTCTAATCCCTTTACATTTGTTCATTTTGGTAAAACGTTGCTACCCTGCTGTTTTCAACAAAATCAATAACAAAGTTAGCCAGGTGGCTGTTTCTTGAGGTCTCTCTGGTTAATTAAAGCTGCCTTTAAGCACAGCTACTGACCACATTATAGCTGGAGCAGTCACAATACTGTGTACTGTTATAGAGACTTAAGTCTTGTCATATAAATTTCAGTGGTGCCCCTGCCACAATAGAAAAAGGAAATTAATAGCAATTACAGTCTAAATGAGCCTCAGAATGCTGTTATACTTCTGGTCAGCACATTATGTTCTGAGTAGGCAAAGAGAATAGAGGCATGTGGAAATGAGGGTGGTGGGGAGGGAAGGTGTGTTCAGCAAGGCTTTATGTGACCTGAGTGGGGGTGAGCATGAGGAGGAAGGAATAGCTTTTCAATGTGAGTATAATGTTCATTGGAAAGTTAGATCATTCTCCAGTTAGCCTGGGGTCTGTCTGAGGGACTTACTTTAAATCAGAAAACATTAAGAATTAATTGCATGAGAGACAGCTAGGTGGCACAGTGGATAGAGCACCAGCCCTGGAGTCAGGAGGACCTGAGTTCAAATCTGACCTCAGACATTTGACACTTACTACCTGTGTGACCCTGGGCAAGTCACTTAACCCCAATTGCCTCACCAAAATAATAATAATAATAAATTTCATGATACAGTTGAATGGACCCAGATGCAAATCCCTACTTGGCTTCTTTCTTTCTTTCTCTCTCTTTCTTTCTTTCTTTCTTTCTTTCTTTCTTTCTTTCTTTCTTTCTTTCTTTCTTTCTTTTTTTTTAGTGAGGCAATTGGGGTTAAGTGACTTGCCCAGGGTCACACAGCTAGTAAGTGTTAAGTGTCTGAGGCCGGATTTGAACCCAGGTATTCCTGACTCCAGGGCCAGTGCTCTATCCACTGCGCCACCTAGCTGCCCCCTTACTTGGCTTCTTTCTAACTTGAGTGACCTTGGGTGAGCTGCTTTACTTCTCTGGCCTTTGGTTACCTACTCTTTAAAATGATGGAATCAGGGGGCAGCTAGGTGGTGCAGTGGAGAAAGCACTGGTCCTGGAGTCAGGAGGACCTGAGTTCAAATCCAGCCTCAGACACTTCACACTTACTAGCTGTGTGACCCTGGGCAAGTCACGTAACCCCTGTTTCCCCTTAGTCCTTTGGGATTTTCTTCGATCACTCTTTTGCTGAGTTGTCATTCACAGTTTATAAAACAATATTGTTGTGACTGTGCACAACATTTTCTTGGTTCTGCTCGCTTCACTATGTATCAATTCATACAAGCCTTTGCAGGATTTTCTGAAATCATCCTGCTTGTCATTTCTTACAGCACGATAATATTCCATCACCATCATATACCACAGCTTCTTTAGCCACTCGCCAATTGATAGGCATGCTTTGATTTCCAATTCTTACCCATTACAAAAAAGTATCTCTTGTCCCTTCAAGAAATTCTGACTGGTCTTGCTAAATGTTTTTGTATACTGGAAGAGAGTGTACACTGAGTGGAAGGACTTAAAGGGAAATAGCATAAAGGCAAAATGTAACAATAATAAAAACAAAGACAAGTAAAAAAAAACCCAACTAAATAAAGGGTCTTAAAGAAAGAATGTAGAGCTTCATTCTCGAAGATAATGGAGGAGGTGAAATTTGAGCTGGGTCTTGGAAAAGCCTAAAGATACGGGATGATGTAGTGAAATGAGAGCTGGACATATACTCAGAGGAATTAGGTCCAACTCCTGACTGTACTTACCCATTACAGACAAATTGTTTAAACTGTGTCTCTTGACCTATAAAAATGGGATAGCTCCTGGTAGGATAAAATGATGAGCTGTAATTGCAGACATACAAGCTCCATGAAGGCAGGGAACATGCCTTGTTTATATCAGACTATCGCCCTAGGTAGAGTATTTTGCACATACTAGATACTTGATCACACTGGCTAACCTGAAGGATGAGTAAAAGAAATTGGACAACTACAACTGAAGGGGAGGGGTTTCTTGCTCTGGGGTACATAAAACACACACAATAGCAGATAGGTGGGCATTTTACACAGTTGAGGAGACAAGGCTTAGTGAAAATACAGTCTTTTTTGCTGCTACTTCCTTCTAAACTCCTAATTAGGC